>NC_042619.1:173671194-174350273 GCF_901001135.1 Rhinatrema bivittatum | reverse complement strand
CCTATCTTCCATCCACTTAGCCCTCAATACCACTAAAACTGAAATTATGCTTATCTCACCCCAAAACCAACTGAACCCCTCTCTTCTTTCACACATCCCATTTGCTCAACAAGTCCGAGATCTGGGTATCATTCTCGATGGCCACCTCACACTGAAGAAATTCATCAGTAGTATAATAAAAGATGGATTTTTTAAACTTCACACCCTTAAAAAACTTAAACCTCTACTTCATCCCCCTGACTTCCGTACGGTTCTACAAACCATTATCTTTGCCAAAATCGACTATTGTAATTCCCTTCTCCTCGGACTCCCCAACAATGCCATCCACCCCCTTCAAATACTACAAAATACAACAGCCCGGATTTTGACCAACACTCGCAGACACGACCACATCACACCGGTCCTAAAAGATCTACATTGGCTTCCCATAGCCTCCCGTATTCAATATAAGGCTCTCTCACTCGTTCATAAGGCCTTGTTCAATCCTGAAATGAATTGGTTCAATGACACCCTCCGATTTCACCAAGCCAATAAACCCACTAGACACATTCATCTCGCCACCATGCCCACCACCTCACCCAAACTTTACAAATTAACCTCCACGAGAGCCCGTGCATTATCTATCGCCGGGCCTATTCTCTGGAACACAATGCCAGTTGAACTTCGCCAAGAAGAATGCTCAAAAACCTTCAAGCGCAAGCTCAAGACCTGGCTCTTCACCAAAGCATATACTTAAAGTCCCCGTGCTCTCATCTACACCCTCCCTTCTCTGTCCCCCTTGACTTGGTTTTTCACTATAAGCGGATGAGCCCCCGCTTGAACCGGCTTCTACCTAAGCTTACACCATTCCTCTTCTCCCTCCCTCCTGTGTTACCCTTCCCCCCTCCATTCCCTACCTCTCCCCCTCCCCTTCTCACCTCACCTCTCCCCTTCCCTGAACTATTGTTATTTTATATTATTCCCTATAATTGTACATTTTGTATATACCTGCAATCTTCGCTTACAATAATTTACTAATCTAATTTTATCCTTCTGTCACTTCTTCCCCCCTTTTTTCTCTGCTTTTACTATCTTGTAATCATGTTATTCTAATTTTAGTTTATGTTTTATTTCCCCTTCCTTTCCTCTTGCTCTAGTTATTATGTTCCAATATTTTTTAATTGTATTATGTTAAACCTGTTCGATGTAAAGCGCCGTCACTGGCACTAGTTTCTTGTTACGCTGTGAACCGATGTGATATCTTTGATGAATGTCGGTATATAAAACCGTTAAATAAATAAATAAATAAATAAATTAGGTATTCCCGCGCAATTCAGTAAGTAACATGTGCAGCCAAGCCGCACATTTTACTTTAAGAAATTAGCGCCTACCCAAAGGTAGGTATTAATTTCTCCGGGCACCAGGAAAGTGCACAGAAAAGCAGTAAAAACTGCTTTTCTGTGCACCCTCTGACTTAACATCATGGCGATATTAAGTCGGAGGTCCCAAAAGTTAAAAAAAGTAAAAAAAAAAAAAATTTTGAAAAAGGCCCGCGGCATGGAAACTGGATGCTCAATTTTGCGTCCGGTTTCCAAACCCGTGGCTGTCAGCGGGCTCGAGAACAGACACCGGCAAAATTGAGCGTCGGCTGTCAAACCCGCTGACAGCCGCCGCTCCTGTCCGAAAAGAGGCGCTAGTGTCCCTAGCGCCTCTTTTCGGACGTGTTTTTTACTGTATCGGCCCGTAAGGTGGAATTGCAGACATCCACTGCTTATCCCTGGGGTAAGCAGCATGGAATCTGTCTACCCTTGGGAAACTGCCAGGTACTTATGACCTGGATTAGCCACTGTTGGTAACAGGAAACAGGAAGCTCCGCTGCGATTGTCGTCCGGAGAATGAAGATGAAGCTGTGACTGACAAGAGAGAGGAAGCGCAGGTAATAAATTAACCTGTTGATCGCAAGCGGACAAGCGCAAAGTGCACAGAGAAGAATAACCCAAATTATAGCTACATAATACAAGGTTCAACATTAGGAGTCCCTTTCAGGAAAAGGATCTAGGCATTATTGATAGTACATGCAGCAGCAGCCAAGAAATCAAATAGAATGCTAGGGACTATTAGGAAAGGAATAGAGAATATCAGAATGCCTCTGTTTTGATCCAGATGAACTATTTGCAAACCTCATGTTCTTATGTAAGCAGACTACCACAAGACATGTTTTCCTGATTATTGTGCTTTAGAATTTGAGTAGTAAATGTAAAATAATGAACAAATGTTAAACTCTGCTCAAAGTTCCTCCTGTATTTTATTCAATTAAGTGATTTCATTTTCAAAAGGTTTAATAGAAAACTGTCCATATTTTGGTGATAGATAGAGAAATACTACTGTCTTTTCAGAAAAAGAGCAGTTTTTTTTGTTTTGTTTTTTTTAAGTTTTATATCTGAAGTGCATTGCAATAAATGTCATAAGTATTTGAAAAAGTGGCCTGTGAAAAGCTTAATGAATTAATTTTCAAAGGAATAATGCACCCAAGTAGCTTGAACTCATGCATATGCTATTCTATAGCCACCAATGTTACACACGTTTTTGGTTTCGCCCATATATTTACCTGCTCAAAAAAGGAGTGGTCTAGGGATGTTCCAAAACCAGACCTTGAGATATTTATTCAAATATATTAGGCAACTTATTTGCACAATTTTACATCTGCTAATTATGTAGTGCAATTGATATCACTTATCTGTTATGTGAGATCTGAGTAAACTAGGAGTTCAGGGTATAAGAAGAGTTTCAGGAACTAGAGAGACTGGGTGAACTCATGGAGGTATCCGCAAACTAGTGATTTCAAGTATGTGCATATTTTAAAATATGCTTAACTGCATATAAATCAGGATGTTATACGAACACTGTGTGCAAAATATACATACCTATATTTATAAAATAAGTAGAAAGTACACACTTTCAATGTATTGCAAATAATTGCACATATGTGGTCCACGCACATTAACACAAACGCACAAATATTTGCAATGCATGGAAAGCGTGTACTTTCTACCTGAGTTACAAAATACTAGAGTAGATTTCCACACGTGCTGTATGGGGCCATGCAGAGTTGATTGAAAGTTACCCTTTTAAGATAGCAAATGTTGCTTACCTGATGTAACAGGTGTTCTCACAGGACAGCAGGATGTTAGTCCTCACAAATGGGTGACATCGAGGATGGAGCCCACCACGGAAAACTTCTGTCAAAGTTTAAACAGAACTTTGACTGGCCCCTACTGGGCATGCCCAGCAAGGCACTGACCCTGCAGCCAGCAGGGGTCTCCCTTCAGTCTGATTTTCAAAGCTACAGGCAGTGCCTAGAAAGTAAAAATAAAACGAACCCAACACCGCGGGGAGGCGGGCGGGTTTCGTGAGGACTAACATCCTGCTGTCCTGTGAGAACACCTGTTACATCAGGTAAGCAACATTTGCTTTCTCACAGGACAAGCAGGATGGTTGTCCTCACAAATGGGCGAGTACCGAGTTGAGGATGTCCCGACTTGCACCAAATGTACCCAACGGTGTGCAGCAAGCACAATAAGTGAGGAGAAATTTGGGAAAGGGCATCCGCACCCAACCGGGTAGGTGGAAGGGTGTTGGTACATCAGGTTGGAAAAAGGTTACGCAAGACAGACTGGCCGAAGATGGAGTCCTGTCTTCCAGCTTTGTCCAAACAATAATGGGCTGCAAAGGTATGGAGAGAACTCCAGGTTGCAGCTTTGCAGATGTCAGGAAGCGGCACCGATCGAAGGTGTGCCACTGACGTCGCCATGGCCCTCACAGAGTGTGCTTTAACACGGTCTTGAAAAGGAATGCCAGCTTGCTGATAGCAAAAAGAAATGCAGTCCGCCAACCAGGAAGAAAGAGCCTGCTTACCCACAGGTTGTCCCAGCTTATTAGGATGGAAAGAGACGAATAATTGAGTGCTCTTCCTATGGGAAACTGTACGGTCTAGGTAAAAAGCTAGAGCTCGTTTACAGTCTAGGGTATGCAGGGTCTGCTCTCCAGAGTTGGAGTGGGGCCTGGGAAAAAAGATAGGTAGTATGATGGATTGATTGATATGAAACTCAGAAACTACCTTAGGTAAAAATTTAGGATGAGTGCGGAGTACCGCCCGGTCCTGCAGGAGCTTAGTGTAAGGCGGATAGGTAACTAGGGCCTGCAATTCACTAACCCTGCGAGCTGAAGTGATAGCCAAGAGGAATAACACTTTCCATGTGAGATACTTTAACTCACAGGAGTGCAGAGGTTCGAAAGGAGGTTTCATTAGACGACCAAGAACCAGGTTAAGGTCCCAAGATGGGGCCGGAGGACGTAAGGGTGGCTTCAGATGGAGCAAGCCTTTAAGAAAACGGGTTACTAGGGGTTGTACTGAAATAGGGACACCCTGTACACCTTTATGGAAGGCGGCTACCGCACTGACATGCATTCTGATAGAAGAGGTTTTAAGACCTGATTCAGAGAGATGCCATAAATAGTCCAAGAATTTGGAGATTGGACAGGAAAGGGGATCAAGGGACTGAGAAGTGCACCATGATGTGTACCTTTTCCATTTGTATGAGTAAGACTTTCTTGTGGAAGGCTTTCGTGAAGCTATCAGGACCCGAGAAACGGAATCTGAAAGGTTGAAAGGCTGAAGGACTAACCTTTCAACATCCATGCCGTCAGGGACAAGGCTTGGAGGTTGGGATGGAGGAGGCATCCGTCGTTTTGAGTGAGTAGATGCGGGTCCTTTCCCAGAGGAATGTGCCTGCGGATGGAGAGATCCTGGAGTATTGGAAACCATACTTGGCGTGGCCAGTAGGGTGCTATTAGGATCATGGTTCCCCCGTCGTGGCGTAGCTTCACGAGAGTCTTTGACACAAGAGGAAGTGGAGGGAATGCATAGAGCAGACCGGTTGTCCACTTGAGGGAGAATGCATCCCTCGGCCGAGAGTGCTGGCTCCGAATGAGAGAGCAGTAATCGTCCACTTTGTGGTTCTGAGGGGACGCAAAGAGGTCTATGCGGGGAGAACCCCACTTGTGAAACAGAGAGGTCGTTACCAGAGGATCGAGTGACCACTCGTGTGGTTGGAAGACACGGCTCAGCTGGTCTGCCAATACATTGTCTACTCCCGGCAGGTAAGTGGCCCTGAGGTACATGGAGTGGGAGAGGGCTTCCGCCCAGATCTGCGCAGCTTCCTGACACAGAAGGAAGGAGCCTGTGCCTCCCTGCTTGTTTATGTACCACATGGCCACTTGGTTGTCCGTCTGGATTAAGATTATCTGATGAAAGAGATGATCTTTGAAAGTGCGGAGCGCATAGCGGATTGCTCGAAGTTCCAGGAAATTGATCTGGTGTTCGGCTTCCTCTTTGGACCATAACCCTTGGGTTTGAAAGTCGTCCACATGGGCTCCCCAACCGATGTGAGAAGCGTCGGTGGTTAGGATTACTTGCGGTTCCGGTGGAAGAAAGGGTAAGCCCTGAAGGAGGTTGACCTGAGTCGTCCACCAGGTTAAGGATAGGCGCAGCGCTTGTGTGACTGTGACTATGGAGGACAGAGGCTGAAAAGCTTGAATCCATTGGTGTCGTAGAGTCCATTGTGTTACTCTCATGGCTAGTTGGGTCATGGGAGTGACTTGAACCGAGGATGCCATGTGCCCTAGGAGAATGAGGAACTGGCGAGCCGTGGCAGTGTTCTGAGACTGGAGCTGGCGAGCCAGGGACATTAGGGTGTGGACCCTCTGAAGAGGAAGGTAAGCCTTTGCCTGTAAGGTGTCCAAGTCTGCCCCAAAGAAGGATAAGGTTTGAGACGGGACTAAGCAAGATTTCTCGTAATTGACGAGAAACCCTAAGGAAAGGAGTGTTTGAATTGTCAATTTTAGGGAGGATTGAGCTATCTGCTGGGTGGAGGCCCTGATTAGCCAATCGTCCAGGTATGGGTAGACGTGGACACCTTCCTTCCTTAGGAATGCTGCTACCACTACGAGACATTTGGTAAAGACTCGTGGGGCAGAAGCTAGACCGAAAGGTAGGACACGGTATTGATAATGGTCGTGGCCTACTAGAAACCGCAGATATTTGCGATGGGATTGTGTGATCGCAATGTGGGTATAAGCGTCCTTGAGGTCGAGAGAGCACAGCCAATCCCCTCTTTGTAGCAGAGGGAGCAGCGCGCCTAGGGTTACCATTTTGAATTTCTCTTTTTGAAGATATTTGTTGAGGGCTCGAAGGTCCAAAATGGGACGTAGTCCCCCTGATTTCTTTGGTATTAGGAAGTATCTGGAATAGAATCCCGTGCCTCGTTGAGAGGGAGGAACGGGTTCTATAGCATTTAATTGCAGAAGAAGGGATACTTCCTGTTGTAATTGAGCCAAATGGGTGGATAGACTCCACGCTTGAAGAGGCGGGGAGTCTGCCGGAAGAGATATGAAGTTGAGGTGGTAACCCTGTGCGATAATTGTTAGCACCCACTGATCTGAGGTGATCTGCAACCAAGGTTGTAAAAAATGGTACAGTCGACCTCCTACAGGGATGTCCGGAAGAGGGGTTTGGCATGTGTTCCCTACAGGGGAGTCAAAGTCCAGCCGCAGGCCCAGGAGGAGGGGCTACAGTAGGCCTTTGTTTCCTAGGCTGACGCGGCTGAGGCCTAGTAGAGGATCGAGCTGGACGAGGCCTGGCCGATGGAGGATAATAACGGCGTGGTCGAAAGAATGACTTCTTAGAGTCTTTCTTTTGCGGTTGCTTGGAGGTCAGCTCAGGTGGGACAGATGAGAGTTGTTTCAACGTCTCATGGTGGTCTTTCAATTCCGCCACAATCTGCTGAATTTGCTCTCCAAACAAATTATCGCCTAAGCAGGGTAAATCAGCAAGACGATCCTGAACCTCTGGGCGAAGGTTGGATGATTTTAACCAAGCCCAACGTCTGGCTGAGATGGCTGTGGCTGAAACTTTTGTGGAAGCATCGAATATGTCGTAGGCAGTCCTAATCTCGTGCTTCCCTGCCTCAAATCCCTTGTGAAGAAGGGCTTGAAGCTGCGGTTGGTATTGGTCTGGTAACGTGTCAGCATAGTCTTGCATCTGCTTAAGGATGGCTCTGTTGTACTGAGTCATATAAAGTTGATATGAAGCTATGCGTGAAATCAACATAGCTCCATGATAGACTTTCCGTCCAACACTATCTAGGAACTTGTTGTCCCTGGTAGGCGGGGTAGAAGAGTGTGGCTTAAGACGCTTGGCCTTCTTCTGCGCGGACTCAACCACAACAGAGCGATGATCCAGTTGAGGTTTTTGGAAACCTGGTGCTGACTGGACAAGGTAGGTGGAGTCAGCTTTTTTGTTAACTGGGGACACTGATGAAGGAGATTCCCAGTTTTTCTTGAGCAGATCCAAAAACACCTGGTGTATAGGGATGGAAGCAATGATTTTTGGAGCATCCAGAAATTGAAGGAGTTCCATCATCTGGTGTCTGTCATCAGCTTCAGATTGTAGTTGAAAAGGTACAACTTCTGACATCTCTTTCACAAAATTAATGAAAGAGAGATCCTCAGGAGGAGATCTTTTTCTACTCTCTGTAGGAGATGGTGGCGAAGGCAAATCTGTGTCAGAAGAGGTATCATCATCATCACCCCAGGTATCGTAGGGATCATGTGGGGCTTGTAGCCCTGATGGACTTGGCTGAGGCTCTGAAGGCATCGATGGAAACCGAGGTGGAATCGGTGCCGTAGGTGGAACCAGAAATGGCATCGATGGCTTCGGTGCTGTCGATGGAATCGGTGCCTGGCGTGGAATGGATGGAACCAAAGGATATATCGGTGGAGATATACCAGAAGGCACCGATGGAACCACCCCGGAAGGAGGAATCCGGAACGGTGTTTCTCCTGCCGATGAAAATCCAGTCGGAGACGGTGGTGTTGTCGAAGGCACTGGAATCACCGATGGAAGGGCCGTCATGAGCGCCTCCATGCGGCTCAGTAGCGGTGCTAGCGCTTGTATCAACGGCTCGGTGGTCGGTTCCCTCCTCGGTGGCGAAGCCGGTGCCGGTGTCGGTGCCGGGGGCAGCACTGGAACCGGTGCCGGAGACGGTGCCGATGGAGGTTGCAATTTCTTCATCGCTTTCTCGATGGCCTCCTGGACCAGCCGGTCCAGTTCTGCCCGGAGACCAGGGGTAACCATACCCGGCTCGACGGGAGAGGGAGGCTGAGGCAGGGCCGGAGGGACCACCGTAACCGGTGGGATCACGGCCCCCGCACCCCGGGAGTGTGAGGGTTTCCTCGATGCCTGCGAACGAGACGTGGAGGGTGTCCGGTCTGTTCGCGGCTTCTTTGTCGGTGGCTCGGCTTGAGCAGAGGTCGATGGCTGTGGATCCTCGACAGGCCGAGATTTGTGCCGTCGATAGCAGTGCTTTTCCTTCCGATCCCCTCGCCCATCCGGGGAAGGGACGGGAGTCGACGGCCGAGAAGCGATCGATGGCGGACGGTCACCGGAGGGTTGACGATGATGGTACAACTTTGACGGTGCCGGTTCCGATGACGTCGATGCTATCGATGGTGTTGGGGTGGGTGCATGGAAGAGGAGCCCCATCTTCTCCATCCTGGCTTTGCGACCCTTGGGTGTCATTAAGGCACATGTGGTGCAAGTCAGGACATCATGCTCACTACCCAAACACATCACACAAACCCTGTGGGGGTCTGTGATGGACATAGTCCGGGTACAATCCGGACAACGGCGGAACCCCGTTGCCATGGCCTGAAGCCAAAATTTAGGCTGGGGATCGGTAAGTGCCAACAGGCCTCAAGGGCCAAATTCGACGGTAGTCGATGGAAAAAGGCAAAAAACTTACCGGGTTCCGTAAGATGACTAAAAATTTGTCGAAGGGAGACCCCTGAGGGGCAAATTTTCTTAGGAAATTAATTTCCAAATTCCTGTCAGGAACGTGGTTAGAGAGCTCCTTTCACCGCGTAGCAACTGCTGCGCGGAAAAAAGAAGACTGAAGGGAGACCCCTGCTGGCTGCAGGGTCAGTGCCTTGCTGGGCATGCCCAGTAGGGGCCAGTCAAAGTTCTGTTTAAACTTTGACAGAAGTTTTCCGTGGTGGGCTCCATCCTCGATGTCACCCATTTGTGAGGACAACCATCCTGCTTGTCCTGTGAGAAAACATTTTCTCAAAAATAAATTTTAGAAAGCTTACAAAGCAATGTGCCCTGGGTTAGAATTTCTGGACAAGGAACTTCTAGGAATTTATGAAGCACAGTGGTACAGATTCCCTTTAGTTTTCATTACTTGAGATCCAGAAGAATATGAATAGGGATATACAACGCTCTTTATAAAAAGAGGTTAGCCACCCAATTTACTTAACAAGCAAACAGTTTTTGGAGGTTTGCCGCATCAGTTGGATTCAAACTTTCCCATCAGGTCTATTGAGCCCAGCATCCAGTCTGACAGTGACTCACACCAAAAAGCAGATCCAATTTGTTGTTACTCATGCCCAGCAACTAGTACTGGATTTCCCTAATTAACTGCTTATGGATTTCTCCTCCAGAAATTTGTCCAAACCCTTTTTAAATCCTACTATGTTACTTGTGACCAAATCTGCTTTTGTTCTGCAGGAAAATTCAAGAGTAGATTTCTTTGAATCAGCCAACTCCCTTTGGATTTTCAAATAAATCTAATGGATTCCCCAAAGGATATGTGGCAAATCAAAAAATGGTCAAAACCAAAAATGTGCACTTGAACGTAGGTGTACTGTCCAGAAGATTCACAAAGCAAAGCTTTCATTGATCCAAAGGCATAAGTTTATTTGGGGTTTCAACAAGTGGTGCAGTTAACATCAAGGTCAGTCTCCCGACACAGTCTGTGTTTCAGATTGGCTGCGTCTGGAAGGACAAGCACCTTAAATCTATTAAACATTTAACTTCTAAGAAAGAAGCTTGCAAATAAAAAATGCCCATCCTTACTTAAAGCTGGTTGAATTGTTTACACATGCTTAAAACAATTTTACACAATTGTTTTCAGTTTTTTAATCAAACTTTGAATTTAAGATTTTATATTTCGTAAAGGATTTTTTTTCCAGTCTGGCAGTACATCTATATTAAACAGTTTTATACTAGTTCAATGTGCTTGTATCTTAAAGCACCATTTCTGTTTGAAACAAGATCTTCGTATCTTATTTTGTAGGCACATGTTGATGTATGCTTTGCTAGCACAGAGATTCAGAACCATGTCAAAACTGCCTGCACCATCTTATCTGGCCAGACAATTTGGGTAGGGATCCATCAAACGAGCTGCTGGAAAAGAAGCAAGAAGAGGGCAAAGAGTGTAGATGCTATGCCTTAATCTAATATGAGAAACACTGAAAGGTTTTAGCCTTGGGGTAAATATCCATTCCAACTGGAGAACTCAGGGGGGAAGAGCAGAGGTGGGGTTTGGATGAACATTTAAATTACTTGGACAGAAATGGGAAGGGAAAGAAAAGAGCTAATTCAAAAAAATAAAGTTACCCATTTTTAAGGAAAGTTACATTTTTGTTGAGATATTTTATCTTCCTGAACAAAATTCTTAGCTTTAAAAATATGAACAATCACAATGAAATGAGTAATAAAATACTGCACTTGGAGTTTTCCTACTACAGACTATTTTAATGTAGGAGGTCTTACATGTTAACAAAATTTCCCATTATTTAAACATTGTGACCCAACATAAAATGAATTAGCATCAAGCAAAAAGAAACATGCACCCTTGCACCCCTGAATAGAAAGCTTCAATATTTGAATCCTGGGGAGAGGTCTTTCTTTACACAGGCAACAGGGCTCATAGCCCCAAAATGAGACTGTGTCACTCCACATCAGAGTGGAGAGCAAGCCCAAGAAGGGAAAGCCACATTGGAGAGGAAATAAAATATATATATCTAACTTCTTAGACAGTGGCAGTATTCAAGTCTTGCAGCCCCCGGGGAGACTGCAGGTGAAGTCAGGAAGGTAATTGCATTTTCTGTTGAAAAACCAAATAGAAGTAAAATTAACGAGAGGTATATACCTGGCTGTGCTGGAACCCTGCGGTAATCGACAAACTCCAGAGAAAAGCCAGGATTCATGAGCTTAGGTGACTTGTATTGAGAATTAATAAAATTTAGTGGGCTGCACTGGAACTCTGTATGTAGCAAATGAAAGACAGAGGGGAAAGCCACCTGATAAAAACCTCTGCGCTGACGACAAGTTTGCTTGGAACTATGGACTAATAATTGCAACAGTGGAGAAAAGCCTTGGAGCTTTGGGAAACAGACGTGTCCTCAGCTTTGGTGCTGTTGTAATTAACTAAGTATAACTGTGTTTTGGGAACTGACATAGCTAGACTTAAAAGGGTACTTTTGTGTTTGCTCCACAGGTTTTGGCAGAGCTTGAAGGCAGCTAGGTTTTTCTTTGTTTTGCCCTTTTGTGTTTATGATAGGAAATTAAGCTTCTAATCTTTTAAAATGCCATTTTAAGAGGAAGCTATATTATTACCATGAGCTTGATACTCCAGGCTGATGGGGTGGAAGGGGACTAGCTGGGAGCAGTAGGAGTATGCTACACCCAATGAATAGTATTAATATGGCCTGCTCCATCAAAAGTCACACTAACCTGTAAGCCAATACAAGCAGCTTTCTTTTCCTGCATTTTTCGAATGATCTCAAATCTCATACACTGCCACAAACAAACACTCGTTAGAAAATTTATCTTCCTGCCTGGTCTACATTTAAATCTGAAAGTGTTAAATAAAAAAAAGGATAAAAAATCCCACCATGCTTTTCACCAGTTTTGGACAGACCAGATAGAAATATGATGGCAACAAAAAAAACCAACAACAATCATAACAGGGACACTCTTTCTTATTCACCCCACGAATTCGACGTAATGTCATTAGACCATCATAATAGGCATCACAGTAAGGTAAAATTTATACCGGTGTTACTCAGCCTTATGTTTAATCATGATTAATATGATTAAACATAAGGCTGAGTAACACCGGTATAAATTTTACCTTACTGTGATGCCTATTATGATGGTCTAATGACATTACGTCGAATTCGTGGGGTGAATAAGAAAGAGTGTCCCTGTTATGATTGTTGATGTTTGTATTGGGACCGGGCTTTCAACTGATTAACAAGTTTCACTGAGTGGTATATTAGTGATTAAACAAAAAAAACCATACAGCCTATGTTTGCTTGCAAGTAAGAATTTAAATACTTGAGCAAACGATGGGCCATTTCAAAATTGTGCAATCCAACTGACTTGCAGGCTTTTCGCACCCTTTGCCCTAATTTTGTCCAGTACTTAAATCTTGCCTTTTCATGTTGGTCTTTTAAAAAGTTAGAAAGAAGGATGACAAAGCCTAAAATGACCTACCAGTAGAAGTGAAGGCCAGTACTTTAATGGATTCTGGATAGGCTTGGGAGATATATGAAAGGCTTGAAAATTCAGGTAAACAAAATAGGAGAGGGGAGCAGGTATTGGGTTGAGAATGGAAATGTGCGCGCTCTGGAAGAAGCGCAGTTGGACAGATTGACTGGGCCAAAGGCCAAATCGCCCACCTTGGTTCAAATACAGTGAATATATTTTTACCTAGGGAGTTTGCACCAATTATAAAAGAAAAATTATGCACCTGCTCTTTGTGCAGGAAAAAGAAAGGATAGGAAAATGTTTTAAAAACACGTAGATGTGAACACACAATCTGTTTTCCTCCAACCTAAATGCGCACTTAGGAATGCCTCCTTACAATGCAGGTAAAAATAGAACATATACTTCTACCCACAGTGAGGATGGGCAATTTCCAAAAAGCCAATTTATTATTTTATTTATTTTTAACTTTTATATACCGACATTCTTGCATTAAATGCAAATCATGCCGGTTTACAGTGAAACAGAAAAAGCAGGAAAAAATTCCTTAGTCGAATACAATGAAACAGCTTAGTTAACATAGGAAACAAATATACATTTTTACATATACACAAAGGTTTGCACGAATTTGAGGATTTAAAAAAAAAAAAAAAAAAAAAAAGACACAAAGGGTTTTATCCGCAGAAATCTGCTTTGAAAAAGTGCTCTCATTTTATCTTACACAGAATGTTGGTAAGGTCTTGCTGTTCAGGAGACTCCACATAAGCCAAGGGTAGGAAGTGAAAGTATTTTGGTTACCATAGGGACTTGAGCTACTGTGCTGGTTTATAGGTCGCCTGGGATAAAAGGATCTTCTTTAAAGAGAATTATAGATTTTATTTCCATACGACACTTGACCTATCCTTGATTGCTGTTGCTTGGGGATTTTAATGTTAGAGTACATTGTGGGTTAACAAAGTGTGGTTAAAGAATTTTCAGGGTGATCCAGTACCGAGCGGTAGGAAGAGCTTCGTTAGTGCCTACGGCACCCACGGTTACCGCCCGCACAGTGCAGCTCACCTACCGCTCGATCCTGAAGCCTAATTATATGTAAATGTAAGCCGCGTCCGAAAAGCCTTAGGCCCACGCAACCAGGATACTGGATAGAGCGCCTATACAGGATCCTGGGTGCGCGGGCCTAAGGCTTCACGCCACGCTGGTATCTGTCATTTCAAATGTCATTTGAAATGACAGATACCAGGAAGCAACGGCGGCGACAGCGCAGAAGCAACGGCGAAGCGACTTGTCAGTGTCCCCCCTCCTCTCGGAGCAGGGCGCGAAAAGCCGCCTTGCTCTGGGAGGAGGGGGGACACTGACAGCGACGAAGCTTTCCCCCAGCCCGGACACCGGCGAAGCCAGAAGACAGCGGCGGAGAAACGGCGAAGCGACTTTTCAGTGTCCCCCCTCCTCTCGGAGCAGGGCGCGAAAAGCCGCCTTGCTCCGAGAGGAGGGGGGACACTGACAGCGGCGAAGCAACTTACTTTTCTGAAGCCATCATCAGGAACACATGCGATCGTAGCTCCTCCCGATGAAGACAAAGATGGCCGCCTGCACGGGGAAAGCGTGCAATTGGCCGCTGAAGACGTGACGTCACGACATCACGTCTTCAGCGGCCAATTGCACGCTTTCCCCGTGCAGGCGGCCATCTTTGTCTTCATCGGGAGGAGCTACGATCGCATGTGTTCCTGATGATGGCTTCAGAAAAGTAAGTTGCTTCGCCGCTGTCAGTGTCCCCCCTCCTCTCGGAGCAAGGCGGCTTTTCGCGCCCTGCTCCGAGAGGAGGGGGGACACTGAAAAGTCGTTTCGCCGCTGTCTTCGCCGTTGTCAGTGTCCCCCCTCCTCCCGGAGCAAGGCGGCTTTTCCGCCCTGCTCCGAGAGGAGGGGGGACACTGAAAAGTCGTTTCGCCGTTTTCTCCGCCGCTGTCTTCTGGCTTCGCCAGTGTCCGGGCTGGGGGAAAGCTTCGTCGCTGTCAGTGTCCCCCCTCCTCCCAGAGCAAGGCGGCTTTTCGCGCCCTGCTCCGAGAGGAGGGGGGACACTGAAAAGTCGCTTCGCCGCTGTCTTCGCCGTTGCTTCGCCGCTGTCAGTGTCCCCCCTCCTCCCGGAGCAAGGCGGCTTTTCCGCCCTGCTCCGAGAGGAGGAGGGACACTGAAAAGTCGCTTTGCCGTTGCAGTCTCCGTGGCAGCCCCAGTCCGGACATCGGAGGGGGGCTGCAACGTTTTTTTCGCTTTTTTTTTTTGGGGGGGGCTTCGGGAGCAGGGGAGAGGCCTGGGGCTGCCACGGAGACCGGCACCCATGATCGCGGCGGGGGCAGGTGAGCGGGGGCTGGGGGAAAGCTTTCCACCTACCCTTACCCATGCCTCTACCGCCTGGGTCAGGGTAGGCGGTAAGTTTGCAGGTTAAACGCGCGACAAAACGGCAGGGAAAGGTAGCGTTAGTCGGGGCGCGGGTTACGGGATGCTAGGTGAATAGCTAATTCGCTCGTTTGCATGCAATATCGCGCTAATTCGCTCGTTTGCATGCAATATGCATGCCGCGGGCGGAAGGGGTTGCCCAGGGAATTTAGGCCGCGGTAGGAGTAGGTTAAAGGGGATTCGGGATCGCAGGAAGGGCTAATGCGGCCGAAAACAAAGTTAAAAACGGCTTAGGAGCAGGGTAAACGCTGCCGCACTTTACAGGATAGGCCTGTTTGAGAGCAACTTTGGCAACAGGTTTTTCCCAGTTAGTGGGTTGACCTACTCATTGCACTGGCTGTAGCCTTGAATTTGGCATTTGTCCCCCCTGATTTACATAGTAACACAGTAGCATAGTAATGACGGCAGAAAAAGACAAGAAAAAGATTTAGCTCCGAATAATTTGGTACAGGAGCATCATTTAGAGGAAATGATATTGTCAGATCATTTCTTGATGTCTTTCAAATTTTTGGGACATAAGTCATCCTCTGGTAAACATAGGAGTATTAAGCATCACTCTATGAGAGCCAATGATTTAAGTTTATTTGGGGTTGAATGAGAGAAGATGAAAAATAGTGTGGATAGTAGTTCGACTAATGTCCTGGTTGAGTCATTGGGGGTGAAATTAACAGCTGTATTAGATATACTTGCTCCATCTAAGGTGTAGTCACTTCCTTTACTGCAGAAGCAGGTTCATGGTTTTCTGCATCTTTAGTAGAGAAATGTACTATGCGGCGTGCTGAAAGGAGATTGTATAAGGCAAAGAATCAGCCATGGATAGAGTTTAACAGCTAAATGCCTATACAAACAGGAATTTGAAGAAAATAGAAGGCAACTTCAAGTTTCTGTGAACTGCCCCAAAGCTTTGTTTGAATTGGTGTTGGTTTAATGGAACCTGTAAGAGAAAAAGTTAGTGCAGAGATGGCGGATTGTAACAGTTTTGACACCTCTTATAGTGATAAGCTGGCTCAAATACGGATGAGGCTGCAGACTGTTCTGCAGCTTGAATCAATTGCCCCTATAAACTAAAGGGAGTCCTAACATGGGATGCTTTTGAACCAATGGCTTCAAGAGATGGAAGATTAGCGGTTTTGAAGTCTTCAGCCCACTGGTGTTGGTCCACTTTGGGTTTGACAGAATATGGGGGGAGATCAGGGTCATTACGACCCTAGTTAGTTTTTCTCTGGAGGAAGGGGTGATGCCAGTTCAATCCAGGAAGGGGATTGTGTGCCCTGTCTTGAAAGCTTCTCATCTGCCTCTTAAGGACCCGGCCAGCTTTCACCCAATTTCTATACTCCCCATCTTTGTGTAAAGTCCTAGAATGGGTGATATTGACCCAGCTAGTAAACTGTGGAGGATAATAAGATCTTAAATAAGAGTCAATATGGGTTTTGTAGGAGGACAAGGAATGGAGACCTTGTGGTATTCATCTGTGACTTCATCTTGCGAGAACTAGATTAGAAGTGTACCGTTATAGTAGTTTTTATTAGCTATAACCTCAGCTTTAATTCTCTTTCCCATTCTATTTTGCTGCAAAGGATGAGAGAAGTGGGTAATGGTGGTACAGTCTATGGTTTGTTTAGTTCTGTTTTGGATGATTGGGTGCAGCAGCTTTGTATAGGGGACCATTGTTCTCCTTGGCTCCAGTGATTTCTGGTGCCGCGCCCCCCCCCAGGATTCTTCTTTGCTCCCAGTCCTTTTTAATCTTGGTTTGCTCCCCCTTTGTCATCTGCTGCAAGAATTAGGGGTTTAATTTATGATTTACACTGACAACATCCATATGATGTTTCCTGTTAGGGGGGGCTGTGGAGAATACTTTATTCATAAGGTCCTTCGCAGAGTTAAATATTTGGATGAATTCAAATAGTCTGTTATTAAATGTTTATTTTTATTGATGAATCACAACTTTTTACATTAGTAAAGCAGAGTGATGTATCTAAGCTAGATTCTTCGATTCTTAAGGGGAAAGGTGGATAGTTATCCTACTCTATTTTTAGATGGCTTAGTTCTTCCCATATTGGCCTTGGTCAGGAATCCAGAGGTGTGGTTGGATTCTCATGTCTCCCTTCTGGAGCAATTATCCTCTGTAGTACACTCAAGTTTGTTTTTTTTTTTCAAGTACTGCAAACTGTGCCATCTAAAGTATATTTCATTTAAGGGGGAATTCAGGATTATTATCCAGACTTTTGTGTTTTCCACCTTAGACTATTGCAATACCCTCTACATGGGTTTGCCCAATTGTCAGTGGAAGGATTTGCAATTAAGTCTTAAATGCAGCTGCCCGCTTGTTAACCAGAACCCCAGTTAGGAAGCACATTACCCCACTGCTGAAAACATTGCATTGGCTCCCAGTCTGTCAGAGAATTAAGTTTAAGTTGTTAACGCTGATGCTTAGGGCTATTCATGGGGAAGGGCCAGATTAAAGAGCTCTGTTTTCTAGGCATGTTCCAGCACACCTGTTGAAATCAGCAGGAGCTTCCTTGTTAATGGTCCCAGGAGTTAAAACAAGGAACAGAGCTTTTTCCTGGACTGCCCCATTATTGTGGAACAGCCTTCCTGAGTAGGTCTGGCAGTTAGAGGATTACAGTATTTTTGAAAACAGCTGTTGTGGGGAGCTTTTGATTGACTTGAAATTGTTTTAACTTGTGTTTTATTGATGTACAGTGGTTTTTATGAATATTTTGTAAGCTGCCCAGAACAAGTGTCTGGGAATGGGCAGGGTATAAATTGCTGTAAATAAATAAGTCATAAAAAGCTATTTACAGTGCAAAAATTACTTCTGTTGCATAACTAGCAGCTCCAAAGCCTTCCATATTGAAGCAGCATGCATGCACCGTTATCTGTAGGCTGCAGCCCAGTTTCTCACTGCTGCTTCTGGTGTGCATGCAAGATATCACAGCTGGCACAATGATGCACTGAACAGATTATAGAAAGGGTTTTCACCTTTCAAGCACAGACTTACCCATCATCAAAGGAAAGCTTTTGAAGCAGTCTGAGAAACCAGAGAAAACCAAAAATTGATATTCTAGTTTTGTGTGTGTGTGTATAAGCAATTATCCTCTGAGCAAATACATTTAAGAACACATGAAAAAGCAGCTTGAAAATGAAAAAGCTTAAAGCAAAAATATATGGCCACACAACCAAAGTAAGCTCATAATAATCTAATGCAGCACATACGGTAATGATGCTTGGAGTCTAGATATAAAGTTTATTGAACAGCAAATACAGTTCTCCTCTGTATCAATAATACTTGCAGTTAAATGGTTAAGCATGAAAGTCCAAAGCAACAAAAAAAAAAAAAAGCCACTGTAAAAACAAAAAAAATCACACAAATTCAGGCAGAAAAATGAACATATGCAATACTGCACAAAGTGGAATTTTTAAATCATGGCAAATAAGGTCAATTTTCTATGATCAACTCATCATTAAGATAAGTTTCCAACCAAGATTTCCTCGAGAGCTAAACAAAAGAAAAAAAACTTGCTTGCAAGCATAATTCAGAAAATTACTGAGAAGTGACATTTCTTACTGTTATCAAAGCCCATACACTGAAGAAAAGGTGTAAGGCAAAACACAGGATAATTTATCTTAAAAGTAGTCCTCATGACCTCTTCAAGAGGTGGTCTTGCAAAACTCATTACACCATCCAAATATAAAGGAAAAAAATAACTTTGCATAGCTTTGCATAATTCATTTGCAACTTGGATATAGTCAATGTCAAACAGTTCATATAAAAAGGTAACTCCCTACAGCAACAAATTATTAATTTGCATTATGGATTGCACCTCACAGAAATACTGAGCATGCAAAGGCTACATTGTTCAGCTACGGTGCAGGCACAATCTGACCTCTCAAGCATTTGCCGTTTCTTGTGCTTCACTCTGCTAGCCTCTCGGATGGACTCCCATTTTTTCCAGTCCTCCTCACTGCAAGGGCCTGGAGTGAAATTGCTTCTTTGCACAGAACCTGCAACTTGCCAAGAACCAATCTTTCTAGCCAGCATATCATCTTTCTTTCGTTGCTCTGAAGGTACTATAATCCTACTTTGACGACATTCCTTCCTAGATTCAGAGGTCTTCCTAATCGGGCAGAGAAATTTTGCTTGTATTTCCTCTGGGAGGGTCCACGGCTCTGGAAATGGTACAGGGTGGTATTTATCTGGTGCACCTGACAAAGGCACCTCTTTTTTCTGTCTCTGACCTCTGCGAACAATCATGTCATCCTTCTCCAAGTCTGGAATCTCACCATCACCATCCTTTGGCTGTAGTATTATGTCTTTTTCTATATGACATTCTCGGGCAGGGGTTCTTCGATAAGCCACAGTTGGATTAATATGGAAAGCTCCAATTTTACGTGCAAACAGGTCGTCATTTTCCAAATCTGGATCCAAATACCCATTCATAATGCCCTCTCTCTTATATGCTGGTATAAAAGCATCCTTTGTGTAAGTTACAACCCTGGGGCCAGAAGTGGGGTCAGGTTTGGGTTTAGTTTTAGAAGAGAGGAAATCAGCAGAGAATTTTTGTAAGGCTTGTAGTATTGAAAACTGACTGAAGTAAGGAAAAGAACAAAGAAGGAAGGAAGAACCTCATTAGAGTGCAGAGGAAGAACACATTAAGACAACATTTACAGGGAGTCTGAGCAGAACAGAACTACCTTCTGTTACAGGTTCACTCTTGTGTGCATAAAGTAAAATACAAGGTCAGAAGCCCCAGGCCCCCTTTCCCTGGGGAGGTTCTCTAGTCTGAAACACAAAACTCAAACCAGCATCCTACAGACAGCATCTGTTACCTAAAGCACTACACACCACACTCATACTCCAAGTCTGCACAACTGCAGATGCCAGGATAAACAATATTGTTATTAATATGAGCTTGTGCTTCTAAAAGCAGTGCAAGAGAAATAACACAGATATAGCAGATACATTTGCAATAATGCTTACTTATGATTATTAGGATGGTAGCCAAGTCTGGTCTATCAGATGAGAATTCTCTTGCTGTCTGACCCTCTCCCTCCCCTTTGTCTGTTTTACCCTTTTGATTTGCACATCTGAAACCATGTTTTGAGAAACACATACAGTTTTCTCAAAAAAAAAAACACAGTGAAGAGTGAGAAACAGCTCACTATCTTGTGACTAACTCCCTCACCACATCTTTTTACTTCTTCTATTCTTACAGTTGCTTTGCAGTCCCATGATGTGGGGTAAGTGTGAGACTAGGGGATGCTCCATGAAAGTAGTAAATGGCATATTTAAAACAAATCATAGAAAGTATTTTGTCACTCAGTACACAAATCAAGCTATAGAATCTATCGCCGGAGGATGTGGTAAAGGCAGCTAACATAGTGGGGTTAAAAGAGTGTGGACAAGTTTCTGAAGGAAAAGTTTATAAACAGTTATTAGCCAGGCAGACTTGGGAAAGCCAGTGCTTATCCCTGGGCATGAGATACAAGAAACAGATCAACTATTAGGGATCTGCCAGATACAGTAGCTAGTTTGGGTCAGAAGTATGAGACAGAATGCTGGCTTTATGGATTTTGATCTGACCAGGGATTTCTTATATTCTTATAAATATACCCTAAGTCTGACAAGCTTGGTTTAGGATGTATGCAGAAGATAGGCCTCACTGGACTCTATACTCATACCAATCCCATGACTATAAAACAATTGAGTCCAGAAGTAGTAAATAAAGATATGGGGAAGGAGTTCTCACCCTGGTCCATGTTTTGGGAAAGTTATAGGAGTTTTCTCAAAACAAGCTTTCAGATGTACAGACAAAAAGGGCATAATTAACAGAAGCATAGAAAGGTGCTGGGCTGAGGGAAAGAGAAACCTTGGTTGAGCCATCCTCAACTGAGGATGGCTCAACTGATTTGTTTTATATTATTGCAACTATTGTCTTTGCAGTATCTGTATATTATTTCTATTGCACCTTTTTTAGAAGCGTAACTTAGCAATAATAATAAATTCACTTTTTAGCCTGGCATCCACAATTATCCTGACTCAGTGTGAATATGGTGTGTAGTGTTTTGGGTGATAGATACTGTTACGGGAGGCTGCCTGCAGAATATTAATGTTGGGTGTTGTGTTTCAGAATAGAGAATCTCCCCAGGGAAGTTTTTTGGCCTTGTGTTTTACTTTACACACACAATAAACCTGTAACACCTTTCAGATGTGTAATGATGCCTCGGTCTGTACTATTACTATATTAATGTTGCACATCATACATTTGTAGAAATTTTAGTAACAGATGCTGCTAATATATAATGCACACTATGTGTCCCTAAACTTTAAATACAAGCTCTCCACATTTCCTCTTATTCTCCTGATCTGACAAGACAACATACAGCTGCAGACTATGCTTTAAGCCACAGGACACAAGACTGGTCAAAGTCATGCATGTATATAAACCTTGGCTGATCAGAAGTATCAGCAGCTCCCCCCCGTGCGTTTTCTGAAGATTTTGCAGCCGGTGTTGCAATGCGAGAGCCTGAATCTCTTCTGAACTCCACGTTTGAATTACGCTTCACTCTCTGTTCGCCGCTAATGATTTGGCTTCTCTCACATTCCGAGTCATCATCTTCAGACTCGGACCTCCTACTATAGAGCAATTAGGAAATAAAAGAAAGAGCTGAAGAGAAGGTGTGCCACTTTACTCAGCAGGCATACAACATGCACAGCTGACCTAGGAACAGGGATATCCAATTTCATACTATATATATATATATATATATATAGTTAGTGTTAAATTTAAAAAAATCACAAAAGGAATCAAGTGGCTTATTTTAATTTTCACGTTTAAGTAGTTGCCCGAGATATTAAGAGAGCAAAGGCAGCTTTAGTAAAAGCAGTATTTTAACCCAGCTAATTAGAAAGTCAGCTAGGCTGAAATGATCCTCCCAGGGTGTGTGTATAGCACCAAGATAGCATTATACACACCTGGCTAGATAAACAAAACAGAGTTCATTTGTGCCAAGAACTTTCTGTTCCTTTACACTGGTGCTCCAAAACCCCTGCTCGTCCTATCAAACTGAACCCCCAAGAGGGATTTTACCACCTAACTTAATCTCTACCAACCTGCTCCCTCACCCCTACTCTTCCCCAACCCCCTTCCCCCCAAAAAAAGGCAAAAATACCTTAATATTTTTCTCCTAAGAATGGTGTGTAAATATTTTTTTGCAATAGAATGCAATTAGAACATTCCAATACAGCTTTAGGATGGGTACAGTCTAAAATGCTATATTAAACTGAAGATAAAATCAAACTATCAGTTCAGAAATGAAAGGAATTAAGAAAAGCAAAGATATTAGGGATTCAGTTCTAAGTCAGGATCACAGGAAAAGCTAAATTAAAGGAGCCATTAATTGGAAGAAACAGACCTGAATCCTTGAAACTCCTTGTACCAGGGTCGGGAATGGGAGCCATGTTTGATTTTTTTCCAACACAATTCCTCTTCAGGGGTCCACCATTTGGGCAGAAATGTATCGGACAAAACACTGGAGCTAGTTGCTGGCATGTTTAGCCTACGAATATAGAGGTCATCTTTTCGGAAGTGTGGGATCCATGTTGAGTGTTCTTCCTTCTTTGAGTTATTTGTAATGGGGTTCAAAGTACCTTTCAGAGTTGACCTGCTGTAGTCTTTAGCTCCCAAATTCTGCCTCTGGACACTGTTCAAAACGCCCAACCAGTTAGGATACTTATTGTGTGCAGCTAGATATACTCTACAGAAGGCATGCGTTTTGGTTTTTTTTTGCTCAATGAGTAAAGCAGGTTAGTTCTCATTTTTCACCAGAACATAGCTGCATGGTTATTATAATAGCCTTTTATATCAGATGAAGAACTCAACTAATCAAGATTTGAAAAAAAAAAAAAAACGCAAGTAGGATTTATGAAAAAGAATCAAACAATTAGTGGTCCTGTTAATAAAGAAATCCAGATTAAACAAGCACTTGATTTGCAGTTATTGACAGATTAAAAGTCAGATGCACAGCAGCTATTCAGATCCTGGCTAGCACCTGACCTCCTCTGTTCTGAAGCAGCAACTACAGATCCAGTCAGAGGAAACTCTTCTGAAGGTGATTTAGGAGAGCCTGTTTTCAGTATGTAGAGGTGATCCCATGCAACAGGGTTCAAAAGGTGGCTGCCCATTTGGAACCTATAATTTGCAAAAGCATCCACAAGATCCGAGCACTTTCTGTTCTTTCCTGAATCAGAGTCACCATCATGCTGAGCGGCCATGTGGTGCGATGCCGATTTTGGAAAGTTGTTTTTTACCTGGTCGTTTCGATATGGAACTAGAGGATTCCTGTTGCCTCCACTGAAGCCAATTGAAAAATTAAAGACAGTAAAGCAAAACAAAAAACATCATTTCTCTCATAAACTGAAGCATTTTTCCCCCCACAGATAAGGAAACTACAATTATTCGAAGTTGTAGCTTATAAGGAAGACAACTTGTCAAGCTTAAATGCTCTTATAGTGAACTGTTCATTATCACCTCCAATATAGTTAACTGTCAATATAGAACTAAGCCATCCAACTAAGAGAAAACAAGGTTGAGGGGTTCTCAAAGTAAAACCCGCGTCTTTTCTGCATTCATAGAGAAGTCTGCATTGTGTGTTACATCGCATACAAATGACTAAGTTTATACCTTGCAAATGTTCCATCAGGCTCAGTGTACACTGGGCTCGCCCAGCTCCTCCGATTGTCCTCATGTCTGTCTGTTCGCTTCTTTCGCAGGGGTGCTGGTAAATATGCTCCCTGTTGGCTTTTGGTTGGCAGAAACTGGTTGAACGCAGCAACCGTCTTAGGTTCTACCGTTAAAACCCTACGATAGGACATATCATCTTTGTTTGGATCGTGCATTTTGTGAAGTAGTTCAGAGTCTGTGTCGCTTTCACAACCTGGAAAAAGGAGGGGGGAAATGATGAGAAATGTGTCATCTCCAGGCTTAATTTCTGGCTGCAATCTGTGAAGTAACAGTGACTTTCTGTAGGAGCTCTAAACTTTCTGCCGGAAGCCGGTAAGCTACTGATAGAAACAGTGCAGACCTTTTTCAGCAACTTGTCACAAAGCTGTGATAAGATCTATTAGGTGGACCTCCCTTTACATACTTGTGTTACATACATAAAATTCTTTCACCACTCCATACTCTGCACACAAAACAAAGTGCTAATCTCATGACCAGTAAGTCATAAAAACAAATATACCAAGCCCCAAACACCTCAGTGCACAGGTATTCACAAAATAGTTTCTACAGCTCATCCATATGGCGTCCATCCCATTTAGAGCCACAAGTCTTAAAGGGTTTTGTCCATTTTCTGTGTGAATAATGCCTACCAGAGCTGGACCTTAATGTGAATTTTAATGCTATTTAATATTTAACACAATACAGGAATGCAAGACATGAAGTTAAAATGATCAGACAGTTCAGAACAGAATTTAAAAAAAAAAAAAAAAAAAGGACTCAAAGACCTAGGTTTCTCATCACATTATGAACCATAAATTTTACTGCCTTCTGGTCACCCATCAAACCCTCATCTTTTCTCCCTCCACACTACCATGGAATGCCTTTAATGAGTCACTTATATTTTCTGGAAATGTCATCTTTTCCTCATTCTATTCTGACCCGAGGAAGAGAGTATTAGCTCTCAAAAGCTAGTCAAGAAATGTATTCAGTTAGTCCAATAAAAAGGTATCACCTCATTTAGTAGTTTTGTATTCTTTAATAAAAATAAATCAAGTAGGGCTGTTTACATAGCAAAGTTTACTAACGAGTGCAAAACCTGAATTTGGGGAAAGGAAACATTTTAAAAGAAAATGCACAAATTGCTCAACATATTTTATACTTGTCTTTCAGGCAGAACTTGTATTATCAGTTGTAAGCAGGATGGTGGTAGACAAGTCTAGACTGCATATCTAATAAAAAGAAAAATCTCACTTCAACTCCCACTAGTTACAGCTGGAATTCTTCATGATTTCTGCACCAGCATGAAGAGGCGCAAAGCAGCATGCTGATGCAGTCATGCCATAGCCCTAGTGGTCTCTTCAGCTACTTCCAAACATCACCAAAGTGCCAAAAGAAGCCATCCTGCTGAGCATTTTACCACTGCATTCTGAACTGAGCCATGAGAGAGAAATTCTCGCAGTTGGATTTAAAGGCATTTTAGTCTTTAAAACAGTGGTGTTTCCAGCATGCCTCAATCAAAAAATATTACAAACACCATCTCCAGCTCCTTCTATCCTAACAGTTAAATTACCAGCTGTAAATGAACCATTGGAAAGGGTCCCATCTCCCTTGAAATACTTCCATGTGCTTTCTCCATTACATTGGGGTTTTTTTCTCAAATGTAAACTGTCCTTTGGAAGAGTGGCCTCTATTTACAACCTTGAAGTTGGGGCTAGGTCAATAGTGATGACAGCAGGGCCTTTGTACATGCGCTACATTAGATCAAAACCCCTGTCATTAATTCAGTTTTTGTCTGCACAGCAGCTCACGTAACATCCATTACATCCCCCACAGATCTGTGTTATCTTTCCTCCATCTTTAACATAAAAATCTGCCACCAAAGAATGAAAAAGCAGATGTTTTGAAAAAACTCAAAACATGGCTCTTCCTTCAAGCCTACCCCCCTTCACCCTCGATAGATAACCCCTTTCCCTCTGTGACCCACATATAGCCATCACATTTTTCCAGCCCCCCCCCCTTGTTTTTCCCGTCTTCTCTCCCTCGAACAATCGCCTGAAACAACTTTGTACGTATTTATGAATCCTTGTATATAACCCCACCCCCTCATTGTTGTTCCCACCCCATCCCAACCTATGTTGCTCCCTGTTGATTCCCTCCTCCAATTTATTTAGTTTTTTGTTTTACTACTGTATTTACTTGTTCTTTGTTCTATGTAAAGGCTATGCCTATATATACCCTGGTTTTAAGTTATATGTAAACCGACACGATGTGCAAACGGTTGTCGGTATATAAAAGCGTTTAAATAAATAAAATAAATAAATGTTTTAAATAACTGAACATACATGCAATTAGCAAAGTTCTTTGCAACCTCATATGTTTTAAGCCACATTTCAACTGGAAACCGTCCAGGGAATGGGGCATCGCTCATTCTGACACATTAATCATCCAGACTATGCCACACTGTTCAATTCATTTCCCCATTTTCAGTCAGTCCACAAAAAACTTCATACACTGCACTTGATCGACAGTAGGGAAAGAGTACTTGTGCATCATGTTGACTAAAATAACTTGACCCATGAATATTCTGAGAACTGTCAGTCCGATGCAATAAAGTGCACTCGGCTTAGTGCACAGGTTTACACACGGTTTGGAGTGCTAGACTAGCGGCCGATGCAATAAGGAGATTAGTGTACCTTAACAAAAATAGCCAAGAGCGCTTATCACATGTAAATTCCGTGAAGATGAGACTATTAGCTATTACCCCGATGCAGAAAATCACTGGGCGCCTAACGCACACTTTTTAATGTTGCAAATTTAACTCCAGCCCCAGAGCTGGTGCTAAATCAATCCGTGAATCAAGGGCTTAAGAGAAATTTAAAAAATAGTGTCCTGTGTGGTTCCTATCTTTATTCTTAAACACCTGCTGCTTGAGGTGTTTAAGAATAAAGAAATAGTGTAATGGATTGATGCAAAAAAAAAAAAAAATTTCTGGACACAATTTAACAGCACAAGAGACACGCCCCAGGCCAATTTCGCCCCTTGATATTGGGCGTCCAGAAATAGACCTGAAGTAGGATAAAATGGACGCTTGTATTGAGTGCCCGTTGCAATTGTGGGTGCACAGCCACGTCGCCTAGGTGCCCGATGCATTTAAGGGCTAGGGATGTATAATTCTTCCCTAGCACATTCTTTTTAACACAGCAGCTCATTAAAATATAGCATCGGGTGCCCAGGAAGCATAGCTGTGTGTGTGTCAGGAAAACGGGCGCGAGAACCTGTTTTAATGCACATCTTATTGCATCAGCCCCTGTGCGCAGGAACATGTTGCCAAGACACTCGTATCAACCAGGGCAGGCTCTTGAGAGAGAAATACCTTCACTGCTCCCCTTTAGGGTTGTGTCCGATGAAAAGCTGGTGAAAGATCTCGACCCAAAGGAATCTAGGCTATCCAAGGAGTCGTCGCGTCTGTGAGCTGCTGAAAGCGATAGCGAGCCTTCTCGGTCAGTGTACCAAATGTCACCACATCCGCTGTCCCTGCCACTCCTTTTCAGACTGCTGGACTCTTCAAGTGCCTAAAGGCAGAAAATACACAGCTGCTTTAAAGAAACAATTAGCTTAGCATCTGCGGGAATAATGCTATCTAAACCACGCTCAAAGTGAACGGCGCTTCAGTACCGAAAACTCTCCAGTGTGCGTTAAGAACTCATTCACAAGGGAGCAATCATGATGAAATTTGCAGCTGCTCTACTGAGATGCCTTACCTTGGTTAGCGTTTGTCCTAATAATCCCTCAAAGGCTTTCAGGTTCAGGTAAGGACCATTATAATATGGGTTACTTTGTGCTTTCCTGCCCAGCCAGTACAAGGTAATCAAAACCTAAAATAAAAATCCCAACAGAAACATTTACTAGTTTATTAAATAGCGTCCCGGCTATACAAATAACCGCACAATAAAGCTCAAAGCAATTTCACTTCTTAGCAGGGCTTTACTTGTGCGGTAACAGAGGTGACTCTCCTTCCTCATGCTCTGCATGCACTAAACCAGGAATCAGTGACAGCTACCAGAGGTCAAGACGTCTTGCTTCTTCCTTTTCATTTATTCCAGCACTGCCCCCCCATTCTTCTGTGCTGTAGGTTTGTCCCTCCATATTTTGCTACCACTATCTAGGGGGTTCTCGTTCTGATGGATACGGAAACAAAAATCTAGACTATGGACGGCAGTTAAGGGACAGTACAGACTATCTAGTCTGCCCAATTGATACTCTCTTAATGCATCGGTTCCAATAACTGATCACCAATATCCCCTTCACAACTAAGGGTCCGCTATACTTTACCGGGCTTTCTTGAATTATTGAGAAGGTAAAGTTTGGTAGACAGAAGTAGGCAATAAAAAACACACTTTTTTATGTAAGTACATCCTAATTTCAACTTTAGTGTACACAATTTTTGTTATAGAATTCGCTATACAATTCCTGATCTTTTTATTTAAATGCTATGGTAAAATGTATACACATTTAAGATCATCCCCCTCAATTTTCCCATCTTTCTGACTTTGTAAAAATCATGGCTGCTGCTGCTCTACAGAAAGGCTATTAGAGCCCATTGCTTCTTCCACCCAACATGTGCGACTTCAGTACAAACATTAGCTCTGCGGCTTAAAAAGCTTTAGCCCAACTCGGCACTTCCTTTAAATAGCCTGCTGAGGGGTGGTTTCTGTCTGTACCAAGCGAGCCTATTTACTCCTGTTCATCCACTCCCAGATAACCCTTCCTCCTGTCTCATCAGCAAGGTGACATGCATAGCTCCGGGGGTCTTCATTTTTCTCTCATGCACAAGCTTAAGGCTTGCTAAACCAACCACAGCAGTGAGCAACAAAATGGATAATTTCTTGAGAGAACAAAAACAAATATCCATATTTCTAAAAAAAAAAAAATTGTGAAAGGGGTGGTTAATAGTCATATACCTACACTAAACTCTAGGTAGGTTCCTGGTACCAGAAACCTAGAACCACCCCCCAATTTCCATTTCACAA
Source organism: Rhinatrema bivittatum (assembly GCF_901001135.1). Lineage (NCBI taxonomy): Eukaryota > Metazoa > Chordata > Amphibia > Gymnophiona > Rhinatrematidae > Rhinatrema > Rhinatrema bivittatum. The sequence continues at coordinate 174,321,699 of NC_042619.1, read as the reverse complement.
AGTGCTATCTTTTCCACAGAATCCAGGAAGTGCAAATGCACAAACAGTTCATAAAAATTCAAAAAAGCTTGCACTGCAAACCCTCAAGGCACAAAGTTATACTGCTACTTGGAAGTAAACTAACACATACTTGCATTTGCACTTTAACTGTAAACCGTAAGCAGGGGTAGGCAACTCTGGTCTTCAAGTGCCACAAACTGGTCTGATTTTCAGAATATCCACAACGAATATGCACAGGGGCAGACTGACAGTGACCTGAGCCCCCTTGGAAATAGGGGTCATTGGCCCCCTAACCACCCAACCGAGTGCACACAAATCTCTAACGTGCACATTCATTCTAGAAATCCTGAAAATCTACCTGTCTGCGGCACTGGAGGACTGGTGTGGCCTAACTCTGCTGCGTTTCCTCATTCACCGTACCCCTTTGTAAAGCCAATTCTGTTTGTAACAGGCTTTGAAGTCTGATGCTGCACAAGCATGATATAAACGGTGATGAGTTAGTGATGTCCATAAAGGGTAGACCATTCATCAACTCAATTGCATCTTGAGGCCATGAATCAAGTCTGCAAAGTCCATCAGTTGGTGCATACAAAAGGCTTGAAACAGCCACCAAGGATGGAAGGAGAAGGTACCACTTCTCAAAACAGACTTTTTATTTATTTTTTTAAATCTGACTTCATTTTTGACTAAAGGAATCAAACTTAGGTTCCAAACTTGGAAGTGCAGAGCTCTAATTATTAAGCCAGCCCCCTTTTATTAGTGACTATGCAGTTATCCCTGTATTTTTCATGGGGCAGCAGGTGTTTTGACAGGGGTGCAACCTATGGGGCCATACAACCAGAGAAGACAAAAGCTAGAACACACTTTTGCATGCTTTTCTTTCCATAAAATTCTTTTCGTAGCATTGACAGAGCAAGCATTACTCACATTTTTTAACCTTCTGGAAGTTTCTTCTTGTCTGCAATGGGAAGAGAGAGAAAATGTTCAGTACTCTTAACTGAAAACCTCAAAAGGCACAGTTAGAGGAAAGCATTCAATTGTCACAATCTACTTGCACACCAGGCAGCACAGCTTGAAATTATGACAACAAAAATGGGAATATTGTATGCTTTGTTCTAGAATACAAAGGTCACCGTCTTCCATGCGAAAGGTACAATGATTTACTAACTCTGGCTTCACTACAAACACAAAACTGAAAGTGCTGACATTGGTACATCCTGTTTCAAACAGATTTGGCTCGAGAGGACTCTTAAGCAAATACACAATAACTGCACGAGCCCCATTTACCAAGCCTTGCACATTATGGATAAGAAACGAAGAAGAGATGAAATTCAAGCACAGGCTAGTTTCCCCCCTCATACCTGCTTTTCAGAGGCTTCCCGAGGAACAGCATTGATGAGAGACACCAGCAATTAAAAATAAAAAAAAGATGTTTCAAAGAAAATTAATCTGAAGATAGAGAGGAGCTTCTTCCACTCTAACAGGCCTTGCTACTGAGCCCATACCTCAACATACTCAAATCACCACTGGAAGGAGAAACTTATTTTGACTCTGTAGAGGTCAAATAAGTCCTGTTCAGGAGCAATACAGCACGCAGGATATCTGAGGACTCATGGGCTGCCAAGGCCATGGAAAGGCTTGTCAAATGAGCCCAACCAAGGATCCCCTTCGCCTTGCCCCTCGAGGTAGATTCTGAGGCAAGTGTAAGAAAATTCTGTTGTGCCTTGAGCAGCTTTTTATGAAAATGTATACTTAATATGCAAAAATAGAAAGCATTTTAAAGGCAGTTAACGTCTTTTGTACCTATGAATTATTTCTTCTTTCACTTTTCCTTAATTTTTTCTGCCTCTTCATCCATCTCTCCTCTTCTCTAATGTGCTTCATCTTCTCTCTCACCTTCACACCCCAGTCTACCCTTTTCTTATTGCTTCTGGACTCTCCTTCCATCTCTCCTCTTTCTAAAACTGATTAGGCCTCTCCCAGAGAGATACTGAGGAACATTTTAGAGACCTAAAGTTCGCGGGACATAGGCCCAGAATCAGCGATGCATGACTTTGCGTGCGGTGCCCCTCCCTCTAAAGTGAGGTTTGCAGAAGCAGCCCAGGCCTTTTAAAGGGGTGTGCCAGAGTTGGGCTCCTGTTCTAAAGGGTCAGGCCAAAGGGCACGCCCCTTTATGTGCAACTTTGGACGCAACTTTGCAAGAAGCCAAACTCTTACACAGCCCGCAACAGGCGAGGTCCACCCTCAGGATCTGCTCACCCATGCCACAGAATCAACACACCACCATGGCAGCACTACATAAGCTAAACCACTAAAGAAATAACTATTCAATGGATGGAATGGGATATAATCATGGAAGCTAAAGAATCCTCCCAATTATCTCTTCATAAAAGAATACACTTAAAAGTTCAGAGTATACCACTACTACCACTTCCCACTCCTTCCCCATTGTCAACCCAGAGTAAACTACCTGAACACAGGTCAGCCCTGGCATAAAAAGATAGCGCTAGATCCCATCCCGCACCATACCAAACAATCCCAACCATCCACCACTCAAGCGAGCAAATGAACCAGCACCACCCACACAGTTACACCCTAACCAAGAATGGCATAGACCTTATGGGCAGTGAATCTACGGAGATTCCAGTGGGATGGGGAAGAGGGAACCATGGTATTCCCCAGCCTCCCAGGAGATCAGCCATAAGGAAGTTTTATACATTCCTAATAATGGCAAAAAGTGGAATATAAATCAAATATAAATAAAAAGTATCCTCTATCACAAGGGCACATCAAGCAAACATGTGGCATCGTAGGTCTGGTGAATGCCAGTTCAGTAAATAAGAAATCTCCTAAAACTCCATGACATCAATAATGACCACCACCTAGATAATGCTGGCATAACTGAACATGGATTGATTAAACTAGAGGGGGGGGGGGAGTGGGGATAGTCCCTCTACACGGCCCAATAGGCTTCACCATAGAACACCAACCCCAGACCAGAAAACTTGGAGGGGTGGAAAATCTTTATTAGGATTTACTCAAACTACGCCAATATGGCTCCTTCTACTATAGAGCCCCATGCAACAACTCACCGCAGAACACAAACTCCTTGAACTTATTTATTTAAAAGTTTTTATATACCGCAAATAGGACAGGAATCTGTCCTTCTAAGCCTAACAACTGACATGTGAGCAATTGTTTTATTTCTTTATGAGATTTTGGTATGTAATACAAATACAACAAGAAAAATAAAATGAAATTTGATAAAAAGTCAGAATTTGTACAAAAAAAGTTTATAAATATGCATTAGTGGTGGCCCCCTTTGATATTAACCTTATATTTTACTCACAAGACTATATATTAAGAAACCTTTTGCCTGTCTGTAATTTATATTTTTTTTAAAAGCCAGTTCACCGTTTAACATTACCGTCTCTCCCTTAGCTATGATTTTTATTTACTATCTAAGCAATTTTTTTTAAGGCGTTTCCAATTTAGGCCTGGATTTATGAAAATGCACTAAATATCGCATGTGATAGAAAAAGGGGCGTATTTTATGGTAATAGGCAGTTTATCGCAATTTGCGCTAATACCTATACGAAGCACTAAGTTACCGCAAATTGCGATAACTGTTTTGCAGTTTGAGATAAGTGCCAGAATTGTTGTATTTCCTACATACAACTGGGGGGACCATGTTTAGTAGTTTTAAGGTCCTGGAGAGCAAGCCTAGCTATCAGGGCCACTGAGGGGAGAGGGAGAGAAGCCATAATGCCCTCACACTATATAGGTAGTTATATCTCTATGGGAGACCAACATTGTAACACGAGGTGAGGTTTAGGTATTAGTGTAGGGGTTAAGGGCCATTTTGACATTCAAAGTGAGACATACGAACAGAACAGTGCTCTCTTGTGAAGATTTGATGACCTTCGGAATGAGGAAACTCAGACAAAGATGAGATTTGTGCAATGTTCTCGCAACCTAGCTTGATGTTACCCAGGTAGAGTCCATCAAGCTAGGTTGAAAGAACATTGCACAAATTTCTTTGAGTGAGTTTCCTCACTCCGAAGGTCATCAAATCTTCACAAGAGAGCACCATTATGTTCATATGTCTCACTTTGAATGCCAAAGTGGCCCCTAACCCCTACACTAATACCTAAACTTCACCTCAAGTTACTAGGTGGACCCCCCATAGAGATATAAATACCTATCTCGTGTGAGGGCATTATGTCTAGTCTCTCTCTCTCTCTAGGATGGCCTTGATAGCTAGGCTGGTGCTCTGGGAGCTTCAAAACCAGCATTTGAGAACACATTGCAACATGCAATAAAGCCTTAATGCAAGCTATCGCACTGCTTAATGCTACTGAAAAAGGTGTAGCTAAAATCTGCATTAAAGCCGTGCAATAGGGCTTCGCAAAACAGTGAACCCAGCCCACTCCCACCCCTAACGCCTTCTCTTTTTCTGATTTGCATCGCACCATACATTATGGTGCTATCGCATTCGTTAAAGGTGCTTAATGCATGCAAAAACGCCACAACACATGCGAAAATGCCATAACGCTATTTGATAAATGACCCTGTTAGATTCATAATATTGGTAATAGCTGAATAAACCAGGAAGGTACTGCTGGCATCCTACCAATACACGTGAAGCATGAAGAGCTGAAGATTGGAGTGCGGACGTGACCATAATACAAAGGTATAAAGAATTAAATTAAAAATGCATAGTATATTAGGAGGAAAAAAGGAGAAATTGATCAAAAGGGGAAAGAATGAAAACAACAAGGCAAGCTAATTGTTTGAATAATGTTATTAATACAGCTGCCATGAATTCCTGGAGGAAAAAAAAAAAAAGTGTTAACCACACCACATTTTTTGATCCCTTATAGCAAAATGTCACAGTCTTCCAACTCTAATTTTGGGGATGCGGATAAATTAAGCTTTTTCCAAGTTTACACCATGTATTCACTGAAACCAGTGACAGGATAATTTTCTTTGCAAATAAGGTCACTCACAATCATAAAAGACAAATGTTAACCCTGCAAAAATAAGATACGGTCCAATAATGAAAGCAAGTGCATGTAACATGAATGTTTGCATGGACATTGTAAAAAGGGTATTTTTGTGAACACAATCATAAATGCTATCGTTAATCCAGATACTCATCAATATTAAATACACATACAAGATTTCAGATAATGGAAGTAATGGAAGTAATAGAAGTAATAGAAAAGAAAGATCCTTAGGTTACTCACAGACATCCATATCAAATGTTCACTCCAGTCCACTAAAAACTGTTTGCACAGCTGAAGTGTGCTTTGAAAGGGTAAAAGCCACAGTTTTGCCCCTCTCCCCCAAAATTGGTTTTGATTTTTTTTTTTAAGTAACATTCTTAAAATAAAAAGTAGATAACAGTCAATGCAGAGCAGTTACGGGAGCTGCTGTCATTAAGGCTTCGGTGCACCATGGTCACTGCAGACCACTGTGGAATCCCCCTTCTCAGGCCCCAAGAGAGGAGAGAGAGAGTGCGCACACATGTCACCTGGGTTCCTCTTCCATGGGTGCCAGAAGGGGAGTACAGTTCGGGGAGGGAGAATTAGAGCAAGCAAAAAAAAAAAAAATTGCACAATTTTTTTTTTTTTACAGTTTCCATTTGTAATGAGACATACACACACAAATACACAAAAAATAAAATCACAGATATGCATGTGTCTACATTTCCTGTACAACTGCATCTGAGTCAGCAAGTGAGGGGCAAGAGTTTGCTCACGTTATAGTGTTAAGCAAAAGTATTACAGTACAAATAGATAACTGGCCTGTATCCACAGACACTTTCCTATTTATTCACTGTTGTCTCGCTTTCACAGTAACTTGTCTGTTTCTATTACTAATGCTGCTTAGCTTTTCATGTATTACTTTGCATAGTTTCTGTTTGCTGTTGGACTGCCAACTGGTCATCAGCCTGCACACTTTCACAGCTGTTACTGTAGTCAGTGGCTCTAAAGGGTTAAACTGACTTGAAAGCAGGGGTTTCTGGTTTGTTTGTTTTTGCCTTGTGATTCTCTCTCAATTCTGGTCAGCTCTACACTGGCCAGGCCTGTGCAATTCAGCAGCTGATCTGGCTACCCCTACATAATTATTTTCGTTTTACCTGCTCTTAGTTCTGTGGCCCAGATTATGTTGGTTGCTGTAATCTTCAGCTTATGGACAGTAAGACTTATTTGTTTTACCTATTAATAAAGTTTGGAATCAAAGAAACAGCCTCCTGTCTCTGTGAACAAGGACAGAATTAAGCTATTAAAGCTTTGCATAGGAAATGCATAGCAGAAACAGAACAAGTTCCTTTTATATTAAAAAAAAAAAAAAAAAAAGAGGGAGCGCACACAGGAATATCAGGTCAAAATATAACTAGCAGAGGTGATAGTAAGTGTTTATAGAATCGAGAGATTCCCACTTGTGTGTGAAAATTTAATACGGTCATCAATCCACACAAAATTTGGTTTCATCAATATCACCATGATTATTAATGACCGGGACTCAGCTATTTGCGATTGAAAATATCCGGTGGTACTCCATTGAGACACGCAGTGGGGAAATGTTACATCTGACTGCTGATTATGCAGGATAGTAAGAAGAATATCAAATGGAACACGAGCAACAATTGAAAGGATGAGTTTTGATTGGTACTGCATGTTTTGTAACCTTGAGTCAATGATATACAAAAGAACGTGCTAGATTGGCTACAAGGATGATGCCTCTGACAAATATTGCTGCAAGACTGGAGAAAAGATATTGCTATGAGACTGTACATAAATACTTGCAGAGAGATTGAAGAAAATGCCTGTGAAGAAAAAGGGAGCTAGCAGCAGACACATGGTTACACCCCCTGAACCACAGTAAATGGCGGCAGATGAAAACCAAAAAGGTGCACCTACCTAGTCTGCTCAGCAAGGTGTTCAGGGGTTGTAACTGCCAGAGTAATGAAACAAGCTCAGCTGTCCAATTTTCCATCTTCCACAATGGCTCTTGACGGTGGTTGGTTTGAGTATGTTTTCCTGTTTGAATGTGTTTTTATTTCATGAATTGTAGTCCTTTCAATATTGTGGATTATAATTTTGTGCAAATAAAAGGATATTGGGTTTTTAATGTATTGAAGAGGAAAATATTTCTCTAGTGGTTTTGAAAATGTGAAAGATATGTGAACACTTCATTTAAAATAAAATAAGATTATATAAAGCGACAAAATGGCTTTTAGGGGACTATGATTAAAAGTTGGCTATTGGAATGTCACTCACTAATAGTCCCCTGGTGAAGTCACTATATTAAAACAGAGTACAATTAGCCACTTTTGTACCAATTCCTAAGTTGAATACAAAAATCATAGGGAAAGCCCTCAGAGCTGAGTGTAAAGGTAATAAAACCTCAAAGGGCTCCTTCATCTCAATCGCTGGTCAAAAACTTGATGGCGTAATTCATAAGTAACTATCTGGAACTGAGACCAGAAAATATACAAGCCCTGAAGCAGCACAATAGCAAAACAGTCAGTGGGGTTTTTTGTTTTGTTTTAAGTCTTCGTCTCTAAGATGCTATCTTCACGCTCATATCCTGGAATATAAACATTTAAGATGTTACTTTGCATCTTAAATTTTCAATAATAACTTTTTGATATAGGTTAGGGTTTGGTAATATTAAAATAGGAAATCAGAAAAAAAAAAATTTAAATGGAGGGTTTTTCACCAATAAAAGAACCCAATTAGGTTTCATTATCTATACTTTCAACTCTGAAGTCTTTCCCTCCAAATTCTGTATTCATATTTGGAATTTGTGCACAAGTGGTTAACTATATTCTGTTTTTATATAGTGAACTCCCCAGTGGGCTATTAGTGAGCATCACGATTTTGAAGCCATGTTCTGGATAGGATTGTCCCTTTTCTACTTATTCAAAGGTAGCCACTGGCAATATAAGGAATATGTGATATATTCATAAAAAAAAAAAGAGTGTGTGAATTAGTGAGCTAGTCTCTAAGTGATTTGAGAGTCATGTTGTACTGTCCAGTTTCTGGAAGGAGAAAGCAGAATAGGATTTCCCAAACCTGTCTTGGTGATGCCACAATCAGTTGGGTTTTCAATAAATCCATAGCGAACATGCATGAGATAAAATGTGTATACACACCGGGTCTCCAACATATGCAAATTTTCTTCACGCACATTCATTGGGGATACCCTGCAAACCCAACCAGCTGTGGGGGGCCCTCCAGGACAGCTTTAGGAAGCCCAGAAGCAGATGCAATCCAAAGGATAAGGTAACATAGTAGATGGCAATAGATAATGTGCAAATTGGCCCATCCAGACCTGTGAGATCAGATTTAAGGGGATAAATATCCATTCTATTAAACATTATATAGCACTACAAGTGTACACTTCCTAAAAGGAAGGAGAAGAGGACATTATAACTTTAAAACAATTCAAATTTTAACATACAAGAGGTAAGCATATGGTGAATAAAAGTTTCTAAAAACAAGGGGTCATGATTTTTAGCATGGCAGGAGCAAATTCAGGAGTAACACAAAGAAACATTTATTCACAGAGAAGGTAGTAAATGCATGAGCCAGCCTTCAAAAGGCCATCAGTTTTGGCATGAGCATGATCAGAGTTCACAAGGACTTGCAATAGGCAGACAATTCTCAATAGGGATGCACAGACTTCCTTAAGGAAGTTCAGAACCTGACTTGACAAACTTGCAAAAACAACCTTTTCTACAGGTTTGCTGAAGCCGTTACTCAACTTTTTTTTTTATTTAAAAGAAAATTCACGTGGGACAAAATCTGCTTTGGCACTACAATATGTCTAAAGCAAATACGAGGAACCAATCTGGCAAAACCAGCTATAGATTCCAATGGACCTGATTTGAATTTCCTCCAGATCCAACAATTTTCATAGAACCCCGCCTGTTCGGGTTGGACTTCAAACTGCTCACACATCTTTAATCCTTAGTTGTGGCAAAGGCAGGATAAACCTGGAACTCAAGCAGGGTCCTTGGAATTATAGTGTAGAGGGGAAACAAGTGGACAATATACAGAATTGTAGAAATTCACTGCAAGGTATATTTCAATGTGGATAGGTAGACAGCAACTTCAAGGCCAGGGAGTCATATAATGGAGGGGGGGGGGGGTTGTATTTTTAAACTGGAACCACTGTTCACTCTTCAGTGAATGACAGCACATAAATAAGCAAATCAGAAATGTACTAATTCCAGCATATAAACAGAATCAGCATTCCTCCGCTGCCGCCATGTACTTGAAGCCTCTGTCCTCTGCCCCCCCCAACAGCAAACAAGATCTGGGTCAGTAATGCCTCCAGGCTTCAGAGAATCTTTTAAAACAAGTTCTAACATAAAAATGGAACCAGTTAGCATCACTTTCACATAAATTATCCTTCATTTAGTGAAAATGAATTCCAAGAGGATTTTTTTGTTGTTGTTGTTAAAGATACATTCCCTGCTCTTTACAGTCAATGACAATGTGACCTTTTAGACACTCAACATACTTGGCTAAATATAGCCATTAATAATCACTTCTTGAACACTCAGATCTAGTGTCAAACAGTGCACAGAGTATGGACTTAACTACTATTTATCTTTACAAAGCAACTCTAGGAATTTAAAAAAGGTAAAGGACTTGCTGAAGCAAACAAGAAAGTTCACTATCTTAATCACTGCAAACAAATTCCTTTGCCCTCAGAAGCCGTAACCAGGCTGCTCCTTTGCTTGTTGAGAACACAATGGCATAATCAGAGGCAGTAGCTGTAAGGTACTTAAGTTGTCCGTAGTGAAATAATAATAATAAAAAAAAAAAAGCACACCCCCATCTGCTTACAAGTTACCATGTGACACGTTATAGCATCAAATTAATGAACACTCAACTTCCCAAAATTATCTCTTTCCAGACTCCTACCACCCACCTCGCCAATATTAGGAATGCACAATCCAAATTAAAATCATGGAACTGGATTGTTTTCATCTTCATACTTGTGTTTTCTTACCACTTGCATTGTATGATTAAGTAACTGCCACCCACAAGGATTACAGATACCAAGCCTATGTCCCCTCGCCGCCCAATACAACCTGTCAATAGATGGAAGAGGGGCCTTGGGAACGACTGTAGTTGTGTGGCACTAATGAGTTTTTAAGCCTCATGCCGCTAAGGGTAGGGGTCAACCTCTGCAGCATTTGCCCTAGGGGAAAGGGGTCCTGAGAAACCGAGCACACTTGGAACAGGTCCCATGCTGGAGGAGCAATATAGTCAGCACAGCAAGAGAACCCGAAACGTGGCAGCATGTAAGGCAAGTAATTAAGAGACCCCCTGATGCAGCACATTGCTCTATGGACTGTGTGGGAAGGTATCTGCTTTACTTTTCAAACTCTGTGAAGCAAAGGTTGTAAGTCAATACAGGAAGGAAAAAAAAACAAACCACTATTTAGACATGTGTGCAAGCCACTCACTAACTAAAGAGGAAACACAATTTATCAACACCTGCTTTTGAGCGAAGGCACCCAATAGAGGTATTTAAATGGTTTTGTAAAAATTAAAGCAATGTATGTACAGGAACATTATGGAGTTCCTAGTAATTACAGTTTGACAGAACAGTGTAGATCAGATCTCTGATCACTAGGACCTCTAGCTGTTAGCTAATGTACAGAGCACCAATGTACAGTACACCAAGAAAGATTCCTTCTGGTTCAGTGGCATACCAGCTTTTTCATTAATGTCCATATTTGTTGAATATTGTAAGGGGGGGGGGTCCTATTCATTTCCCAAAATAACTGCTGTGAAATTACAAACTATTAATGACCATCATGGAAATATGCCTAACAGAATAGACTCATTAGTGCTTACTGTAGCTTGGCAAGCCCTGCATGTGCATTTCCACTCAAATTAAAAAGGATACTGCTGGAAACAGGTGCTTGTGAGTCGAGTGCAACAGTAAAAAAAAAAAAAAAAAAAAACAGGGCTTTTTATCTGCTTGTACTTTTGACTTACTAGGTACTTGCACCCCCTTCCCCCCAACACACACACACACAGACAGGTTGCATCAGACCCTGGGAAATGACAGGAGGGGAGGGGCTGGATTAGGGAACAGAGCAGCTCTATCCTGCTCCAGTCTGTTCTCTGCCCTGGCCAACAGAGTTGGTGCAGCAGCCCTGTCTGCCATGAGCAGGGGATGATATAGAATAGGACCAGAACTTAGTAACTGCCCATACTATGAACCATTCGGTGCCCTGTCATTTTAATTACTATTAGCACCATTATATATTTGTCTTCTTTCTCCATTTAACATATTGCTTTCTGCAATCTAAATTTGAGAAAAATAGCAGAGGTGCCCCTCTTGCTATTTCAACCTCCTTCCACCACTGGTGCTTTTCCCATGCCGTGATCGCAGATAAGGTACAGCAGGTAAAAGCATTGCTCACTTATGGCTGCTACCTGCGAGAGGAAGGCTAGAGAGAGAGAGAGAGGGAGGGTTTTCTTCTTTATTTTATATTCTGCCTTTCAGACATTCTGGTACTGTAGGTATCTCTCTGCTCCCCCCCCCCCCCCCCCCCGAGAGTTCAATCTAAATTTTGTTCCTGAAGCAATGGAAGGTGAAATGACAATCCAAGGTCACAAGCAGCAGCAGCAGCAGAATTTGAACCCTGGCTTCCCTGGTTCGCAGCCCACTGCCCTAACCACTAGCCAACTCCTTCACTCCATGCTGCGACTGAACTCTGCAGCAAGAAGCTGGGCTACCTTGGGGGGAGGGGGGGGGAACGGAACTGGATGATTCACACCCCACCCCCAAGCATGGCCCTGCATCTGGATACCGGCCCCTTGCTTTCTAAAGGGGGAGGGGGGGGGAATCACTGCATTAAATGCATAGCCAAAGAGTTACAAGTACTAAATGGTTAGGCTCTCCATATAGGAAACTTGGGGGTCAGCTGGAGCACCAGGCCAAACAAACCATCTGTGTGCTTAGTGCATCTCCCATAAATGCCCTGCTGAGATTCTATTTATTGCTCAAATTACAACTCAGATTTACTGCATTTACTTAGATATGGCACCCCATGCTAGGTACTCAACAGCGGACAGTAACCAGACACTTTAGAAAGCAGAACTAGCCCTGAAGCACGGGAGTGGTCATCAGTACGAAGTCCCACCCCAAGTGCTTAATTTTAGCAGACAATTGGGCCTTCCAGTGGTCTTTACAGAGCAGCATCATGACTATAGCTGCTGCTGCTGAAAGAAAGGAAGATGAAAGGAAAATGTGTTTGACTAGGTACCTGTTGGAAAAAACACAGAAACAGCTGTCATGAGCTTGCATGACATCACAGCAATCAATGAAATCTAGTATCTTTGTTTAAAAAAAAAAATGGATGTGTTTTATTATTGGGCGCAAGCATACATAAAGGGCGGAGTTAAAGGCACACACATTTAGGTAAATCACAGCAGAAGAATGTGCGGCAATCAATTAAACTGGACAATAGCATTATAAATGAAGCATAAACAATTTAATGAGTGCACACACCAATAGTGCACAAAATTTGAATACTAAGCGTAAATACGTAGTTATACAAAGTTGTATAACTACGTATTTACGCTTAGTATTCAAATTTTGTGCACTATTGGTGTGTGCACTCATTAAATTGTTTATGCTTCATTTATAATGCTATTGTCCAGTTTGATTGCCACACATTCTTCTGCTGTGTGTTTTATTATTGCCATTTTATGCACAGCTGGACTTCACCCCATGCTGAGATGCACCGCTCTGGGTACAGGGACGTGGTCCAAGCACTGGTTCTAGGATGGCTGTCGCCCTATGCAAAAACTGAAATTGGCGCTGCCCCCTCCTCCCATGCATAAGCTCTGGCACAGCACTCCCTCTGGCAGCAGTGGCTCAGAGTATACCTAATCTCTCCCCCCCTTGCCTACAATGCCCAGGGCACTTCCAGGGGCTGACACGAAAACAGTTTAAAAAAAAAAAAAAAGACTGAGCGCATATTTCTTAAATTCTTTTCTCGGAACATTTTAAGCTTTTTTAGACAATGGTTAGGGTATAGAATCCATTCAAGGAAAGAGTTGAATTATAAGTTTAAATCTGTTCCACAGATATATTGCAATACAATACATAATTACATCTCAACATTAATCCTACAAATGTTTACATCACGCTCTTGGAGGGCCCTTAAGGTTTCCTATTAAAGGTATCCCCAAGATGTATGTTCTAATTCAGAGCATCATCCAGTTCCATGCACTCCTGTAAAAGTGAGAACTGGTCACATGTGCCTGCCGAGGGTGGGTAGGAGAATCAAGATCAGATTTGCCATTAGACACCTAGTCTGTTCAACTCAGCTGATCCGGAAAAGATGCAGTGAGAATCAGACACCCAGTCCCCATCGCTTCTTCAGATTTTCAGCAGGGGACAAAGGTGACTGAGGCAGGCTGGCTGGCACAGCCCATCCTACTGGGCTCTGCAGACTGCCTAAATGTTTCTCAAACTCCTCAGCCAGCTGTGCTAATCTCATGCATCACAAGGGGGCCGAGTGCACTGTGTAACCCACAGTTGGATGTGGGTTGTGTAGGCGCTACCTAATCCCCTTATGATATAAAGGGATTAGCGCCTCCAAACGCACAGGGAAACTAATAGCGCTCATCAACATGCAAATGCATGTTGATGAGGCAATTAATTAATCACCCGAAATGCAAAAGTGTGCATCTAAAAACAGTTTTGCACAAAACTAAAGTTGTACAGAAAAGCAGAAATCCTCCTACTTATTATGATTGAGATATTAATTAGGAGGAAGGAAAGCTTAAAGTTTATTTTATTTCTTTTTTTTTTTTTTTTTTTTTTTTTTTTTTTTTTTTAGAGTCACAGACAGGTTTGGGGACACGGACGCTCAGTTAACAAGCATCCGTTTCCCAGACCCATGGCTGTGCACCAGTTAGGAAAACGGAAACCGATAAATTCAGCACCTGTTTTCCTAACCGGCAGACGGCCACCGACAGCCAACCGCTCGCGGGCTCCCGCTGTGGAGGAGGCGCTAGCGGAAAGCAAGCGACCCTAGCGCCTCCTTGACAACGCGACTCCTAATTTAAATATTGCGTGGCGCCCCCCCCCCCCCCCCCCCCCAGGAGAGGAGCCTGGCGGCATGCTAGGAAAGCAAGCGCCGAACACCCAGCACCCATTTTCAGCACTTTTTTTTTTTTTTTACACTTCGGTCCCAAGATCGTAACAGCCAAGCTGCAAGCTTTAAAAAATACCGTGTGGTACCAGTGGGCTTAGACAGCTTTGGCTGCAATGCCTGCATGATAAGTTTGTCAGCACAACTCAGTTTCCAGCAATACCCTTCTCTTTTGGGATTTGCAAAGGATGGACCTCCTCATCACCCCCCCCCCCCCCCCCCAACCCTGTAGAGGTCTGGGAGAAGCAATCCCAGCCTTAATGAAAACTACTAGGGGGATGTGGCATTTTCTAGGACGTATGTAACCCCGCCCCAGGGAGCTTACCCCACTCCAGTGGGGCCATAAAAGAATGCAGTCTCTTAGGGGCCATCACTCCAGCTAGTTCTCTTCTCACTCTCTTTCCTGGGGGGGGGGGGGGGGGGGAGGGAATCCTTTTTCTGGTGGGGGAAGAGAGGAAGAGTCAACATTCAGGGCCCCAAATCCTTCTATTGTCCCTGGGAGAGGGGTATGTGTCCTCACTGTGCGCTCTGGGTGCCAAAGTAACACTCTGGAGTCACTGGTTGTGTGTCCCAAAATGTAAAGTCCGTGCTGTTGAAAACTCTGGTGAAATACGGCACAAGCACCACGGAATTTTTTTAGTCTTACGGTCACTTTCCCACCATCTGTTGAATGGGTGTCTCGTACCAGGGGGGGTCAGGAAAACATCCACCCTCCAGGGCATAGAAGAGTGAAGTTCCCAGGTGGACCGGCAATCCTCCTGTGGGCAGGAAAAACCCCTCCAGCACTGGTAAAATGGTTTAAACAATTTATGCACAGATAGTCCAATTCTCTCTCCCCAGGAGCAAAAACTGTTTGGGTATACTCAATGATTTTTAACTTCTTATTCATAGTCAGCAGTTCCCTCCCTCTCTTCCTTGATCTTTTCCTCTCTCGTTTAGACTTTGCCCCTTGTGGATCTCAGATGGATGAGATCCTCCTGGAAACAGCAGCTCCAGCTGTTCCTCTGACGGGTAGGAAGAGGAACAGAAAAGCTTCCTCCCAGATTTTTGATTGAAAGCCCTTTCCCCAGAAATGATAACACCGACGTTCTCCTTGCTTTGTGTCACCACTTTTAAGGGGCAGGCCTACCCCACCCGTGGGTGCCCCAAACACAGGGTTCCCCAAGCCCTGTGTCCAAGAGAGGCTGAAGTGTCTCAAGGTTCCTACCACAAAATAGGTTTTGAAGTCCCAAAGCTTAAGCCAGGACGGTCACTCAGCCCTTATGGTGGGGTTACAGAAGTGGAGTCCCCCAACCAAACCCCAAGGCAGGATGGAGGCCCAGGCTTCCAGGCAGGCTACAAAAATCCAACTCAGAGAAACTCTCCAACCGTCCTCCAAAACGGTGGGGATTATTTTTGTGTATGGTTTTGCACAAACTGCAAGAGGATAGCTCTGTCTGAAGTTTGTGATCCTTTGTTTTTAGTTTTTGAAAGGAGATGCACATCCTGGGAACCTCAAACGTTGTGTGAACTGGTTCTTGCAGAAGTGGATCATAGCAGCTTGTTGAAACAAGCCCCTTCCCCCCAAAACCATATGCAAAGAACCTGCCTCATTGCACCTAAGAGCAAAAGAGCTACACGTCTTATGACTACAGCACGGGAATAGCTGGCAATAGCAGACTATAGCTAAGAGTCCACTAAGTGCAGCCATAAGTGTATGAGGAAGGATATGGAAGCAGCAGCTTATTCTTAGTGCTATGAATCATTTGATTTGTTTCCAGCTGGTTTAAATTGAAAGTTGCTTCTAAAATCAACCAATGTCCTTTGTTGGGCTAATGCATTAGCTTCCTGTTGTACCTGAACCTTCTACAATTTTCTGGCAAGTTCTAGCTTTCTTTGCTGCACATTCCTTTTTGAGACAGTTTTAATTATTACCTTGATCATCCATCTTAGCAAACAAACTTGACAGCAAATGACAGTTCTGGTCAGATAAGATCATTTCCAACTAGACTTAACAGGTGTCAGAAAGTTGACACCCCCTCATCGAAAATATTTCTTTTTTGGAGGACCAGGCGTGTTCTTCACACTTTTCAAACACTTCACACCGAATGCTGATCCCGCCAAATGCTGATCTGCTTAGAATGACTATTGTATTAGGCAGAAAATAAGAATATCCAAATTTTATTCAATTTTTTTTTTTTTTTATTTCACACAAAAAATATCCAGATACAAATTTTTGTGTTTTACACTGTTACAGTTTGACAGACAAACCAAAAACAAGTGTCTTTCACAGACTATGCTAAAAACTATAAAAGGTAGAAAATGTAAAACTTGAGTTCAACACATCAGTTCATCACATCATTCACCGAAAGACAAAAAAAACAACCCAAACATATGTCTAGGTTTCCACAGCAATACAAATATTTTGCTTCCAATTTTTCTCTATTAACCAGAGTTGCCCTCAGGACTATTCTTATCATCTCTCTTGAACTTGCTATTGAGGCACAGGACTCATTTTTCACAAACTCTCACTTTCTCTGAAACCCAGGTCAACAAATCCCTGCCTTTCTAAGTCATGCTGCTCACTAGTCATGATATAAATCTCTGCTTAGTCTATTGGCCCCCAGGTCTTTTGGATCATAACTGTTCTCCCCCCCCCCCCCCCCAACTGAATACCTTTCCACTTCTCTCCCTCACCCTGACAAAACTGTCATTTTAGATTATTTTAATTTACATGTAGATCAACCCTCCCCCCAGCCCACTCTGCTGAACATTCTCAGTGTCATGAATGTATGTGACTGGCAACAATTTATCAATGCTCCTACTCATAGGGCTGGTCATACCCTAGATCTGCTTTTTCTCAATCCATTGGAATTCTGCTGTGACCCAACTATCGTATGGGCCGATACAGAAAAACCCACGGAAGAGCCGGAGAGCACCCGCTTTCCCGATGCGTGCCCAGGCCACTCTCCTGGGCGCGCGATTCAGAAAGAAAAAATATGTAAATGAGGGCCTGCGGTAAAAGGAGGCGCTAGGGACACTAGCGCATCCCTAGCGCCTCCTTTTTGACAGAAGTGGCGCCTGTCAGTGGGTTTGACAGCCGATGCTCAATTTTACTGGTGTCTGTTCTCGAACCCGCTGACAGCCACGAGTTCGGAAAACGGACACAGGCAGATTTAACTTTTTTTTACTTTTGGGGCATCCGATTTAATATCGCTATGATATTAAGTCGGAGGGTGTACAGAAAAGCAGTTTTTTCTGCTTTTCTGTACACTTTCCCGGTGCTGGCCAGAATTAACTCCTGCCTTTGGCAGGCGCTAATTTCTGAAAGTAAAATATGCGGCTTGGCTGCACATTTTAGTTACTGAATCGCACGGGAATAACTAATAGGGCCATCAACATGAATTTGCATGTTGCAGGCGCTATTAGTTTCGGGGGGGGGGGGGGGGGGTGGACGCACATTTTCCACGCACTATTACCCCTTACTATATAAGGGATAAAAATAGCGTGTCAAAAACATGAGGCCAAACGGGGGCTAACAGTGCGCTCTGCCTCAGCACACTTTACTGCATCGGCCTGATTATTTCTGCTATCCCCTGGTCTGACCGTTACCTAATCAAAGCTGTGATTAATTTTAACTAATTTCATTTATCTCACAACCATCCACTTAGTACATTTACAAATGAAAACATTTGACCCAGCAACTCTTAAAGATGAATTCCTCCCTTTAAATTTCCAACCTGCCTGGGAATACTACTAATGATACGGTTAACATCTGGAACTCTGCTCTATCCAACTCTATGAACAAGATCGCTCCTTTAAAATAGCTATTTCGCAGTAGATCATATGCTCCATGGTACCTTAGCCCTGCATAAGAGCGAGCTTCATAGATCTGAATATGCCTGGAAGAAACACAGAACACCTTTGCATCAAGATCTCTTTAATAAACAATTATTCTTTATTGTGCAGCCGTCAATCTAGCCAAAAGAAATTATTCTAAACACATTCAAAAGTGCCAACAATAACCCACAGATCTTTTAATACTATAAAATCTATTACAAAAAAAACACTGTCATGGACCCAAATACTCTGAGGCCACTTCACCCAATGAATTATGTAAAGCATTTAGAAACTATTTTCATTCCAAAATCCAAACTATAGTTAACTCCTTTCCTGCAACAACATACCTCCCTTCCTATGTTACATTCGACATCACCTGGGATACATTCAAGACAGTAGCTAGTACTGAAAAATTACAAATTTACAATATGAGATCCTCCTCCGCCTGTCCTTTAACACCCTGCTCAACAGTCTTACTAAAACTCAAAGATGACTCTGCTTTGCCCATTTCCCAAATTAATTCCTCGCTGTCCACCGGTGTTCTGCCTGATTCCTTAAAAACTGCTGCTGTTATAAAATACAAAAGAATTCTACAATCTCTAATACTGACTACAGTAATTTCCGCCCCATTTCCTCCCATTTCTCTCCAAAATTATAGAATCTGTAGGATTAAAGTAGCTTACCAATTAGCTAGACAAACACTCCCTACTCAATCAATATCAATTTAGAATCAGATCACATCACAGTACTGAAACACTTATTATCTAGCACTTATGTTATTCAACAAGGGTTTGACTCTGGTACATCATGTCAATCTTTCTAGACTTATCTGCCATCTTTGATACCATCAATCATGAGATACTACTCTTATCCCACCAACATTGGCTTATCTGGTACAGTTATCTCCTAGTTTAAAGTCTTACCTGCAGAACCGGTCCCAACAAATATATATAGATTCTGCCACTTTATCATGGTTTGCCTTGAATACTGGACTTCTGCAAGGTTCAGCACTCTCTGCTGCATTATTCAATATATACCTCTTGCCCTTTTAAATAGTCACCATTACTCTTGTTGTGAATTTTATTTTATGTCACTCTGGTTTTATTTCATTGTATCTCATATCTTGTCTTTCATTGATTTATTTTTAACTGATTCTATGTCTGTTACAATTATTGTGGGTGTTCTGTTGTAAACCGTCCCGAACCTTGATGGGCACGGGATATAAATCCCTTTTAAATAAATAGCAGCTTTCCATTCTAGGCCTCTCCTATTGTCTTTATGCAGACAACATTCAATTTTACTTTCCAACTTGGCATAACTGGCAATCCACATCTCAATTTATCTCTATCTTCCATCAAGACATGGCTGACCCACAATAAGCTTTGCCTAAATCTTTCAAAAAACAAATAATGACCCTTTGAAATCCTGCCTTCAATGACATTCCAAACACCATCTCCACAGACAATACTACCATTCACGTATCCAAACACATCCGAAACAGTGGTGTCATCTTTGACACCAAGCTGGACATGCAAGCTCACATTAAATCAGTAATTAAATCCTCTTTCTACAAGTTACGCCTCCTCAAACATATCAAGCCTTTTCTTGAACCAAATCACTTTCGGAACTGTACGCCAATCACTAACACTTACATGAATTGATTACTGTAATTCTCTCAGAATTATTGGTCTACCCCAATCAACCATCAGACCTCTCCAACTGGTACAAAATGCAGCTGCTTGTTTAATAACCAGCAAAAAAGCTACATGAATGTATTACACCGGCCCTGTTTACTTTGCATCGGTTACGTCTGCATTGGACAATTCGATATATAATATTATCCACAATACACAGTCTCATACACAACGTTAAAAGGCCAAGGTTATCAGCCACCCTACACTTCTATGTACCTCCATGCAACCTCAGATCCAAAAATCAATTCCTTCTCCAAGTTCCCACTCTTAGAACCACTGGGCTCACAGTGACCAGTGAACGTGCTTTTTCTATCACAGGTCCAATCATATGGATCTCTACTCCTCTATCCCCGAGAGCCTTATCTAATACTAAGGACTTCAGAAAAGCCTTAAAGCACTACCTATTCAAGCTATCATTTAAAGATCTATGTGAACCTTAACTCCCTTATTACTATTTCTCCCCTTCCACTCTGCCCTTTTTATCTTGATTCCAGCCAGGCTTTAACATACAGGCCTCGTCTTTGTTTTTAATTATAAATATCTTTATATTTTTATATTGTTTGATTAGGATTGTATTATCCGTCCTGAATTTTGGAGGGTGCTGGTAATAAATCCTTTAAAATAAAATAAATAAATATTGCGCATGATGAAAAAAATAAACATCACAGATATATTAGACTGTCAGGAGACGTTGCTAATCAGATCTTCAGTTACAGGTAAAGACTGCATATGCCAACTTTGTGCACATGGCCTACAATATGCCCTTCAAAGTGAATAACCATGAATGTTGCTCTGTGGAGCACACAGAAAAAGTTAAGGAGATGATGCAAGACAACCAAAGGCTAAGCATTCCACTTGGAACCATTCAAAGCTAGATGGGTCACATTTTCTGTCCTTGGAGTCAGACAGCAATTTGACAGCTCCCCAACTTGCAGGTACTAGTTTTCCTAATTAAAACACAATTTGACTCTTCGTTGGAGATGTGCATTTTTTTCCCAGTGCACCTCATTTTCAAAGGGAAAATGCACATTGGTGCATGATTCTGGGAACTTGGGAAGCTGTATCCCTTTAACTGTCGATTCTTGAATTCTATGACAAATTCACAGGTTTCAGAGCTTTGTCATCTAAAAATGATTAAGTTAAAAAAAATCATCTGTAAAAGACCCTGTAAACTCTGGTTAATCAAACTGGTTTGTGTTGCTTCATTCTCCCTCATGCATTCAACTAAATTAGTGCAGAAACATTGCACTCCATCATCTGTCTTCAGCTGAAGATAGTTCAGTATTAAAGGAACAGAGAAATACATTTATTCCTTCTACAGAGATTCTCTGTTTACATATGGAAGACACCGCAAGAAGTCATCTGGTTCCATTCACCTGTAGGAGGGTAGGATCCATGCCACCATCCTAAAACAACCGTTTGCTGTACATGTGCATATATAATAGAAGAATTCTCACACTAATGGCTTAGAATTTTATTTTATTTTATTATTTCTTTTTAACCTAAAGCACAATGCATCCCTTCATTTTATGACTGGAAAAGCTTGACAGAAAAAGATAGGCAAGGTTTTCCATGCCACAATCAAGAAGCAATAAATGTAGCAGAAGAGGATTTGCCTTGTCAGGGTACCTTCAAAGATGCAGATCAGAACACACAAAGTAAAATAAGAAATCAAATCAAACCTGTGCCTGGAGCCACACGTTTATATTCCAAAATACAAGAGTGACTAGAAACCACAGTGTCCAAGCTAAGAGTTGTAATGTATTAAAATGAATTTCTAAAGTAATTAAGGGAGGATGAGCTGACCTTGTAACATCAACAGAAAGAATAATCGGTAATCGGCACAAACATACAGGTTTCCAGAGGGTACCATTTTACTGCATGTTTTGCAGCATATTTTGGAAAATGAAGGATCACAAGTACCTTCTAAAAGCCACAAAGACCCATTTTTTTCTAAGCATGTGAATTTCAACTTAGAGAGGGGGGTGGGAACGGACACAGAAAAAATGCTGGGAAAATGCACTCTAGGAGGTGGGAAATATAAAGCAACCAGTAGCAATGGAATTCTAAAAATTTAATACTGAAACGTTTCATGGGACACACTGAGAACTCTGACCTGAAATACACGCTGAGATACAAAAACAGCATTAAGTCCATGCCTTTTCAGCATGATGTGCTTAAGGCAAACCTGTACCAGCCCACTTGACGGCCATTTTGCCTAGTTCAATACGTTCACATGAAGACTCATTGCTACGTCAATATTTCCTGAATGCATCTGTAAATTAGTTATGGAACCTCAAGGCACAGGAAATTAATGCTAAATGACAACACACTTGTTCAGACATTTTTCTATACCCCATCTTTTCCCTATTAGTAGTGACCTACAATAAGGGAACACATGCAGCTGGTGAGGAGAGTCACTACGTACGAATTACCGCTCAAATGTTTGATTTTGCCACAGTCCGCTTGTTTTTATGGTCCAGGTGCCAAATGTGCACTTGGGAACACTGACACAGAATGAGGAGGGCCCTTCATCTTCAGTTTCTACTTTTTAAATTTTTCCTGGGAATTTATTAGGGTTTATAGAACAAAAACAGGAGTAAATCAGTGGAAAATTGTGACTCATTTTTCTGGGTAAATACTGGAGTTTATTTTGGTGGACAGA
This sequence comes from Rhinatrema bivittatum, assembly GCF_901001135.1. Classification (NCBI taxonomy): domain Eukaryota; kingdom Metazoa; phylum Chordata; class Amphibia; order Gymnophiona; family Rhinatrematidae; genus Rhinatrema; species Rhinatrema bivittatum. Next base: position 174,299,312 of record NC_042619.1, on the reverse strand, counting down.
AGTCAGGACAATAAAACAATATTAAGTAGATTTTCCCACTCAGCAGCATCCCCCATCTATCACCCCATCCCTTGACCAGCATGTCCCTTTTTCTCCCCACACAAGAAGCTCCCTCTTCCCCCCCATTGCAACAGTATTCCCTCCTTACTAGTGGTGGCTCCAGGCTTCTTCTCTCCTTCGGCAGCATGCTTGTTGAGACTCCTGTGCTCTGAAGCACTGCACTTTTTTTGCAGGGCCAGGGAGCCTGCCGGGAAGTGCTTCTGAGGGGCGTGGTCTGCTTCAAATTCTACACTGATGGCCCCAAGCAGCAGGCATGTTGCTGCTTAGGGAGAGGGGGAGAAGGAGGTGGGAGTGGAAACGCCATATCAGAGGCAGTGGAGGACTAGTGTTTAGCTGGTGGAGAGCAGAACTTGAAACACTGCAGGTGCTTTGGCTTCTGGAAATTACTGGACGCCTTGAGACACTGCATCCGGAGCTCTGGAACTGCTCTAATCAGTTTAAACCTATTTTCACCCTAAGTTTTGGCTATCACTTTTGAAAAATCCAGGAATTTATGGGTAAAAATCAGTTTACACTGAAAACAAAGAACCCTAAGGATGAGAGGCATCGCCAATATTGTTTAAACTTAGTAAGCTAGACAAGGAAAATGATTTTCTTCACATTTGATGTTGAATGATCTTATTCATAGTACCTACAGGACAGTTGGCATTTCTATACAATGCAATTGTTTTCTTTTTCTATTACAAACCACTCTAAGAGGAAGTTATTCTCCTACGCAGTAATGTTTGTATTGCCACAGACAGCATGCCTCCAATTATTTTCAGCCCATTAAAATACACCAGCTACATATTTCTATGGTTGCATAACTTAAATAATGTAGTAAACAATTATTTCTATCCGCCCACTAAAGAGGCAGACTTCTAGATACTCAGGTTAATACGAAAATGGTTTCCACTGAAACAGATTGGTGAAACAATGGGCTTTTATTTTGGCACTTGCTCTATTTCTCAAAGGAGAAAAGTGGCAGAACTACAAGCAGCCAATGCATTTCAAAGAGTTTGCAATTTAGAGCAATTTGAATAAATATTTTAAATCCTAGCCTTGTACTATCCATTTTCAATCGACCCAAAGGAGAACATTCATAACATGGCAAATATCGAGTGCCAATTAAGACAATAGTTTAAATTTTGGCCTTAGGCAGAGGCTAAAATTTCTCCACTTAAAAAAACATGATGCATTTGTATTGGATTTGATGAATACTTACTTGCAAAGGAAGTTTAATAATGTTCAAATGCCAACTACTGCCTACTATGCCAACACTTGATTGGCCTATCATTCATTTTACACTATTGATTGATTTTATTTTGTGTTTCATCCTACAATTTCCCTACACCAACAGAATGAACTTAACTGAATCTGCAATAGATGAAATAGCAATACCATCACTTTGAATAGCATGATCTTTGTTGAAGGAATCTGAGATGTAAAGAACGTTTGGTTGTTTTGTGCTGACTCAATGTGCCTCTGGATGGTGCAACGGTTCCTGGATGTACCCTTGAAGCAGCCTCGTTTGTGAGGCGAAACTTGGGCAATTATTGGGACAAGATTGGAAGGAGAATGAGACCTGGAGTTCTTTACTGGAAACCTAAACTTGGAGTGATATGATAAGTGGATGAGACCTGGAACTCTACATCGGAAGGTTGAATTTGGGATTGAACGTTTGTGTGCATGTGGGTTAGATGTTTGGGTAATTTGTGCTTGAGTATGAGTTATCTGAATGTGTGGGTTTTAATCTAAATTTTAAATATACTGGTGATTGTGTTGTGACATGCTACATATTTGTTGATGTATGTTAATTGATGTCCATAAAATGAGGACTCAAATATCTATTTGTACCAATATAAATGTATTTGTATAACACTGAATTATAAGCTTGTGATATTTAGATTTTTGTATTTTTCAATGATAAAGAAATGTCTTGAGTAAAAATAGACATTGTTTGTGACACTTGCTCTTATTGACTGATGATCTTGACTTTAAAGCATCTCAAGGAACTATAACCTTTAATAACAGCAATGATCAAGAATCTGACTCACTTTTACCAAAACAAGCAACTGAGTTCCAAAAGAATATTCTTTTAGTCAGAGAATGATGGAAAGAAGGAAATCAGTTTGGTATGTAATTTCATTCTCTAGAAAATTTAGACTAATTGCATGTCTGACATGCAGCAACCCATCCAGGTAATATCAGCTGGAAATGGACCAAAGGTAGGCCAATTCAGAAAATTGTGAAAAAAGTCTAAACTCGTTTACTAAATCTTGTATAAAAGAGGATGCTCCCCACACTATAAATTATTTCCTGACTAGGTTTATATTCTAACAATCCAGGCAGCTTCCTATTTCCTCCTCAGTACATCTCTTCCCCCATTCCATATCTCAAAACCTTTTATTTGAAGTCCTGTAAATGTTTTGGCTCACAGTTTACAAAAAAGCAAAGAATAGACATTTCAAACTAAATACTTGTAATAAATTAGAAAAAAAAAAGAATGGAAGAGATTTAGTGGAAGAGCTTGGCCTGGCAATAAACTTCCATGCAGTGACTGCTCAGATAAGTCTCATGACCATGGCTAAGAACATGTTAGCTTGATTCAGTCACTGCAGAACCTCAAAATTTCTGGGGTTCAGAATCAGTGTCCAAACAAAACACGAAATCTCATACAACATACCAAGCCATTGGTGTTGTGGCATCAAACACAATTTTAGGAGCCTATTAAATACTAGAATGACCACTGCTGAAATAACCAAAGAGAATGACATTTTGTGTTCATGCAAAAAAGATTTGGTTCTTGCCAATGTATGCAACATATTCAATGCATAATTGAGCATTTTTTCCCGTATAACAAATTACAAAAAGTCATCTTGATGGCTATTTCAATCGCAGTGCAAGACCAAATGCATGACAAATTTGTTGTGTGTATGCTTGCGCACACCTGTGTTATGGAGAGGCCTAGAATCAATTGATGCCCTGGTAGGCCTGTTGATGCCATAGGGAAGAAGTTATGACCTTCAGCTACAGAAACTCAAGGACACAAAACAGATAAGTATTAAAATCAGAGTCCTGTAAAGTCAGGAAACTCACCCAAAGATGAGATTTGTGCAATGTTCTCTGAACCTAGCATGATGTTACCTAGTAGAGAGTCCATCAAGCTAGGTTGAGAGAACATTGCACAAATCTCATCTTTTGGTGAGTTTCCTGACTCCGAAGGTCATCAAATCTTCACAAGAGAGCACTGTTCTGTTCATACGTCTCACTTTGAATGTCAAAGTGGCCCCTAACCCCTACACTAATACCTAAACCTCACCTCGAGTTACTACGTGGGCCTCCCAGAGATATAAATATTTATCTAGTGTGAAGGCATTATGGCTAGTCTCTCTCCCCTCCTCCCCAGTGGCCCTGATAGCTAGACTGGCTCTCCAGGAGCTTAAAACTACTAAACATGGTCCCCCCAGTGGTTGTATGTAGGAAGTACAACAATTCTGGCACTTATCGAACCCAGTGCGAAAAAGTTATTGCAATTTGTGCTAAGATAGCACTTCGCATAGGTATTAGCACTAAACTGCCTATTACCATAAAACACACCCCTTTTCCTATCGCATGCGATATTTAGTGCATTTTGATAAATCCAGGCCTAAGTGTCCTATCCTGTTTGAAAAAGGGCAATCCTCGGCCTGTGGGGGATACTGAAGACTGTTTACTCCACAGCTAGGATTTAGGGTGGCAAGTTACCCTGTGCAGGAGATCACAGAAAAATCAAGTGTTAATGAAGCACTAATTATCCTGGAATACAAGATGACTCCAAGGGATTTTGGACTTGTGATTTACCTGCTTCCAGTTGTAAACAGCTGAAAGTTTCACTGGAGGAAGAACGATGTGTGCTGTTTACTGCACATCTGTTTATGAATTTTATAAATAAGCCGGCTAAGCAGGGAACACTGTCAGTGTGCCGTGCCATTCTTCAAAATAATCCTAACAGGTTTTGCATGTACTTGAACCCTGAGGGACGTGCCTGTGAGGTCCATTATACCATTTGATCAATCTACTCATTAAAGGACTCGCATAGCCGGGTATAGACTAATATCTACAGAGAACTGGCTACTTATAAGATGCTTTGCAAGGCAGATACATACAAATCGCCTTTTAATTCTAAAAGCAGAATGACAAAATAAGATTCTCCTTTCTGGTAGTACAATGAGAGTTCAACCTTGGCAATCTTTTTTGCCTATACTTTCTTATATTAAGTTCTTTCTTTTTACAAAGAAACAAATTCCTTCCCTTTTCTTCAAAATTTACATAAAAAATGACTCTGCATACAAGAAATTAGTATTCATAAGAACATAAGAAAATGCCATACTGGGTCAGACCAAGGGTCCAAAGCCAGCATCCTATTTCCAACAGTGGCCAATCCAGTCCATAAGAACCTGGAAAGTACCCAAAAACTAAGTCTATTCCATGTTACCATTGCTAATGGCAGTGGCTATTCTCTAAGTGAACTTAATAGCAGGTAATGGACTTCTCCTCCAAGAACTTATCCAATCCTTTTTTAAACACAGCTATACTAACTGCACTAACCACATCCTCTGGCAACAAATTCCAGAGTTTAATTGTGCGTTGAGTAAAAAAGAACTTTCTCCGATTAGTTTTAAATATGCCCCATGCTAACTTCATGGAGTGCCCCCTAGTCTTTCTACTATCCGAAAGAGTAAATAACCGATTCACATCTACCCGTTCTAGACCTCTCATGATTTTAAACACCTCTATCATATCCCCCCTCAGTCGTCTCTTCTCCAAGCTGAAAAGTCCTAACCTCTTTAGTCTTTCCTCATAGGGGAGTTGTTCCATTCCCCTTATTTTGGTAGCCCTTCTCTGTACCTTCTCCATCGCAATTATATCTTTTTTGAGATGCGGCGACCAGAATTGTACACAGTATTCAAGGTGCGGTCTCACCATGGAGCAATACAGAGGCATTATGACATTTTCCGTTTTATTCACCATTCCCTTTCTAATAATTCCCAACATTCTGTTTGCTTTTTTGACTGCCGCAGCACACTGAACCGACGATTTCAATGTGTTATCCACTATGACACCTTGATCTCTTTCTTGGGTTGTAGCACCTAATATGGAACCCAACATTGTGCAATTATAGCATGGGTTATTTTTCCCTATATGCATCACCTTGCACTTATCCACATTAAATTTCATCTGCCATTTGGATGCCCAATTTTCCAGTCTCACAAGGTCTTCCTGCAATTTATCACAATCTGCTTGCGATTTAACTACTCTGAACAATTTTGTATCATTTGCAAATTTGATTATCTCACTCCTCGTATTTCTTTCCAGATCATTTATAAATATATTGAAAAGTAAGGGTCCCAATACAGATCCCTAAGGCACTCCACTGTCCACTCCCTTCCACTGAGAAAATTGTCCATTTAATCCTACTCTCTGTTTCCTGTCTTTTAGCCAGTTTGCAATCCATGAAAGGACATTGCCACCTATCCCATGACTTTTTACTTTTCCTAGAAGCCTTTCATGAGGAACTTTGTCAAACGCCTTCTGAAAATCCAAGTATACTACATCTACCGGTTCACCTTTATCCACATGTTTATTAACTCCTTCAAAAAAGTGAAGCAGATTTGTGAGGCAAGACTTGCCCTGGGTAAAGCCATGCTGACTTTGTTCCATTAAACCATGTCTTTCTATATGTTCTGTGATTTTGATGTTTAGAACACTTTCCACTATTTTTCCTGGCACTGAAGTCAAGCTAAGCGGTCTGTAGTTTCCCGGATCGCCCCTGGAGCCTTTTTAAATGTTGGGGTTACATTTGCTATCCTCCAGTCTTCAGGTACAATGTCCACAAAATTGATTTATAGTAGTCCTCTGTCTAAAGATTAAATACGTCATGTGCTGGTTATTATATAAGAAAGCTACCACCTGCACCTTTGGCAAGGAGGACAAAAAACCCCCAACGAAGACAGACAAGCATTTCTGTATACCCCACAAGCAGCAGTAACACATTTATACAAAAAAAAAAAGGGGGGAGGCACCCAGTACATGACAAAACGTGATTTTGGATTTGATTTGGCGTTAACAGATGGGAACGTTAGCTAAACCAACTTCCCTTTTCCATGAAAGGAGAAAATGGAAAAAAAAACAAAACCCGCAGGCGTGCCACAGCTACATTTTTCCTACAGATCTTAAGAAACAAGGGTGAAAGGCTTTCTGCTTCCTTAACTAAAAGCAGGACATTTGAAATGCCACACACAAAAGAACATCAAAGAGCAGTTCATGATCGATGAAGGTATGGATTAAACTCTGGAAGGCTTGATGTCAGTGCTACACAAACTGGTAACATAACACACCCTGAAGTTAAACACTGCCAGCCATAACATGTGTCTGCTACTTGCCCTTACAAAACAACGTTTAAATCTATGTATAACAAGAAAGCCAACATTCGGTTTCTTTCAAGCAAATAGCTGGTTAACAGGAAGGGAAGCAGGAGCAGAGCTAGCCTAGTCTGCACCCACACAATGGTATGAGGTGAAACTTCCAAGCCCCCACCCACCTCCTGAGATTTTGATAATTAAACTCAGTCATGATCACCCACTACCACCGCTCCCAGAAGGATCCTGTAAGAGCACATAACTGGACATTAGACTTAAATATTAAACTGTGCCTAATGAATGTATCATCTGCAATTTTTGGTGGTACACAAAATAAAAAAAGAAATACATACATTTATAAATTAAAAAAATATATATATATACCATCTCTGAAATAGCTGACTGGGCTGAACTACAAGTTCTTAATTCTTATATATACAGAAATTCTAAATTCTGGTGTCACCTCAGTAATAGTGACAAACTTTCACCATTACCAGACACTGAAATACCACAAAACCCTGCAAAAAAAAAAAAAAAAAAACCAAACAGCTTGTATAGCAAACCTGCCATAATACAGCACTATTGTGTGCTGTGACCGCAGATGCTGCCCTAGGCCTGATACCTGGTTTGGTCTAAACGGTTTTATACCAGCCCTGGCTCTAGGTAGTTCTAAGGTGTACACATGGCTCAGAGGAAGGTTAGTGAAGAAAGCAGGGCTAGCCAATTTATTTACAGATAAGTTAATGGCAACTCCTCAGGCACTGTCGTAGTAGGAAGTGCAAAATAAAATTATCTTGAATCTACACTGAAAGACTTGGAGAAACAGCCCTGTTAAAAATCATTTTCACCAAACAAATTTAAACCATGTGCGATTATATATCCCTTTATATTTTGCTTTTATCATGCTGTAGGTGATACGTACTCCACCCCGAACATCTATGGAAGGGACAGATTATATATTTATTTTAAAAAGTATTAAGAAATAAAATGTTAAAGCAAGATTTACTGGATCCAGCCGGCCTGGTGGATCGGTGGCAAGAGCTAGCAGCTGAACAGGAGACGTTTCCAAATGATCTGGAAATCCAAAGCAGAAGGAAGAAACTACTGGGATAACCTTCGGTTCCCTCCCCAACAAAAAAAGTCTCCTCCCCACCCAAGATTGTACTGTTCATGCAAGACATATTAACCTTTCCCTGTTCTGTTAAACACATTTTATTTGGAGTTTACACATTGAATTGTTTCCTTGCCCAGGTTAGTTGAGGCTACTGTATAGATGTTACAATCAGAGCTGAGCCTGACCTGAATTATCCTACTCACTACCTGCCCAGAAAGATACTATAGTACATTACCAAACCTGCCAATTATCCATAGAAATCTGAGCTGAAAGTTTGCTACCCATATTAAATTACCTAAACAGGTCAGACTGGGGTTGGATCAAGTACGACCTAATCAATATCATTACAGTACTATTGTAAACAAAACAAGAAAAGAAAAGCAGTGAACTGATTTTCTGCTACACTGTGGACTTCGTTTCAGACAGATCCTATTCCCAGTCACCCTAAGCAGAGAGCCCAACCTACAGGAATTACACAGATATGGTGTCACTAACAGACAGCTGACAACAGCAGCCAAATATTGTTTCTGCAGATAAGGAGATAATCCACATCTAGAGCACACATGGAGAGGGGGAATAAATGACATCCACCGATCTCTCTGCAGAAAAGTACATTTCCACTCACGTAATTATCCAGTTCCTGTTCTAGTTCAATAAGAGATTTTCTAGTCTGTCATTAGATGCGCAAACAGCACCTCAAACACAAATCACATGCAAAACCAAAGCAAGTTTGTTTCTCTAAAGCTCTGGTCTGCTTGAGAGCACCAGTTTATGGTTGATACCACTCAGGACCCACTTCTGGCATTTGACCACCACACACAAGACATAAGAACATAACATAAGAACATAAGATATACCATTCTGGGTCAGACCAAGGGTCCATCAAACCCAGTATCTTGCTTCCAATAGTCCAATCGAAGTCACATCTGGCAAGTACCCAAACATTTGATAGATCAACAAGCTACTATTGCTTATTAAATTACCATCATAGCAGTTTATGGATTTATCCTCTAGGAACTTATCCAAACCTTTTTTTAAACTCAGTAACACTAATTGCTGTAACCACATCCTCTGGAAATGAATTCCAGAGCTTAACTATGCACTGAGTGAAAAAGAATTTTCTTCTATTTGTTTTAAATGAGCTACTGGCTAACTTCATAGAATGCCCCTGGTCCTATTATCTGAATAAATAAACTGATTTATATTAACTTGTTCAACTTCTTTTCATATCCCACCCCCCAGTCATCTCTTCTCCAAACTGAACAGCCCTAACTTCTTTAGCCTCTGGTCTCATAGGGCAGCCATTCCATTCTCCTTATTTTGGTCACCCTTCTCTGCACTTTCTCCAGTGCAGCTATATCCTTTTTGAGAATCGGTGACCAGGACTGCAAATAGTATTCAAGGTGCGGTCTCACCATGGAGAGATACAGAGGCATTATAACACCCTCCATTTTATTTTCCATTCCCTTAATTTCTAACATTGTTTTCTTTTTTGATCGCCACAACACACTAGGCCGACAATTTCAATGTATTATCCACTATGATGTCTAGATTTCATACCTGGGTGGTAACTCCTAAGATAGAACCTAACTGTGTAACTACAGCAAGGGTTATTTTTCCCTATATGCTTCACTTTGCACTTGTCCATGTTAAATTTAGTCTGCCATTTGGAAGCCCAATTTTCCAGTCTCACAAGGTCCTCCTGCAATTTATCACAATCCACTTGAGATTTAACTCTCATAATTTTGTGTCATCTGCTAATTTGATCACTTCACTCGTCATACCTATTTCCAGATCATTTATAAATATATTAAAAAGCACCGGTACACGTACAGATCCCTGAGGCACTCCACTGTTTATCTTTTTTCACGGTGAAAACTGACCATTTAATCCCACTCTATTTCCTGTTTTTTAGCCAATTTGCAATCCACAAAAGAACATCATTTCCTATCACAAGACTTTCGTTTTCTTAGAAGCCTCTCATGCAGGACTTTGTCAAATGCCTTCTGAAAATCCAAATACACCACATCTACTGGTTCACCTTTGTCCACTTGTTTATTTACCCCTTCAAAAAAAATGTAGGAGATTTGTGAGGCAAGACTTCCCTTGGATAAATCCATGCTGGCTTTGTCCCAAACCATGTTTTGTACTCTTTATAACAGTTTCCACAATTTTTCCCAGCACTGAAGTCAGGCTCACTCGTCTATAGCTTCCAGGATCCCTTTTTAAATATTGAGGTTACATTGGTCATGTTCCAATCTTCAGGTTACAAATTTTTACTAATAGGTCTGAAATTTCGTTTTTTAGTTCTTTCAGAACCCTGGGGCATATACTACTCTTCAGTTTGTCAATCAGGCCTACCACATCTTCAGTTGATCTGAATCATCGCCCATGAAAACCTTCTCCAGAACGCGTCTCTCTCAGATATCCTCTTCAGTAAACACTGAAGCAGGGACATATTTTAATCTTTCTGTGATGGCCTTACCTTCTCTAAGTGCCCCTTTAACCTCTTGATCATCAACTGATTCCCTTGAAGGCTTTCTGCTTCTGACATTTTTAAAAGATTTTATTGTGAGTTTTTGCCTCTATGGCAAACTTCTTCTATTTTCTTCTGATAGATCCTTCTTCCAATTTTTGAATGAAGATCTTTTGGCTAAAATAACCTCTTTCACCTCACATTTTAACCATGCCAGTAATCATTTTGCCTTCCTTCCACCTTTCTTAATGCATGGAATACATCTAGTCTGTGTTTCTATGATGGGGTTGTTTTTTGTTTTGTTTTTTTAAATGTCCACACCTGTTGCACATTTTTTACCTTTGTAGCTGAACCTCTCAGTTTAAAAAAATAAAATAAAATTTCTCATTTTGTTTCCCTTTTGAAAGTTTAGCACTTGAGCCTTGGATTTACATACTGTCCCCCTTCCAGTCATTAATTCAAATGTGATCATATTATGATCACTATTGCTAAGCAGCCCCCATCACCATTACCTCTCTCACCAAATCCTGCACTCCACTGAGAATTAGATCTAAAATTGCTCCCCTTCGCGTCAGCTCCTGCACCAATTGCTCCATAAAACTCTTATTCCACCCAGGAACTTTTATCTCTGTAGTATGTCCTGATATGTCACTTAGCCAGTCAATACTGGCATAATTAAAATCTCCCATAACTTTGGTTAGCTTCCCTAATTTCTCTTAGCTTTTCACTGTCCATCTCACCATTTTGGCCAGGTGGATGGTAGAATACTCCTATCACTATTCTCTTCCCCAACACACACGGGATTTCTATCCATAAAGATTCGATTGTGCATTTAGTCTCATGCTGTTGGACTCTATGCCATCCCAGACAAAGCACCACCCCGCCACCAAGATGCTCCTCTGTCATTACAATATAATTTGTACCCTGTTATGGCACTATCCCATTGGTTATCCTCTTTCCATCATGTCTCTGAGAGGCCAATTAAGTCTGTGTCATTATTTACTGCTATACATTCTAATTCTCCCATCTTACTTCTTGGACTTCTGGCATTAGCATACAAACAACCCAAGAACACTATTTAACATAGTTAAAAATCTGACTAATGATAAAACAGAGACGCCCCAAACCCCACAAGAGAATAAATGCAACGATATAGCACACTATTTCTCAGACAAAATCACAAGCCTTAAAGCGAAGATTCCAATCCTAACAAAGCAGGAAATCAAAATGCACAAGAGACATGACACAATGGCCCACATTTGACGAAGTATCCCAGATCGAAGTGGAATCCATGGTAAAAAATTTGAATCCCGCCCCACATAAAACTGACACCATTCCTACCATAGATATAAAAAAACTAGCTGATATAACTTCCTACACATTAGCCAAAATAATTAATCTATCACTTAGCGAAGGAGTAATGCCAGACCCACTTAAAAATGCAATACTAAAACCAATACTGAAAAAGAAAAACAGTGACCCAAATGTCTTAAGTAACTATAGACCTGTTTCAAACTTACCTATGCTTGCTAAATTAATAGAAAAAGCGGTACAAAAGCAACTAGCGGAACATCTAGATAACATACTCTACCCCTCGCAACATGGCTTCAGAAAACACTATAGCACCGAAACATTATTAATCTCTCTAACAGATAATGTACTACGCGGATTTGACAACGGAAAACATACATGATACTATTAGATCTGTCAGCAGCATTTGACACAGTAAGCCATAGCATACTACTGAAAAGGTTAGAAGAAATAGGATTACAAAACAACTGAATGATTCACATCCTACCTTAACAATAGATCTTTTCAGGTACAGATAAACACAATATCAGACAAGATCGAACTAAAGACAGGGGTCCCCCAAGGTTCAGCACTTTTGGCGATCCTATTTAACATTTACATGCTGCCCCTTTGCCACCTACTGGCAGGACTAGGTATAGCAAATGTTGCTTACCTGATGTAACAGGTGTTCTCACAGGACAGCAGGATGTTAGTCCTCACAAATGGGTGACATCGAGGATGGAGCCCACCACGGAAAACTTCTGTCAAAGTTTAAACAGAACTTTGACTGGCCCCTACTGGGCATGCCCAGCAAGGCACTGACCCTGCAGCCAGCAGGGGTCTCCCTTCAGTCTGATTTTCAAAGCTACAGGCAGTGCCTAAAAAGTAAAAACAAAACAAACCCAACACCGCGGGGTGGCGGGCGGGTTTCGTGAGGACTAACATCCTGCTGTCCTGTGAGAACACCTGTTACATCAGGTAAGCAACATTTGCTTTCTCACAGGACAAGCAGGACGGTTGTCCTCACAAATGGGTGAGTACCGAGCTGAGGATGTCCTGACTTGCACCAAATGCTCCCAATGACGTGCAACAGGCACAACAACTGGGGTGGTATTTGGTAAAGGGCATCCGCACTCTACCGGGAAGGTGGAAGGGTGTTGGTACATCACGTTGGAAAAAGGTTACGCAAGACAGATTGGCCGAAGATGGAGTCCTGTCTTCCAGCTTTGTCCAAACAATAGTGGGCTGCAAAGGTATGGAGAGAACTCCAGGTTGCAGCTTTGCAGATGTCAGGAAGCGGCACCGATCGAAGGTGTGCCACTGACGTCGCCATGGCCCTCACAGAGTGTGCTTTCACACGGTCTTGAAAAGGAATGCCAGCTTGCTGATAGCAAAAGGAAATGCAGTCCGCCAACCAGGAGGAAAGAGCCTGCTTACCCACAGGATGTCCTAACTTGTTAGGATGGAAGGAGACAAACAATTGAGTGCCCTTCCTGTGAGCAACTGTACGGTCTAGATAAAAAGCTAGAGCTCGTTTGCAGTCTAGGGTATGCAGAGTCTGTTCCCCGGAGTTGGAGTGGGGCCTGGGAAAAAAGATAGGTAGTATGATGGATTGATTAATATGAAACTCAGAAACTACCTTAGGTAAAAATTTAGGGTGAGTGCGGAGTACCGCCCGGTCCTGCAGGAACTTAGTGTAAGGCGGATAGGTAACTAGGGCCTGCAATTCACTAACCCTGCGAGCTGAAGTGATAGCCAAAAGGAATAACACTTTCCATGTGAGATACTTTAATTCACAGGAGTGCAGAGGTTCGAAAGGAGGTTTCATTAGACGACCAAGAACCAGGTTAAGGTCCCAAGATGGGGCCGGAGGACGTAAGGGTGGCTTCAGATGGAGCAAGCCTTTAAGAAAACGTGTTACCAGGGGTTGTACTGAAATAGGGACACCCTGTACACCTTTATGGAAGGCGGCTACCGCACTGACATGCATCCTAATGGAAGAGGTCTTTAGACCGGATTCTGATAGGTGCCATAAATAGTCCAAGAACTTAGAGATTGGACAGGAAAGGGGATCAAGGGACTGAGAAGTGCACCATGATGTGTACCTTTTCCATTTATATGAATAGGATCTTCTGGTAGAGGGCTTTCGTGAAGCTATCAGGACACGAGAAACCGAATCCGAAAGGTTAAAAGGCTGAAGGACTAACCTTTCAACATCCATGCCGTCAGGGACTAGGCCTGGAGGTTGGGATGGAGGAGGCATCCGTCGTTTTGAGTGAGCAGATGCGGATCCGTTCCCAGAGGGATGTGCCTGCGGATGGAGAGATCCTGGAGTATGGGAAACCACACTTGGAGTGGCCAGTGGGGTGCTATCAGGATCATGGTTCCTCCGTCCTGGCGTAGCTTCACGAGAGTCCTTGACAGAAGAGGAAGTGGAGGGAATGCATAAAGCAGACCTGTCATCCACTTGAGGGAGAAGGCATCTCTCGGCTGAAAGTGTTGGCTCCGAATGAGAGAGCAGTAATCGTCCACTTTGTGGTTCTGAGGGGACGCAAAGAGGTCTATGCGGGGAAAACCCCACTTGTGAAACAGAGAGGTCACTACCAGAGGATCGAGTGACCACTCGTGTGGCTTGAAGACACGGCTCAGCTGGTCTGCCAATACATTGTCTACTCCCGGCAGGTAAGTGGCCCTGAGGTACATAGAGTGGGAGAGGGCTTCCGCCCAGATCTGCGCAGCTTCCTGACACAGAAGGAAGGAGCCTGTGCCTCCCTGCTTGTTTATGTACCACATGGCCACTTGGTTGTCCGTCTGGATTAAGATTATCTGATGGAATAGATGATCTTTGAAAGTTCGGAGTGCATAGCGGATTGCGCGAAGTTCCAGGAAATTTATCTGGTGTTCGGCTTCCTCTTTGGACCATAACCCTTGGGTTTGTAATTCGTCCACATGGGCTCCCCAACCGATGTGAGAAGCATCGGTGGTTAGGATTACTTGCGGATCCGGTGGAAGAAAAGGTAAGCCCTGAAGGAGGTTGATCTGAGTTGTCCACCAGGTTAAGGATAGGCGCAGGGCCTGTGTGACTGTGACTATGGAGGACAGAGGCTGAAAAGCTTGAATCCATTGGTGTCGTAGAGTCCATTGTGTTACTCTCATGGCTAGTCGGGTCATGGGAGTGACTTGAACCGAGGATGCCATGTGTCCTAGGAGAATGAGGAACTGGCGAGCCGTGGCAGTGTTTTGAGACTGGAGCTGGCGAGCCAGGGATATTAGGGTGTGGACCCTCTGAAGAGGAAGGTAAGCCTTTGCCTGTAAGGTGTCCAAGTCTGCCCCAATGAAGGATAAGTTTTGAGATGGGACTAAGCAAGATTTCTCGTAATTGACAAGAAACCCCAAGGAAAGGAGTGTTTGAATTGTCAATTTTAGGGAGGATTGAGCTATCTGTTGGGTGGAGGCCCTGATTAGCCAATCGTCCAGGTAGGGGTAGACGTGGACACCTTCCTTCCTTAGGAATGCTGCTACCACTACGAGACATTTGGTAAAGACTCGTGGGGCAGAAGCCAGACCGAAAGGTAGGACACGGTATTGATAATGGTCGTGGCCTACAAGAAACCGCAGATATTTGCGATGGGATTGTGTGATCGCAATGTGGGTATAAGCGTCCTTGAGGTCGAGAGAGCACAGCCAATCCCCCTTTTGCAACAGAGGGAGCAAGGCGCCCAGGGTTACCATCTTGAACTTTTCTTTTTGCAGATACTTGTTGAGGGCCCGAAGGTCCAGAATTGGACGTAGCCCCCCTGATTTCTTTGGTATTAGGAAGTATCTGGAATAGAATCCCTTCCCTTGTTGACAAGGAGGGACGGGTTCTATAGCATTTGATTGTAGAAGAAGGGATACTTCTTGATGTAATTGAGTGAAATGGCTGGTTAGACTCCATGCCTGAAGGGGCGGGGAGTCTGGCGGAAGTGTTATGAAGTTGAGGTGGTAACCCTGTGCGATAATTGCTAGCACCCACTGATCTGAGGTGATCTGTTTCCAACGGTGTAAGAAGTGGAACAGTCGACCCCCCACAGGGATGTGTGGAAGAGGGAGATGGCATGTGCTCAATACAGGGAAGTCAAAGGCCCGCCGTAGGCCCAGGAGGTGGGGCTACAGTAGGTCTTTGCTTTCTCGGCTGACGAGGCTGAGGCCTGTTAGAGGACCGTGCAGGACGAGCCCTAGTTGACGGAGGGTAGTAGCGACGTGGTCGAAAGAATGACTTCTTAGAGTCCTTCTTTTGCGGTTGCTTGGAGGTCACCTCAGGTGGGACAGATGAGAGTTGTTTCAACGTCTCATGGTGGTCTTTTAACTCCGCCACAATCTGTTGAATTTGCTCTCCAAACAAATTGTCGCCTAAGCAGGGCAAATCAGCAAGACGATCTTGGACTTCTGGGCGAAGGTTGGATGACTTTAACCAAGCCCAACGTCTGGCTGAGATGGCTGTGGCTGAAACCTTCGTGGAAGCATCAAATATGTCATAGGCAGTCCTAATCTCGTGCTTCCCTGCCTCAAATCCCTTGTGAAGAAGGGCTTGAAGCTGTGGTTGGTATTGGTCCGGCAACGTGTCAGCATAGTCTTGCATTTGCTTAAAGATGGCTCTGTTGTATTGAGTCATGTAAAGTTGATATGAAGCTATGCGTGAAATCAACGTAGCTCCATGATACACTTTCCAACCTACACTATCCAGGAACTTGTTGTCCCTGGTAGGTGGGGTAGAAGAGTGCGGCTTAAGACGCTTGGCCTTCTTCTGCGCGGACTCAACCACAACAGAGCGATGATCCAGTTGAGGCTTTGGAAACCTGGTGCTGACTGGACAAGGTATGTGGAGTCAGCTTTCTTGTTAACTGGTGACACCGATGAAGGAGATTCCCAGTTTTTCTTGAGCAGATCCAAAAACACCTGGTGTATAGGGATGGAAGCGATGATTTTGGAGCATCCAGAAATTGAAGTAGTTCCATCATCTGGTGTCTATCATCAGCTTCAGATTGTAGTTGAAAAGGTACAACTTCTGACATTTCTTTCACAAAATTAATGAAAGATAGATCCTCAGGAGGAGATCTTTTTCTACTCTCTGTAGGAGATGGTGGCGAAGGCAGATCTGTGTCAGAAGAGGTATCATCATCATCACCCCAGGTATCGTAGGGATCATGTGTGGCTTGTAGCCCTGATGGACCTGGCTGAGGCTCTGAAGGCATCGATGGAAACCGAGGTGGAATCGGTGCAGTAGGTGGAACCAGAAATGGCATCGATGGCTTCGGTGCTGCCGATGGAATCGGTGCCTGGCGCGGAATCGATGGAGCCGAAGGATAAATCGGTGGAGATATACCAGAAGGTACCGATGGAACTACCCCGGAAGGGGGAATTCGAAACGGTGTTTCTCCTGCCGATGAGAAACCAGTCTGAGACGGTGGTGTTGTCGATGGCACTGGAATCACCGATGGAAGGGCCGTCACGAGTGCCTCCATGCGGCTCAGTAGCGGTGCTAGCGCTTGTATCAACGGCTCGGTGGTCGGTTCCCTCCTCGGTGGCGAAGCCGGTGCCGGTGTCGGTGCCGGGGGCGGCACTGGAACTGGTGCCGGAGACGGTGCCGATGGAGGTTGTAATTTCTTCATCGCTTTCTCGATGGCCTCCTGGACCAGCCGGTCCAGTTCTGCCCGGAGACCAGGGGTAACCATACCCGGCTCGACGGGAGAGGGAGGCTGAGGCAGGGCCGGAGGGACCACCGTAACCGGTGGGATCATGGCCCCCACACCCCGAGAGGGTGAAGGTTTCCTCGATGCCGGCGAACGAGACGTGGAGGGCATCCGGTCTGTTCGCGGCTTCTTTGTCGGTGGCTCGGCTTGAGCAGAGGTCGATGGCTGTGGATCCTCGACAGGCCGAGACTTATGCCGTCGATGGCGGTGCTTTTCTTTCCGATCCCCTCGTCCATCCGGGGAAGGGACGGGAGTCGACGGCCGAGAAGCGATCGATGGCGGACGGACACCGGAGGGTTGACGATGATGGTACAACTTCGACGGTGCCGGTTCCGATGACGTCGATGCTATCGATGGCGTTGGGGTTGGTGCATGGAAGAGGAGCCCCATCTTCTCCATCCTGGCTTTGCGACCCTTGGGTGTCATTAAGGCACATTTGGTGCAAGTCAGGACATCATGCCCACTACCCAAACACATTACACAAACCATGTGGGGGTCTGTGATGGACATAGTCCGGGTACAATCCGGACAACGACGGAACCCCGTTGCCATGGCTGAAAGCCAAAATTTAGGCTGGGGATCGGTAAGTGCCCACAGGCCTCGAGGGCCAAAATCAACGGCAGTCGATGGAAGAAGGCAAAAAACTTACCGGGTTCCGTAAGATGACTAAAAAATTTGTCGAAGGGAGACCCCTGAGGGGCAAATTTTCTTAGGAAATTAATTTCCAAATTCCTGTCAGGAACGTGGTTAGAGAGCTCCTTTCACCGCGTGGCAACTGCTGCGCGGAAAAAAGAAGACTGAAGGGAGACCCCTGCTGGCTGCAGGGTCAGTGCCTTGCAGGGCATGCCCAGTAGGGGCCAGTCAAAGTTCTGTTTAAACTTTGACAGTTTTCCGTGGTGGGCTCCATCCTCGATGTCACCCATTTGTGAGGACAACCATCCTGCTTGTCCTGTGAGAACATACACTACATATATGCTGACGACATTCAGCTAATTCTACCGGTAGAACAAACAATTGAAAAGACACTGAACTTTGCAATGCTGTACCTAGATATAATTAAACTACTAAACCAAATGGAACTAGTAATTAACATTGAAAAAACAGAATTTATACATCTTGAACGAAAAGGCATTGAAATAATTAAGAATCCCAAACTTAAAAATGACTAAACAGTGGAGCTAATTGAGAAAGCTCGAAACCTAGGAGTAATAATCGACACATATCACTGAAAGTTAGAGAAGGCTATGCCAAATTAATGGTCCTTAGGAGACTAAAACCCTTATTAACTCAAGCACACTTTCGAACAATTCTGCAAGCACTAATATTCGCTAGCACAGACTATTGTAACACACTTTTCCTAGGATTACCATATGCAACACTAAGACCACTGCAAATACTACAGAACTCGGCTGCCAGAATACTTACTGGAAAAGGCAGAAGGGATCATATCACTCAAACACTTGCCGATTTACATTGGCTGCCAATAGAACAAAGAGTGCAATTTAAAACGCTATGCACAATTCATAAACTAATCAATGATGAAAATGCCAATTGGCTAAACACTGCACTACGATTGCATGTCCCCCAGAGAAATCTCAGATCAGCCAAGAAAGCTCTACTAACCATACCCTCGGTCAAAACAGCAAAACTGACCCAAGTTAGGGAGAGAGCACTATCTTTAGCGGGGCCAATATTATAGAACGCATTACCACTCTAATTAAGACTAATGAAAGATTTAAAACTCTTCAAAAAATGTTTAAAAATATGGCTCTTCAAAAAAGCCTTTCACAGTGAGGTCGATGAATAAGAATGCCGACACACAGGTGAAAGTCACCCAAAAGCATAATTGCTTACTTTATTATTTTTATCATAATTAAGTATTAAATTGAGAAGGACAGTATAACACGTATATGATTATCCTATTAATTGTATAAATGGAAATTCCAATCCACTTTCCATATAGAGGATATTACTGAAACATATAACCGAAAATTTATTGGCACACTCTAGATAATTTATAAACCAAACCAAACTTACATGCCTAATTGTAAACCGTTGTCATGATGCATTACTAAACGAAGGTATAGAAAAGTTTTTAAATAAATGTTGGCAGGTGATCCTCATGCCCACCAGCTACCCAGCTGTCTACATTTTTAATAATCTAATCACCAACTATGACGGCTAACCTAACACTTCCCTCCTTAGCAGAAGGACCTGCTCTCTCCCAGAGAGAGCAGGTCCTTTCTATAGGATCATTTCCTGCTGCTCCAGGTCATGAGACCCTCCTCCTCCAAGGCAGCACCAGGGATGCCAGATTGGAGTTGGGACTTGGCTACTGTGTCCTGAAGGTCTCATCTATGTACCTCTGTCTGCCTCAGCTCCTCCAGGTCTGCCACTGTAACCTCCAGAGATTGGACTCGTTCTCTGAGAGACAAGAGCTCTTTGCATCAGATGCATACATTCTTCTCACTGGCAGGTAAAAAAAAAATCATACATGTGCCACTCTATGCAAAAAGACTGGGAGGCCCCCCCCTCTTGCTTTTGGACTGCTGCCTTCATCTTAAATTTGTTCAGTTCCTAGTTAAGTTTTAGGTTTGCTATGGGTATAGGATTGCGTACGATTAAGGTCCTTTAAATGTATTCACTATGGGCCGGATTTTAAAAGGGTTATGTGCATAAGGTACGCGCGTAACCCTTTTAAAACCACCTGCGTGCGCCTCGGGACATGCATAAGTCCCGGGGCGTGTCGGGTGGGCAGCGCAAATTTTGGTGCGTTCCAGGGGCGTGGCACCGGCCCGGAGGCGTGGTCAAGGCCTCCGGACCAGCCCCCGGGTCCGGTGATGGCACGCCAGCAGCCCGCTGGCAGGTGTAACTTTAACAACAAAGATAGGGGGAAGGTTTAGATAGGGCCGGGGGGGGGGGGGGGGTGAGTTAGGTAGGGGAAGGTGCAGGGGGTAGAAGGAGAGTTCCCTCCGAGGCCGCTCCGCGGGCAGCGCGCACAGGGCTCAGCGTGCACAAGTTGCCGCGCGTATCTTATAAAAAACGGCGTACTTTTGTTCGTGCCTGGTGCGCGAAGAAAAGTACGCGCGCGCGTACATTTATAAAATCTACCCCTATATATCTGGTAGTAGCCTACAGGGGAACGATCAAACTCTTGATAAGGTGTGGGGATTTTCTGAGTTAAAATTAAATAAATAAAGCAGCCTTTTAACTTAAAGTGTGAAAGTGACACCTGTCTATAAATTAAAGGATGAGCTAGGGATGGGATTGTTGGGAAATACAAAAACACACAAACTTCTGTTTACTGCCTGACTTTCTGACTATTTAAAACAAAACACACAAACACATTAAATATACCCCAATAGTTTACTTCTCCCCAATAATTAAGTTTTAAAAAATTCTCCATGCAGTACTTACTGATATTTTCCAGCCACCAGCAAGATGGGGGCCAGCCTGCTTGTTTAGAGGCAAGTGAGGTGCACTGCCATGTGATTCCCAGGGCAACTGGGGATGCTGTGGGGGCAGTCCTCACAGACTGAGAGGAAAGAGGCATAGGCACCGCTCAATAGCCAGTGTCCACATTAGCCAGGTTTTGGAGGAACCGGTATCTTGTGGCCCCTGGCCAAGGACAATCACTGTAATGGCTGAGTCAAGTTGAATGGAGAATACAAAATAGGGATGGAAAAACCCAACAAGTTGCAAATAAAGGCCAGCTCAGTGCTCAACACCAAAAGAAACAAAACAAAATGGAAAAGCCAGAGACAATACAAAATTTAAATCAGAATGTGGAGTTCTTTATAACACTGCAAACGTGTCGCTCAATTTATTATAAATTCACAAGCTGCTAACTTGCTTTTAACCTCTCGATGGGCTGCTGCATAATCACGCTTTTTTGTTTTGTTTCTTGGCCTTCCTGCAAATTTTCTGGGCCCATAAGATTACAGAGAGGCTAAGGGGAGAAAAAGGTAGAGGGGTCCAGTCCCATGGGCTAGGAATAACTCCTGAGCAGAGCAGGATTCTTGATACAGGGGAAAATGCATACAGCTAATTATGAAACACTTACTTAAATCTAACACTGCAAGGCTTTGTGTTTGGGAATCATTACACTTCTCAGGAAATTAAGAGTAATCTGCCTTAAGCCTTAGCCTCCAGGTCAGCAATAATCACCAATAAATCAAGACCTTCTTGTGTCCCATTATTTAAACAGGGATCAAACAGTAGTTTGTCATCAATTTTCATTGGAAACTAATGAGAGTTTAGAAGAGTTTTCTTTTCTGCCCATTCACCATGTTTGAGAAATTACTCTAGAGAAAGCAAATGTTGCTTACCTGATGTAACAGGTGTTCTCACAGGACAGCAGGATGTTAGTCCTCACAAATGAGTGACATCGAGGATGGAGCCCACCACGGAAAACTTCTGTCAAAGTTTAACAGAACTTTGACTGGCCCCTACTGGGCATGCCCAGCACGGCACTGACCCTGCAGCCAGCAGGGGTCTCCCTTCAGTCTGATTTTCAAAGCTACAGGCAGTGCCTAAAAAGTAAAAATAAAACGAACCCAACACCGCGGGGTGGCGGGCGGGTTTCGTGAGGACTAACATCCTGCTGTCCTGTGAGAACACCTGTTACATCAGGTAAGCAACATTTGCTTTCTCACAGGACAAGCAGGATGGTTGTCCTCACAAATGGGTGAGTACTGAGCTGAGGATGTCCTGACTTGCACCAAAGGCACCCAACGGCGTGCAACAGGCACAACAACTGGGGTGTAATTTGGGAAAGGGCATCCGCACTCTACCGGGCAGGTGGAAGGGTGTTGGTACATTATGATGGAAAAAGGTTACGCAAGACAGATTGGCCGAAGATGGAGTCCTGTCTTCCAGCTTTGTCCAAACAATAGTGGGCTGCAAAGGTATGGAGAGAACTCCAGGTTGCAGCTTTACAGATGTCAGGAAGCGGCACCGATCGAAGGTGTGCTACTGAAGTCGCCATGGCCCTCACAGAGTGTGCCTTGACACGGTCTTGGAAAGGAATGCCAGCTTGCTGATAGCAAAAGGAAATGCAGTCCGCCAACCAGGAGGAAAGAGCCTGCTTACCCACAGGTTGTCCTAACTTGTTAGGATGGAAAGAGACGAATAATTGAGTACTCTTTCTATGAGAAACTGTACGGTCTAGGTAAAAAGCTAGAGCCCGTTTACAGTCTAAGGTATGCAGAGTCTGTTCCCCGGAGTTGGAGTGGGGCCTGGGAAAAAAGATAGGTAGTATGATGGATTGATTGATATGGAACTCCGAAACTACCTTAGGTAAAAATTTAGGGTGAGTGCGGAGTACCGCCCGGTCCTGCAGGAGCTTAGTGTAAGGCGGATAGGTAACTAGGGCCTGCAATTCACTAACTCTGCGAGCTGAAGTGATAGCCAAAAGGAATAACACTTTCCAAGTGAGATATCTTAAGTCACAGGAGTGCAGAGGTTCGAAGGGTGGTTTCATTAGACGACCAAGAACCAGATTAAGGTCCCAAGATGGGGCCGGAGGACGTAAGGGTGGCTTCAGATGGAGCAAGCCTTTGAGAAAGCGTGTTACCAGGGGTTGTACTGAGATAGGGACACCCCCGATACCCTTGTGGAAGGCGGCTACCGCACTGACATGCATCCTGATAGAAGAGGTTTTAAGACCTGATTCTGAGAGATGCCATAAATAGTCCAAGAAGTCAGAGATTGGACAGGAAAGGGGATCAAGGGACTGAGAAGTGCACCATGATGTATACCTTTTCCATTTGTATGAATAGGATCTTCTAGTGGAGGGCTTTCGTGAAGCTATCAGGACACGAGAAACCGAATCCGAAAGGTTAAAAGGCTGGAGAACTAGCCTTTCAACATCCATGCCATCAGGGACAAGGCTTGGAGGTTGGGATGGAGAAGGCATCCGTCGTTTTGAGTGAGTAGATGCGGATCCTTTCCCAGGGGAATGTGTCTGCGGATGGAGAGATCTCGGAGTATGGGAAACCACACTTGGCGTGGCCAGTGCGGTGCTACCAGGATCATGGTTCCCCTGTCCTGGCGTAGCTTCACGAGAGTCCTGGACAGAAGAGGAAGTGGAGGAAATGCGTAGAGCAGACCGGTTGTCCACTTGAGGGAGAAGGCATCCCTTGGCCGCGAGTGCTGGCTCCGAATGAGAGAGCAATAATTGTCCACTTTGTGGTTCTGAGGGGACGCAAAGAGGTCTATGTGTGGGTATCCCCACTTGTGGAATAGAGAGGTCGCTACTAGAGGATTGAGAGACCACTCGTGTGGTTGGAAGACACAGCTCAGCTGGTCTGCCAATACATTGTCTACACCCGGCAGGTAGGTGGCCCTGAGGTACATGGAGCGGGAGAGGGCTTCTGCCCAAATCTGCGCAGCTTCCTGACACAGAAGGAAGGAGCCTGTGCCTCCCTGCTTGTTTATGTACCACATGGCCACCTGGTTGTCTGTGTGGATCAAGACTATCTGATTCGATAGGCGAGCTTGGAAAGTTCTGAGCGCGTAGCGGATTGCTCGCAGCTCCAAGAAATTTATCTGGTGTTCGGCTTCTTCTCGAGACCAGAGACCCTGAGTTTGCAACTCGTCCACATGGGCCCCCCAACCGATGTGGGAAGCGTCGGTGGTTAGGATTACTTGTGGATCTGGTAGGAGAAAGGGTAAGCCCTGAAGGAGGTTGACTTGATTCGTCCACCAGATTAACGATAGGCGTAGCGCTTGTGTAACTATGACAATGGAGGACAGCGGCTGAAGAGCTTGAATCCATTGGTGTCGCAGAGTCCATTGTGTAACTCATGGCTAGTCGGGCTGTGGGAGTTACTTGAACCGAGGATGCCATGTGTCCTAGGAGAACTAGGAATTGGGGAGCTGTGGCAGTGTCCTGACACCGGAGTTGGCGAGCTAGGGATATCAGGGTTTGAGCTCTTTGAGGAGGAAGGTAAGCCTTTGCTTGAAAGGTGTCCAAGTCTGCTCCAATGAAAGATAAGTTTTGAGATGGGACTAAGCAAGATTTCTCGTAATTGACAAGAAACCCTAAGGAAAGGAGAGTCTGAATTGTCAATTTTAGGGAAGATTGAGCAATCTGTTGGGCGGAAGCCCTGATTAGCCAATCGTCCAGGTAGGGGTAGACGTGGACACCTTCCTTCCGGAGGAATGCTGCAACCACGACAAGGCATTTGGTAAAGACTCGTGGTGCGGATGCCAGACCGAAAGGTAGTACTCGATATTGGTAATGGTTTCGGCCCACCAGAAACCGCAGGTACTTGCGATGGGATTGCGTTATCGCAATGTGGGTATACGCGTCTTTGAGATCGAGAGAGCATAGCCAATCCTCTCTTTGCAGCAGAGGGAGAAGCGAGCCCAGGGTTACCATCTTGAACTTTTCTTTTTGAAGGTACTTGTTGAGGGCTCGAAGGTCTAAGATGGGACGAAGCCCCCCTGATTTCTTTGGTATCAGGAAGTACCTGGAGTAGAATCCCATTCCTTGCTGAGATGGAGGAACGGGTTCTATAGCATTTGATTGCAGAAGAAGGGATACTTCTTGTTGTAACTGAGCCAAGTGATTGGTGAGACTCCATGCTTGTAGAGGCGGGGAGTCTGCAGGAAGAGTAGTGAAGTTGAGGTGGTAACCCTGTGCTATGATTGCTAGTACCCACTAATCTGAGGTGATCTGAAGCCAGCGGTCTTGAAAGTGGCACAGTCGACCTCCCACAGGGATGGCTGGAAGAGGGGTTTGGCACGTGCTCTCTACAAGGAAGTCAAAGGCCCGCCGTAGGCCCAGGGGGTGGGGCCACGGTAGGTCTTTGTTTCCGAGGCTGACGTGGCTGAGCTCTATTGGAAGACCGTGAAGGTCGAGGCTTAGCCGAGGGAGGGTAATACCGACGTGGCCTAAAGAAAGACTTTTTAGAGTCCCTCTTAGGTGGTTGCTTGGCGGTCACCTCAGATGGAGTAGATGAGAGTTGTTTTAACGTCTCATGGTGATCTTTTAATTCGGCTACTATTTGCTGAATTTGATCTCCAAACAAGTTGTCGCCTAGGCAGGGTAAATCAGACAGTCGGTCCTGGACCTCTGGGCGTAGGTCTGATGATTTTAGCCAAGCCCAACGTCTGGCTGAGATGGCTGTAGCTGAAACTTTAGTGGAAGCATCGAAGATGTTGTATGCGGACCTAATTTCATGCTTACCGGCCTCGAACCCTTTGCTAAGGAGGGCTTGAAGTTGTGGCTGATATTGGTCAGGCAAAGTGTCCGTATACTCTTGCATCTGTTTGAGGATGGCTCTGTTGTATTGAGTCATATAGAGCTGATATGAAGCTATGCGTGAAATTAGCATAGCTCCGTGATACACTTTTCTTCCTACACTATCCAGGAATTTGTTGTCCTTGGTAGGTGGGGTTGAAGAGTGTGGTTTTTGGCGCTTAGCTTTCTTTTGAGCCGACTCAACGACAACAGAGCGATGATCCAGCTGAAGCTTCTGAAAACCTGGTGCTGACTGGACTAGGTATGTGGAGTCAGCTTTTTTGTTGACTGGGGAAATCGATGAAGGAGATTCCCAGTTCTTCTTCAGAAGATCCAGAAACACCTGGTGAATAGGGATGGAAGCGATGATTTTAGGAGCATCCAGAAATTGGAGAAGTTCCATCATCTGGTGTCTGTCATCTTTTTCAGATTGTAGCTGAAAGGGGACCACCTCTGACATCTCCTTCACAAAATTAATAAAGGAGAGATCCTCAGGAGGAGAACGCTTTCTACTCTCTGTAGGGGACGGTGGCGAAGGCAAATCCGTGTCAGAAGAGGTGTCATCTCCCCAGGTATCATAGGGATCCTGTGGGGCTTGAAGCCCTGAAGGTCCTGGTTGAGGGTCCGGGATATTGAGAGGAATCACCGAGGGTATGGAGAATAATCTCGATGGCATCGGTACTGAAGGCGGAACCGGAAACGGCATCGAGGGCTTCGGTGCTGTCGATGGAATCGGTGCCGGCCTTGGAATCGGTGGAGCAGACGGATATATCGGTGAGGGATGAGAAGGCACCAATGGGACCACCCCTGAAGGGGGAATAACAAACGGTGTTTCCCCTCCCGATGATAATCCCGTCGGAGACGGTGGTGTTGCAGGTGGTACTGGAATCATCGATGGAAGGGCCGTTAGCAGCGCTTCCATACGGTGCAGTAACGGTGCTAGTGTTCCCACTAGTGGCTCGACTGTCAGGTCCTTGCTCGGTGGCGGAGTCGGTGCCAGAGTCGGTGCCAGAGTCTGTGCCGGTGCCGGTTGGAACTTCTGCATCGCCTTTTCGATGGCCTCCTGAACCAGCCGGTCCAGTTCTTCCCGGAGACCAGGGGTAACGAGACCCGGCTCAACGGGAGAGGGAGGCGGAGGCAGAGCCGGAGGGACCACCGTAACCGGTGGGATCACGGCTCCCACACCCGGAAGGGGTGAGGGTTTCCTCGGTGCCTGCGAGCGAGACGCGGACGGTGCCAGGTCCGATCAAGGCTTTTTAGTCGGTGGCTCGGTCTGTGCGGAGGTTGATGATTGTGGATCCTCGACAGGCCGAGACTTGTGCCGTCAGTGGCGATGTTTTTCTTTCCGATCCCCTCGCCCATCCGGGGAAGGGACGGGAGTCGACGGCCGTGAAGTCATCGATGGTGGACGGTCACCGGAGGGTTGACGATAATGGTGCAACTTCGACGGTGCCAGTTCCGATGACGTCGATGCTATCAATGGCGTTGGGGTGCGAGCATGTAAGAGGAGCCCCATCTTCTCCATCCTGGCCTTGCGACCTTTGGGCGTCATTAAGGCACATTTGGTGCAAGTCAGGACATCATGCTCGCTGCCTAGGCACAAAACACAGACCCTGTGGGGGTCTGTGATTGACATAGTCCGGGTGCAATCCGGACATCGGCAAAACCCCGTCGCCATGGCCTTGGGCCAAAAATTTAGCCGCGGGATTAGCGACTGTCGACAGGCCTCAAGGGCCAAATTCAACGTAAGTCGACAAAAAACGGTAAAAAACTTACCGGAATTTCGCGAATGTAAAAATTTGCTGAAGGGAGACCCCCGAGGGGCAAATTTTCTTCAGAATATAGAAATTCAGATTTCCTGTCAGGAAACGTGGTTAGGAGCTCCTTTCACCGCGTGGCAACTGCTGCGCGGAAAAAAGAAGACTGAAGGGAGACCCCTGCTGGCTGCAGGGTCAGTGCCGTGCTGGGCATGCCCAGTAGGGGCCAGTCAAAGTTCTGTTAAACTTTGACAGAAGTTTTCCGTGGTGGGCTCCATCCTCGATGTCACCCATTTGTGAGGACAACCATCCTGCTTGTCCTGTGAGAAACAGACATTACCGTGGGGGAAGAGAGATTAAAATGCAAAACTTGAAATGGGAAAGCTTGCAAATCATCCTGTGGGCTGCTAAGAGGTTACGATGTGCTAATACAGAACATAAAACCAGGATATCAAAAATTCAGAAGCAGCTTTCCTTCAAAGTGAAAATAAATACTGAATTAAAAAATGGACTTTATGGAAGCTGCCAACGTGCTGTAAAGCAGAAAATTAGTTGGTCTCCTGTCCAAGGGGGCCTGACAGGTGATACACTTGATCCTGGGGAAAAACTACCCTGCCACTTCTGCAGAGATTGCTGCCAGTGACGTGAGCAGTACAGAGGTCGTATCTCAGAGGAGGAAAATCAAATTCTATGCTCTATCATAAAGAGTATTCCACCACAAGCTGATTTGACTCGTAACACAGCACGAGTAATTTTAGGCTTGCCGGAAGATGGAATAGACTGGGCTCTGGCTATTCTACAGATTATTTGCAGGCAAAATTAAATCACCAACAGGCCGATGCAATACTATATGCTGTGGCCAGTGCACGGCTCAACATGCGTTTTAGATGCGCATCCATATCCCCGATGCAAAACGGAGGTTAGCGCGTCCAAAACGTGCGTCCAATCAAGCACGTAGTTAATAGCCTTTTCAACATGAATTTACATGTGATGAGTGCTATTACCTCCAATGCAAAAAAAAAAATAGATGTGTGCCCAACACGCACATTTATACCCTCAAAAATTAACACCTGCCACGGAGCAGGCATTAATTCTTGAGGAGTCCCAAAGGTTTACAGAAAAGCAGAATACTGATTTTCTGTAGTTCCTCTGGCTTAATATCATGGAGACATTAAGTCGGAGGAACCGAAAAGGGCGAACCATTAAAATTTAAATAAATAAATAATTTGTGCCAGCAGTCACATTAGGAAAATGGACGCTCAACTAACTAGCATCTGCTTTCCTAACCCGTGGCTGTGCACAGGTTAGGAAAACAGATGCTCGTAAAATTGAGCTTCCGTTTTCCTAACCCGCTGACAGCCACCGCTCCTGAGCGCCCGAAGCTGAGACGGCACTAGGGACGCAAACGTTTCCCTAGCACCTCCTTTTTCCATGGCAGCCCATTTAAATATAAAATCAGGCACCCGGGAGAGGTGGATCGGCGCGCGTTGGAGTGGGCACAACCATGAGCGCCCGTATAACGCGCACCGAAATTGCATCGGCCTTCGAGAGCCTGCTTACCTCAGCCATGCTGGAAACAAAAATACAGTAGTCTTCAGATAAATAGCTTTAGAGTAGCTCCTGTTTCTTTTTCCTTGCAGATTGGGCCCGCCCCCTCCCCCGGTATCCTCCCTAGACCTGCCTTCTTCCCAGGGAAATACCATGCAACCAGGATTAACTTGTGGACTGTTTTAAGATTGACCAGGCTAAATGAGTCCAGGACCAGGCTAAATGCCTGATCTTGGACTCTTCCTTTCATTCAAATAAAAAGCAAAAATAAAAAAAACAAAGCTTATAAAAGAGCCACTCCTTATGCCAAAATAAACTTTACACTGATAAATGGCCTTCATTTTAAAGAGTTCTTAATATACCTGAAATGTGCTGCTGTGAGGTGCTGAGCATTTTTATTTGCAGCCCAGAGTAGTTAACTTTAAAAAATTAAATCCATAAGTTTACACTGTCAAACTGGGCAACAAGAGGAGTGGCCCCTGAAGCAAAGGAAATGTTTTTGTACAGCGAGAGCTGCCTTGCATTCACATGCTGTCTGCCAACTTGGACAGGTTCATAGTAGGTACTCGATGATACAGGCAAAGCAGCCAGTAAGCCCCACCCAGGCTGTAAGCATCCCATTACTGCGGAAACGCCAGTTACTATGAACATTTTCACATCCTGTCCTGTTAAATCCTTCACCATCTAATCTTCCATTCACACAGTCACTACCTACCATTTTCCAGGGTGAAGCTAGGATTTATTTTATTTTTAAAGTACAGCTTAAAGTACAGTTACCCTGGATTCAACCATAACAGTTTAATACTAACAGATCCCTAAGTTAGCTGAAGCTATAAAGGGGTCTTGGTTGCTACTGGAGAATCCAATTTGTGTAGGGGAACACCACAGACTGGTCAGAATGCCCTACCCCTGGTGTGATGGGTGCAACTGTGCTATTGGCAAAATAAAATAAAATGTATGGTCCAAACAGCATTAGGAAACCTTATCCAAACATACCTCATCTGATTGAATAATAATTATTTCAGAGTCAAACAGATCCTGAACTAGCATGCCATCATAACAAGACTAGCCAACTGGCATGGTTCCCCATTCTTCTCAGGGAAGCCAGAGCTACAAATCCACACATGCAATGCAGTAAAACCTGCTTGTCCTAGGAAAACGTACAGGAGGAGCCAGAATCTGTTTACCCGTGATGGGGAAACCCTTTCTTTCTGGCTTTTCAACATTCACATTTTACTGTCTCTTACATATCAAAACGTATAGCAAAAAAAATGGTCATTTTATATACATATTTCAACTTGCCAGAACTTTCTTTCAAGATTTTTACAAAGGAAAATAGTCATTTACTTTCATATTACAACTTGCTAGGGTTTTGAAACAGGTCACTTTTTTTTTTTTTTAATTTAATTTTGATTGCGCACCTGTCATCTCTCAATACATCTTTGTGAGAAGAAAAAGATTTCTCACGGGCCGCCCTGTTCAGTAGGAACATGCAGACATCTCAAGAGCTGTTATGGCTAAATTCAGAAAACCATCTTTCAGGGAGCACCAAAATTCCACAATTCTCAAGGCACTTCATTTCAGTAGCTCGAAAACTCGCATTCTGCCAATACCTGGTCTTTAAAATGTGAGGACAGACCAAGACACTGAGAGACTCGAGGTCCTCCTTCCCCTCTCCTCCTTGTAGGCTTTGAAAAAAGTTTGCAGTGGGCTGACCGAACCACCGAGAGCTAGCCATGGAGGTTGCGATTTTACCATGGTTTTCTTTGAAAAATGGTCTTAGCTATCCGCGTTGTCAGTCATGCCATCAAATGACTTTGTACAACTGGCAAGCTCAGCCAAATCAATTGCCACCCTGTGCGATCAGACTCCTGATGTTTTGACCCTTCCCTTTCATAGAGATTCAGTTTGAGGTTGCAGGGCTGCCCAGTCTAAAAACCTGCAAAGCACCAACGGCTTAATGGCCTCACTGAAAGTTTTGGGAATTATTAAACTTGTTTACTAAAAATGGATTTCCTTTCCATACAAAAACTTTTACACACATTTAGCTTAAAATGACAACTGAGTTTTGATAATAAATAATGGATAAATATTGTTTTAATGAACAGTTTCAACAGAATTATTAGAGCATCTATAAAAAGAAAAAAAACACACTTATTGTATCGATTTTTCTTTTCAAAAATGGATCCATAAGATAATATAGTTGCACAGCTCCACTATAAAGAGGGTTATGGGTCCTCGAAGCAGCAGAGACGCCAAAACTGCGATGCTTGAGTTGAGGTAGGGTGTGGGGAAAACAAAAGCAAAAACCTTTGTAGCAACCATGCATAAGTGAAAGCAGAACTTTCCCTAGATGTTACTGCAAGCACTCATCTCTGGAATCAGTTCTGCAACCAGACCTATAACCCTTCACTCAATGAACTTTACCACCACTGGGTGTGTGGCAATAAAGAAGAGAGACTTTGCCATTAAGTTTCCTCTCCTACAGCAAATCTTAGAACTGCATTTTTTTTAATTTATAATTTTATTGAACATTTAGAAACAAAAACCACAGAACTACATTTTTTTTTTTTTTTTTTTTTTTTTTTTTTTAAAGTATCCATCCATGTAAAGCAAATGCAATCAGGTCTAAAAGCAGGGGAGGGGAGAAATCAAAGCGCACAACAAGACTTTTTTAAATTAAAAGTTATGCTTATACTATACATCAATACTACCACAGTGCTAAGTAGTAGAGGAAGATAACCACCAAACTACGACATCTACAGACACTTTGTTTTAAGCATATTGCAGCAGCAATCCTATAATTTTTTATTTTTTTTAAGCAGCAAACTGCATTACCACTAGAAAGGCTCCTTACTAACACATAAAAGTTGACCTTCAAACAAAACCCTTGTAGCTCAAAATTGTAAACATATTTGACATCTTTATGTTTCTATATATCACACACACACACACCGATAAATGCCCACATTATAAAAATTCCCAGATGACAAGGAACCCAGAAGTCACGCCGCACACAAGCATCACACGCATTTAAAAAAAAACGTTTTCTGCACAAATCCCATAGCCTTTACTGGTTTTAAAAAAAATTAGAAATATACCATTCTTAATGAGGAAATATAATTGCATCAAGACAACTGTGTCTACTTCTGGCATTGATTAATCCTTTCAGAAATGTGCATTCGCTCTCACTTAAGATCAAAATGTGGCATTAAATATCTAGACTGGGGAGGGAAGACTACACTGAACACGGATACAGACGTTCCATTGTTTGTCCCAACTATATTATGCAAAAATTGACCTTAAGTAAGATATTTATCTTCTTAGAAAAGGCAGTCTCTCTAAACTATCACAATGCAAATTCACTATTCTCCAGTAAATCTATTTTGATCTCTGCTATTCCAGTCAAAAGAAATAACTAGGGCTAGTCCCTATGATGGATCAAATATTCTTTTTTTGACCAGGCAGTTTTTGTTTTTTTGGGTTTTTTTTTTTTACTGCTCCCTTGAGCTTCCAGCTCAGTAGGAACCGGGGCTGGGACCTGGTATCTTGGGCCTTTCATTTGCAACCACCCAGAAATTCCACCCCCCCACACACAGTTTACATTAATCCAGTCATTGAAGCAACAATCTTTTGCTGGCAGCTATGCATTATGGCTCTCTCTCTGGAACTCTGCAATCTTGCATCCTAAATTTGACCACTAGGTGTTATGTGAGGTGCAATGCTGCATGCACGCCCCAACCCTCTCATCAGGGAGTGGAAGATCTGAGCTGGAAAATCAGGTTCCTCTGCATGGTGCTGCATTAATCTGTTTTCGATTCCTTCATAAAAAGAAAGGCATTAAATATTCGAAAAAAGTACAAGGAAGGGCCACTAAGCTAATAAAGTAGAACATAAGGACATGCACATGCTGAAAAAGATTATCCAAACTAGAGTTTACATTAAAAAATGCACATTTAAGAGGAAATCTAATTGCACTATAGAAGTAAAGTTAAAGACCCTACAGAGATCTTACCAAAGCAGTTACAGACAAAATGTATTGGGGAGGGGAGGCATTCCTAATGCTAATAGACACGTGTTTTGTATGATCACTCATGTTTCCTTAAAATACTACAAATCTTATAAGTTGACACATCCCTGGCAGAATTTGCGAGCACAACTGTATATGAAAAGTCCTTCCTTTCAGATGGCTCCAGCCTCATCTCATTAGAAACCCTGCCTGTCTGCCCACAGAGGTGGTGAGAATGGCAACCAGAAGCAGCACAGCAGTTCTGAGCCATTGATCAAAGCAGACGTGGAGGATGCCGATGCTTTACCAGGGACAGAGGCTTAGTGAAGGGTCATCCACCTTAGCGGCCTCACACATCAGAGGATGGCGGGAGAAGCTGGGACAGGAGAAAAAAAAAAAAGTAACAGGGGTGGGAAGGAGAGAAGGTGGTAGCAGAAAGGGGAAGAGAGAAAAAGGAAGATTACGCAGAAAGGAAAATTCCAGGCAAATGAAAGAGAGAAGGGAGCACTTG
The DNA here is from genome assembly GCF_901001135.1 of Rhinatrema bivittatum. Taxonomy (NCBI): domain Eukaryota; kingdom Metazoa; phylum Chordata; class Amphibia; order Gymnophiona; family Rhinatrematidae; genus Rhinatrema; species Rhinatrema bivittatum. The sequence continues at coordinate 174,266,187 of NC_042619.1, read as the reverse complement.
GTGTTTTGACAGACAAAAGTAAGATAGATAATTGTGCTGGTATCTGAGTAGATGTCAACAAGCAGCAAGCTGAAGGAATCACCACAAGGGGACAAGCAGTACAGGTTCCTGCAGTGATCTTCAAACCCCTTAGCTAGGTTGGTGGCACCTTCTTGCTGGTAAGGAGCACCATTGCTTAACCTCACAATTTTTGGCCCTATTAAGTAGATCATAAAATGCTTAGTAAACACCTCCTTCCCCTCTCCTTGCGTACTCTTTACTCAGATTTACCAAAAAACATAATTCCTAGGTTTATAGCTAAGTCTAGGAGAGGCAGGAAGGAGCTGCCACTACCGCTGGAGTGTCTGATGGGCCAGAAGAAAAGTTGAAACTGTCCCAGAAATTTAGGAGGCCAGGAAAAAATAAAATTTGGGAAGCAGTGTGTTATTACAATAAGGAGGATGGATTCTATAAACTTCTTTCTTCCTAACCAATTATGTAACTGTAAATGTGTATTAAAGCCATAACTCATCTAGCTAGGGCTCAAAAAGGAAAACTGCACGTTTAGCAAGACTCAGCTACAGAGATTATAAAGCTAAAGAGCTGCAAACATTACCACAACCCGTATGTTCCACTGCAACATGTATGTCCAGGGCCCAGAGGTGTTGGAATGCCTTTTTAGTTGGTGGGGGGACCCAGTCAAGCTCCAGTCCCTCTTCTCCACTGCACCATCACTTTTCTCCCCTCCTACGATCTCCCTTCCTCCCCCTCCCATCTGATAAGAGTCTTGGGTCGTGTCACTGTCGGCCTTTTCTGCCACCCGAGCCGACTGCTACTTTGAGCCACACAGCTGTACAGAGAGTCCTGTGCAGTTCAAAGCAGCAAAGGGAACAAAGCTGCAAAGGTGGCAAACATGACTGACGCACCACTGTCCCAATGCAACCCCAGATCTCCCACAGCAATTCGGAGGGAAAGGCTCGACTTTGGGCAGTCCATGGCCTTTGTGGGCACTTCATTCCAATGCCTATGCCATGACTTTAAACAGGGTCTAATTCTTTAATAAAGTCAAACCTTATTCCCTCTGTTTTAGTATAATATGACATGTGGCTGCTGATGGTATAGATTTGTAGTATTTCAGATTTGCCGCTAACAAATCACCAGGACCAGATGATGTTGACCTCAGCATTGTGAAGGAACTCTAACATTAAATTGCAGACCTGTTTCTGGTGATTTAAACAGCCACGGTACCAGAAGACCAGAGGGTCTAGGAATGATCCAGGAAACTATAAACTGGTGAATCTGACACTGGTGCCAGTAAAAATGGTAGAAACTATTCTTAAAAACAAGATTACTGACCACAGATATGATTTAATGGGGGAGAGTCAATACTGGTTTTGCAAAGAGAACTCATGCCTTACCAATTTATTAGATATTTTTTGATGCGGATAAAAGTGAGCTGATATATTTTATTTGGATTTTCAGAAGGCATTGGGAAATCATGGGATCAGAGGCAGTGCCCTATTGTGGATTGGTAACTGGATAAAAGACTGGAAACAGAGGGAGGAACTAAATGATCAGTTTCCCAAATGAAGAAAAATCATTAGTGGAGTACCCCAAGTGTCTGTACCAGGGCCTGTGCTATTTAGCATATTCAGAAAAAGGAACAATGAGTGAGGCGACCAAATTTGCAGATGAGGAAAAAAAAAGTTTCAAGCTGTTAAAAAACAGTGGATTGTGAGGAACTGCAAATAGACTTTTTGAGACTAGGAGACTGAGCATCTAAATGACCACTGCAATTTAATGTGGATAAATGCAACTACAGGTATGCAACACTCATTATGAGTCATCACCCAGGATAAGAACCTCTGTGTCCTTGCGGGCAATACCTTGAAATGTTCGGCTTAGTGTCTGGCGGCAGTCAAAATGGCAAACAGAATATTAGGAAAGGGATAAGATAAGTGAGGTAATCAAATTTGCAGATGAGACAAAATTATTCTGGAGTAGTTAACACACATGCGGATTGTGATAAATTGCAGGAGGACCTTGAAAGATGAAGATTGGGCATCCAAATATCAGATGAAATTTAATGTGGACAAGTGCAAGGTGATCCATATAGGGAGAAATAACCCTGGCTGTAGTTACACGATGTTAGGTTCCGTATTAAAAGCTCCCACCCAGAAAAAACATCTAGGCACCATAGTGAATACTACATTGAAATTGTCAGCTCAGTGTGTTGCTGTGGTCAAAAAAGCAAACAAACAATGTTAGGAACTATTACGAAGGGAATGGTGAATAAGACGGAAAGTGTCATAATGCCTCTATCATTCAACGGAGACTGAACCTTGAGTATTGTGTGCAATTCTGGTCACCACATCCCAAAAAAAAGATAAGGTTGCACTGGAGAAGGCACAGAGAAGGATGACCAAAATGATAAAGGGGATGGAACGGCCGAAGAGGTTAGGGCTGGTCAGCTTGGAGAAAAGACTGCTGAGGGGGGATATGATAGAGGTCTATAAAATCATAAGAGGACTAGAATGGGTAAATGTGAATTGGTTATTTACTCTTTTGGATAATAGGACTGGGGGCACTCCATGAAGTTAGCAAGTAGCACATTTAAAACAAATCAAATAAAATTCTCTCTCACTCAATGCACAATTAAGCCCTAGAATTTGTTGCTGGAGGCTATGTTAGGGCAGTTAGTGTAGCTGGGTTTAAAAAAGGTTTGATAATTTCCTGGAAAAGTCCATTAACTGCTATTAATCAAACTGACTTAGGGCAGTGGCTCTCAATCTTTTTTCCCGCTAGGACACACCTGACAGATGGTGCTCACATGCATGACACACTGAACATTTGATGTTGCGGGGCTAAATGTTAACATACACACTACATCCACAGGAACCCCTTAACCCCCTAATCAGTGCAGAGCAGATCTAGGGTACTACCCATACAACTCACCATACAAAATGATATTCAGGTTCTGATGACATCTCAGTAAAAGCAAAACAAACTCCCTCTACTACCAGGCTTAATAGCCCTCCTTATGAAAAGACAGTGATTTACCACCAAGGCATTTCCTATTGAGAAAGGACAACAAATAAGATTGATACAAACGCATACATGCTAGTAAAATACCTCACCTCGGTCACACACACAAAACCACCCTTCAAGTATAGAAAGACCACAAATTATAAATATGGAGACAAACTGGAATGGAAACCCAAAAATGTCATTCTGTATGCAGTGCAAACCTGGAGAAATAGAAAGAGAAATATAGCACTTAACAGTCCCAGGATCTACAATAATGCACACCCACACAAAGTTATATCTGTATTATGGAACAAACTCAAACAGTAACAACCCTATCTATGAAAAGGCAACACTACAAATATTAAACCAGGCCCTAAACACTAATACACTTCCTATTAGGAAAACAGAATAAGCCAAGCTGCTATAGATCCTGAGACAGAAATAATTGTAAATCTATCATAAATGTTTCAAAGCAGCTGATGAACAGAACATCCAACAATTAAAAACTCAAAATTATTTAAAATTGTCCAAATACCAATAAAATATTTCAAAACAGCAGACACATCAAATAATACCCAGTAATTAAAATGGTAGTCAATCAAGAAAGAAACTTAAAAAGCCACCTTTACTTACCCTCTCCAGCAACTCTCCTACTCCTTTCCCTTACAGGCCAATAGCAAGGGCTGCTGAAGCTCTGTCCTCACAGTCCTCTTCCTTAGACCCCATGCCCACTCTCTCTCTCTCTCTCACACACACATCAATCACCTCCCTGACCAGTCTCTCTCCCCCCCCCCCCCCCCCAAAAAAAAAAAAAGGAACACAGGGAAGATGAAGAAAGAAAAAGAAAGCTAAAGGTCAAGCAGAAGAAAGGAAGGCCAAAGGGGGCAAAGCAAGGAGACATTTTTCAGATATATCAGAGAAAGAAGGGAGGCCAGAAGTGGTATAGTGAAATTGAAAGGTGACAAGGAGAAATGTGTGGAGAAGGCAGAAGAAATGGCAGAAATATTAAATACTTCAGTTCAATGTTCACTAAAGACTCTGGAGAAGGACCGATGCTGATTAAGACCGTAGATGGGGGATGGAGTAGATGAAACTGTTTACAAAAGAGAATATGTATGGGATGAGCTAGGCAAACTGAAAGTGGATAAGGCCATGGGGCCAGATGAGACTCCCCAGGATACTGAGGAAGCTCAGAGATGTGCTGGTGGGTCTGCTGAAGGACCTGTTCAATAGATCCCTGGAAATTAAAGTGGTGCCACGGGTTTGGAGAAGAGCAGCGGTGGTCCCACTTCACAAGAGTGGTAGCAGAGAGGAAGCTGGAAAAAACAGGCCAGTTAACCTCACCTCTGTGCTGGGAAAATTAATGGAGACTCTGCTGAAGGAAAGGATAGTGAACTATCTACAATCTGGGCGGTTGCTGGACTTGAGGCAGCATGGATTCACCAGGGGAAGGTTCTGTCACACAGAGAATGAAAGTGATTTAAGAAACTTTTAAGAATGGTTAAAGATTTGGCAGCTGGGATTCAATGCCAAGAAGTGCAGGTCATGAATCTGGGGTGCGGTAATCCAAAAGAACTATGTGGTGGGGGGTGAAACATTGATATGAGGGACCAAGAGAGGGATTTTGGGGTAATAATAAATGGTGATCTGAAGATGCCAAAACTGTGTGATAAGGCAACAACTAGAAGCCAGAAGAATGCCGGGCTGAATAGATAGGAATAACCAATAAGGAAAAAAAAGAGGCAATTAATGCCCTTGTACAGGTCCTTGGTGAGGCCTCATGTGGAGGACTGTGTTCAGTTCTGGAGTCTGTATCTCAGTAGGGATAGAGTAAGGATGGAAGCAGTCCAGAGAAGGGCAACCAAAATGGTTTGGGGGTCTATCAGAAGACTTATGAGGAGAAGCTGAAGGATCTGAATATGTAAACCATGGAAGAGAGGAGGTGCAGGGGAGAAATGATACTTTGGCAGAGGAAAAGGATTCAGACAACCAAAAGGGTCCTATGGTCTGGGGTACTGATACACAGACATAAGGGAAAAAGCACAGGACTGCTCTAATGCCAAGGTCATAAATAAAGCACATCAAGCAACACTTTGAATTTTCAAGGAAGTTCATCATCCGGTAAAAAATGTTACTAGCTGCAATTTTTATGGGTATCATAAGGCTTCGGGATAACTGCATGGAGCGGCAGTTACTACCCTAAGAGAAATGCGGCAGTAACCTGCCCAGAGTGGTAGGTTACTCCCATAAGCTTGCTAGGCAAACTGGACAGACTATTTGGCCCTTTTCTTCTTTCATTTCTATGTTTCTATGGTATTGTGTGCAGTTCTGGTCACCCCCATCTCAAAGAACATAGCAAGCATAGAAAAAGTACAAAGAAGGTGACAAAAATGATAACAAGGATGGAAAACTCCCTTATGGAGAAAAGCTAAACAGATTAGAGCTCGAGCTTGGAGAAGAGACGATGGAGAGGGGATATGGTTGAGATTTATAAAATAATGAATTGGATGGAATGGGTAGGGAACAATTATTTGCCCTTTCAAACACTATGACTAGGGGACAATTCATGAAACTAGCAACAGACAGATTGAACTCCTCGTAGGAAGCATTTTTTTCATTCGACGCACAATCAAGCTATGGAAACTGTTGCCAGAGGATGTGGTCAAGGCAACTAACACAGTGAAGTTGAAAAGAGTTGGATATGTTCCTGAAAAACATCCATAAATAGTTATTAACCAGGCAGACATGGAAAAGTCAGCATTTATCCCTGGGAATGATAAAAATTAGATCAAATATTAGGGATGTGCCAGGTACTTGTCAGACAGGATTCTAGGCTTGGTGGATCTTGGTCTCATTCAGCATGGCACTTACATTCCTTGTTTGAAAAGCTGACAGCAAGGATCGTTTTTAATTTTGTTTTCATGTTATTGGTGACTCATCTCCTGATATTGGATAAGATATCTGGAAAAGTATTGCTAAATCCTAGACAGATGCTATTACAACTTTTTCTGGGACGTATATATAATGTGTCATTTAAACACCAGCTTTCTACCATACAAAATTTATTTAAACATTTGTTGATCAGCAAAGTCAGGTAAAAACAGAAGCCTCATTTTCAACTTAATCCTAAAAGTAGGCAGGTAACACAGAACATAGGAAAAAGCAGATAGAATTACATAATCAGTTTAAAGTTACTAAGAGACAAACATTTATGCAGCTCAATGAAAGTTCTTCCTTGGAGGCCAGCAAGAGCTCTTACCTAATTCAGTGTGTTTTTTTAGGATAATTGTTTTCTCTCACAACAAACCTTACAAATGTAAACACTTGGCAAGCAAAATTTTCAAACACCATCGCAAGTCTAGCACAACTGTTGAACACTAGCGAACGCCACAGTATCTAATCATCTGCCTTCAACTGGAATTCTTCTAGTTAAGCTTATACAAAGAGGGTTGTGTGCATTTTTGGAGCAGTAAGAATAGAATTCTCTACCTTCTATTATTCAATAATTGCAATTATAATATTTGAGACGGGAGCCATGCCCATATCATAAACAATTACAAGGAGAAATAGTTGTCAAGTTATAGGTTCAACCTCATTACATAAGCAGTCCCTTTAGCTATATAGTTATCAAGTTCAACTGTCATGTGTTCCCCAATTCAGAGATCTGGTAATTAAGTTTTATGTAAACACCACAAAAAATATGGACAGATGCGCAGGAAACACACAAGAAGGTAAATCAACCAAAAAAAAAAAGTTGTGTGCTGTGATTACTAACTAGCCACTATAAGAGTTAAAATAGTAAGTAAAAAAATTTTTTAACAGGATGAGTCGCACTCAATTTGCATCATCAAGATTTGAAATGGATTTGAGAATTATTTTTTTTTTTTTTTTTTTTTTTTTACAGTTCAGGTAGATGCTAACAGATTCCGTTAACATCTACCTAGGCGACTGTTTATAAACACCTATAGAATTGTTAAAAAAAAAAATACTCAATTAAATCCATTTCAAATTTTGATGATGTAAGTTGAGTGATACCCTGTTAAAAAATGTTATTTTACTTACTATCTAGCCACTATAAGTTATCACAGCACACAACGTTTTTTGTTGATTAAATTTTAGGACCTGGTCAAAATCAGAAGCTAAGATATTTGAAAGCAGTACCTGACGCAAGCTCAGATCCTGTCCTATTTTTTATGCACATCCAATACACTTTGATCATCAAGCAGCATCACTTTGGTTTGGCAAGCACTAAGGTGGCATTTAGCCTTCTTGTCATTTTATTAAATTCACATTACAACTCACCGACCTGCTCAAATGACCTTTGTCATATGCTATTCTAATTTACTGCAAATCGCGTTGGGCAAATCATGTATTCAAAAAGCAGCTTACAAATCCAAATAAATAAAAACTAAATATGCTTCTAGCTACAAGCCCTCCTCGTGATAGTTTTAGAATATCTTACTTTAGTTTCTAAAGTAATAATAAAATCACATCACCACAGCCTAGCCTGCTTACAAATCCTAACAACCAACAATGTTATTTGCTTAGGCTGTATGAAAACCAACTTACACAAACAAGTTAGGAAACTGAGTGATACACAGTGCACTCTTATGCTGACAAGTGTTCAGCCTTATAGCCTACAATTTGACCTGACAAACTTTTCTTCAACTGCTTACCTACCAGGGCCAGCGCTAGCTTCTTTGCTGCCCTGTGTGAACATAGCTGTTCCATTCTCATTCTGTTTTTATTTTATTTTTGGATACTTTTTATAGCTTTTCTAATAACCATCACACAGAGTCTGTCTCAAACTCTCCATCTCTCTCGCATTGTCTTAATCTCTCTCTCGTGCAATCTCTTTCACACTCAGTCAGTTCCACCCCTCGCCTTCTCCACCCAAAAAAAGAGGCCCAGCTCCATCCAGCAATCCAAACTTTAAAAACTGACACACAACTCCCAGGCCTTCACCTACCCAACTCCTACCCTCAAGTCCAGAAATTCCTAAATGGAACAGAAACAAACCCCAGGCGCTCCTGCCCCAACTACCAGTGTGTAAAAGTAGTGCCAGCTAGCCCATGTGGCCCGGTGCCATTTTGTTGTACAAAAAATAACTCCATACAACAAAACTATGCTGGCCACAGCGCCAACCAGCCCCATTATTATACATTGGCAGGAAGGACAGGAGCACCTTGGGATCACTCCTGCCCTATTCTGGCACGTTGGACTCATGGATGGGGTAAAATGGGTGGGAACAGAGCCAGTACAAGGGTATTAGGCACTCTAGGCAAACCTTACAGCCTTGTATCCCATCCTCCCCCACTACAGCCCTCTCCACACATACGTAATGGCTCCTCCGGGTTCATCATCATTAAGGCCCTGATAACCCCTTGTTCAGATAGTATAGCACAGAGCTGGTAATTTGGGGGGTGGCAACATTCATAAGGAGCCCCTCCCTTTGAGGGTGCTGGGATGGCCATTCCCCTGGGTATGGGAATAAAAGCTCTTTCCTGACAGCTCTGGAGGCTGAATTAGTTTAATTGGAGGCTCGGAGGAAGTCTGGAGATTTTTTTCCCCTCTGTTGGTTTTGTGGCCTATTTGAGCTCCATCCTGCCTGTGGTCCTTGGGTCAGATCGGGGACTCCACTCCTGTAGCCCATTCTTTAAGTGCAAGGTGGCTTGTCCTGGGGTGTTTTTTGGGGGGGGAGTTTTTGCATTTTTTATAATAAGACTGAGACCCCAGGGTGTATGCTCAGGGAGAGGTCTCGGGGAAAACCTCTTAGGGGGCCCTGGGTAGGTGCTGAATCTAATTTGGGGGGAGACAATCTTTTTGGTTGGCCACTCAGGAGGAAGAGTTTGGCCCCCTTCCTGCGAGGATACCTTCCATCATGGAATTCAAAAGAGAAGAAGAGGAGAACTGTAAGAACAAGTTTGGGATCTAGAGAGGACACCCCTCGGGAGAGAGACTTGTGTTTTACCCTTTTTACCAGTGCTGGATGGGTGCTCCTACCCAAACAAGGGTGACCTGCCCACCTGGGGCCTCACTACATCTAAGCCCTGGACAGTGAGCATCTCCCCAAGTCTGGTAGTAGAGACCTATGCACAGATTGAGGGAAAAGACTAACCTGGAGATTTACTGTGGTGCCAAGGACTGTGTTAACCGTGTCATTTCACCTGATTTCAAGTCAGTAAAGATTTTTATTCTAGACACTAAACCAAAGTCTCTATTGTTTTATTGGCATTTACAGCAGCCACAGTGGAGAAAAGAAAAGAAATAGTTCTCCCAGTGTAAAACAAAAAAAAAGAAAAGAAAAGTACAAAGCACTCCATTACTTCCCCCCCCATCCAAAGAACTCAGGCCCTGGGGAATAGAGACTTGTACAAAGAACTAGCCAGTGAGATCCAGCCCCCAAGAAATTAATTTTATGGCCCCATCAGCATGCAGCCAACACCTGAGATTGGGGTTATATAAAAATTATGTATTTATAAACAGGACATTCAAAGACCAGTCTTCTAAGGTAAAAATATCACAATATTACACATATTTACATGCACTGCTGTGGTGCCAAACAGAAAACCCTGCAAATAGCCTGCTGTAACACGTGCTGGGTGTGGGCTTGGCCCTCAGAAAGCCATGCGTAAACCAAGTTATAATATAGTAAATCTCCCACACCAAAGTAGCAATAACTGCCAGCACTCAAATAACAACCACCCTACCTATGAAAAGGCAGCATAACAAATGTTACACCAGGCCCTAAATCATCAATGCAACTCCTATAAGGAAAACAGATGCTATAGATCCCTACACAGAAACTATATGCTAGCAAAATACCACACCTCAGCCAAACCTGCAGAACACAAACTCTCAAATATAGAATTAAGTGATCATAAAGTATAAATAGAAATGTGCAGACAAAAACTGAACTGCAAACCATAACAAACCAGACTGTATGCAGTGCAACAATTGAAAAACAGAATCACACCATTCCTCAAAATAATAAAATCAAGAAACAGAAAATCACAATAGAAAAACCATATCAATAAAATGATTTCAAAACAGTTGACAAATAGAACATTAAATAATTAAACTCAAAAAGGCTGATATTCAGCGCTACTTAGCCGGATAAGTAGGGAATTATTTGGCTAAGTGGCACCAGCTAAATCTCCAGTGCCATTCAGCTGCTGCTACCTAGCCAGATAAGCCCTTATCCACTTAAGTCTGATAAGTGGTGGGCAGGACAGGGGCTGACTTGTTTGTACACCCAGTAGTACCAGCTCTGCTGCTCACGGGAGCGAGAGTTACATTGCTCCATGATCCCTATTGGAATAAAAAAGCAACTCTTTCCCTCATCTTGTCCCACCTCCTTTCAAATTGAGAGGGAGGGCTGCATAATTTAAAAACTTCAGCTTCTTTTGCTGGCTCCCCAGAGTGGATTTCTTTACAACCAGCTGGCAGAAGAGGATCAGATTTAGCCTCTTGTGGTATAAGGGGGTAATTTTCTGTTGAGGATTATTGCATGGTTACTAAACAGACCTATAATAGCAGCAGTTTAAAAAAAAAAAAGTATGTAGGTAGTTCTGAGCTCTTTTAAGCAACTATTTTGGTGGAATGACACCCAGTTATTTTTCTACTACCTAAAAATTCAGTGTTATAACTATATTTAACTATGCTAACTCTAAATCACAGCCAATCTATTTGTGGTGTGATATCCAAGATAGATTTTGTGTGTTTGTCTATTTGATGGAGGTGCAGATTGTCTGTCCGGCTCTGCCTCACAAGGTACCAGTACGACATCCTTACAAAGCGTCGGAGCGGATCAGGTTTGGAAATCTGAAATACCATACTGTTTTCCCTCCAGAGGACATGCCAGTTATCAGGGGCGACAGTTACTGCTCTTATGAAAAGGAACTTGGTAGGAAGCCGATCAACATTTTAAAATAGCAACAGTGCTGACAACTGCAAGTCGCTCAGCTCGGCTTACACCCCCAGTCTTGGCAAAATCACAACTTGCTGGATCAGGAATGCAACTCTACACCACCCCAGCAAACATCAAAAAGCTAACATCTGAAAACACTGCCAGAACAGAGGATGATCTTATCCAAGTCACTGGATAAAATGCACATTTGGTTGTGTCCATGTTATGCCATATGAAGCGCGGTGAAAAGTAAGGAATAAAATTAATGCAACGAACACAAGCATGAACTATTCTAAAATAGTAACACAAAAGAAGAGAGAGAGAGAGAGAAAGTGATTGGCACGACAACTGGATAACCAGGCCCCAAAGAAAATCTACTGTGGTACCAAATGCAAAGCAAGAATATTCACTTATCTAATGACAAGAACTGCCACAAACATGGTGATTCTCTTCTTCTGTGTACACTGTGACAAGAACTGTTTGATGTGTCCAATTTCCAGCACTGCAGAATAAGAAAGAAAGAAAAAAAAAAAAAGACAGGCAGCACTGGAAACCAAAGTGCTCTCTCTCTCTCAATACTATTTAACCAATTTTCCATGAGAAATCTTCCTGTTCTCATACTCCTATGAAGATATAAAAAAAGTATTGATGCAAACATCATGCTTAACAGAGCGATCAGCCAAAGAGCAATATGCTCACGTCACAGGTCGGGACTACAATGTGTACAGCAGAGAACAGAGCACAATGCTCATGGAACCTGGATACCTGGATTTGATTCTTCTGTCCACCTTCCAAGAGGCACTAAGTCATTGACACTTAGCCTCCCCTTTACTCAAAGTGTTATTCATAAGATCAATGAGACAGCAGTCCAGTCATTTTAATTCTTGTCCAGTGCAGTATATCCTGACAACTTTATAAATGTTCTTAAAACTCACAGAAAGCTCCTTTCCATTAAAAATTTCAGGATAGAATGAGTTAAAAAAAAATCTTATTGAAGGTCTGTGTGTCACAATATTAATGAAGTGTGCAACAAATCTAGTGCACAGAGCAGAACTTTTCAAATCTAAAAGGTTTGTCTCCCTACAAAGCAATTTGATCTGCCTGACGAAAGACTGCAACCTGAAACCTGCAGGCTGACATTTAGACATTAACAAAAGATCAAGAGGTGAAGATTAACTTTATGATGGATTCTAAAACATAACCATACGTGAATAGAGTCCACAAATACAGAAAAAGGAAAATTTATCCTTTTATATACAGTGAATAAACTCTGTATCCATCAGAAACATCTTTGGTTCCTAAAAACAGCAGAGTGTGAACAGTCCATAAAAAATGATCAATTGCAACACATCACAGTGTTATACAAATATGGGTGCTCTATCTTAATATTCTCTGAAATTGATTATTGCAATCAGTTTCCCCCGATAACACTGAGATGGCTTCAAATTCAAGTTCTTCAGAAGTTTGCTGCTCGTGTTTAAACTGGCATAGGGTCACACGAACATTACATCAATTCTATACTCCTTTTGCTGGCTCTGCTCCTTACCCATTGGAGCATTGGGTATAAAGTTTAGATAACTATACACAAACTACTCAACACCCTGGATGGCCTCACTTTTGCGTATCTACACAAACACAGGGAGATCCATATTCAAAAGCCATTTAGACCTAATAGTTATCCTTCTAAATAGCTTACATGGCTATATTTAGCCCTTATCCAGTTACCCAGGCTAGAATTTAGCCAGATAAGATGGGGGTGTTCCTGGGGTAGGAAGTAGAGCCGTCGTAAGGCTGTCCCTAAAGTTAGCCAGATAGACTTACCCAGCTAGCTTTAAGTTAGCCGAGTGCCACTGAATATACCCTGCAGGTTAGCCAGATAGGTTTATCCAGCTAACTAGCCAAGTCGCTCAGCAGCTGAATGTGAAACCTCAAGGTTTCCTCAAAGTTCCATCTCCTCAGTTGGCCCAACTCATTGAAACAAGACATCACACTCTCTCAGTCAAGAGTCAATATTATGGAATTCAATGCCTGAACAGCTGCGTATAATATCTGACACTGCTATATTTAGAAAGGCCTTAAAAACTTGGCTCTTTATCTAAGCTTTTGATAGCACCACTGTCATTTTGATTTCATTTTGAAAAAGCTTTCATGGTCAACAGCTACCCATAGGGCCTACTTCATGGGATTTGTTTGAACGATGGTATATATTACCAGATACTGTTATATCAAGATAGGTCGGGAAAACCTGACTCTCTCAATAAGGTTTCAATAGCACTAATTACTCTCATTGTGTTTTATTTTGAAAAATGCTCTTGTGTTTTGAGAGCTGTCCATATTATATGATGACCCGTCCTTCGCAAGGTAGATTTAATTTGTCATCTTTGTTTTTGGGTTTCATGTTTGCTGTTTATGTGCTTTATTGTAAGCCACAAAGGAGGAGATACTGCACATAATAAACCAACAATCCAAGGGAATAGTGCAGCAGAGCTATATGAAGAATCCACACAATGAGTCAAAATCAATGTTAAATCTTTTAGTAAGTACGGCAACTCCACGATTCAGAAGCTACGGTACATGTCATCCAATTTTTCAAACAATCCAATTTGAAAAATTGGATGACATGTCCCGTAACTTCTGAATCGTGGAGTTGCCGTACTCACTAAAAGATTTAACATTGATTTTGACTCATTGTGTGGATTCTTCATATATCCTTACTGCACTATTCCCTTTATTCTAAGCCACCATGAACTCTGGAGTGCTGCAGTTGATAATTTTTTTAAATAAAAAAAATATACAGGGCAGCAGTGCTATAAGAATATTGATATACAACTCTAAGACAATACAATGGGAAAAAGCAAACATGAACACTGAAGCTACCAAAATGTCATCAATACAATAGCATTTATTCCACACCATTTTACTGATAAATGGAGCAAATTATGTTTAAGACTTTTTAAATTATGAATTATCTATAGTTTTCTAGGTAACTCTTGGGACAAACCCCTCTTCCGCTTACAGCTCTGATTCCCCACTATCACAAGCTTTCTATAATCCTCTATATTAGAGTGGGTCTTCCCATAGCAGAGTGGAGGGAAAAATGAGGAGGACAAGGAGACCACAATGAAGGAGTGGATGAGGAATGACAGAAAGAGGTGGGAAAGCAAGACAGAAGAGATATGTAACAGTTCTGTTTTCCCCCAGCATATACCAACACCAGGTCTCTGCAACCTGAGGCTCCCGAGCCGCATGCGGCCCTTTGCGTACATATTTGTAGCTTTCATTACCTCTTCCCTCCCAACCCCGGCAGAAGAGAAGCCCATCACCTTATAACCGCAGCTGCACCTCCCGATACTGCTCTCCTGTAAAACCTGTTGCCTGTAAGTCTCAGGCTGTAATTCAAAGTCCCACATGGTAATCCACAGTAATAATCATCAGCAGTTGATGAGTCTGCTGCCAGCCCGAGGAAAAACACTGATCATAGCGGTAAGAACTGCTGTGTGAGTTGAGGGGAGGGCAGAGGATGGAAGACAGCAGATCTTACCTGGAGCTAAGGGGGCTGGGAGAACCACAGAGCTTAGTTGCAGGGGGATGTGAAAGCAGGGGCTTTGAATAGGGGAAGAGTGGTGGGCCTGTGCGAGAAGAGTAATGGGGCTGATCAGGATGCAGAGGAGAGGTCTGGGGGGGGGGGAAGTTATGAGAATAACTCATTGTGAAAGGAAATTTATTCCTTCACATTATTTCTCTCTTCCTCCTATATCAGTCACAATTTGTTTGTGATGCGTTAATCTATTAGGCCTTGTGTTTTGGGAGCAATAATAAAGTCCCCACCATGATGTAAATACTGCAGGCAGTTTTGACCCTCCGGGTTTGCATCATTAAAGGAAACCGATGCATGTAGTTTTGCTTTGATTAATATTGTAATTTGAAACTGCTTTTTCTGCAAGTTCTTTTCATGGGCTGAACTGCATGTGATGTTGCCTCTTCAGCCCTAATCCTGCCCCGGGAACACATTTGCATTATGCGGGTAAAGCTATGCGTGCCATGGGACAACGGGTGTCCTTTTTATCTGCATGGAGGATTAGCAATTTTCAAAAAGCCTCAGAGGTGGTTTATTTTCAGAGACAGGAAAGAGTGCGGGCACTTTTTGCCCGCAGACTTTCAAAGCCCCTTGAAGAGTCCGGGAAAAGATCACACGCATACTTCCCTGCACAAAATGCCACCTGCCCCTAGCGTGGCAAAACTTGTGCATGTGCATTTATGCCAGACTGTTTAAAATAGTTTAGGTATGGGGGTAAGTAAATCCAAACTCTGTCCCCCACCCCAAACATTTCCGCATGTACAAAAGTATGCACAAATTACATTGCCTGCAGAAGGAGTGCATGTAAAGATCAGCACGTTTTCTAACGAGCCCTTTACATGCATAAAACTGTTTAATGCTAAAGCGAGGCTTTGAAAATGTACACTATACATACACACACATACAGGGGGAGGTTGTATTAACATTCAAGTGTGTGATGTGGTGCTCTGAAAGGTTGCAGCCCTTGATATACACTATTCTCTCTACCCCCTTTGCCAGCCCCCACCCCCTGCCAATTTGCAAACATTCAACAAATAGTCTTTGCAACCTTAGCATCTTGCTTGAATGCGGAAGAATTCCAGACCCAATCTATTGTTCTTTTCCTGCAGCCACTTTAACTCATGCACAGGCCCCCCTGTTTCATCATGGCCTTGTGGTAAGCACTGAAACAAGTTAATACACCTTACACAAAAAGTTTCCCAAGCTTTACCCACCCCTGCATCCTTTTCAGATTAGTCCTTCGTGGCCAGAAGCAGACATTAAAATGATTTATAAAACTGAAAAAAAAAATAAAATCTACAAATGCCACTAATTTACTGAATACTAAAACTGGTTTTGAGTAGGGCCTGCTAAAGCATGCAAGCAAAAGCATTGCCCTACCCCTCCCTGCAGCAGGAGTATTTCAAATCTAAGTTCCCAGTTCAAAGCAGTGAGGGAGCCATGCAAAGAGAGCTGACTAGGACCCCAAGCACTGCAGTCCTAAAAGATCATTGTAGAAGGGATAGGGAGAACGTCACCATGCTAAAGGTGAAACACAAAAACACTCACCAATATGAAGGACAGTCCCATAGTATCAAATCAGTAGATCTCATAAGTAGTAACTCCTAAAGGATTTTTACTAAACAAAAAGCAGTAAAATAAACTGGAGATGGATTTATCCTATTTTTTTGGGTTGAGCATGGGAATAATTTAAATATTCATGGAAATCCTATAAAATGAAATTTAGTTTTTTGTTTTGTTTTTTTTTTTTAAATCCCTCTTTATGTCCTACCCTCGCTTCCTCCTTCCCCCCTCCACCCCCTCTTTCCCTTTAATCTATATTTTATCGATTAAACTAGTCTTTACTCTGTTAATTATTTATATTCTAGTTCAAAATTATTATTAACTTGTTATATGTACTATGTTTCTCTTCTCATAGTTATTTTATATTAGTTCATAATTATTACTACCATGTTCTATGTACAACGCTCTGACGTTTTGTTTTAAAGTAAACCGACGTGATATCCTTGGATGAACGCCGGTATATAAAAATCATTAAATAAATAAATAAGAGAAATATATATAGCAGCCACAACCTAAACAGGTCAAACCCAACTCAAACCTAGAAGTTGTTAGCAGAAAAGAACCACTTGATCTCCCCAGTTTGTCCTTGTGTGCTGATTGCCGGTGCTGTCAGGGGTCTTAACATTATCTGGGGCCTTCTCGCCACCGCTAATCTAAGCCTGCTAGATATTTGAATGTTTCTACCACATTTACCCTTCCCCCTTCTTTCTTCTAGGCAGCACAGTTTTAGCTCCTTCACGCTCCGTGTGTGGCTTAGAGAGAAAGCCGCACACCATTTTAGTGTCCCTCCTTTGAATAGTTTCTAATTTGTCATTCGTTTGCAGATGTTTCCAGAACCAAATATAGTGCTTAACAAATGAGATTTCATGCATCTTATTACGAAACTGCCAGCGCTCCCAAAAAAAAAAAAAATGCCACCTGGGCTGCATGCCTCTTACTCAAATCTGCAAACATAAAAGGCCCCCTCCACCCCAATTCTTCCCGGGACAGGAGCAATTCCTAGTTGCTCCTGCCCCACAGCTCTGCGTTTTCAAAATGGCACCGGTCCAACTAAAGCTGGAATCATTTGGAAATCCCAGAGCTAGGAGGCTAGAATGACCACTGAAGACCTGCAGATAGGGAAGGAGGGGGAGGGTCAGAGGGTACCTATTTATTTATTTACAAAAGAAACCACCGTTCATTTCATTTTGTTTCTCGGGAGGAGGAGGGGTTGCTTTATTTTGGATTAAACACACACAAAGCAAATGAAGTGGAAAAAAAAAAGCCTAAAAAATCCAGAAATGTCAGTTTTCAAAGTCCCTCAGCAGAGACAGGTAATACTAATTCCTTCTTTCTACTTCATACAGGAGTGGTCAACTCCTATCTTCAAGAACCACAAACTGGGCTGGTTTTCAGGATATCCACAATGAATTTGCATGAGATATATTTGCATACAATGGAAGCAGTGCATGCAAATCTATCATGCATATCAGTTACAGACATCTGAAAATCAGGCCTGTTTGTGGCTCTTGAAGATAGGAGTTGACAATCCCTTTCTATGCACAAGGCTTGGTCACACTGCCTGGCTACTCTAAGATCAGAGAAGATAACCCCCAGATCTTTTCCCCATTTGGTGACTGCTGGCTCTTAATCTCCAAAAAGGTAATTGGTTCCTTCAATTTCTACAACCCAAATGCATGATTTTTCATTTCCTTGAACTAAACTGTAGTTGCCACACCACTGGACCATTTTTTCTAAATTTTTAGTCATTTTGTCTTATCTGCTCCCTCTGGTATGTGCACTCTGTTGCACATCTTCCCTTCAAACCCTTCCTCGATCTCATTTATAAAGACACTGAAGAGCACCAAGATTAACAATGATTGTTTTGGTATCCCACTGGTGACTTTCCCTTCATTGAATACCACCCTCTTGTTCAACCAGACTTCTCATCTAATTTGCAATTTTTCTTCCAACCCCCTCCCTGGATAGCTTGCTCACCAGTCTTCCATGGTGAATTGTGTCAAAGGTTTTACTGAAATCTAGACCGGCCATATCTATTGCATCTCCTTGATCAACTACTCTGGTCACTTCAAAGAAATTTGTTGCCAAGCTTTGTGAAATCCTACTGTATATGAATTCTGTAAACCCACTGGCTTCCAGGTACTGCACTACTCTTATCTTTCAGTAGTCCTTCCAGTACCCTGCCCAGCACGGATGATAAACCTACAGTTTTCCACTTCATCCTTGCTCTCATCCTCATGAATCAGCCCATCTGCTCTTCTCTACCCTTTTGGAAGCTCTAGTGCAAGTGATAATTTGAACACAGCCATCAAGAGGACAGTCAGGACCTCCTTTAGCTACTTCTGTATTCCGAGATACCCCATAGCATTACTTACTTTTAATTACGCTACCACCTCCTGAGTAAATGGTAATGTGATCACACCTTGCTTTTTCTTTTATCACCCACTTCTACTATGAATACCACAAAAGAATGATATCTGCTTTCTTCTGAGCTTCCTCTTCACTAAGCCTGCCAACACCTGTAATTCTTACTCCTTCACTTACCTTTATCAGTTTTCCACTTTTCACTTACATATAAATGATATAGAAATGAACTCCTCCATTTCAGTCTTGCCTGTGTAGCTGCCCTTCCTGTCTTCATTTGTTTCTTTTGATAACTGTCTGTCCTATTGTGTCTATGTATTTCTTGAATGCTATTTTTTTGCTCTTACTTTTTCTCTTTCATTTGATGAACCATAGCGGTCTCTTAATTCTCTCCCCCCTTGCTAACATACCCAGCCCAATGATTTGTTGCCATTTCAATACTCTGTTTTATTGGTATTCATTGACCCTCTTATCTTAAATTACAGACTCCCGATCAGGCTTCCTTAACATCGATTTTGTTCAATTTAGTCCATCCAAAATCCAGGACCCTGGTTCTTCTAGCAATTCTTTCTGATCCAGTGTTTACCACACTGATTCAGTGTAATCACTGGAGCCAAGGCTGTCACTTACCATAACAGTATACTATCTCCATATGTCAGTACCAGGGTCAGCGCTGCCTCACTGCAAGTGGGCTCCTCAAGGAAGTCCTACTTGAGGAAGACTTCTTGCAAGAGTTCCACTATCCCCCTTCTTCTAAGATGATCCATCTGGTTCTCTCCAATCTACACTGGCTAGATTTACCCCCCCCCCCCCCCACCCCTAACAGCATCTTTCCTCAGAGTCTAACTACCTCTTCCCCTTATGATGATGGCCTACAGATTACATCTACATAAATGCAAGACACTCTAGGTTCTTCAAGGCAATGCAAATCAACTAATTTGCTCCCTGCTCACTTGGTCTCTGAATGGCTATTTTTTTCCTTAACATAAAGCTACTCCCCCCTTTATTTATTTATTTTTTTTAATATACCTATCCTTTCTGAACAGGATATTCACTTCCCGGTCTTAAATCACTGAACTGTGGTTCACTTACTGTAACCACATCTAATTTTCTCTTTCAGTATGGTAGCTGCCAGATCAATGATGTTTATTACAATGAGCCTTTATTATATAATTGACAATTTCAAAAGGCAACCATCACCCCAGGTAGCATTTCAAATTAAAAAAAAAAAATCCCCAGTGTGCTCCAGCACAGTTTTAGAAGTCATGCTGGTGCTGGAAGGATGAGATTCCTTTGACTGCACAAAACAGTTACCCAGAGATTTCACTGCATATGAGCTTTTGAGCATACAGAACCTCTTTCCAGAGGGATGAAGAATGAGGCTCTGTGGTCCTGAAAGTGCAAGATAACCTTTTGTAACTGTTGGCCAAACAAGTTTTTATAAGCTGCCAAGAGTCTAGCAAGGTTTCAGCTGGCAGGTGGAGAGAGAGAGAGAATCTACCAAGGCTCTAGGCGGAGAAGAGAAAATCTGCTTCACCACCTTCAACAACTTCCATAAAGTTGAAAAACGAATGCTAAAAGAAAGAAATTAGCTTTGCCTGAAGACGCATCTTCCTTTCTTTGAAAGGTAAAGGGGGACAGCTGGTGCACTTAGAAGGAATCTGACAAGAGTACAAGCCAAACTGTCATTTTGTGAATCAAAATGAAGGCATTTATTAAATATTTTTTCCATTTCTTTTCTGCTCAGGCAACCAATCTGGGATGCTTCAGGTTCCCACACTGGCTGAAGGGGTTGCCTCCTTTGAGATTGGATCACCCCCCGCAGGGCTGCACTTGTGCCAGCAGGGGATCCATTTCGGCAGCAGCCATTGCATTATCACCCACCTGGAATTTGACAGCCCTGGCAGAAGAGGGGCCAGACCCAGGATTTCCTTTGCCACTAAATGACAAGCTACAATTTCTCTCTCTCCTGGCATTTAACTCTACAGCACATTAAAGGAGTAACCGTCACTGCAAGCAGCCAGCATAGCCTGAGGAAAAAGACTTGTTGCACCACTGTTTTTGCTAAAACACTAAGTTAAATGCTGTAATCCTGACAGCAGACCAAGAGCCCGATTTACCACGGCTTCTCTCTCATTCTGTGTCTGCGGGGAAGAGCGTTTAGTAACAGTGGGCCCTAAATATGTGACAGATGGATGGGCCACCATAAAATCCACTACAGAAAGACAGATTTCATACTATTGCTAAACATGACAGTGACCCTTAACGGAAAAGTCAGCAGGCAGAACTACAAATGACATTTCACTGGAAATTTTGCTTCCAAAAATTATGCAAAAAATGTTATATACAAATTATATATATCTTTGTACACACAGGCAAAGACCAGAATTGTCCTTATACAAATTTTTTTTTAAAAGAACAAAGACCACCACATACAATTCTAGTTTACCAGATCTATCTTTTATTTTTGCTTTTTACTTTCCTCTGAATGCCCCCCAAAAGCCACTTATCTTTCACATGCCTTTTAAGCAGTCTATTCAATAGCTAGAATAATCTCCAAACTTTGCTACAATTTCAAAATCATTCATAACACCTTCTACGGCTCTGCCGCAAGCACATTAAACTACAATTTGAAATGCAGACAAATATGCTGTGCCATTCAGTTTTGAAGTAAAAGGCAGACACAACCCACTTGGTACTCATCCATGATTCCCACTCCACACAAAACCAAACCAAAAACAGTTTCAAGCACATTCTGTTTTCTAGGGACCAGGAAAGCATTCTTTACACAGGGTCCTGTTTCAAGCCACTGTACATCAACAGGACAGATATTTATCACCCCCTCCCAGCTTAGGTGAAACTTACTTGACAGTGACTCGGCTCGACAAGTCCTGAAGATCCCCCGGATGAAAAAGTTGAGCGTCTTTCAATCCAAGTTTCTCGCAAGCTTTCAAAAATACATTTATATTATCCTGCGGAGAGAAGAGGAAAAGCGGTGGCTTGATTAGAAGCGGCACCGAACGAGGACGATGACTTGTTTATCAAGAGAGAGTCCCAAGCTCCAAAGTTCGACTTTTGAAGAAAAGAAAAAAAAAAAAAAAAAAGGTACAGCAATCTCCCAGGGATAAATACTAGCAATATTTCATAAATGAGCGAGAGTTGGCTCTGATCTGTGTCACACTGGAAAGATTACCTGGTATAGGGCGAGAGCCTAGCCAGTAGGCAGAGTGTACACTTTTGATGTCAGCTCTGCAAATACGAACGCCCTCTTCCTGGCTTTACACGGCAAACCTCACCTCTTCTGTCTTTAAAAATAACTTCAGCTACTGACATTGACCCACCCAGAAACTGCTGGCAGTGCAGGCTCAGGAGGAGGAGGAGGAACATGTTTCTATGATTACCAACTGCAGACTGATTATGGAATATTGCACCTGGAATCTGGGTTTGGTTGCTCAAGAGAGGCTCAGTTAAAAGAAACCTCCCTCCCACCCAATAAAAAATAAAAGCACGGAAACGGAATGAAGTTGGTTTCCGATACTGCACAATTCTAAGAACTCAGGCAGCAGCTATTCATGTGCTGCACCTGCCACGGACGGGCTGCTGTAGTAATGCCAGAGCCAGGACTAAATCACTGCCATACAAAAGACACTCACGCAATCTGTGACCCTGGCTTACACTTAGATAACAAGGGAGGTTAATTGCATTTCCCTTTTTCCTAGTTCCACCCAAACCTGTATACACACACACACATTTTCCAACACTGCGGTGGTGTGCCTTCCAGGGAGCCGCGGTTCTTCCCGAGCTATGTCCAAGGTCTGTTCTTTGACCATCTCACAGGCAGGAGC
This sequence comes from Rhinatrema bivittatum, assembly GCF_901001135.1. Taxonomy (NCBI): domain Eukaryota; kingdom Metazoa; phylum Chordata; class Amphibia; order Gymnophiona; family Rhinatrematidae; genus Rhinatrema; species Rhinatrema bivittatum. The sequence goes on along the minus strand of NC_042619.1, from coordinate 174,243,923 downwards.
ACGGACTGGTTCAAGCCTCCTGTGCCATCACCTGTTCCCAGTCTAAGAAACTGAAGACTGAACAAGCGAAAGCATAGAGTTCTCCCATTCCCCGGTACAAAAAAAAAAAAAAAAGGGTAGCTTCACAGTTTGCGCAGGCTTTTTCCCAGTCAAAAGACTGGGCGGCCTTTATTCGGAGGCTCCAAGCACAGCGTGCGAACACAGGTTCCACGGCCCGGGCAACGTGGCAGTGCATCAGCGGCTTAGCTCACTAACAGCCGCCCATTGTGCAACCTTAAGTCACCGCATCTACATGGGCTCAAAGCTAGGACTTTGCACTCTGGAGATAGGGCCACTTACCATGTGAACGTGGTCCAAAGCAACGGACACTAATGGCACTCTTATAAATGAGGAGATTTTACGTACTTGCAAATTGTACGTATTTATTGGAGAGAATCCACTGTCCCAGAGAAAGTGAACCAAACGTAGTTCATTAACTACGCCCAAGCCAATGTTGTTAACCCGAATTCTTTACTATCACTGGATATTCAGAAAGCAGAACAAAATTGTAAAGTTAAAAACAGGAGATGAGAGGTTGGTTTTTCGGGGTTAGAGTTCAGTTCCAGTGCTGGGCTGCTTGTGCGGATTATTTTTGGGGGGCATGGTTTCTCTGGTGTTCACATTAAAAAGAAAAACATGTTAGAGTTTGCTTGCGTTAGGGAGCGCCTAATCACTTTGGGTGGGAAGCATCTGCTTTCCTTGTACAACACAAAATATCTGAGGCTCACCATGCAAACTGGAAGGCAGAGTCAGTGAGATCCTGTCATTAAGCAGAAAGACTACCCGGCCACAGCTTTTGAAACAGAGGCATCGCAAGTCACAACACATCAGCTGAATTTAAAGAGCTTCTTGGGAACAGAGAGAGGGTAGGAGAAAAGGGAGGCTAATTTTAGGGTTTCAGGATCTCTCAATAGCAAAGCTTCCTCTGCAAATAACCAAAGAAATCTATATGGATATGATCCTGCGAACTCCACTCAGTTTATAATGGACAGAAGCTATAATCTACCTGGCTAACTCTTCAGGCCCGGTACAGCAGGAAGATTTATGCTTTTGTCCATTTACATGGGGCAATGATCAGATATTAAACTCCCCCCCCCCCCCCTCCCCCAATCAGAAAAATTAAACAAAGAAAGTCATCTAAACCAGAATGTCAAAGTCAATTCTGTGTCCTTGTTTTTACCAATGTAACCTCTAATGTTAAGTTTCAAATTTGATTCTGGTCAGTGAATTATATTTTTGCACTTTAAATATCTGCCCAACACATGCACACAACATGCCCCACCTATTCCTTTTTCTGCTCAGTCATTTTTACGCCAGGGCCTTTTTACCTTCTTGCCACTGGGTCACCTCTTCCTCCTTCCCTGTCCCGCCCATCTTGCACATCCAGTGACACCAGACAGAATGATTTCCAGGAATCTATGTCCTTAGCTCTCAGAGGCACCAACGGACCCTAAGTCACAGCATCTCACATACCACCGTGCCTACAATCATCTTTATATCTAAAACATACAAAGTTATGTTTGTGACTGCAAAGGCTTTTAACTGTATATATGATTTTAAGATGCAAAGTAGGGATCAAATGAAACTATTCGGCCTGAAGAGGTGCAGAGAGGTGTGGAGACCCCTTGAGTCTCCACTAGATGGCTCCCAACTCCCAGCGCTTTAGCTGCCAGCTAAGAGGGATAATACCACTCCGAACAGCACCACCTCCAGAGGCTTGTTAGAAGGATAGCCCTCAGCCCAGGAAAGGGAGTTAGGAGTATGGCAGAGTAGGGAAAAGGCGCTGTTACATTGTGTTCTCCAAGTTCAGCCCCCCCCCCCCCCCCCCCAGCCTGGATAAGGAAGGGAGAGACACTGCCCTGCAAGGTCTTGGTTATAGACTGGAGGGAAGAGAGTGTCCTAGAGAGAAATGTTGTGCCCTTTTTTGCTAAGTTTTGTGAGGTTTTGTTTTCTGAGTCATAGGTTGAAACACCCTCTCCAGGGACACAAGAGGGAGCTGTTTAGCTCTTCCCCCAGTTCAAGAGGAGCTTGCAGCAACCATCCCAGAGAAGTGAGAATATTTTTCTTTGCTTGACTGGAGAAGGAAGATTTTTCTGCCCCCTTCGTTACCCAGAACTGAAAGTAAGAACTGTTTCCAGCAAAAAGACCTTTCCTCCAGGAAGGTCTGCCTGCAGGTGGAGAGAAATCCAAGGAGATGAGTGAAAAACATCTGGAGACCCCCCCCCCCAAAGGATTTTCCACCCCGTGACAGCGTCTCTCCAACCCGTGGAGGATAATCAAGTTCCAAGCCCCTGCCTTGAGGGAAACATCCACAGAGGTAGAGCCATTAAAAATCTACATCCTGAAACAAACAAGAAACCTGGATGTATCTGGACACACTTTACTCCTCCTGATTTGATTACAGTCACAGTACATTTTAATTTGAATACTCATCCAGTGAGTCCAGCCCCAAAGAGCTGTGTCATCTTACACACAAGGGAGCTCATTCCATCTTTGAACCTAGAAGGTTATCCTCCCAACACCAAAAGAGAACCCACCCCTTGGGACAAGAAGAGGGGGAAAAGACAGTGGAGCTAGCCCCCTTTAAGAAAATCTTTTATGGCCCATTGGGATCCAATGGGCCATCCCTGAAAAAAAGGTTTCTGAATTGACCCTCTACCCCTCCCTACCACTTTTCTATAAACTGCCAAAAGCACACTAAAAAATATGCACTAAAAAAACACATTTTTGGTGTGAATATTAAAAAATTACTTTGCTACCAAAGTAGTAAAGAATGTGGATGCATAGTGCTATGCGAGTTATGAAAAATGCACTAAACATGGCATTCATGCACTATACATAACACAAGTATCAGCATACAGGGTTCAGATTCCCTCACACTAAACAGCCAAGAGGGCCAGTTAGCCAGGGGGGGGGGGGGGGGGGGGGGGGGAACGCCCCTCACTGTTGCAGACACCCACATCCTCCTCTCAAAAAACCTGATCCTCCCCACAACCCTTGGAAGAAGCTCTATACTGAGCCAGCAGGAAGACAGATTTCTGCCACCTAGTGGCTTGGTGTCTAGTGCTGATCTAGCACTGCTTGACTTTGAACCAAAGGCATGTTTGCCATCATAGATGCTCCAAAATAGCTCTCCGTTTCACTTAGTCACCCAAACCCCTTTCATTAACCTCCTGGAGCCTTCAGAACTGCTGTAAATATTTGTTTCAGGCCAGCAGAAGTCCAACCCAGAGTACTACAACAGATGCACAGGTTCCCAATAATTCCTAGTGGAGCAATTTTAAATTCTTCAGTCTTCTCCCTCACTTCCCTGCTCAATCCCTTAGTTCTCTCTCAGCCTCTCCCCAGGCCTTGATCAAGCCATCCTACCCTAGGCTCCAGTAATATGCTGGTCCCTTCTCCCTGAAACTCTCGAGTCAGGCCATAATCAGGCTCCTACCACCTCCTCTTCCCCTCTGAACCATGGCTGCCCGCTCTGGGTGCTGCCTTCCCATGGCTCCTTGGAGCAGCTCCTATGATTCCTGCTCCAGGGAAAGAAAGGAATGGAGGCAGAGGGCAGTGCAGGCAAGAAACAGAAAAACTCTTCTGTGGCCATTCGAGCTGCTTCCTACCTTGCCACCACCTCCTAGGTGCTTCTGATCACCACTGATAACCAGGCAACCATATTTTTGGAGCCCTGACCACATTATAGTACACATGCATTCCATTTGCACAACTAAAGTTATTCAATCCCTGAGAAAAGAAAAAAGTCACTACAAAAGAATGTTAAACTTTCATGCAACATTAGCTTATATAATACGGTTACTGGATAAATCAAGTTCTATAATGCAATCAAAGCAAGCAGCAGACACTTAACGAGATGTTGAAAGTTTAGCAACATATGGACTAGCATTCAGATATCAAATATCAGAGCCTTAAGTAAAGGTTAGATAAATAGCTGTACCTACAAAGAGCCAGTGAATGGCAACCACAGATGGCATCAGAAAAGAACTAAGGCATGCCTACAAATAAGCAGGCAAAAAAAAAAAAAAAAAGCAAGCCCATACATCTGCAATGATGACACAAGAACACATCGTCATGGTTCTTGCCATAAAAAGGAGCATGGGAACTGATACGGTACTTATTCTTTCACATAATGAACTCAGGAAAAAAAAACCTACAACAAAAAAAATGCTGCCTACACATAGCATCTATGCCAGCAGTCTAGAAAGGATACGAAAGTATCACAGAGAGAACACACACACGTGTAAGGGGTGGCTAAGCAAGGCAACAGCCTATGGTTGCACACTTACCCTTTTCTAAGCCAGTCTGAGTCGAATCTTGTCAGCCCAAAAGGGAAGGAGGTGGATGGGCAGGGGCACCAAAAGCAACTGTTGCCTCCTGGGCACCATTTTGTTCCACAATTACTCTGTGTATGCGCTCCAGACACTGCATCCCCTCAGCCACTCTTGCACCACAGATGCACTCTGCTGTCATCCAGTTGATCCTCCCTCTACTTGAGGATAAGGGAGTATACACCGTCACAAATCTATGTCAGATACCCTTGTCTTTTTGAAAAACGCAGAATGAATGTAGCATGTTGCCACATTTATTACCATATAGCTCTGAAAAATATATTAACTAACCATTCATTACCCCTTTTCAAAGACAGGACAGATCAATAGTTCAAACTATTGCTATTATGCAACAGGCTATGTACACACAAAAATGATAAAAAGAGATGCTATTTATAGGATGGGTAAGAGTAGCTGCCAGAGAGACCCATTCCTTATCATAGTACCACCAGGAACAGAGAAACTGGACTCCATGGGAAAATACTTGCAGTGCAGATGCTGCAGTCTAAAACATGGTCAGTGGGGGGGGGGGGGGGGGGGGGGGGGAGGAGAGAGAAACATGATTTTATAGTCTGGTGACCGACCACAAGGGTAGCGGAAATGAGTCAATGATTCCAGCCTTCCAACGGGTCATTAGATCATTAACTAGAAGGAAAAGCTGTGTAAGTCCTGGGATGAGTCTGCCTAAATGGGCTTGCTTCAGCATAATTGCACATAGATGAGGGGAGCAGGAAAACACAGCCAATCAATGCATGCTACCACTAAGATGAATTTATTAATGAAAAACCAATTGATGGTTGTGGAATGCCAAGATGCATTTGTGAAGGGAAGAGTCCTTGACGTGCAGTGCTGCTCATAAGGGAATGAAGGAAAAGCAAAGAGTACAAAGATTTGGCACTCCACATGCACCTTAAGTCCCACATATCATTCTGACTTCCCTCTGCTTACAAAAGATTTCCCATGTTACTTTTTTCACCCCCATTGATTCCTATGGAGTTCAGCCACCTAAGCGGGTTTCAGCATATTTAAATGAGGCAGTGTGAGGATTTAGCTCATGCCTTTTCATTAGCAGCTGAAGGCAAGTTGCATTCAGATACTGCACGTATTTCCCTGTACCCCCTGAGGACTTACAATCCAAAGGGCCTCGTTTACTAAGCATTCTTCTCCATAGACAGAGAATGGGAGAAAAGCCTTAGTAAATCAGGTGCTAAGTTTCTACTAGAGGCAATGGAAGGTAAAAGGTGACTTACTCAAGGTCAAAAGGAACACGAGAGTGGAATCTGGACCCTGGCTTCCCTGGTTCTCAGCCCGCTGGCTCTAACCACTAGGCAGCTCCTCCATTCCACATTTGGCTTCTTTCCCTTAGTGCAAGCTGACATGGCATGAGCATACTTATTGGGCTACCCCGACCCAATACCAGAGATCTGGGATTTCAAGAGAACGAAAGCCTATCCTAAAATGATAATTCACATGGAAGGAGCCTAATGATGTATTATGCAAGTTGGGGAAGGAGTCAAAAAAAAAGTAGAATATGAAAGTATGAAGGGGTAGGGACTCCAAACCACCAGAAACCTTTCAGAGAGACTGAGGAATTAGCTAGTCAAACATGCAGAGGCACTGTGAAGGAAACAACGAAAGATGAACTAATGCCCCTTTATGAAAGAGGAAAGCAGAGGAACAAGAGGCAGCTGGGAACTGTCATCCAAGGAACAGCTACCCTGAAGTGAGTCAGGAGAAGAACCTGACTGAAGGCAAGGCAAGGCAAGACAATATTAATTGGTAGGTCCAGGTGAAGCTAACCAAGGACTTGGAGATTGCAAGGCAGGTTTTGCTAAGTACTTACATTCAGGGCACAGGCTTATAGGGCTTGGGCCCATAGGGATCCCTTCCCCTATGGGCCCAAATACATTGACAATCATGATTGGTCAGTCCCCAGGCCTGTGCCCCCTCCCCAAAGAACAAGCCTGTACAAACACAGGACACAGTGATTTACTGAGATCCTGCTGATTTTATGGAGACAATTTTTAAAAAATCGCTTTGGTCACATTGGAAGAGCCAAGGACATACACTGCACCGGTTGATTCTTGCAGAGTCTCACCAGCTCTGCTCCACGTGGTGAGGCACTCCTTGTTTTCACAAAATTTAACCCTCCACCACTAATCTCTAGCAAAAAATACATTGTACATAAGGCATTTGACACTGAAAATTATATTCCATTCATAGGATTCTTGGTAGATTCTGAAACCTTTTACTGTATAAACATATGAATTATATAATACTGTACAGCAGCTTTTCAAACCAGAGAGGTCCTCCTTCAAATGTCATATCAGATACGCCTTCTCAAGTCTCCATAACTCATCTATAATATTTTTGACCACCACTTACACTGATCCCATAAAAGTAATCACAGCATGCAGAGAATCCAGTTTACTCCAGCTACTAGTACACTGCATTATATATTCCAATCACTGAAGTGACAATAAAATGCTTTCTACTTTTGTTATCTGAGTGGGGTTTATTTTGCATTTGATCTTAGTCTTTTTCCTGATTTCCTCTTGTCTATCTTCTAAATCTTTTTCTAGGTTTTCCTTCCCATTTTACTTTTATTCTGTCTTCATCACTTCCTCCCCTCCCATCTATCATTCCCTTTTCATCTAAATTATCTTCATCTCTCCCTTACATCACTATAAAATATTCTCTCTCAAAGCCAGATGTCATCCCTCCATCACCTTCCAGTTTTCTCTCTCAATATTTCACTTACCTAAACTCTCCCTTCCATTGTTTTCTCACCATCTTCAATCTCCAGTCACCCTCACACACCCCACTCCCATCATCCCCATACTGACTCTCACCTCCTCTCAATCATTTAATTTCACTCACCTTCTCTCATTCTCCCATCCCCTCCAGTTAGTCTCCCTCGCCTCATCATCCCTACTCTGACTCCCTCACCCCCAATTATCCCCTAAAAATCTTTCTGATCTATTCTTACCTCCTGTCATCTCCTTGCATACTCTCCCCTCCCTCATCAATATTCTCTCTGGCTCTTTGATACTTGTTCCCCCAATACCCTTTCTGGCTCTCATCTAATACTATCGTAACCTACTTTAAATTTATTGTAATCCACTGTGAGATCATTCATGTTAAAAAGCAGAATAATTATTTATTTACAATCATTTATAGACCACTCAAAGAGAATCTCCAATCAAAATAAACCCCACAACACTCTCTCTCTCTCTCTCACACAAACTCTTCTTCCTCCCAATCATTACCACTGGCTCTCTATCACGGCCTCCTTAAACCACATCACGCCTCTGACTCTCATGCTCCAATTACCACCACTAGCTCTGTCACCAGCCTACCATTTCACTACCTCTAATTCTGTCACCATACCTCCCTTGCCTCTTCACAACCTGACTCATACACCCTCTCTATCACCAGCTCTGCTCCAATACAATTTCTGCGTCTCTTCACCCCCCATTACCACCTCTGGCTCTTACATACAGATCCTTCTCCCCCTCTGACTTTCTCTATGGCAGCACCCCCACCCCCCAAAATATGCATTGTGCTCTTGCACTCACCACAATTCTCATGCATCTCCATACCCTGGCTCTCCACTTCAAACAGCCTAAATTTACATTGTTTATTTCAGAAAGATGGGAGAGGAAACAGCATGGCCTCTGCATTTACCCTTCTTCAAGCTGCCTGTAATGCCTACCTGCCTCACCCCTTCCCCTCCTGTGAGGACATGAGGGAGAAGACAGTCTGGAGCACTGCTGAGAAGCACACGCTTGCTCGGCTCCCTTTTCCATCCTCTCCCCTTCCTGTTCTCTGCAGGCTGCCCGGGGGAGAGGGAGCTGAAGCAGTAAGCAGAACAGCTATTGGAAATTGGGGGCACTAACCAAAGATCTGGAGCACCAACCCTGTGTGCCCATGGCAATCGACTACGATCAAAGTCTCTTGGAGGCCAAGATGACCAGAGTGATTGCCAGGAAGGCAAAGGCCCTTTGGAATAAGTCCAGGCTAAGTCGAGAGCTGCCATTTGAGATGGGAATATCCCTATAAGAAAGCTGTAGACGCCTGCTACTAAAGGTTTTGCTAGCTTGGTAGGGGGCAGTAGAAAAGTTATTTTTGCCTGAAGATTGTGCTGACATGTATTAAAATGCTTACTGGTAATATAATAAATGATATGCTTTTAAGGAAGGACCATCATAAGCATTACCGGTATTTGTCAGTATACCTACATTGCTTTATATTTAATCGGTCGAAAGCATTTGCCCATAAATTCAATGGCACTTTGAGTATCCTTACAATGTGATAGTTTGTATCAGTCATCTCCTTAGGAAACGAGCTGCAGAACAAGCTCAGCCAAGAATGGTCATAGCGAAGCTGCTAAACAATGCTCACAAAATAATTTGAGAGCATATCGCAGATACACCAAGAGTTCAAAAGTTTTAATCTTTCAGGATTTCTCAGCTTGGGTCTCATCTAAGAACAGGGAGTTTACTCCACTTTGTCCATAACTGGCCGTACACAACATACACTTTGCGCTCCTTTAACCTGCAAAGTTAAAAAGTTTGGTACCAGGAGAGAATACACACTTGCTACATTTGCGGCAGTCAAGGTTTTTGCAGAGCAGCTCAGAAGAGGCATCAGGAGACTCTAAAAGTAGTATAGTTGAACTCTCATCAATGTTTACTTAAAATTTGTTATGCCATGACTGACCGTTTATTTTTTTCTTTACTTTGCTGATCTGGGGGGTAGGGGGGTGGAGGGGCTCTCAGTAATTTGAATGGTTGGAAGACCAATATGCAGATTATGTGATCTATATCTTTGTGGCCCTCATTTGCCTCTGCATGGAGAAGAGAATTGCATGATTTATAAAATCTGCATGTGACAGACTGGCTTGTTTGCTGGTTTCCTTTATTTCAGTTGGTGCTGGGCGTTGGCTTGGCTTTGATAGAGAATATGCTGTTGCCTACCTGTACTTTGTACTGGCTTCCACATGACAAATCCAGTGATTTGATGTTTACAGTAAGGTTTGTCTATGCGTTTTTGCTCTTGGAATAAAGGCTACAATACCTTAACAAGGACTTTAACCAGCTCCAATTCTTTAGACTTGAGAAGCTTCAACTTACATTGAAGAGAAAAAAAAATAAAATAAAAAGATTAGTTGGAACTGTAGTTTGAGACATACACTATTTATGCGTTATAGCTGCAACCTGCTGAGCTGAGTTTATTGACCTAGGGTTGTTTTAAACTGCTACACTGCATGCAGATTAAGTCTGTTCTCTATATGCTTTGTGGGAACATATGATCTGCATTGATATTGGGAGTGGGGTGGCACCCAAATGTGCTTTGGTTCTCATGCGCCCTGTTAGCAGCAGTTACTTTTGGAGGCTGTTGAGCCTCATATTATTGGGGGTTAAGGAGGGAATATGATGTGAGAGTGCAGGGAGGCTTACATTGGAAGAAAAAGAATGCAACAGCAAGACTGAGGTTTGCCAGCCATATGTAGATGTTAGGGGAGACGCAGCTCATGCTGGGATGGAGTTATTAACCTAAGGAATTTCTTTTTTTTTTTCCTTCTTTACCACCAGCGATATCTGGAATAACAACCCTTAATAAATGATTACATGGAATATGGCAGGCTTAGATTCCCCGATTAAAAAGGAAAATATTTTGTACTATTTGAAAAGGTAAAAGGTAATAATCTTTTTTTTGTAAGAAATACGTATGACTCAGGTTGAACATAAATTGCATAGGAATTAGGTATCAGGGTTTTTTTTTGCCTCAGGTTTCTCTAAGACATGGGGTGGCAATTCTTCTGCACAAGGTTTGTTTTAAATTGCATATGTGTTTGGGATCCAAAGGAAGATTTGTTGTAATTTTAGGGAAATTGTTTGGCAAAGGATACAGTTTTGGCATTGACTTATGCACCCAATCGGTGTGAACACTCATTTTTAGATTGTGATATCCCATATTACCTCTCTAGGTTCAATTCCTCAGCTGGTAAGCACTCTAAGCCCTGCACCCAGGCCATGGGGAGAAACAGGAGGATATAGTGTGTGTGTGATACTCTACAATTGTATTTTTGGAGAATGTTAAACCCCCTTAGTTCAGGATTGTACTCACTATGCACTGCTCATAATATGCAGACCAAGATAGACTGTATATTAATATCTAATTATTTTTTTCTCTCTAAGCTGCAGATAGCACAGAATGAGATGCTGGTAATATCAAATCAAGCCCCAGTGTCCTGTATTTTAGCTGAGAGTAAACTCAATCTGATCTTTGATCAATTGAAAATGCATGTCTGGCTATATTAAGATGAGAAATTTAGAGAATTTGTAGTGCAGAAATAGAAACTATATATGGATACTAATGGGCAACAGAGACAAGCCAATTTTTTTTGGGAAACTGCTAGGATGGTTCTGCAGGGAATTATTATTGGATATGTGGTGGAAAAGAGACATGCCATGGATAAGATTATTATTGAACTGGGGAAAGTCTAAATGTTCATAAGCAGGGAATGCAGGATCCTGAAGCTGTGCAGATGAAAGAAATGTATTACCACCCAGAAAGTACTAAATGATAAGTTGCATCAGAGAGCTGGAGTTTCACTGCTGGCCCTGAAAACACAAGTTCTTGCATGGTAATAAACAGGCAAAATTTTAGCCCATCTGGTTAAGGCTTAAGCAGGCTCCAAAATTCATATCTGCTTTACAAGATAAATGTGAAATATTACATACCTCAAAGAAATTAATTTGTCAATTTTTAAGCAGTTTTAAGGATCTATATACAGCTGAGAATGATAGTTTGTTCAAGTGCTCTACATTTGTTCAAGATTTGTCTTCCACAGTTGTCTTTATTAGAATTGGAGAGGCTTAATGCTCCAACTTCTGTATAGGAAATTTCAAAAGTTATCACAGGTTTGCACTTGTTTAAGTCACCAAGACCAGATGGAGTGGATGACAGTTATGTCTATTCAATGTTGTGTTTTAGAAAGCCTTAAGGCATTATTTGAGTGCATGTTCCACTTAGGACGGGTGCCCGATAGCCTGAAAACGGTGACAATCGTCTTACCTAAACCAGGCAGGGGACTCAAATCAGCTGGGCTCATGCCATCTTACTTCTCTGTTAAATCAAGACAAATATTTGCTAAATTGATAGCCAGTTTAGTTTCCCCACTGCAAGCAGGGTTTGTTTATAGGAGGAAGTCTGGTGTCAACATGCGTAGGCTTCTTCTAGTGTTGGAGACGTCTACACAAAGTAAGTTTAAAGAACCTCTGTTAGCAGTATTTGATGCTTTTTTCCGCCTTATACAGTCTCTTGGTGTTTAAAATTTGTTTTGGAAAAATCTGGCGTCTTAGGTCCTATTTTGGATTCAATCACGCTTTTGTACCTGTGGCACAATCAATGGCAATGGTTGTTTACGAGTTTTGAGTTGTTCAGGGGCACCTTTTAACTTGCCATTCTTTTTTGTCTGCTACCGTACTATTTACTAGGCACTACATATAGCATTTTGGAGGAATTTGATACTTGGACTTTATGAAGACGAGGGGGGGGGGGGATTATAACTGACTGATTTATGGTTTGCTGTTGACGTGTCCTGATATGCACCAGAAAACAGTGCACATCAGAAGCTGTTTTTATTGTTCAATGTAATGATAAAAAGATTTAAACTAAATTGCCACTCTTGTTCATTTTATCAGTGGAACCTTTGATATACAAGTTAGAGCAGAAGTGTATCTTGGGAGACAATCCTTTCAAAGACTGTCTCAAGGTGTTTTTTGCAGACTATATTTTGATGTCTGTCCCATATTCTAAGCAATTATTACCCAATATCTTAGGGTATTTCAGGATTTTGATAGTTTCTTAGGACTTAAGTTCAAGTTAGACAAGTCTGAAGCACTGGATATTAGAGGTGGTTTGCATTAGAGTTTGGCATACTTCCCATTGAGTTGGGAAAGTATTAAATATCTTGGTTTAAAGATAAACAGACAGCACCAAGTAGTATTCAGATAACATTCTACGGGAGTTTTAGCAGAAAATGCAGAGTTGGATGCAATTTCCCTTATCAATGTTGGATAGGATAGCATTAATCAAAAATGATCTTGGTCTCCAAGTTGTTATAGATTTTACAAATGATTCTCTTGGTTCTACTCAAGACACACATCCATATGTTGTGAAGGACATGTTCATATTTGCTATGGGGCGGTGAAAATGGCAAGAATACCTTAAGAGAAGCGAAAGGCATCCAGAGAGGAGGAAGGCCATGGGCCCTTACTTTAGATTTTATAATATGGAATGTCTCATGAGAGCATAGGGGCGTTGGTTGTATAACATTGGAGTTTTTACAGATATAGCCTTAAAAATATGATTGGTGTAGCTCCCTCAATTTGCAATGTATCTTACATGCTGAAAAGGATACTCTATTGCTCGTCTAATCCCACTCTATGGTTATTAGGTCTATGGGGGCTGTCTGGAAATTTATTAGGGCCTTGGCAAAACTTTCATGGAACATCCTTTAGTGGGTGACCCCCTTGCTCCCTCCAGGAGCTATTTATCCAATCTTTAAGAGATTGCAGTTGGCAGGGGTGGGTACGGTGCAAGATTTTATTAAATGTTTCTAGACAAATTTGTTCAAGCATTGTCCATCCCATTTTGGTTTTCAAAGGAATTTTTTGCTCATCTCCAGGCCCATAGTTATATCCTCTCCATATTTTCATCAAACATAGCAGGATAGATGTCTGGTAGTTTTCAAAGGCTCATGCATCTTTACAGAACCAGGAAATACTCATGTGCTGTTAGTATTAGTCAGTATGTGGGCCCTTTGGCCGAAGTGAGAAGTGGTACTGCCCAGGGGAGGAGCCCCACCATCGGGAGGTGGAGTCTCGGCTGCGGGATGATATACAGCAGAGATATAAATGGAGAAAGTAAAAGTGACCCCAGGAGGTGGGCCATTGAGTGACAGCGCAGATGCTGACATCGGCCTCAGCTCAGATGAGTAGAGTCAGGCAATAGCTGCGGCACTACCCGAGGAGTGGGGGGTGCCGTGAGATAAATACAGTCACTGTAGTTACACTGGGTCTGAAGACATGATACGCTGGAGGGTTCCTCGATGGGAGATCATGGTAGTGGTCCGCAGAGCGGGGTACACGTAGATATCACAACAGGGGTCCACAGCGTGGTACTCACAGAGACTTGAAGACAAGTAGTAGTTCCGTAGGAAGCCTCGGGAAGCAAGGTAGGCAGAAGTCTGGGTGAAGGTCCCTGAGGAGCAGGTACCCGATAGTCTCACACCACGGAAGCAGGAAGAACGCTGAAGTGAGAGTAGTAGATACAGCAAGTGAACTCGTTGCCAGGTCGCCGGCTGTCTGGGCTGGCAAGCTTAAGTATCGGAGTTGAATGACGTCATCTGATGGAGACGCCCCAAGGTTCCCACCATGAAATGGTTAAAGCAGGTCGGGGAGCATGTACACGCCTAGGGAACCCCAAGGGTAAGATGACAGTTGGCACTGTCCATCCTCCTCAGGTAGGCCCAGGAACGGAGGCCAGAAGGCCATCTGCGGCCGCGGAGCGCAACATGTGCATCACTTTACAGTTACTATTCTATATAATATGGCAGAGGTATAGGATTTGGATATGCAGATGACACTGAACAGGATATGTATAAATGCAACCTAGCTATATACCGTATTATAGAAAATACTCAACTGCTAGAGCTTCAATTTCAAATTCTATGCTGCACAATTCTTTATCCATAGAGCATATTGTGCTGGTATAACTGCTTCTGATATGTGTTTAAAGTGTGGGCAGTCTAGTGCCACCCTTTTTCATTGTCCGAGAATGCCCTGCTATCCAGCATTTTTGGCAATGTATTGCCCATTTATTAATAGTGGCCATGCATGGGGAAGAGTGTTCCAAAGTCTACCTGCCTTTTGTCTGACAATAGTTTCCTGGGCAAGTCTCATGAGATACTTTTGCATAAGGGCTGGTTGATAGCTAAACATGGTATACTTGCTAAATGGTTAGAGGGAAGCTCCAGATTCAGCATCATGGAAAGCAGGGATGCTGGATCTCCTCTTGATGAATTTTAAGACATCTCAGAACAAATAGTTAAAGAAGAGAATTTGGTTTTCCAAGGTTTGGGAGCCTTTTTTCACTCTTTAACCTAGAAATAAGATAAAGTTCAGCCACCTGTCCTGATAATTGGGACCTTTAAGGTAGTCATGTGGTGTGGAAGTCCTTGTCCTCTCCTTCTTAATCATGACTTCTTTGTTAAAGAGCATGGGATTGGGGTAATAGGGGGATAAAATGATGCTTTTCATTTTATATTGCCTGTCTATTGACAAAAAAAAAAAAAAAAAAAAGCAGGAAGAACAGACACCTGCATTCTCTTTATGAGGGCATGCAAAAATGCAGGTATCCCAGCAGGATGCGAGTGACATGAATAGGCTACAGCAAGAACCTCACAACCCCACATTCTCTGTAAGGTTGTCAAATCCAGCGAAGCAGTCACGCATTCCATCTACAGATTTCAAATATTAATTCCTTTAACAGTGTGCTCTTCCCTGGGGCTGGGTGGGGAATGTTTCAATAAAGGCATTGTGGTGGAGGAAGACATTTGCTTAACTTAGCAACTCAGTAAATACATTTTCTGGTGTATATTTTCACTATAAAAACTTCCTCAAATTCATGGGGTGGCTTGCAGCCTCACACTGGATTAAGGAAATGTACACCAGTGACCTGACATTATGTTAAAAAAAAAAAAATAGACAGTACTGCACACCTAAGTTGTGTTTACAATATTTTACATTTTCTTTTCATTTATTACAGTTGCATTAAAACTGACTCTTTACACGTGACTGCCATATCCTAGGGAACATTTGAAAGTGGCACTCTTAATGGACTCTAATGCACAAAAGTGAATTTTTTAATTTATTTTTTTAAAGTATCCTACACTGGCATACACTCTTTTACAGTATCTCACGTGAAGGTCCCAATTTACACTCTTGAATTTCTCTTTAACAAACCTTAAGAAGTTCCGAAATCAAAAACAAGCGAGTTAGGCATCCAATGAGAAAGAAGATAGGTTCAGCGAACCTATTATGCACAGATTACATCCTTCACAGCAGCACCTGCTAATGTGCAGAAATCAGTATTACATTACAGAAGAATATAAGCAGAGAAAGCGCAGTGAAACTATCAGTTGTGTGTGACATAACCGGAAATGTACATCTTCAACTATTTTTTTTTGCAAAGTTTATTTTAATATTTATTTTTGACACAAAGCGAGAGAAATTCTTATGGTAATTTCTGAGGGAGTGCAACGATGTCTTGGGAAGGAGACAAGGTGAAGGAAGAGCAAAGGGAAGGGTTGTATGTGTTTTTGGGGCGATGAGTATTCAGCACTTACATGATGTTCTTGTTTGCTTCCTAGGGTACGTAAGGACCAAATGTAGACCAGGCTAATTGTTTGTATCATTGTTCATCTTTAATAAAAATTACTTTTCATTAAAAAAGCAGAGGAAGCTGCAATGTCCATTCATGGTGAACAGAAAATGAAATATATAGACTAGCCTTGAAGTGACAGTCTTTCGTACATTAACCACAGGAAGCCACAGGTACACCCAACATAGGCAGGCAAAGATATGGACTGTTACCTGTGTCTATAATATATAAATCCCCAAACTGCATTATATCTGCCTTCAGTTGCTTGGATCTCATTTTCTTGAGGTATTAAATCTGGCAAATAGATAAAATTTGAAGTCCATCAATGGGGTGATGTTCTAACCACAGCTCTGGTTCAGAAAGGCTGGGAGTCAGAACAGTGTGGGCTGAAGTATAAACAGATTAAGTCTGAACATTTTGACTGAATTTAGTAAATAATTTGAGGCAAAAGGAAAAATAAATTGTGTTTATTAAACAGAGCCAATTTTCATATTGTTGGAATGGGATTATCATTGAAAAATTCAATGCAAGATACTGGATCCTTAAATGAATATTCTTCCAGGCAAGATAGCAAACTAAACCATGAAACATAAGAAATTAGAACTAAAACAGAGCCAAGAAAGTTGTACTGCCATTCCATTTTATGTATTTTTAAATATAAAACCTAGCCATGAGATTTATGATTTATCTTAACATTATCAGAAAATCAAAGGATGCCTCTAAAAAATATCCCAGCCAGCTCTATATAATGGCAGATGGCTGTTTATAAAAAAAAAAAATAAGAGCTTTGGGTTAACTGTATCAACTTTCATCAATCTTGATACTTCCAATGGCTTATATTAAAAGTACAATCAAATGAAACCTTGTAAGAGAAGCATTATGGTTCTAAAAATGCACAAGCATCAAGAAATATTTAGTAATGGATGTCCTATGAACCACATCTAATACCCACCCTCCAGCAATGTCATTCCATTCTAACCAAACTCAGACATGGCTCTCTCCAATAGCACCAATCCACACTCCAATATTGTGATGGAAAGAGGCAGTACAGCTGGCAGCAGGCACATAGATATGAACACAATCTCTAGAGCTCTGTCATCTCCTATACACTATGTTAAAAAAGGACGTCAATATAAAGACTTATCGCTCTAGCAAAGAATAAACCTTTTTTATGTGAGTCAACAAAGTTTAACCAAACAGGTGAAGTATCTGTTTTTACATAAAAAAAGCTTTAACAAAAAAAAAAAAAAAAAAAAAAAAAAAAAAAAAAAAAATCGAAAAAATATATGCGCTTTTTGAAAGTGCTTCTATGGACCAATGATTAACGTGTACTCGCAGCGGTGAAAAGACTAGAAGTTCAAGTAGTAACTCTAGTATCCACGGGGTGGTATGACTGTCCTTTAATAACAAAAAATTCTTTGGTTAAACTTAGTTGACTCACATAAAAAAGGTTTATTCTTTGCTAGAGCGATAAGTGTTTATATTGATTTATTTATTTTACAGATTTTTATATACCATAGCATTTTCAAGCTTTCGTCAGCATTCATTGTGACTACATTATGTGTGATCTCCTATATCCTGCCAACTGTAGTAACATCTTTGTGCTATGGCACAGTCAGCTTTCATTCACAGTTTTCTTGATGGTTTTGTTTTCTCATTCTGTTTTTATGCACCAGCTCGTTCCCCCATCCCCCTGAGCTATTCAATAGTCCTTGAGCAGGAGCCACAGAGCATGACGCCCTCTGGAACCTGATGCACACTTTCACCCCTAAATCCAGCCAATGAGTGATGGCACAGACTCTTCCCCCTTCTCCAGGGCCGCAAAGGCTACCTTACCACCATCCCCAGCCGGTTTGAAGAGCGGAGGGAGAACAGAAATGAACCTGGCTCTTCCATGCAACAGCACTCAGCACGGTTACAACTCCAAAACTAAAACAGGAAAAAAAAAAAAGAAGGAGGAAAGGTACTCCCCTTGAGTAACTTCTTAAGATGTTGAAAACGTGGGTTTGCTCATATAATACAATCACTCATTTATACAGGTATGTATATATGTAGCTCCCCAATCACAAAAAAAAATTTGTAATGTGAAACTGCTCAGTATTTTAACTCATTGGTTTATTCATGACTCATAGCTGCAGAAAACCTTCTGGGTGTCACAGATCACAGGCTCACCACCAATGTAGCTTGAGAAAACATGCTCTCTAAGGATTTTTGTTAATGCAAATAAAAATTTTTCTTAACAAGGCCGAAAACTGCTTCATGTCCAAATCACTGTAATGTGCTGGTAATTAAACCCTCTCATATTTACCTTTCATTTCTTTCTGGAAAGAAAAGATGAGACAAAAATAAAACCTGAATTTGGGCAGAATTATTTGGTTGGTTGGAGGGAGAGAGGCTTCTTAGCAGAGCCATGAATGATTTTCCATGGACTCCAAACAGCCAGAGAAGTATGGTTTTTAGTGAATTGTTTTAAGTTATTTGCTTTTTTTTTTTTTTTTTTTTTTTTTTTTTACAGTTTATACCCAAAACATCAGCTGTAAAAATCTTCAAAATCTCCCAACTACAAAACTATCAAAAAGGCTCTCTGTGTGACAGCCTCTGAGCTGCTACACAATTGGTTTAAAATTGGTTTTCTTTTGGGAGATGGGGGACACAGCCCTGAATATTTTCATGGAATAAGTGGAAGTTTGGCAAAATGGTAACTTCTGAGAACTGCACTTTAAAATAGAAGCACAAGTTAGGTAGTGCAGTGTGCAGCTCGTGGGATTTAGAAGCTGTGGGTGTGGTAATATATAGGTTTGACTGATGTTCCATATAAGTCTATGATTTTCAGAAACCTATTGTAAGTTGTGTTTTTAATTCTGAAATGAGGCAAACTTCTTTTGTGGTCACAAGAGGTATAATTCTGCCAACATGCAACCAAGAACCAGCGTACCATCAGAAACCACATGATATGCTAAAAATTAGAACTCAGACAGTAGGAAAATTAGTGAGGTTATAAATTCCCTTATCCCCAGAAATAACTACATTCCTATGACCTAGAGCAGTCGTTCTCAAAATGTGATCACAGGGCCCTTGCCTAAGGTATTGGAGGAGGGGGTCATCTCCTGAGGGTTCCAGCCCTATCCAAAAAAAAAAAAAAAAAAAAAAAAAAAAAGATACCCTGCCTGCCCTGCTCTGAGAAGGAATCAAGAGCCATGGCTAAAAGAGCAGATTCTCTGACACTGATGACAGAAAAACAGTAGCCTAGTAGAGATCCCATATCTTAGAAACCACATGCATACCCAAGGGAAGTGAAAAAAGAGAAAGGGGGAAAATGTGATTAGGTAGGAGATGGCAAAAAAGAGAATGGAAGGATGCTTAACAAGCATAAAAGCTGAATCAAACCTAAGTGAAGACCCTCCTCCTACTAATCTCAAGCAGAACAAAACCCCACAGTTCTCAGGTTTGCTGGCAAACCTGGGAGAGGAAACCTGCTGCTGGTGCCTCTGTTGGTTAAGAGTCTGACAGGTCAGGGAAAAATGGAAGGAGCCAGGAGCAGATTGGCCTATTAGGGCTTTGGGCACACCCCAGTGGGCTGATTGCGATCAACATAAGACATGTGACTGACTGACCCAGTGGTCCTATGCCAGAGGAGACGCTGCAACCAGAACAAGGCCCTGCAGCATCTCCTCTTCGAGGAGCCTCCTTCCAAAGCTCTGTTCACTCAATCTTATTTTCCCCACAGCGGCAGCTCCCTGGACCTGCTTCTCTCTCAGGTCTCTTTCACCATGTTCAGTCTCCTAGGCCTGCTCATCTAAGACACTCCCATCCATGTTTAGTCTCCATGGCAACAGCTCCCTCAACTTGCTTCTGCTGCTCTGAACCCTCGCACTTCAGCCTCCATGGTAAACTACTCCTGCTGCACTGCCTCTCCAGGCAGGAGGCAGCCAATAGCCTTCCCACGGATGTCTCACGGACTCCCACTGTTCTATGCCCCCGGCTCCTCATACTTGGGCTATGGCAAAAAAAAAAAAAAAAAAAAGGAAAGAAAAATAAACACAGAATCAGGGCTTTGCATCCCTCCCCTTACCATACCAAGAAGCACCTCCTCCCAAAGCATTTACAGTAAGCTCTCTCAGACCCTATTCTCCTTAGGCCCTGCCTGGAACCCTGCTAACCCACAATATAAGAAAAAAAACATTTTTAACAACTCATGTGAGTGAGTTGGTGAGCACATCAGCAAGCATGCATCAAGTTTTCACGTTTGTCAGCTAGCATGCAAGTATGCGTGCCTGCCAGCAAGTGTGCAAGAGTGAGAATGTGTGCATGCATATGAGAGAGATATGTATATATCACACACATGTACATATAGGGCTGCATGGTCAACCCTATAAAAAATAAATAAATAACTCTCCCTCACTCACAGCTCCCTGTCTAAACTGATTCTCCGCGTTCCTTGCTGTGGCCACCCTAGCACCTTGCTGCCTTGCCTTGGCTCTGTTCCTAGTCGCTCTGAATTTTTTAAATTAGCACCAATTTTTTCCCCGCAATTTTTTGCATCAGAGCTTTTAGCATAGGTTTTGGCACATGATTTTTTTTTTTGCCTTGTGTGGATTTAACACACTGGTCTCATTTGCATACCATTGTTATTACATTGAGTGGGGCTACTGGTTTTCGTCGTGTGCGGTATCAAAGAAACTGGCACAAAAAAAAAGTAGCACTGCTTTTGACATGGGTTTTGTTACATCGGCTCCAAGGAAAAGGACCAAGCTAGACTGCCACAAGGCACAATCCCCTCTTCCCTTACCCTCAAAAGGTTAAAATTACTTACGAAGGAAAAATAGGTTACAAAATAATTCTGGCCCCATGCTATTGAGAAGCAACTAACTGCAGTGCAAGGAACCTTAGTTAAGATGCTGCAAGGGTAGGGGGCACTAATCAGATGTACTGCATGTGAGTAAACACAGCTGACTCTAAAGTAACTGCAGTGGGCTACCTGAGGAGACTCCCCAGTCCTATCACCCTAACTGGAAGTGTTCCCACATATCCTGCCCCTCACCCCAAGAAAAGCTTAAAAAAAATTTTCAGCATGTTGAAATAAGGGTCAAACCACCACCGTGTAGGTATGTAGGTGATTTTTTTTTTATTGGACTAACTTACTCTGACTACTTGAGTTATCCTCTCTTATCAGGTCTGAGAAGAAAGTGCTACCACAGTGAGTTTAAAGTGTATAGAATCATTTCAGTTTTAGGCTGCCTACATATAACACAATAGCTCAATAAAGGGAAGCTGGGATAGGTGAAGATGACCAAGAGAATTTTACAGCTATCTGATAATGGGTTAGAGAGTCAATGTCCTTAAGACCTTCTGTATTTTGTTTTTAAATGAGTGACCATCCCAATCTCATCCTATTTCACTTTCAATACTGAGATTGTGAGGTCATTGAGGGTGTGATCTTCCTTCAAGAAGTGTTCACCTGCTGAACTGTCATTCTGTTTTTTTCTGGAATGTTTTATGTCTATGAAAAGTGATTTGTGTCCTTAATTTTGAGCTTAACTGATGTTTTCTGTATATTAAAATAAACAAGCCATTTAATTTATATCCACTTGTTTGACTTGCTCTGTTATAGTGGTCTATAGCTGTCAAAAGCATGAACAAAAGAACGATGCATTACAAACATCCCTTCAAAATCAGCAATACTGCACAAAAAAAATATTACTCAACATTAATATCTTGGTTCTAACCTGCTCAGGAGTAACAGCATGATAAAGTCCAGATAAAATTGCATTATAAAAGGTAAGCATTACAGGAGACTTTTGGAATATATTTACAACAATATATAAATCAACTTTATCCTACTGTCATAAAAATACTTCTCAACAATAAATTCCCCTCTATTTAGTAACTTATCTTCAGCTTCTCTCTCACACACACACCTGAGGAAAAAGGTCTGCTCACACCTCACACATTCCTTGGCCCTGGCTGTAATCCACTTCAAACATTTTAACCCTTCAGGGACTACTTGCATTTAATCCATTTAGCTATACTCGCGTCACAGAGTTTAGTTTGAGAGACAGAGGTTGTTACAGAATGGCACTGGTTAGCACATCCCTCAGCTTAGCCAAAATAAGGTATTCCTATTGTGTGTGATAATCATGAATTTTGTGGAGTTTTTGACAACTCAATTCTTTTTTTTTTAACAGGAGCAACAGAAAGATGTGTGCCCAGAGTGAGGGATGAAGCATAAAATTGATCAACCAGAAAGCACCGACAAACTAAAGGTCCCTCTTACTGATCTTCCAAAGACGACAGCGTTGCACTGCAGTCAAAATGAAAATGCATCAGAACAGGATAGAACGACACTTAATTCGTGTCACTCAAGGCCGAATGATAAACAATGAGGGTATATTTTGGTTTCTCAGGCTTACAATTTCACTAGACAAGTTGTCATGCATTCCAGGGGTTATTATTACAAGAGATTAAATAAAAGAAAAAGAAAGCAAAGCTGGGAAAGCTGTGGTAACCAAACTCCTTTCACTTACTGCAGCGGAAATAATAATAATAAAGGTTTGGATACGTTTCTGGAGGACAGGTCCATAAACAATGATTAGCCAGATATAAACTGGGCCTCTACTTCATACTTCTGGGACTGGGAGATGGGGAATGGACTTCCCCATTACAATCTCTCTGCTGGGTTCTTGCAAGCAAGCCAGACAGGCCACTGCCGGAGACAGAATGATGGGCTCGATGGACCACTGGTCTGTCCCAGCATGTTTCCACCTCCATTAAGATGGTGTCAAGGAGAGAGAGGGGAGAAGAAGGATCACCTTCGGTGGTATACATCTTGCCCACAAACCTGCCCTCCGGGGGTGTTTTTTCCAAGCCCAGACAGTCGCAGAGAGAGAGCGGATGGTAGTGGGCGGAGCCCCAGACCGGAAGAAGGAAGCAGCCCATAAGAACGCGCTGCAGGAGGCCAGTAATTGAGAGAGAGGGGAGAAGAAGGATCATCATCTTCGGTGGTATACATCTTGCCCACAAACCTGCCCTCCGGGGGCGTTTTTTCCAAGCCCCGACAGTCGCAGAGAGAGCGCGGATGGTAGTGGGCGGAGCCCCGGACCGGAAGAAGGAAGCAGCACATAAGAACGTGCTACAAGCGGCGCGTAGCAGAGCCGGCGTGTCGCTGAAGCCGTGCGTGCTAAAAGGGGCGCGCGCTCATCCGACTTTGCCACTACCCCAGGTATTTAATAATTTCGAACCTCTCCCCTCCTTTTGAACTCTAGCAAATAGAGTGGCAATTAAGAGACCTAGTGAAAGCCTGTAGATGAGAGTTGCCAACATGCCAGCTAAGAGAAAGGGGAAAGTGAGGGTTTTTCCCTCTCTGCCCTCTCCATTAGCTTCCCCCCTTCAACAGGCAATCACAAATTTTATGGTCTCACCTATCTCGCAAACTCAGAGAGCCAAGGAACCTGATGAGTTGGGAAGTGTGGGAGGACTCCCTAACTCCGCAGAGGCGGCTTCTTTAAGTCCAAATATTGGACTTCCCCAGTTCAGAGAAAATCAGGACAAAGCAATGGATCAGCCCTAATTGAGACCAGTTCCCAAGAGGTTATGGCAGGAGAGATACGAAGCCCTGCCACAAGCCCAGAGGAACTAAGTACTGACAATGATGCAGATATACCATCTACTAGCAGAAAAGTGGAGTTGCCTGTCAGACCTGAACTGATAACATTGAACTCAATCTGGGAAATGATGGCAGGGATGTCAGTAAATATTAAGGAATTAGAAGGGAAAATGGACATTCATAATACGAGATATCTGCAGGAATCTGTTCAGATTCAAGATCATTTAAAGAGATCTGATGAAAGGATTAAAGATTTAGAAAATAAAGATATCAAAAATCAGGAATTTAACAGTGCAGTTGTGAAAGACAGGGAACAAATTGCTAATAGATTAGAAGCACTTGAGAACAACGCAAAGTGCCTTAATATTAGAATTTTAAATTTTCCCAGAGTGACAGGAGAAACACCTGTGTTCACTCTTACAAAATTTTTTCAAGATGCGCTAGGCGTGGCCCCAAGTGAACTTCCTATAGTTAACAACTGCTATTTTCTTCCAAAGACTTCAAGGATGAGAAATTTTTCTGAAGAGATGTTCCAGGGAGACTTAACGAGGTTTTTGGAAGATTCAAATATGAAAATTATTGATTGGGGTACCTTATTAGTAACCTTTTTTCTGTTAATGATCTGAACAAGATAATGAAAAAGTATTTTAACAGATTTCCCATTCTATATTTGGAGAAACCAGTTAAATTTTTTCCTGATCTGGCAGCGATGACACAACAAAGGCGCAGGGTATTTTTATCCTTGCGTCAGGAGGTGTTATCACTGGGTTTTTCCTTTAAGTTAAGATTTCCCTGCAAGTGTCTCGTAACTAAATTGCAAGAGTCATATTTTCTTTTCCCCTGATCAACTCAAGGCGTTTCTTGAGCATAAGAAGGAACAGCATCCTCCAACATCTTCCCCGATAGACCAATAGGGTAGTAAGGAAATGAGATGGGTTTTTGCCACTTATATGTCTTGATAAATAAGTTTTCTCTATATTCTCCCATTATTACTTTAGCTAGAGATTCATTGTCTCTCCATTTGTATTGTTATTGAAATAGGTTGGAACTCAATTTTGGGTTAATGGGTATGTTTTTCTTTTTTGTAAAATTAGAATTATCATTGATTCCAGCCTGTGTATTTCATTGAATACACTGTATGATAATTGTATTTGAAAATGATAAATAAAGAATGAAAAAAAAAAAAAGATGGTGTCAAAAGAAGAAACTCTCAACTTCATGAAGAAAAGTGGGAACCACCAAGATGACTTTCATGAAGTGATTCAAAAATGCCCAGATAGGTAGCAGAGGTTTTTTTCAGCCGTACAGTGCTCTGGAGGAATTCTTTTCACTTCTCATAGTACAAGGAGATACACAAAAAAAAAAGTATTTCTTCACACAATTAAACTTTTAGAACTGTCACAGGAAATTGTGCTGGCAAATAGTATGACTGGGCTCAAGAAGAATTATATACATTTACAGAAGATCGAACAGTCACGGGTTTTTGTTTTGGGTTTTTTTGCCTAGAAGTTTCCCTCTTGTTCCTTTGTGCATTCAGTGCCATGTAGCCCAATAGGAGTTTTCTCCACCCCCACCCCCTAGCCATTACCTTGACAGTCCTTTGCCAGGTGCCAAAGACCAGTGCTCTCCACCGAACGAGGTACCCCCCCCCCCCAGTCTTAAGAGGTTAGTGATAAGCACAAACGCCATGCTGGGACAGACCAATGGTCCACTGAGCCCAGTATGCGTCTCTGGCAGTGGCCAGTCCGGGCTTGCAAGAACCCAGCAGACTCTAATGGTAAAGTCTACTCCCTATTGTCACATTATACTTCTGGGAGTGAACAATACCAAGGTCTTCTTCAGGGCTCTGTCTTTGGCTCCTTGCTTAGGGCTACATCTGCAGACTTTGTGTTCCAGTTTCTTCCTATAGTTGCTCTCACCATGGCACTGACAACACCCAAACCTCTCTTTCCTTCATCCCTTTTCCTCCATTTCTCAATGTTCTTCTTTATCTAGTTACCTTTTGAACTTGCTCTTATTTCCAGATGGTTAATCCTAAAAGTCCAAAGTACTTTGTTTTCCTGTTTTCTCTGATATTCCCTTTTATATCAAGTTTTTTTACCACTATATACAACCAAATATGAATACTGACCCCACTAGGAGGATGCCAACATGAATGTTTCAACAGAAAAACAAAATGAGGAACTTTTGACCAGAATGACCAAACATGTCCAGGTTTTCTGATTTGCCTGTTTAACTAAAGGCTAGAGCTTCTTTCCACAAACAATGCTGACCAGGACAGGGAACAGATGTGAAAAACCAAATCTGCCCAGAGATGAAAGACAGCCTATCCAAAGTGCAGTTTATCAGACAGGTCATCTCATACAAAAGAACTGACATCACAAGACAGATCATGGGTCGAGGTTACACGATCGAAATTAGATCCTGGTCCAGGGTCGCCACACAGCTGGAGCAGTGACCCCCCCCCCCCCACCATCACCAATGGGAAAGGGGGGGAGTCAGCAGTCCAAAATGGAGAAACAACCCCGTCTGTCCCACTGCTTGACTAGGCAAGAGCTTCTTACATATCCATGCTTTGCCTGTTAAAAGCACCTGGGGACAGGGGTCAGGGGACTGGCAAAAGAACTATTAACACCTGAGGACAACACCCAAGCAAGCATCCACCTACCCTATCCTGCGATGAAGCAGATGAGCTCTGGTGTCCTCCGCATGTAAGAAAGCCCTGTTGTTACCTTGCTGTTTGTCTTGAACCTGTCTTTCTTCTCCAGGGTTCAGACCAGCGTTAGCCCAGCAAGTGACTGAAGACAAGAATGCATGCTCCCTTTGGCAGAGACTTCCTTAGAGCCTGCTTCAGGGTAAAACAGCAGGTAATCTCCTAAACGTTATGGGGGTAGTTAATTAGTTACGTTTATTAATATATCCTAAGCAAGCAAGTTAAGTTTTCTAATGATGCAGAGCTTTACTCAATATAAACATATGGCAAGCAGCAAGGACTGTAGAGATATGTATGGTCTATTTTATTCTGATAAACCTGAAAATTTGGACAAAAGTGATTCTCTGGAAAAATCCCATAGTCTTGAGTTATTTGGATCCCATAAGTAGGGGAGGTAATAGAGGTAATTTTCTGTAACACCGCCCATCCCAACCGGTGTGAGGGAGGGGGAAGGAAGTGCACTGTATAAGACAGGTTAGAGAACAATCATATTGCCTACACCCTAACTGCTCTGTATTGATTTTTTTTTCTTAGCTTCTTCAATTCTGAAAAACAGGGAGGGGTTAACAGTTAAACTCTTGAACTCTCTCTCACTGCTCCCATATTTTTTCTGCCCATACTGCTCTCAGCATGCAACTGTACAATATATTGAAGGTTTGTTCTCTTTCCCTTTGGCGATTATCTTCTCTACTTCCCTCGTCATCTTTTCAGCTCCTTCAGAACACCAAAAATTCAGTTAATCTCTGGCAGGGGCCCGGGCACTCGCACAGCATATCATCTTCTAGTGTCTACTAGATCCCCATTAAATTTGAAAATGTATAAAAATTGTGTTTTCAACTTCAGAGTGAATCCACAAGCTGGCCCCTCCTTACCCCTTTCATGCTAATCCAGTGCTATTCCTCACCTCTGACCCTCCTCTACCCTCAAAGAACCAGGTTTCTCTGTCTTCGCCCTATGAGCTCCTCATATACAAAACAATTTCCCCATTGAGTTACAAGACGTACCGATGTCTTCAAGTCCCAGTTAAAAAAAAAAAAAAAAAAAAAAAAAAAAGGTAAAATAAATGTAGCCCCTGCCTAGACTTCTACCTGGGCATTGGGCTCACTGGAGAGGTCATGAGAGTGCAGGATCCAGGGTTCTTCCCACGGAGAGAGGAAAGGGTCTGTTTTTCCCAAGGCCCTTAGAGGAATTTCTTCCTCTAAAGCTCTTCTGCAAACTCTTCTGTCCAGTCAAGATTAAAAATAAAAATCACAGTAGATATCCAAAAAAAAAATGAAGTCTTTTATTGGTAACTGATTGCAGGAAAATACACTTGTGTTTTCAAATACATTGAGTTTTACTCCTTATAGAAATATAGTTGTGCCATCACCATTGTCAATCTTTGTATTTACTGGAAACCTAGGGGGAAAAACTAATTTTGCCCCACCTCCATTTAAAAATCTTCATGCACAGCGTATGATTTCTGCTTTATTCTTTTTTCATAGTGAACTGTTTTGACAGGCCAAAACTATTGCCTTTGTTACTATTTAGCTTACGAGAGATTCAAAATGTAAGAAATCTTGAGTGATGAAATCCACTTCTGCAGATATTTACCAGACAATTATTCATTTCAAACATACATTTATTCTTATAATTTTGTATCTCACTGAGCTTTGGGCCCAAATACAACTGCACCCTCTACTTGTCTGCTTGTTTCTACCCCTTTTACCAGGAGTATGACTGGGAGATGCTGGATTATGTGAAATCCAGCTGTCTTGTTCATCATAGGTCTAGCAGGTGTAAAATAAACTCATCTGCCAGAGGGCAATGTACACTACAAATTATTTTAACCTCTTTTTTTCCTCTCCATGTAGAGGGAACTGCTATGTCGAGAAACCACTTCATCTTCCTCAGCACATACCAAGGTCATGATTCTGCCCTCACCGCTGACCCTCTCACCCCCTAAGCGCTAGTCTTCTGTAAACCTCTCGCTGATCAGCTACAGCAAGACTCAGAGTGCCAGCGGAACAGAGGAAGATGCTATTCAAAGTATTTGAATGGGTAGCTTGGTTGTCATGTTGGTCCTCTTGAATGCGAGGAAATAAAGATCATCAGAATATACAGAATAAAAGGTTATGCCTTTTTATTGAACTGAATACATTTCTTGATTAGCTTCAAGGAGTTGACACCCTTTATTAGGTCAATTTTGGAATACATTAGTATTTACATTTGGTATTTAGCAAAATTCTGTATATGAAACAAGCATGTATGTAAGTGCACAATATTGAAGGTTTTCCTTCTCAAGTTCTGTTTAAAGGAATGATTTAAAAAAACTCCCTAACCACAGCAATGTCTAACCAGCTCCTTTGATGGCAATTAGAGATCACAGAATTTTAGCAGATTCCTTTGGATTGGTCTGGATTACAGGCTACCTCAGATCTGACTACAGGATTAAAAAGGACCCTCCATTTAGCTCCCCACTTCCACCAGCTACACTCCCCAAAGGCACCGTTTTGATCTCAAGTACTGCTGAAGTTCCCAGGCTGTTGGAGCTGAGGGCACAGCTGCAAAAACAGACTCCAGGGAAGATGAGTTATCTCTCTGGCTTTCAGTACAGGAAAATGGTGAGGATCAGGAACAGATTTTCAAAAACTTGTAAGAAAAATACTCTAGATTTTTGTAATAGGAAAAGTCTCATTGACTGTTGATCTACTTTTTGAAAAAATGTAGTACACAGATGAATTCTGAAAGGATTTTCACATGTAAACGTAACATACTATCGTAGCAATTTCAAAAAAACATTTACGCACTAAGATGGCAGCTTTAAAAGAGGCGAGTGGGCGCACATATACACGTGTTAGCACGTGCCCGAAAATGTGGCCATTTTATAACCTGCACGTATGCATGTGTGAATGTTATAAAATAGCCTGGGTGCGCGTATTATGTGCTAATTTTAAGCTTGTGTGCGCCCTGCAGTGTAAGTTGGCTTTCGGACGGGCAACTGCCTGTATTTTAAAACAGACGCACGTCCAACTGAGGACCAGCTTCACCAGTTTATCTACTTCACCCAGTATTCTCCTAGGTCCTCCCAAACCCCTCACCACCAGTTACCCAGAACCTTCAAATCCCTTACAGATGCCTGTATTTTTTATTTTGTTTTTAAACTTACACCTCCCTCCATAGCAGAAGTAAAGTTATGCAGCACTGGACCAGACGTGCACCCAGGTACATAAGTACTTGAACACATGACCCCGCCCTGGAATGCCCACGCCACTTCCCCCCAAATAAGAGATGTGCCTGTATCCTCCCACTTTTAAAATAAGATGGGCACACAGTAGTGCTAGATGTGGGTCCATCTCCCGATTTCGGTATATGTACAGCTTTTAGAATTCACCTCTTAAAATGCACTTATGTGTATAAATCCTATGGATTTATACACATGCAGAGTGCATTTACACATGTAAAACCTTTTGAAAATCAGGTCCTCTATTTTAGCATTACTATTCAGCACATTTTAAAATAGCAACATATTTAAATAGATAGTTTGCTTTAACTGTGGCAATATTGAGAGTCTACAGCCTAGCCAACTAAACACATTTCTTATGAATTATACAAAATATAGATAACATGAGAAGATGGTGTGTGCTTCAGTTCATGTTAAAAGACGAAATGTCAATTACTATTAGTTCTTTAGAAATGGAAAGATAAAGGCAGAGTAAAGACAGAAGAATATACCTACCGAATAGTGCACACACACAATCTTCCTATACTTCCGGCAAGTATCTAAAACCAAATGTCCGAGCAATACACTCTATGGATACCCTAATGTACTGCCATGATCCCCTCCTCCTGTTCAACATTTAATTTACATTTAATTCATAAACCTCATTTTCCGGGTCCAAGAATGCATACAAAAGTGGTCTACAACAAATACAGGTTTGAATAATTTATCTGCAACCAGACAGTATTCAGGAATCATTCCTACCAATGTTAAATGATAAAATGCCAGACAAGAGGAATAAATGTGTCCATACTGTAGTGGTAGGCCTGATCAAGGAGGCACAGACACTCTCAAAGAATAAATTTGACAGGTTCTAAAACTTTAGAAGTAAACTGTAGAAAAAGAAGAACTTAAGAGCAATTAGGTCAAGCACACATTGTTACAAATGCATTGGGGGAAGTTTTTGATAAAGGGGCTTTGCTTCGAGAAGGTTAGCTATCCCTGCTTCTGATTTTAATGCTTTGCTCCCAGTGTTTTAGAGAGGGGTCCCCAAGCACAACAGATCAACACAGCTATGGCATGAGTGTGTTTGGGAAAGCCTAAAGCAAGAGGAGAACATTTTTTTGATGGGGCACTGCTATCAACAAGGTCCCAGAGGCACGGCAAGATAAAGAGACTACCCCAGGGTTGCAGTGTCATTGGCAGAATGGAATTTATTCATATCTCGATATTGCAATAAATTATAGCCCAATACCCCAACTACAGGGCTACTTTTCTTACCAAGGTGAAAAGCAACTATTACTTTTTAAAAAAAGAAAAAAAAAGGGAGTAGGCTTATTAACTCATAGTAACTATTTTTGGAAACCAAGTTTGTTTATTTGGCTTAATGGGCATTGCCCTCTTTTTGGTAGGAATCTTGGTACACACATTCATCCTTCATGATCTCGCCTCTTCCATTTCTGCCTTTTGTTCTTCTCTCAGCTTTTCAGTTAGTCAATATTAGGAAAAATCTGTTCATGTGTGTCCCTTGATTCCTATCTCCATCTTACACATGCTCTTTTATTGCAGTTAGATTGTGGGAAAGCTTATAGCCTGTTGCAGCAATCTTCCTCCAGAATCTCTGCTGCCTCTCTCTATCAGACTTCCCAAGTCACCCTGCTTATCTTAGCTCTTGCCGTCAAGTTTCACAGTTACCAGCTACAAAATTCTTCTACTGACCTGTTCAAGTTTATTCATGACTCTGCCCCATGCTACCAGTCATCCTTTACACCTCTCTCTATGGATCCTCCCATTCTGTTTCTATCAGTCACATCATTCATGTTCTTCCCCACTCAAAGCAAGCCATGCTTTTGGGCCTTCTCTTTTCTTAAACCATTCCACTGGAATTATCTTCACTAGACCACCAAAATATTTCTTCTCTCAGGCACATCCAAACTGAAAATGTTTTTGGCTTTCCTTTAATCATATACGTCTTAACTTTTATAGTTTTTGTTCA
This sequence comes from Rhinatrema bivittatum, assembly GCF_901001135.1. Lineage (NCBI taxonomy): Eukaryota > Metazoa > Chordata > Amphibia > Gymnophiona > Rhinatrematidae > Rhinatrema > Rhinatrema bivittatum. Next base: position 174,212,585 of record NC_042619.1, on the reverse strand, counting down.
TTGATTTATACTGTAAGGCACCTTGGATAAAAGCATCATAAGAACACTAAAAATAAATAATAGCTCATACTTCAAATGTGGGCAGCCTGCTTATTGGTAGGCTGTAGTTTTAGATAGAGTCTCTCTCCTTTACTAAGGGAGCTCCACTACCAAGTGCATCTCTGCTTTAACACAAGATACATATTTTAGATCTATGTCTTGTAAACATTTTAAAGACCAAACATTTGAGAAAACAGATCCCCACGTGTGCACACTGTTTGGCAAATGAAGATTCATTACGTATCCTGTCCCAGAAATTAACCAGATTAGTGGTAACCCAAAAGTCTGTCTTAAGTAGAGCTACAGTTGTGGAATCAGCTTTGCAGAGACGTGTGGCTTCAAGGGACTTTATGATTTTTTTAATGTTATCATACAGCAGATTCCTGGTTTTAATAGCTTTTTTTTTTAAGTTATCATTTTTTTTAATTACTTGTATCAGTGTCTTTAGGTTTAGTCACACAAAACTGTAGCTGCTAAATAAAATGGAAATTATTTTAGATGGTTATGCATCAGGTTGTTGAATTTTGTTGAAATTTTAATTTTGAAAATTGATCTTGATTTTTGCAAGTGATGTTTACATCTGTTAGTGTTGGAATTACAACTTATCCTGATCTTAATCCTTATATCTTGAGCTCTTAGAAAAGACAAATACAAACTGAAGTGAAGATTTATGAGACTTCCCACTGCAATGCAACATTCAAAAACACTGGTTGTGCATCATTATAAAGGGTTTTAATACATGTGTTGAAAAACAGAGTAATTCTTTTTTTTTAAATTTACGTTTTTATTATTTTCCATCAGTGGGGTACAAACAACCAGCATAGTAAAACACACGATACATGAAACCACTGAAAACACATCAAGTAAACACACTGTCAAGTGAACTGAACTGACCCCCCCCCCCTCCCCATGCCCTCCCCCTCCCCCCAGGTAATAGGGTACCAGTCCATTGCCAAAACACCCAAAAGAGTCCGACGTGGAACATGTCACAAGACAAAATCAGACGAGGTATTGACCTCCAGGGACTAGAATCCTCCAGCTGATAAGTTCGCTCTGCGTCGCCACAGGTAATCCTTTAAGAGTAGGCTTCACTCAACAAAGCCCAGCCCCCTGCCCAATAGTTACTTCAGTCCAGGATTAGCGCCAGGATGATCAAAGACGGGCCGAGTAGTCCAAGAATGGCTTCCAGATCTTGAGATAGGAGGATAATTGATTCTGTTTAGTTGCCGTTAATGAAGCCAGTCTCTGATATCGATGTAATAAAGTAACAATGTCAGTAAGTCGTGGGACCAAGGCAGTCCTCCAGTTCTTAGCAATCAGAGTACGGGTTGCGATAAACATTTGCATACAAAAGCGCTGATGGTGCTTATTAACAGTATCTGGAAAAACTTGTAATAGTGCGGTTTCAGCAGCAAAAAGTATCGGTGCGTCCAACACCCTAGTTAACCAAGCAAATACTTCCTCCCACAAAGGTACCAGAACAGTACAGTCCCACCATATATGTATAAAGGTACCTTGTTTCCCACAAGCTCTCCAACAGGAGTCTGGCACAGAAGAGGAAAAATGATGAATCCTATCTGGAGTATAATACCACCTATAAATAATCTTGTAGCAGTTTTCCTGCATGAGTGCCGAGATAGAGCATTTCCGGGCATGAAGATAGACCTCCTCCCAGGTTTGCTTCCCAAGTGACCTACCCAAGTCAGTCTCCCATTTAGAAATAAATTTGCCTGGCACTGCTTGTGGTGGGAAAAACAATTGATAAGCTTTAGAGATCAGTCCTTTAAGCCAATCACTGTGAAGACAGTACGATTCCAAAAGGGATCTTCCCGGGCACAAAGACCCAGCTCTTTGCAACCCCTGCACATAATGGAGTACTTGAGCATAGGCAAGGTAGTCACGGTGGTCAAGCTGATGTAACTCAAAAAACTGTTCCCTCTTGGGAATGGAGCCCTGGTAGAATAGATGCCCAATAGAAGTTATCCCCCGCTCCCGCCAATAGCGGAGCCTCCTAGATTGGTACCCACTGGGGAAACAAATATTATTCATCAACGACGAATGATAAAAGAATTTATAATCTCCGAGGAGACGTCGCCTGTTATGGGCCCATACCTTAAGAGTGACCGCCAGGGATCCAGGTAGCTCTAGCACCTGTCACCATGTGTATCTAGGCTGCCAGGGTATAGCGGACAACTCCATTGGACCAACAATTGACTGCTCAACAGCTACCCATTGCTTCGGCGCAACCTTTCGATGAACATCAATGATCGCCCTTAATTGCGATGCTGAGTAGTAGCTCAGAAGGTTAGGCACCCCCAGTCCTCCCTGTGATTTCGGCAGACATAGTACTGACCTGGCCACCCTCGGCGGCCGTCGTCGCCAAATAAAATCAAAAATCTTTTTCTGCCAGTTTCGTAATATCGAAGATGGTATGTAAACTGGTAAGGAGGAAAAAAGGTACAACAGCTTAGGAAGTATGGACATCTTGATAATTGCCACCCTTCCAAGCCACGAGAAACCTCTCTTGTTCCAGCGGCTCAGATCTAAAGTGATATTACGAAGAAGTGGGAGGTAATTTAAGGAATATAAATCTGCTAATTTGGGGGAAAGTTGTACCCCTAGGTATTTAACATGAGACTTAGCCCATTTAAAGGGGAACTGATCCCTAAGGGTTAACATCACTCCGGGGTCCAGGCTGACATTGAGGAGTTCCGACTTCTCAATATTCACCTTGAGGCCCGCCACTTCACTAAAGGCAGTAAGTTCCTGCATCACGCCCTGGAGGGATCGTTCTGGGTCTGTTAACATTAACAGCACATCATCAGCAAACAAAGAAAGAGTGTATTGACGGTCGCCCAGCTGCACCCCCTGAATTACAGAAGAGGCTCTAAGCTTAGTAGTGAGGGGTTCCATATAAAGAGCGAATAACAATGGAGAAAGTGGACACCCCTGTCGGGTGCCCCTACCAATAGGAAACGCCGGCCCGTAGCCATTATTGACCTTAACCCTGGCCTGGGGCTTATCGTAAAGCTTTTTAATCCAGTTGATAAAGTAGGGCCCAAAAGCCAGTTTTTGCAGGGTGTGAAACAAAAACGGCCAGTGCACTTAGTCAAACGCTTTTTCAGCATCCAGAGACAGTAACACTGCCGGTATTCGTTTCTTGCGCACCCACCAGATAAGATCTATAACCTTGCGGATATTATCCGCCGCCATGCGTTGGGGTACGAATCCAACCTGGTCGGAATGTACTAGGCCCGGTAGAAATTTATTAAGCCTCTGTGCTAATAGACGTGCCAATATTTTTAAATCGACATTAATAAGTGAGATGGGTCTGTAAGAGCTACACACCATAGAGTCCCGACCCGGCTTAGCTAAGACCGTAACCCCCGCAGTGTTAGCATGGGGATCAATAGACCCTCCGTCTCGGAGACTATTATAATAATCAGTCAGAGGTTCAACCACAATGGATGAGCATTTTTTATAATAAGCTCCGGAGAACCCATCAAGGCCAGGTGATTTACCCATCTTAAGGGACTTGATTGCCAAAGCTACTTCCCCAGATGTAATGGGAGCATCCAAGGTCTGTTGCTGTTCGGGAGTTAAAGATGGGAGAGCTACACTGCCTAGATAATCTGCAATATCAGAATCGACAATGGTGGCCTGGGCACTATACAGAGAACTATAGAAGTCCGAGAAAGTCTTTCTAATGTCCGAGGCAGATGTATGGATAAGGCCGGTATCATCTTTTATTTTGGAGATATTATTCTGAGTAATCTTAGAACGCAGCTGCCTAGCCAGCAAGCGTCCGGCCTTGTCCCCCCCTTCATAATATACCTGTTTAGTCAGTTCAAGGGCGTGGAGAACCTGGTGGTTGTCAAGAGAAGCAAGGTTAGATTTTAAAGCTAACAATTTCTGGTAACTGCGTGACGATTGCGTACTCATATGTTCCCTGGTCACCTCGGTTATGCGTGTGCGCAAATCAGCCCTGGCTTGCTCCCTTTTACGCTTACAGAGTACTGCTCTAGATAGCAATAGGCCCCTAGCCACGGCCTTGGAACACTCCCAAAGAGTAGCCGGCGTAATCGATGGGGTCTTATTAAAGTGAAAATATTCCTGAAGGCGGGAACTCAGCTCCTTTATAAAACTGTCATCCTGCAGTAAGGACTCATTCAGTTTCCAAAACCTGTCACCCGTGTCCCTGCCGCCCATGGATATTTCCATTGTGATCGGGGCATGATCGGACCATGTACAGGTGTCGATGTCTACTGCATGCACATGATTACTCATCAACCCCATCGACAAGGAAGAAATCTATACGAGAGTAGCTATTGTGGGGTGCAGAGTAATAAGTATAAACCCGGGCCCTCGGGTTCCGATTCCGCCAGACATCCATAAGACCCCGTAAAGAATTTCTATTCGCATGGGAAGTGGTTAAGGATTCCCTGGAGTTGTCCACCTCCCTGCACAGGGTGACATTAAAATCCCCACCGATAATAATAGAGCCATCGGCATGGTCCAACAATAAAGTCTGGATCCCCTGCCAGAAACGGACTTGGTCCCCTTTAGGGGCATATATCGATAACAAAGTATAGGTTTGGGTCCCCACACGAATCTTTAATAGCACATACCTCCCCATTGGATCAGCGACATGGGATATATATTCAAACACCAACTGGGCTGAGATTAGGATTCCCGTCCCGGCATACTTAGCTTGCGGGCCACTCGCAGCAAGATAAGCATGAGGGTATTCCCTAAAGGTCAATAAATGGCCATACCTCCTTTTCAGGTGAGTTTCCTGTAAAAACGCTACATCTGTTCTATAAGATTGGAGCTCCTTTCTAAGTAAATAACGCTTTTTAAAGGTGTTTAAACCCTTAACATTCAGAGATACCACATTCACCATAAGAGCTAAAATTGGGAAAGGAATTCTCTTCTGAGAAGCTCACCAGTTTTTCCCATGAAAAACGACATTGGAGGTTGAACAGGTTATGCATATATGTGCTAGGTAATCTGATTGTTTGAAAAAAGAGTGAATATCCACGGTCGGAGTTCCACGGCCCCTGGTACCCAATCCCCTTACCCTCATAGAATGGATTCGCTATCTCCTCGCGAATCATGGTGGGGGATGCACAGAGAACAACACCGGTAGCCCCTGCAGACCACCACCCCCACATTCTGGCCTTGATAATAGCGTGAGGCATAAAATGAACAACAGTTACAAATGATATAGCTAATGGAACAGGTACAGCGCAGCACATCAGATCATAACACAACTGCTGCCCAAATAGTAAAAGTGAGAAAACAACAACAGCATCAGATTATGACACTACTAGCTGAAAAACATTTCAATGGCACGGCAAGCCATCAGCCCTTCTCGATCTGGGGTTCCCCCATCTTGGAGTGTTGGCGTCGGAGGCGTCCACGGCCCGGACCCGGTCTCCTCCACCTCGGGGTGGGGTCCACGGGCGGTATGCTGCGTTTCAAAATTGCTGGAGTGAAAGGGGCTTCCAGGCCTGCTTTTTTAAAGCTCTCCACAGCTTCCTCCAGAGTTCGAACACGGTAGGTTATTCCCTTTCGCTGAAAGATAAGGGCAAAAGGAAACCCCCATCTATAACGAATCTCCTCATTGCGTAGGGCTAAGGCTACTTCCCGTAGGGAATAGCGCTTCTGTAGTGTAGAGGGAGCGAGATCATTGTAAATAGAGATGGCGTTATTCTGCCATGTCCATTGTTGCTGTGATCGTGCACTCTTAAGGACTTCTTCCTTGACCCGATAGTGATGAAATCTGATAATTATGTCCCGCGGTTGATTCTCTTTACGTGGGCCCAGCGCCCGGTGAGCCCTCTCTAGATCTATTTCTTTTCCGTCAGCATTGGCAGCAGAGGGTCCCTTGTCTAAAACAAATTTGCAAATGGCCGCCGCAGTTTGCATACAGTCCATATACGGTTCGGTTTCGGGCACTCCCCGCAAGTGGAGATTCGCTCTCCGCGAGCGGTTCTCCAGGTCCTCTAGCTTGTCATTCACCAGGTCCAACTCCACCGACATTTCTTTATTTTGCGCGGTTAAAACTTCAATGGCTTCACTATGGGTGTCCGCCCGCAGATCTAAGTCGTCCACGCGGTTTCCCATCGAGTGCAGATCTTCCCTCATGTCCGCAATGGAAGCGAGTAGTTCCGCCTTATGCGCCTTGAGATCAGCCCGAAACTCTACGAACCAGGTACGCAGCTCTGCTCGGGTCGGAAAATCAGGGGACGCTCCCGCGACCGCCATATTTCCAGCTTCCGTAGCGCTCCCCGGGATATCCGCGCCATTTCCCGACTCGTGGCTTCCCGCGGCCTGCTCGTCCTCGGCGGGCATAACGTCCACCGCCGCTTTGCTAAACGAAAACTGTTTTAAATCAGTCACTCGTTTGCGAGCTGCCATCCCAAAACGTTCCCCTTCAATATTTTTGCGTTCGGGCAACTTCTAATACAGCGTGCTGCCTGTTGATCGCCTCAATGTTGTTAATGGGAGTGGAGCTTACATCTCAAGCGGCCATCTTCCAGCTCTGCTCGCCAGCGCCCCCCGAAAAACAGAGTAATTCTAATGAAGTTGACACCCAAGAAGTATTTTCTTTATATTTCAGCATGTGATGGGTCTCTTATAGCCACTGTTGTCTGCCAGAATGCCTGGTATAAATCAGGTGCTCCAGATTAAATATTAAAGCATGGCCTTACTAACCCAGCTAAGCAAAAAGTACAATATTTTCTTGCTAGATTGATCAATTGGTTCACAAACAAGAGTAGCAAAATATTCTATCCTTGTACCTACAAGGAAGAGTAAATAAAAGAACTGTGCATAAAAAAAAAATATTTTTAAATACTATTTTGATGCATCTGATGAATCAAGATAAAATGACTCCGCAACACTCAAGTAACTGAATATGTAACTGGCCATGAAGATCACACCAACCCTCCAGCCCTGCAGACACAGCCTGAACTCTTGGAAGAGAGAAATAAAACTGATATTGAACCTCATTTCATTTGCAACTTTTAAGAGCCTGTGTTAAAGCAATTAAAAAGGGAACAGGCTGCTGCTTTTATGTAACTGCAAAGGAATGCAAGCCGTGATTAGACAGCAATGCCAACACATCAGACTTGTGTTTTGTTTTTGGTAGAAATGACTGTTGCGGTAGCCGTAGTATCAACACCGAACAAATGAACTCCGTCCACATTCCATTTCAGATTAAAAATGACCAAAATGGGAGTGAAAATATTTTTCATCCTTTTCACACCTTCACTATCCTCCTGTTACATGCTGCTCAGAAAAGCTTAGCTTACTGGTAACACTAAACTAAACTAAGAAACCCTCCTCTTTTTCACACAAGAATGTCAGACACAAGTTAGTGGACCCAGATTCTTGAAATTGTCACCGTGGAGCACTCGCTAAAGACATGGACCCTGTTGCCTCAGCCATACTACCTCAAAGGATCAACTGTAGCACAACAGCTTCGTTGATACACATTGAATTGCGGTTAATCAAAGATAAATAAATCATTTCTGCAAATTTCAAAGGAAACACATGGAGAGTGGGAAACCTAAATAAGGTCAATTCGACAAAACCAGTAACTTGCTACCATATAATCCTAATAGTGCTACATGTTATTTGTTTACAGCAAAATAAAAAGTTACATAAGTAAATGAGGGGGAAATTTTACCTACTAATTTGGATTCCTGGAATACCACACACACACACACACACACACACACAGGAACCATAACATTGTTCAAGATGGTTGTTTTGATTGGAAGAACTACACATTACACTATACACTTAGGGGTAGATTTTAAAAATGTGCGCGATCACGTACTTTTGTTCGCGCACCAGGCGCGAAAAAAAGTACGCTGGATTTTATAAGATGTGTGTGTATCTTATAAAATCCGGGGTCGGCGTGCACAAGGGGGAGTACATTTGTGCAACCTGCGCGCACCAAGCCCAGCACGCGCTGCCTGTTCCCTCCGATTTCGGAGAGGCCTCGAAGGGAACTTTCCTTCGCCTTCCCCCCACCTTCCCCTCCCTAACCCACCCCCCCGGCCCTATCTAAACCCCCCTTACCTTTGTTGGCAGATTTACGCCTGCTAAAAGCAGACGTAAATCTGCGCGCGCCAGCAGGCTGCTGGTGCGCCATCACCCGACCCGGGAGCTGGTCCGGAGGCCTTGACCATGCCCCGCCCCCGAAATGCCGCGTCACACCCCTGAAACACCGCATCATTTCGGGAACACCCCAACACACCCCCTCCCCGCCCCTTTTACGAAGCCCCGGGACGTGCGCGCCGGCGGCCTATGCAAAATAGGCGCGCCGGTGCGCGAGGGCCCTGCACGCATAAATCCGGCCGGATTTACATGTGCAGGGCATTTAAAATCCGCCCCTTAGCCACTGCAGTAACTAATGTATGCAAACAAATCACATTTAACATCTTTATAATCTAAGCTTTTTTTTTGTGGATGGCTCTGTTTAGTGATCTCTCTGGTCACTTATAGCTTTGGAAAAATTCTCAACCCAATCCAAATGCATAGTAACAGTGACAGATTTAGGATTTTTTGCACTCCAAGGTACTGCTGGTACTGTCGCATCCCCCCTGTCATCCTCCTCTTGCCTCCACTCCCCAAAGGTTAAATAACAGAAGGCACAAGGTCTAAGGCACAGTCCCCCCCTAATTTGTGGCAGCTCAGGGGTGGATCCTGTGGCAAAAATGTAAAAATTCTGAAGCAAACTGGCAAACTTTTCCATCTTTTATATTACATTTTGAAACTAAAGTAGTTTTACACTGTATTTATTAGTATAATTTAGATTATTTTTATTGAAGACAGCAAATGTTCAGCTAGCCTGTTCCCCCCCCCCCCCCCCGATTTCTGCTGCCCTAGGCACAGGCCTAGCATGCCTAATGACAAATCAGGCCTGCATGGTAATATCAGCAGGGTCATTGCTCCTGCAAATTAGGAGTTTTCAGAACAAACTTGAAGGCAAGAAGTAAGAATTTCCAGAACAAAGTTTACTCATTACTTACTTACCAAGCCAGCTATTGGTGTAGACAAACGATTGATCTTCTTAATAACACCAGGTTTTATCTTGTTAATCAAACTATAGGGAAAAGAGGAGAGAGACAATGAAATCACACAATTAGACTAATGTTGAAAATGAAAAAAGGCTAGGGCAAAATAATCTTGCCAGTTTATCAGCAAAGAAGTTAGCAGACATGAAACCTTCCATCAGCCATGTTCTCTTCATTTCCTCTCTCACATTAAACCTTTACAGATATTAACAACCAAACAATTTAATCAATTTAGCAATCAGCCTTGCTAAATTACAATTTAACCAGAGATAAAATAGGTAGATATTGCTACATAATATGAAAAGGGATTTCTCGCCGTTTGTAAAGCAGAGTTGCTTACATGGACCAGGTGTTCTCCTAGGACAGCAGGATGATGTTAGTCTTCTCACATGGGTGACACCTTCGGATGGAGCCCGGCACAGAAAACTTACATCAAAGTTTCTCGAACTTTGACTAGGCACACTGAGCATGCCTCATTTTATCAAAGTTTTCCTTTTTGAAAATTTAGTGTTAGAGCTGTAGATTATATATATATATATATATATATATATATATATATATATATTTTACTGTCCCCCTCCAGTCATTAGTTCAAATTTGATCATGTTATGATCACTATTGCCAAGTGGCCCCACCACAGTTACCTCTCACCAAATCCTGCGTTCCACTAAGAATTAAATCTAAAATAGCTCTCTCTCTCATTGTTTCCTGAGCCAATTGCTCCATGAAGCATCCATCCAGGAACTTTATGCCTCTAGCATGTCTTGATGTTACATTTAACCAGTCAATATTGGGGTAATTGAAATCTTCCATTATTACTGCACTGCCAAATTGATTAGCTTCCCTGATTTCTTTTAGCTTTTCATCATCTGTCTGACCATTTTGTCCAGGTGGACGGTAGTATACTATCACTATACTCTTACCCAACACACATGGGATTTCTACCCATATAGATTCTGAGCATTTAGTCTATCCTGTTGGACTCTTTACCCTCCCGGATGTAAACTGGAGGTTGGCCAATGTAAGATAAGGCCATTGCAGAAAGACTAAATGAATTCTTTGCTTCTATGTTTGTTAATGTGGATGTTGATCCTCCCTATCATGTCGATATAATTTGTACCCTGATATAGCATTGTCAGATTGATTATCCTTCTTCCACCAGGTCTCAGATGCCAATTATGTCTCATCTTTCACTACTGTACACTAACTCTCCCATTTTGTTAGACTTCTGCACTGGCAGACAGATCTTTCAAAGTGCATTTTTTGTTTGTATTAACAACCTGCTTTTCAATTGATAGGGATAATTTTGAATTATTTTTTGCTCAGATGATTCATTACTTATAAGCACATGAACTCAGTTTCATTAGTATCCTTCAAAGATACATTCCTCTGAACCATGACTGCTGAGTGACTCATCTTTCCCCCTTGTTCTAGTTTTAAAGCTGCTCTATCTTCTTTTTAAAGGTTAGCGCCAGCAGCCTGGTTCTACTCTAAGGTGGAATCTATCCTTTCGGAAAAGTCTCTCCCTTCACCAAAATATTATCCAATTCCATACAAAACTAAATCCTTCTTCCCTGCACCATCATCTCATCCACGCATTGAGACTCCGGAGCTCTGCCTGCCTCTGGGGACCTGCATGTGGAACAGGGAGCATTTCAGAGAATGCCACCTTGGAGGCTCTGAATTTCAGATTTCTACCTAAAATCTGAAATGTGGCTTGCAGTCCCTCCCCCCTCCTGCATTTTGACCTATACTATTATCCAGAATATTGGTTGATCCCAACCATTCTGGATAAAATATGCTCTACTGTATTCTTACACCTGTCCAAGAAAAAAAAAAGGCATCTCAGTCTTTAAAGAATTTCTAATAGATTAGTAAGATCTGACACCTATCAGAAAGTATTCTGCACACACATGTATATTCAGTGAAGAAATTGTGCCTTGAGAACAGATTACAGTACTTGACAAAATATGATATACTGTAACTAATGAATTTGGAACACGCCATATTTTTACTTTAAAACAAAATATTTTAAAGCACATCCTGATACTACCGAGAATGGAAGATGTCTAATATTTTTGCAGACATTTTTGAACAGAATATTTGAATGAATAATTTTAGAGAAGCCAAAATGGCCTCACCTGAGCAAAGAATATTCTGTTTTGCACACACACGTTTGCTGCAGGGCAGTAAGTTAGCAAGGAAAGGCAGCTCCACCTACTCTGCCGCAATGTTCAAACACACCAGCACGTACCAAGGAGTGCTTGCAGTTCAGGGCCTGTAACATCCATCAATGTGAAACTACTTTAAAAAATTTAAACTACTTGGATAACATGTACGGCTCAGATTCTCTAAGGGTTATTTCCCACAGGGTCAGAATGGGGAAATCACATACTATAAGGGTGCAAAGATAAATACTAAAGCAACGGTACTTAACCTGAGTCATTCAGCAAGCCACTTCAGTAACAAGGTAGTATGAAAGAGCCACATTCAAAGGTTCTGTTATTTTTTTTCTCTATTAATTTTATCATAATCACAAGCATTAATACATGCCGTAAATTTCAGAAAGTACTTTACAATAAAGCAGTAGAAATTTTTAACAAGAAATATATATTCCACAAAAACCAAATATTTAAATGCTTCAATCTAAACTATGGGGCGGATTTTAAAAGGAGCGCGAACAGCCTACTTTTGCTTGCGCATCAGACTCAAGCAAAAGTACGCTGGATTTTAGTAGATACGCGCGGAGCCGCGCGTATCCACTAAAATCCTGGATCGGCGCGCGCGCAAGGCTATCGATTTTGTATAGCCGGCGCGCGCCGAGCCGCGCTGCCTACCCCCGTTCCCTCCAAGGCCGCTCCGAAATTGGAGCGGCCTCGGAGGGAACTTTCTTTTGCCCTCCCCTCACCTTCCCCTCCCTTCCCCTACCTAACCCACCCGCCCGGCCCTGTCTAAACCCCCCCCCCTTACCTTTGTTGGGGGATTTACGCCTCCCGGAGGGAGACGTAAATCCCCGCGCGCCAGCGGGCAGCTAGCGAGCCGGGACGCGATCTGGGGGCGGGTCTGGAGGGCACGGCCACGCCCCTGGGCCGTCCCGGGCCGTAGCCACGCCCCCGGGCCCGCCCCCGGAACGCTCCCGACACGCCCCGAAAACGCCGCGCTGTTCGGGCCCGCCCCCGACACGCCCCCCTCCGAAAACCCCGGGACATACGCGAGTCCCGGGGTCTGCGCGCGCCGGGAGGCCTATGTAAAATAGGCTTCCCGGCGCGCAGGGCCCTGCTCGCGTAAATCCGCCCGGTTTTAGGCGGATTTACGCGAGCAGGGCTCTGAAAATCCGCCCCTATATATTCAAAGCCATTTTCTCTCTTACTATCTGAACGTACCAAGCAATTTGGGAGAGCAAAAGGTAACATTAAAGGAGCAGAATTACTGAAGAAATTAAAGTCTGAAATAGAGAGTGGTGGGTTTATTTAAACTATTCTAGTACTGCTAACAGGAGCTGGAAGGGATTCACTTCTTGAGTTAAGGAAAATCTCTAATTGGTTTGGCTCCATAAACTCATACCTATTATTTCCAATACTCGAGAAACATTTACAAGGAAGTTTTATCATTATTTTGGCACCCAACTGCCGTGCTCTAGGACATAGTGAAAAATTTCTTTCTACGCATTTGTGTTTTCATAATGTCTGGGAAAACCCAGATTTTCCCTCCTAAATAGAGCTTGCTTCTATTTCTATAGAAAAAGTCTTTAATATCATGTCTCTTTCCTCAGAATTTGCAAATTTTACTAGAAGTATTCCTCTTTCCTCAATTTGCTCTTCTTGAGTTGTCTCAAGAAATCCCGTCAGATCTTCCAATAGTGAAGAAGTCTCTGGGGGCCTACTCCGGTCTTCATTGTCCCCTGTTCCTCCACCATTTTTCTTTTTCTGAGGCCCAGTTATAAAATAGGGCTTTTGAATTTTTGGTAGTTCTCCACTAGGAATAGACAGTGAATCCTGAAAGAATTTCTTTAGCTGCTCTTTAGGTGAAATTAGTTTGCATTTAGGAAAGTTAATTAATCTAAGATTGTTATATCTAAAATTATTTTCCAAGAGTTCCATTCTTTTCTCTAGTCTAGAGTCTCCTTGGATTAATTCTGTTTGTATCTGCTGAATTTGATGTATTTGTTGATCCATTTCTTGTATTTTTGTTGTATTAGATAAAACAATAGGATTTACTACATTAAACTGATCTTGAAATTGTGGGAAATATGCGCTTGCCAGCAAGCCATTTCATCAGGGTTAAACACTAACTTCCCTTCTCCCTGACATTTGCCTGAATAAAAGCATCACTTGTGCTTAAGTCTCTGCCTAGGAGAGGATACCTGACTTCATGTATTTCTCTGGCTTATAATTAATCCTGTTAGCCTGAAAGAAGGGCTGGGTGTTCCCTAGTCAGAGGCAGGACAAAGTCAGGAGGTATAGATTTCAGCAGCCAATGATATGATCCGTGCACACCCCCTGAGCCAAAGCCAATGGTGTAATGACTCTTCTGTTGCTATGGGAAAGTAGCCAATCATGTAATGACACATCATCTGCCTTTGTATGAATGTACAATAAAAGGAAGAGGCTCGGGAGGTCAAACCCTCTTTGCCCTCTTTGCCTTCCCTCCTCCTGCCTGCGATGAAAGCTCTTCATTACTCCTACATGTGGTGACCCGCGCCGTGATGCTCCCTGCTCACTCGGCTGGAACAGCCTAGGTAGCTACCATAGCAGCAGAATTTTGCTCCCTAATCGTAAGTAATTTTTCAGCAAATCTGCTCCCAACAATCGTGAGTATGGGGGGAAATCTGTCAGCTAAGCAGACGTGTCATGCAAGAAAGCTGCAGAAAATAATCAAGAATCATTATTTTGTCACCAGGGGGGAAATAGCGCAAGTCAGAATAGGGGATTTAGAAGAATTGATAAGTGAAATAGCTTGCCGCTGCCCATGGTATTCAATAGAGGCTGGAACTCTGAATATCCAGGACTGGATTTTAATAGGCAATAGTCTTCATACAGCTCCAAGAGCTCCCATCAAGCAATTATTAATTTGGCAAAAATGTACAGAAGCCATCGAATGCAAAGAAAAAAAAGGTTTAAAAACAGCAGTTTCAAACCATGTGCTTTTAGAAGCAGGCAGACATACCCTTCCCCCATCTTCTCAGTCTTCCTCAGAGACAGCAAATTCTTTGTATCCTCAACTACCCACACCCAAACCAATTCACACCTTCCCCATTTCTTCAGAAAAGCAACCCTTGAGAACAATAGAGCCACCACCTGGCCTGGGTGGGGCGATTAGCATTGAATTTCAGCAGAAACTGCAGAAAGAAAACCTTACAGAAACAGAATTATTAGAAGGACTTCAAGCCTTCCCCATCTCAGAAAAGAACCATGAACAAAGGGGGACAGAAAATGAAATAGAACATCTGGGGACACACACTCACATGGCTCCTGTGGCTTCCTCTGCATCCACCTCAGAGAAAATGCCCCAGGAAATAGAAAACACTGAGGTCAGAAAAACTAGCTTTCCTCCATCTTGCCTGCAAGCCCTTCCCCCACCAACCACCATGGGATTTCACCTAGAACATGGAAATCTCACAAGAGAGGAATTATTGAAAGGGATTCAAGTCCTTCCCATTACAGAAAGAAACAAAGAACTAGGTGTGGCAGCAATAGAGTTGAGTGCCATGTGCAGTGACTATGCCCCCAGGTCTTCAAAGAGATCAGGGTGTAAAATCTTGGGCATGCGTTACAAGCAAAGAAAATATCACTATGAAAAAATTGATTTAATTATACACTTCAATGACCTCTTGCAGAACAGATTAGGCAAAGTAACTTTACAAACAGTACAAATTTGGAAAAAATGGTTTCCCTTTACAAACAGTACAGATTTGGAAAAAAAAAATGATTTCTATTTGAAATTCAGTTACAAAACATCTGCATACTTTGAGAGTATTTTCCCCCACAAAGTGTATGCAGAGCTTATGTTAAAAACTGTACTGAGATTTGAACAATTACTGTGTAAATTACATGTGAAAATTTCCCTTTTGCAAAGTTTATTTGGCTCACATTTAAAATGACTCCATTTCTCTAAGATTTAAGTTTATAGTTTGAATTGCTACTGTGATTCTACCTTCAGGACAAAAGTGGATTGGAATGGTGTCTGTCTGCAGGGAATCTGTCCTTGCCAAGCCATTGTCTATGGTTGATGTTAATTTGTTAAACAATGCTATCTTTAAGTTTCTATTGACTGAAGGATTAACTCCTTGGGTGTAGTTCTTTTCTTTTGAGAAACACTGCTCCTCCCCCCCCTTTTTCTGTAACTCTTGCTAGCCACTCATGGGGGAGGGAGGGAGAACTTTTGAAAAGAAAGAAAAAAACCTGGACTTAGTACTGCAGTTTCTCTCTCTAGTTTCTATATTTGTTATAACTAATACTTTTCTTTAACTGTGCTTGCAGCTTTCAAAGGGGGGCACGAGACAGTTCAGATATCCTGCTGATCCAAATCTTTTCCCTCAACCTTCAATGCATTACTACACTAGCCCTTCATCTGTTATTAATCCTTTTAATACTTTCAAACTTTAGCATGCAGCAGACAGAGCTGAGCAAACAGCGTGTTTAATTTCCTATTCTAATAATTATAAGAAGAAATTCTATTCTGATACTCCACATTGAATTTAAGCTCAGAGTATTATTGATTGCAACCTGGAACAATAGTTGCAATCTATAAAGTAATGATGGGGTCTCCACTAGGAGGCGCTATGTTATTCTACAAGTATATTATATTATTGTTTTAATAATTCTGTTGTATAATAGTTTTTATTTTTCAGGCCTACAGACCTTCTGTATTAAGGAAACTTCAGTTTTATTTTCTCTTTCACAAAATTTTTACAGAATTTTGAACCTTAAAATTTTTACTGACAGAGGTTGCTACATATAAAGCAATCCCTCACAAACCTTTTCTTGCAAATCCAAATTGATTTTATTAAATTGAATGATAGAATTGATTTCTTCAAGGTTAAAAAAGTAAGAATTTCACTTTTATCCTTACCTTAAATTTTTTGCTGTATGCCAGTTTTTAATATTTTCCAGATTGACACTGCCATGAAGAGATGTGAAGATGGACACTTTGCAGTTTATTTTAACATTTTCAAACATTTTTCTAACACCTTTTGACTTTTGATTTTTGATCCTTGATCTAATTTTGTTTTTGATAACTTTTTGATAAGATTTTTAGCTCATATTATGTGTTATCTGTAGTCTGTCTTGATGCCAAGAAGACTATGAATGAATATGGATGAATGTGTCAGTTTTGTGTAAATTAATATTTGCAAGATGAATGAATATATGTCAGTCTTGTGTAACATATGTTTAATGTAATGTCTAATATACTTGTCATTTGATTCTGCTTACTGCAAATGACTTTTCCTTTAAATGATTAATTTACATTTATTGCTATTTTACTGAATGAAAATTGATCACTGCATAAAAAATTCTTGATAATGGGCCTACCCCTATGTTCTGAAAACTAAAAATGGCTCTGCTTACTGCAGCCATTCCTTTGCATGAATTTTGTTAATTGAATATTAAATACTTATTTGGCATCCCCTACAACACCACAGGGCAAGCCATTGTGGAGAGAGCAAATCATACCCTTAAGAGCTCTGGACCAAACAAAAAGAAAAAAGGGGGATTGCCCCTGGATTTTCCCCTAAACAGGATTGGCTGAACAAAGTATTGTTTTAAATCACTTAAAATAAATTTAAGACCACAGCCATGAGTAATCATTATGGGACTAGGGTTAGTCACCCACAGCCATCAGTTTTGTATAGAATAGTTAATGTCTGGTACGGTCCCGTTCCCTTAAAATGGGGAACGAGGATATGTTTCTCTGCTTGCTTCCACAGGTATCAAGCCGTGGAAAGATGGAAAGGTGTCCAGGTCTACAGGACCCGATCCCAAACTTCTCCCTGAGCCTCCACAGCCCTCAGAAGGACAGAGACCGGACTCCTTGCAAAAAGCAGCACCACATGACCTGGGGACAGATCAAGGCCCTATCCAACCAATCTGCACAACTCTTAGAACAGCAAGGCCTTGAGAAAACTCCAGAGAACTTATTAGCCGCTTTTTCTTGCCTGAATGCCAACTCATTAACAATTGTGTTCTGCATCCTCATCCTTTGCCTTATTTCTCCAGCTATGGCGATTTCAGAACAAGGACTCTGACAGAACAACATGTACATCCTCTGCACAGAACTTTTCACACCTGTTGAATCGAACAGACTGTTGGATCTGCACACATATGCCAACCCAAGCCTGCGGAGAACTACTGATACATGCTGTACCATTTAACCTTACAGTATGGACTAATTATCCTTTACAGAGAGGTTTTCATTACTTCTCCAGTGGTAATACCATACTACACATTGGTAGCTGTATTCAAGAGACTGCCGCTCTTTGTTGGGACTATGATACAGGGGATGGGAAAGGGAATTCAGGTGGGAAATATCCATATTGTAACTGAACTTTTGTATTAATCACTGAACACTTGCATAGTTATACCACATATATGTATGCAATTGGCAGATTTCAGGATGTGCAGTGGGAGACCCAAGCAGGTACAGAAAGTATAGAGGGGATGAAGGATTTACCTTTTGTAGTTATATAGCCCAAATGATAACCAATGACATGTCCACTAATCTGTTAGGAAACATATGGATGGTATGTGGGCGTAGAGCATATATGTACATTTCCCCAAGATGGAGAGACAGATGCACTTTAGGCTACATCCTTCCCTCGTACTATGCAGTCAAAAATTTACCCAAAGCAAGGCTCCGTAACAAAAGGGAGGCGATAAATAATCCCATAGAAAAGTATACAGAAACTCAGATAGCTAGAAGCCTGTTTCCTCCAATGGGAACAGCTATGAATTACAGAGACTTACACATCCTAGCTAACTGGACGACTGCCATATTTAATCAGACAGTCCATGCATTAAAACTACTCACAACAGAAGTCTCTCAGATTAGAGAAGTAGCATTACAGAACAGCTATACCTTAGAAGCTATTTTAGCCTTAAAGGATGGTGTTTGTGCATTAATTGGATCTCATTGCTGTGTGTACATATCAGACTATAAAGCAAACCTCACACATACCACAGAGCAGATAGAAACCATGGTTGCTGATGCACCACTTTCAGACAGAATACCAACTTCTCCATGGGACTGGCTATGGTCCTGGCTCCCTGATATTTCTGGTCTCAAAAGGGTGATTTCTATTATAATTACTGTAATTGTCTTAATTATTTGCCTGTGATGCTGTATTCAGTGCATACCCAACCCTCATATCTATATTGAAACCTTGCTCTCAGCCCGGATACAAAGATGTCTTGTAAGATGCCTAATAGGGAATCCGGAGCCCTGCAGAGTTGGCACACCACCTGCACCAGCTCTGGGTGATATGGAGATTCAGAAGCTCATCGACAGCTGGCACACCACGTCGAATCAGCTTTCTTCTCTCCATAATCCCTCTTCCCCTATTTCCAGCCCATACCAAGACATAACAGATTTCAGTAAGGGTCTAAAGCTTTACTGAGCTGCCCTAAACAAAAACAAAAAGGGTGAGATGTGGGAAATATGCGCTTGCCAGCAAGCCATTTCATCAGGGTTAAACACTAACTTCCCTTCTCCCTGACATTTGCCTGAATAAAAGCATCACTTGTGCTTAAGTCTCTGCCTAGGAGAGGATACCTGACTTCATGTATTTCTCTGGCTTATAATTAATCCTGTTAGCCTGAAAGAAGGGCTGGGTGTTCCCTAGTCAGAGGCAGGACAAAGTCAGGAGGTATAGATTTCAGCAGCCAATGATATGATCCGTGCACACCCCCTGAGCCAAAGCC
Organism: Rhinatrema bivittatum; assembly: GCF_901001135.1. Lineage (NCBI taxonomy): Eukaryota > Metazoa > Chordata > Amphibia > Gymnophiona > Rhinatrematidae > Rhinatrema > Rhinatrema bivittatum. Next base: position 174,193,537 of record NC_042619.1, on the reverse strand, counting down.
AATGGTGTAATGACTCTTCTGTTGCTATGGGAAAGTAGCCAATCATGTAATGACACATCATCTGCCTTTGTATGAATGTACAATAAAAGGAAGAGGCTCGGGAGGTCAAACCCTCTTTGCCCTCTTTGCCTTCCCTCCTCCTGCCTGCGATGAAAGCTCTTCATTACTCCTACAGAAATCCTTTTACCATCACTGTTAATGAAAGAATTGCTCTCTCAAGAGTAGCTATACCAGTCCATAATGAATCTAACGTTACATTATCAGGCTTGTTTAGCAGCTTAGACTCTGTAGAGGTTACCGGAATATCCTGCAATGTTTGTCCCAATCCCTCCAGATCCGTCTATCTCCTTCCAGCGGCAGTGTTCCCCGGCAAAAAACTGCCTGCACCGCTCGCAATACCGATGTTCAATTCTCTCAGGGCGGCCAAGGTCCTCTCACCCTGAGAGTGCCCGGTCGCGCCTGCTGGAAAACCCGCCTCAAGCGTTTCCTCCATTTGCTGCAACTCCGGCAGCAAAGGGTCCACCGGTTCCAGCGTGTCTCCACGGGCAGGATGGGATGGGGTAACTGGAGCACCGGGGCTTAGGGATGGTTCGTCGATAGACACCGAAGCCCGCTCCAACTCCCGTGTCACAGCAGACTCTCCCGGCGACACCCCCACCAGGTTCTGTTATTTTGATCTTTAAAGGAAACACTGTCATGGTTGTAAACAGGAATGGCTTGATGCTTGCTTCCAACCAACTTGCAGCAGCAGCAAAAAAAAAAAAAAAAAGAGAAGTCTACCACAGCTCATAAAAACTGTCTATCTAGGACAAGTCGACCCTGTTGCTTCGGTTTACATCTCTTTGCTTCCGTACCAAGGAAGAAATCAGATCAAAAGCTACACTTTTACAACTAAAGCAGCCAAGGTGCAAGGGAAGGAATAATGAAACCGTGATAGCTCACAAAAAAGAACTTTACATTGGAAATTAAACATCTGCATTTAAAGGGAAAAAATACTGCTGCTGTAAAGTACAATGCAAAGAAAACTACAAAAGGGAGTTAAAGTTACCATGTGTGACTATGTAATTATCTGTCCCTGTCCCAAATTGTATGTGGGCAAAACCAGTAGGCCGGTACGAACTAGAATTATTGAACATCAGTCCAATATTCGGACTGGGCGTGAAACTGCTCCTTTGGTACCTCATTGGATCTTGCATGCACACTCCGAATCTGATCTCAAGTTTCTTATTGACATTACCCCTCCCCCCCCCCCCCCCCCCACCCCACGTGAGGTAGTAACTTTGCAGAAATCTTGACACGTAGGGAACAAAAGTGGATATTCAGACTGAATTGTTTATCTCCGAAGGGACTTAACAATGAAATAGAATCGTTCCATTTCATTTGACTGTATTCTGTTTGCCTTCTGTATGCTTTCTGATTGGTGGATGTTATCTGTCTTGGTGCTCTCTCATTGGCACTAATTTTCGCACCAGAATACATTCCTTTAAATGAGCATCTCTGTTAGTTCTGCCCGCTCTCTTCTGACTTTAAATTGGACTTGACTTAAGGTATGTGTCCCGGCACTAATATGTTATATTGCCCATCTTGCTACAGTCCTCAGTTATTACTAATGTATAATTTTCTGTTTTTAGTGGTTGAAATTACACACTATGTTCAGTCCCACCCACAGTTCTGAGCGAAAACACGGTCCGTGTCGGGGGACCTGGTTGAAAACTATGGTATATCGCATTGAGCTTTTGGAGTAGCCGCTTATGAAATAATAAAAGCAAGGAAGACAATTTCCTTTTTTTGCAAAACTACAAATCCTTGGACTGTATGATTTTTTTCTGCTCTCTTTCCTTGTGTGTGAATAATTATTGGAGCAGCAGCATTCCTCCTACTTGTGTGTTGAATAATATATATAAAATATCAGTTGGCATGCAGTCAAGCTCTGTGAGGCAGACCAAAATGATAAAGGGGATGGAAAGGCTAAAGAGATTAGGGCTGTTCAGCTTGGAGAACAGACGGTTGAGGGGGGATATGATAGAGGTCAACAAAATCATGAGAGGTCTAGAACAGGTAAATGTGGATCTGTTATTTACTCTTTCGGATAATAGAAGGACTAGGGGGCACTCCATGAAGTTAGCATGTGGCACATTTAAAACTAATCTGAGAAAATTATTTCACTCAACGCACCAATTAAGCTCTGAAATTTGTTGCCAGAGGATGTGGTTAGTGCAGTTAGTGTAGCTGGATTTAAGAAAAGGTTTGGATACGTTTTTGGAGAAGTCCATTAACTGCTATTAATCAAGTTGACTTAAGGAATGGCCTCTGCTATTACTGGCATCAGTAGGATGGGATCTACTTAGTGTTTGGGTACTTGGCCAGGTGCTTGTAGCCTGGATTGGCCACTGTTGGAAACAGGATGTTGGGTTTGATTGACCTTTGGTCTGACCCAGTATGGCAATTTCTTATGTTCTTATCTGGTAACAAAAGTAGTAGTTATTTACAACTCAAAATTGGCTCTAGGGATTTGACAAATAAATGAGAGGAAATTTATTTTTATTGTTCATGGTGGAACCAGGTGGACCTGAACCAAAAATAATGTAATATGTCACCACTAATGAGGGATAGCTCACATTCCAGTGACAATGCACTTAGCAAGACAGAGCACACTCCACTGAAATTCAACACTGAAAGTGTCCACAGTGTACATTCATAGCTAAACATATACCACCAAGCAACATAGCATGTAGCATGGTGAAAAAATGCACAAGATGCCCTCAGTGCTTAAAGATCAACAAAGGGCACAACCTGGAAATAGTACACACTGAAGCTAAAAACTGTTCCTATGCGAGTGAGCCAGGAAGAGGGTATATAGAGACTAAGTGTGTGAAAGGGTGTGTGAGACAGCGTGAGAGAATGACTGACTGGGAGCCTGTGTGAGGAGGTTGGAAGAGCGAGTGCGTGGACAAAACTACTTATTTTGCCTGTCATTTTTTATGGGCTTTTTCAGCTAGTAAACAGAATAAAATGACAGCAGCCAGGTTTATCTGGATCAGATACTAAGGAACCATAGAGAAAGTGGAGTGAGAAGGATGCCCAGGGACAAAGAATAGAAGGCTATACTTTGTAAGATGAAACTGAAGAAGTTTTTCTTTACATTTAAGACATCTTAATAACTAGCTTGGTTGAGGGAACTAAGAAAAAACATAGTTCATATGAGTATGCAGAGTCATTATGGAAGAAATTGAAAAACAGGAAATATGAGCCAAGCCCCACTGACCATCTGCTGGAGGCCAGAGGAAGTGAGTTGATACTTCTGGGCTCCTCTGTAGTACTGTAACTGTTCTTGCCCACCCAAGTCAAGTCTATGTCTGAACCTCGCCCCCTCTTGAGGTCATCAGTATTAGCTTCTAACTGGAATGCCATTACCACAGAGGAGAGGAACGCCAAGCCTCACTGACCAACTGCTGGAGAATTGTTCCATCTAACCCCCCCCCCCCCCCCCATCCATAGCTTTAAGACTGTCCCTGCCCACCCAATTTTGGTCTCTGGAGCCCTTCTCTGCAAGTCTTCATCAGTGGTAGCTAAGTGGAAGGCGGCTACCAGAAGAATCCACTGGAAACTTTTTTTTTTTTTTTAGGAATGATCGAGAGGACTGGGTGATAATATATGACAGTGTTGGAGTCAGATATGACAAGGTCATACCCTAGACCAGAGAACGAAGGGTTAAACGTTCCTTGACTATGTCAACCAATCCTGCTTGGGAAGGGGAAACATTTTTAAAGGTTACCTAAACAGCCAATAACCTGTATTAGTCAGTCGGAGCCTACAGTCCTTCCTCTCTGCCTGTGTGTCTTGTCACATCAGCATGATCTCAATGAAGAGAACCATAAAAGTGTTTATTTTCCCTTGCAGTTTCACAACTCAAGCAGCCTTGCATGTAATCGCTGAATAGTGCAGAGTAGTCTTTTACACTTCACCGTGTTCATTCTAAAGGTGTGAGGGCTCCCTTCAGCACATGCTTGGTTCTGACTTTGTCACATCAGGGCCTGAGCAGTGCTACTCTGCCAACAGTCCAGACAGCAGTTTTTCAATTTTGTGGCTAATTCTGGGTTATGCTGGTGGTGGCAGTGGTTATTTAAAAATGAGGTAGATTTTTTTTTTTTTTTTTTTAAATATGCTAGTGTGTTGGAAATGTAATGTTTTATTTACTTACCTCCAAACATTTGATATTCCATTTTTATCCAAATTGGATTCAAAATGAATTACAAGAAATTAGAGTAGTTTAAGAAGTCCATATGGGAGCAGTCACTCACACATAAACAGTACAGAATTATTTTAGTTTACTGTGGTATAAAATATAGGTCAAACTAAACAGCATTATAGTTTTCAACGCAGCCTATTTCATCCCCTGGCTGAGGTGGATCAGTTCATAGAGAATTTATATATGTTGATATTTGTATATGAGAGTGTGTGTGGGGGGGGGCTAAGATAAGAGATGCCATCTTCTACTCTCCTAGTGAGTGGAAGATGTAGTCTGCTTTATTTAAATATTTTGCATTTGTTTTACTCTATTTGATTGATATATTTTACTTTGATTTTGATTTTTTTTTTTAATTTCATAACACTTTGGGTCCCCAGAATCATGTGCCATTCATAAGATTTCAAATTTCATCATTTAAAAAAAAAAAAAAAAGTAGACAAGTTTTGCAATGAGATATTTCAGTTCTTATTGAATGGCATAAAACCCTACATATGAATCCCTGAAGCAGGTGGACTCATTAAAACACAGAACGCTTTGGTTTTTACTCGAATGCCTCCTCTTTCAAGCTGAGTATGGGGAAGGGGGGGGTTGCCTGATGTTCAGGATCACAAAGCAGTGATGGATGTTTCAAGAGTAATTGCCAGTTTGGGAAATATTTATCATCATACTTTGAAATTCCTTCTGGTTTTGAATGAGATTTTATAAAAAGGACACTTCGTTCAAACACACAGATGTTTAAAAAAAATATTTAAGAAATACTTAAGAAGTTGATACCTGGGATTAAAGGTATGCAATTATGAATTTATATCCTGAAGTGTTCAGAATTTATTCCTTTGTGGACTTTTAAGCTCCACTGTGCTATGTTAATTTTCTACAAAACATATGCAAAAGGGTCACAAAAATGACCTTTACTAGTAGGCCTTGGAGTCTCAGACACTGAGTGGGATGTCAGAGGACATTAGCACTCTGCAGTGGGAGATGTTTGTTTTTACACATCTCCTGTGCCTTCACGGTTCAGTGTTCTTCAGGGTCTCTTTCAGAGAAATATTCCTTAGAGGAGAGGAATGCCTGTCCTGCCTCCTTATCCTGGGACAGTGGCTAGGGCCCATTGTCAGAGTGCCCCGGCCTTCGGAATTAAGAAGACTTGTCTTGGGGTCCAAGATTTCCCCCATGATCCACAGAAGCCTTAAAAGAAGCGAAGCTCATCCTTCAAGAGCTAGCAACTCCGGTCTCTTAGTGCCACAAATAGATCTGCAGACAATGGAGGCAGTACGTGCACATCTCTCTCTCATGCACATTCATTGGGGATATCCTGAAAACTCAACCTATTTGTGGTACTTTAGGACCAAAACCAAAGTTGCCTAACCCCGTCATATTCATTCTTTCACATTTGATAACCCACCTATTACCAGAGGCATCAAGATGATCGGTTACAATTGGAAAAGGAAAAGAAAAACAAAACAGATTTCTTCAGCATGATGGGAAGAGTGTGGGGATTTGTCTTTCTGGGGAGTCAGAGTTAAAACTGCCTTAAGAAGGAAAAGATCCCTAGAGTTGCTGTCTGAGGAAAGCATTAGCAGAGGCTCACCTTGTCTGTATCTACAGAGCAGCATTCAGTCTAATCTACTGGATTCCAGGAGCTGCTTCTAGACTTGAAGGTACTAACAGGGGAAAAGCCCAGAGAGGCGTTTTCTTACCCAGAGTACCTACTGCCAAGGGGTGCAGAATTGCTAGCGATAGAGATTGTGATTCTTGCAACTCCATTTTTCTGTGCATCTATTGTAATTTTTTTTCCCCTGAGAGTAAGTTTTACCAGTAAAGTTTTCAGAGGGATAGCTGTGTTAGTCTGGTATTGTAAAAAAAATAAATAAATAAACGACAAGAGGCAGGTGGCACCTTATAGACTAAGCAATCTGAGGCATGAGCTTTCGGGGACAGCAAGAAGTGTAGTACAGGCAGTGCCTTCTTTGCTCTGTATCCTCTTCCCCACCTTCTTCATATATTTTACAGATTTCCTGATTTACACTCCATGCATCTGATAAAGTGGACTCTGTCCTCAAAAGCTCTGCCTCAATAAATTGGTCTATAAAGATGCCACCCATATCTTATCTTTACCAGTAAAGGATCTTTGTTTTGGTGTGTGCTTTCCCTGCTGGATTGTTGTAGAAGACCTCCAGAGAAACTGTAAGGGCCTTAAAAGACTTGTCCTGTCCCCCTACATGAGAAGAACCCAGGAGCATGGCTGCTAAAATGGTCCATGACCTCCCTCATCAGCAGCCCCTGTCGCCAAGAACTTAGCGCAGGACCCACACGCAAATCCACATTATATATCACTTTGCACATAACCATGCATAATAAATTAGATCACTTTATATGACCAGCAGTTCTCTCTTGCTTCTTTGGGCTTCTAGCTCAAATGAAGCCAGCCTCTGCTGAGCTATGGTACCAATGAGCTTTCATTTGCAGCTACCTGGGATTTCGCCATTTCAAAATTGCATCCCATCTCACTTAACCTAGGATTGCAGCAGTTGTCCTCAACCAGAGAAGAGACAGGCACGAGCAAATGGAGGTGTGAGAACAAAGGGAATGGACATGAAATGAGGACCCATGTATCATTTCATTCCTGCACCAGATCCTGCTCCAGGCTAGAGATGGTCCTGCTCCCACCACCCTAGGAATCTGTTCCAAAGATCCATTTTCTGTAAAGACTATTTTTCATGTTATTCCTAAGTCTATTCACTTGGAGCCTGTCAATAATTTCTGGACTCAAAGCCAGGGCAACAAGAACACTTCAACTCAGCAAGAGGTTTAAAATTTAATTTATTTTGGCTTTTTAAAGAAGAGTCAAAGACAAGTGTTCCTGGGAGTTGCTATATGCCCTCTATCTGTAATAACTAGCATCTCCATGACTATATGACATGCCCTGACTTATATAATCAAAATACAGCACTACCGAAGTTTCCAGAATGAATGACGTGACTGCCCAAAGACTTATTTACAAAGATACATTATGCTGTTGTCATGACAATCTATCATGTATAGGAAATGCTTGTGAGGACATCCTCCATTCATTTGTAAAAATCATACTATTTACTTGTCTTCCCTGAAACCACCCTTCCACCATAAAAGTTCCTTTATCACCACGGCTTTGATGCACTCTGTTCCTTCTAGTATCCTGTTGTTCTTCTTTGTTGTGTAAACAAATAGCAAGTCTGTGGCTTCAATAGGAGTTAGGCCTGAAGTCCGTTTCTTGGCACCAGGATTTAATTAAAACTGTAACCTCAAAGGATCTTCTTTTCACCTGGCTCCTGTCCGTTGAGATATGCATTTGTAAGACAAAAGCTTGCATCCTGGTTTCATGCGAACCCAGCTTCATTGTATTATGAAGTAAATGTTGCCATTGAATAGGCCTCTTCCTGTTGGTGCCAGTAGATCTCTCTCAGAAATATTCTGCAAGTCATGCTCAGAAAGGCACTCAAAGTTCATTCACCTCTGACAGGCCACAGTACAGCAGAGGCGTCTGGGTATTTTTCCTTCCTAATATTGTGTATCTGATCAATCATATTCTTCAAGCCCCTTGTTCTAGAACTTCTTTTCTTCTGAGAAATATTTGCTTCTGCGTTATTTATACCATTGCTATCCCTGGGAATGAACAACAGGAATTAGACCTGCTTTATGGGATCTGCCAGGTACATATGATCTGGCCTGGCCACCAGAGACAGAATGCTGACTTCAATGGACCTTGATCTGACCCAGCATGGCAAGTTTTATGTTCTTATATTTCATATTCCTCCTCCCCTGATTTCTATGGTTTACATATTCAGGTCATCTGACATCATTCAGAAATCTGTTTACTACTTGCTAGCTCTTGCTCTCCTAAGTTGACAAGTTTTTTGTATCCAGATGCATGATTTTACAGTTTTATCAGTTATAATAAGATTTTAGGGAGTTATTTTTAGATTCCCAGAAGATGAGTGTATGCAAAGTTGGGGTTAATAGTGGATGAAAATAATTCCCAATAATTGATAAATGTGGATCAATATATACACACAAATTGCTCATAGCTTAGCATAAGGATCATTGAGGCCTGAAACTATAGTACGCTGCTTGGTACTAATGAGCTGAAGATAAGCCAGGATACACTGTTCTTCTAAGAAATAAGGTTGGTGAAGGCCTGTGTTTAAATCTTTTGGGAGTTAGGTAGCACAAGGATTTTTAATTGGCCATAGGTTAACAAGCTACAGCTAGCTTTTGTCAGAGATACGAGTATGAACCAGAACACTTAACACTTGTAGATGCTGGATTAAAGCCAGAAAATGAGAATATAAGGAATTGCATTTTGCAGTATTCTTTGGATGAGCCATGGACACGAGCAGGTAGCTGGTTCCTGGAGTCTCCAAGCTCACAGACTTTGGCTCTTAGACAGGAAGACCTATGAGGGAAGTATTCTTTGTAAAAAGTCTCTTTAGTCCTATCTTTGTTATTACAATAACTATTTGCTTGTATTAATCTATGTAATGCTTATTGTGATACTGTGTGCTTATTACTGATTCACTGATATTTTCTCTGCTGATTTTGTACCATGTTTTTATTATATTTAATAAAAGTTTTGCTTTTACAAGATTGTGTGTTCTATAATATAACATACCACCACTTTAAGCCACCTCTCATAAGTACAGTTTATAAATCCCTTGACCATTCTTCCAGTATCTTCAAGTTATCTTTTATCTTTTCCACCTTTCCTGATTAATCAAGAAATTATGAGAACATAAAAAGATTACTACATACTGAACAGACTCTGCCTCAGGCCCATCATACTGACCCAAATAACTGAATGGCAGACTACAAGACTTATCTAGAATACTTAAACTTACTACAGTGACCTAAATCCCCATTTTTAAAAAAGTAGCATATTAATAGGTCTACTTATCTAAATGTATTAGCTATATAAAGCCTCAACACTTCAATAAAAGCTAACATATCAAAGAAGAATAAAAGCATTCCACAGTTTTGAGGTCATAACCTTAAAGTATATGGGGTAGATTTTCAAAGGGGTACGCGTGTACCCCCCTGTGCGTGCTTAGCCTATTTTGCATAGGCTCGGCGGCACGCACAAGACCCAGGGCTTGCATGGAGGGGCATGTTGGGGGCGTGCCGGGAGTGATGCGGCGTTTCGGGGGTGTTCCAGCGGCCCCTGGACCAGCCCCCAGACCGGAACATGGAGCGCGGCAGCCGGCCCGGGATAGAGGTAGGGCCGGGGTGGGGGGGTGGGTTAGGTAGGGGAAGGTGAGGGCGAAGGAAAGTTCCCTCTGAGGCCGCTCCGATTTCGGAGCGGCCTCGGAGGGAACGGAGGTAGGCTGCACGGCACGGCGCACACAGGCTGCCGATTTTGGGCAGCCTTGAGCGTGCCGACCCCGAATTTTAGTGGCTACGCGCGTATCTATTGAAATCCCGCGTACTCTTGTGTGGGACCATATCAAAAGCTTTGCTGAAATCCAAGTAAATGACATTGAGCGCTCTTCCTCGATCCAATTCCCTTGTCACCCAATCAAAAAAGTCAATCAGATTTGTCTGACAGGACATTCCCCTGGTAAATCCATGCTGTCTCTGGTCCAGCAATTTTTCTGTCTGTAGATAGTTCACTATCCTTTCTTTTAGCAGTGACTCCATTACTTTTCCCACCACCGGAGGTGAGGCTAACCAGCCTGTAAGTTTCCAGGCTCTCTGCTCCCACTCTTGTGAAGCAGGACCACCGCCACTCTTCTCCAATCACTTGGCACCACTCCCGTTTCTAGGGATCTATTGAACAGGTCATGCAGCGGACCCGCCAGCATATCTCTGAGCTCCCTCAGTATCCTCTGATGAACCTCATCAGGCCCCATGGCTTTGTCCACTTTCAGTTTTCCTAGCTCTTCCCATACATTCTCTTCTGTAAACAGTTGCATCTACTCCACTCCCCCCTCCAGTTTCTTGTTAACTAGCGATGGTCCTTCTCCAGGGTCCTCTTTAGTGAACACCAATCTGAAGTATTCATTTAATATGTCTGCCATTTCTTCATCTCTCTCCACACATTGATCCTTTACTATATCACTTTGGATTTTTCTCTTTTCTCTGATGTATCTGAAAAATGTTTTGTCACCTTGCTCTCTCTGGCAATTTTCTTTTGCTTGACTTTTTGCTTTGATTATTTTTTTCGTCTCCCTCAGTTCCATCAGATATTCTTCCTTGTGATTCTCCCTTTGGGATCCTTTATATTTCTTAAATGCTGTTCTTTTAGCTTTTATTTTATCAGCCACCTCCTTTGAGAACCAGATAGGTTTCACTTTCTCTTGCTTTACTTTACTTTTCTAACATATAGATTAGTTGCCTTGGTAATTGCTCCTTTTAGTTTGGCCCACTGTTCCACATCTCATTTTCACCCAGCCTTCTAGTTCTTCCTCCAGGTACTTCCCCGTTTCAACAAAGTTCGTGTTTTTGAGCTGCACAACTCGGGTATTCGTGCAACTTCTCCATATCCTATGTATAATATGAAACCATATTGTTTGATGATCACTTGTGCTAAGGTGGGTACCTACCCAGACATTAAAGACATTATCTCCGTTAGTGAGCACTAAATAGATTATAGCTCCCTCCCTCGTGGGTTCAATTACCATTTGTTTGAACCCCTTGCAGGGCATCCACTCTCTCTCTACTACTGTTAGATTCTACAGAAGGGATTCTCCAGTCTACATTTGGCAGATTAAAATCTCCAACAATCACCACTTCTTCCTTCTTTCCCATCTTTTGGATGTCTTCAACCAGATCTCTGTCAAGTTTTCCATTTGATTTGGAGGCATGTAAACCACTCCAATAAAAATGGATGCCCCATCATTTTTTTTTTTTTTTTTTTTTTTTAAAAGGACGGCCCATGCTGCTTCCCCCCACCATCTTCCTTGCAGCTCAAATGCTTGGATATTGTTTTTGACATAAAGAGCTACTCGTCCCCCTTTTCTGTCCCCTCTGTCCTTCCTTAACAAGTTATAGCCTGGTATGGCTGTATCCCAATGTCCAAGTCTGCCTCCACCTGTTATGGCCGCCGGCCGAGGCGGCCCACAGCCGGGACCAGATACTCACCCGCGACGTCCGGTGGGCACGGAGGCTCCTGCAGGAGCAGGGAGCCTCCTCCGGCGTTATTCCCGCGGCCTTGGCCGCTGCCCAGGCCGGCCGCAGAGCCCAGTGGGGCCGAGCTGACTCCTCCCTCTTCCTGGCTGCATAGAGCCGCGCGCACGCGGCTGAAGAATAGATTTAAAGGGGCCACGATAGGAAATGTCGTGGCTCCCTCCTGAGGCTCCTCCCTCTTTCCAGGTATTTAAGGCAAGGTCTGCTTCTCAGACCTTGCCTTTGTATTGAGGTTCTGGTCCTGGATCCTGTGCTGGCGTTGCTGATCTCTGTTCCTGATCTTCATCCCGCTTCTGTTCTCCTTCCTCGGACTGATTCTTGGCTCCTGACCTTTGGACCGGCTGTCGTTCTTCTCTCGGCTTGACCTTGGACTGGCTGCGGACCCTTCACCAGGATTGCGTTTGGACTGGCTGCGGACCCTTCTTCTGGCTTCGACCCTTGGAAGGGCCTTAGACTACTCTTCAGCTTTTACTCCTGGACTGACTCAACCTGCTGGAGGCACCAGCCGTCTGGAATCTATGACCTGCAGGAAGCGCCTGCATCCAGATCAATCTTCAGTCTTGAGGGAGTCTCCAAAGTCCCAGCGGCCGGGTTCCTAAGGGCGCCTCCTGAGGGAACCGCAAGCTTCCAGGGCGAAGTCTTTACTCGACGGGTGAACGTTCAAGCCTTGCCCTCTGACGGTAGGGACCAGAGAGGGTTAACTCCCTCTTTGGCAGTGCTAACCTTACCTCGGAACAGGGGTCCACCATTAGGGCTTGCAGATCTGGAATTTTATTGCCCAAACTACGAGCATTTGTGCTCATAGCTTTCCAGCTTTTCTTGTTCAGGTTACTGCTTTTCTTGGACTCCTTTAGCTGACTTTTGTTATCCACTTCACCCTTTTCCATTGCATTTGTATTTGGGGTGACATTCTAAAATTTCCTTCTGCCACCCCTGGCATCTAGTTTAAATGCTTTATGACCTAGGATTTGAATTTCTCTTATGATCCTTTTTCCTGCCACAGACAGTGTTCTGTCCCCAGTAAAGGGTACATGTTTGTGTCTGTATACATTGCAGCCCACCTATGTTTACTACAGCCCCTCCCTTCTGAGAAGTCTTGACACTGTGACACTTTCTATAACCCAGGATAAAAGTCTGGGAGCCTTGCCTTTAACAGAAGCCCCCTCCCCTCTGCTCCTCCCATTGGGGAAAGGTCTGCATGCTCTCTCAATCTAACTTGGGTCTTCTTAAGTGCCTTATTGGCTGAAGGGACTGCCCTTCACGTTCCCCCCTGTGCCACATGGATCCTAGGCTCGCTACCACTGGTTCTCGCCCCTGGCCCCAGCCTGTGGGGACGCTTCCGGTAATCACTCTCCAAGACTGTAAGTCAGTCTCAGCCATGCCATGTAGAAGACACACGTGCTTGTAACCTGTGTTACACGAATGGCTTTTTACATTCCTCCTACCGCTTTAATCCTAAAAGATTAATCAGCTTCAAAACCTCGTCGTCCTACCCTGCATCCCAAGGAACTCTGTCTCCCTTCTCCTGCCTATCTCCAGCAACAAAGATCTCTGCTAGAAGCATATGCATTTGGAAGCAATAATTGTGAGTAATAGGAAATTATCTATGCAATAAATGATTTCAAACTTAAAGGATCTTTGTTGTGAAGACTGATTGGGAGGGAAGTTAGCTGTTTTGGATGAGAAAACTTGGGAAGTTTTTATTGAGCTACAACAGATATAAGCCATCTTTGACAAAGAGCTTTTTACTGTTCCATATACGGCCCCAGCCCCCAATATATCCAAAACTTTGTTCTTTACACCAGGATTTGAGTCATACATTGAAGTTATCAATATGGCTTAGCCTCTCCTTCCCCTTTCCATGAATAGGTAACACTTCTGAAAAGGCAATGGTTGTCGCCATGTGACTAATCCGCTTCACTAGAGACTGGAAATCTCTCTGTACTGCTTGGATGTTGTTTCTAGCAAGGTCATTTGTTCCCAGATGGATGATAATATCAACTTTAGAGTCTTTGCTTTCTTCTTTGATCACAGACTATCTGAATAGCATTTTTGCCAGCCAATGATCCTGGAAGGCTTTTAACTGTAGTGTTTCCCTCGAAAAGAGCTCCCAAATTAGTGCCACTGATGACAGTCACCCAGCACACAGCTCAATACTGTAAAGTGCGGCCACGTTTACCCCGCTCCTAACTCACGTTCTACTCACTTTCTGGCCGCATTAGCCCTTCCTACGATACACTATCCCCTTTAACCTACTCCTACCGTGTCCTAAAATCCCCGGGCAACCCCTTCCGCACGCGGCATGTATATTGCATGTAAATAAGCGAATTAGCTAATCCCCAGCATCCAGTAACCCGCGCCCCGACTATCGCTATTTTACCCTGCCGTTTTGCCGCGCGTTTAACCTGCTAACTTACCACCTACCCTTACCCCTGCGTTAGTTGAAATGACATTTGAAATGACAGGTACAAGCGTACCCAGGATACTGTATAGGCACTGTATTAAGCGCCTATACAGTAAAATGGGTTGTGCAGGCCTAACCCTTCGCCTAACGCTTCGCAGACGCGGCTTGCATTTGCAAGCAATTTGAATAGAGTATCGAGCGGTATGTGAGCAGGACCATGCGTGCGGGGAACGAGGGTGCGCCCGGCACTGCCGCACTCTAACGCGGCCTTGCTGTATCGACCTGACAATGAGCTTTTTCCTTTTGTTATTGATTGTATTATGGAATTTCTGTATGCATTGGGTTTCTTCTTTCTTTTCAGATACCACTTCAATCTCTTTCACAAGAGCTTCTTCATTATTTAATACAGAGAAGGCATTTTGTACTTGTCACTTGAAAGAGCGCATGTCTCATGAAGAGTAAATGCTTTATTTTAAGGAAGTATTTGGAGACTGTCCAGTCAAAACCAAAAAGCTTCAATTTCCTGAAATGTGTGCATACAAATTATATACATAATCTCTATGCAACAGATCAAAACTTCTTCCCTCAAAGTGAATCAAACTAAAAATGTTTAAGCACTATCCTTTCAGCAACAATAGGTGGGGGGGGGGGGGGGGGGGGAAAGGAGCTTGAAATAAGTTTAACATCCAACCACATTTTTTTTCTATACTCAGGCCCTTCAGTGCATGAAAGGTGATCTATAGTAGTGTCAGCAATCAGATGTCCACTATAAAAGGCATCTCATGAAAACAGAATTCATTCAGCAATACATGTCACTGTAAACATCACTTAGGGTCTCAATTTGAAGATCAAGTGAAAAGCATTAGCTGTTATGCTTCGAGACTTGCTGCTGGGTGACCAAAAGTTGAGTCTTATTACACTGTGCTTTTATTTCGGTCTCTCTCTCTCTCTGCTAAGGAGAGAGAGAGCGCACTACAAGTCTCCAGGTTATATGACAACAGAACAGATCATCAATTCACAGGACCAGAAAGCATTTCTGAAAAGACAGGTTCATTCAATGGAGAAACTACACAATACAAAAGAAATAAATGAAAAAAAGAAAAGTGAGCAAGACCTCACTGTAGAAGACAAAATGCATTTCAACCAACCATTGGCAGAAGTGTGGAAGCTCTGTTAGTCACACCAAAATGCCACAGACAAAACCAGTGTTCTGAAGTGAATACTCATACACAAAACAGAACACTAATGTAGGTCTGCACTCATGAGATATAAAATGTATGTATAGGCAATGTGGTTTTAGTGCTCAAAAACATACCAGAAAATTAAAATGTTTAAAATGCTGGTTAAATGTGAGGAGACAAAACACAAGAGTCATATTAGAAAGTTACATGGTAGCATTTTAAAGAAAACAAGTGAGAATGTGCACAGAGTTAAGTCTTGTGCTTTTCAACATTGATTTCTTGAAGAGGATGATGTTTTGGGTTTTTATACATTAGATAGAAAGCAAATGTTGCTTACCTGATGTAACAGGTGTTCTCACAGGACAGCAGGATGTTAGTCCTCACAAATGGGTGACATCGAGGATGGAGCCCAACCACGGAAAACCTCTGTCAAAGTTTCTGGAACTTTGACTGGCCCCTACTGGGCATGCCCAGCACGGCACCAACCCTGCAGCCAGCAGGGGTCTCCCCTCAGTCTTGTTTGAAAGCTACAGGCAGTGCCGAAAAAATAAAGAAAAAAGACCCCAACACCGCAGGGTGGTGGGCGGGTTTCGTGAGGACTAACATCCTGCTGTCCTGTGAGAACACTTGTTACATCAGGTAAGCAACATTTGCTTTCTCACAAGACAAGCAGGATGGTTGTCCTCACAAATGGGTGAGTACAGAGCTGAGGATGTCCGAACGTGCACCAAATGTACCCAACGGCATGCAACAGGCACAACAACTGGGGTAAAAATTTGGTAGAGGGCATCCGCACCCCACCGGGAAGGCAGAAGGGTGTTGGTACATCAGGTTGGAAAAAGGTTATGCAAGACAGACTGGCCAAAGATGGAATCCTGTCTTCCGGCTTTGTCCAAGCAATAATGGGCTGCAAAAGTATGGAGAGAACTCCAGGTAGCAGCCCTGCAAATGTCAGGAAGCGGCACCGATCGAAGGTGTGCTACTGAAGTCGCCATGGCCCTCACAGAGTGTGCCTTAACACGGTCTTGAAAAGGAATGCCAGCTTGTTGATAGCAAAAAGAGATGCAGTCCGCCAACCAGGAGGAAAGAGCCTGCTTACCCACAGGTTGCCCTAACTTGTGGGGATGGAAAGAGACAAATAATTGAGTGCTCTTCCTGTGGGCAACTGTACGGTCTAGATAGAATGCTAGAGACCGTTTACAGTCAAGGGTATGCAGAGTCTGTTCCCCGGAGTTGGATTGGGGCCTGGGAAAGAAGATAGGTAGTATGATGGATTGATTAATATGAAACTCAGAGACTACCTTAGGTAAAAATTTAGGGTGAGTGCGGAGTACCGCCCGGTCCTGCAGGAGTTTAGTGTAAGGCGGATAGGTAACTAGGGCCTGTAATTCACTAACCCTGCAAGCTGAAGTGATAGCCAAAAGGAATAACACTTTCCATGTGAGATATTTTAGGTCACAGGAGTGAAGAGGTTCGAAAGGTGGTTTCATAAGGCGACCAAGAACCAGATTAAGGTCCCAAGATGGGGCCGGAGGATGTAAAGGTGGCTTCAAATGGAGCAAGCCTTTAAGAAAATGTGTTACAAGGGGTTGTACTGAAATAGGGACACCCCCAATACCTTTATGGAAGGCGGCTACCGCACTGACATGCATTCTAATGGAAGAGGTCTTTAGACCTGATTCTGATAAATGCCAAAGATAGTCCAAGAATTTAGAAGTTGGACAGGAAAGGGGATCAAGGGACTGAGAAGTGCACCATGAGGTATACCTTTTCCATTTGTAGGAATAAGATTTTCTTGTGGAATGCTTTCGTGAAGCGATCAGGACACGAGAAACTGAATCCGAAAGGTTAAGTGGTTGAAGGACTAACCTTTCAACATCCATGCCGTCAGGGACAAGGCTTGGAGATTGAGATGGAGGCAGCATCCGTTGTTTTGAGTGATCAGATGCGGGTCCTTTCCCAGGGAAATGTGCCTGCAGATGGAGAGATCCTGGAGTATGGGAAACCACACTTGGCGTGGCCAGTGCGGTGCTATCAGGATCATGGTTCCCCTGTCCTGACGTAGCTTCACGAGAGTCTTCGACAGAAGCGGAAGTGGAGGGAATGCGTAAAGCAGACCAGTTGTCCACGGGAGGGAGAATGCATCCCTGGCCCGAGAGTGCTGGCTCCGAATGAGAGAGCAGTAATTGTCCACTTTGTGGTTCTGAGGGGACGCAAAGAGGTCTATGTGGGGATAACCCCATTGCTGGAAAAGCGAGTTCGCTACCAAGGGATTGAGCGACCACTCGTGTGGTTGGAAGAGCCGGCTCAGCTGGTCTGCCAGTACATTGTCCACCCCTGGCAAATAGGTGGCTCTGAGGTACATCGAATGGGAGAGGGCTTCTGCCCAAATCTGCGCAGCTTCCTGACACAGAAGGAAGGAGCCTTTGCCTCCCTGCTTGTCTGTCTGAATCAAGATTACATGGTTTGATAGGCAATCTTGAAAAGCTCGGAGAGCATATCGGATTGCTCGAAGCTCCAGGAAATTTATCTGGTGTTTGGCTTCCTCTGGAGACCAGAACCCTTGAGTTTGTAAATTGTGTACATGGGCTCCCCAACCGATGTTGGAAGCGTCGGTGGTGAGGATTATTTGAGGGTCTGGAGGATGAAAAGGTAAGCCCTGTAGGAGGTTGGATTGATTTTTCCACCAAGCAAGAGACAGACGGAGTGCGTCGGTGATGCGGACAATGGTCGACAGAGGCTGAGTGGCTTGGATCCATTGTGATTTCAGGGTCCATTGCAGGACTCTCATGGCCAAGCGGGCCATGGGAGTCACAAACTGAGGAGGCCATGTGTCCCAGCAGAATTAGAAATTGGCGAGCTGTTGCTGAGCGCTGAGACTGCAACCTGCAAGCTAGGGACACAAGGGTTTGGACTCTTGAAGAGGAAGGAAGGCCTTTGCCTGTAAGGTGTCCAAGTCTGCCCCAATGAAGGATAAGGTTTGAGAAGGAACTAAGTAGGATTTTTCGTAATTGACAAGAAACCCTAGAGAAATTAGAGTTTGTATTGTGAAGGTCAGGGAGGACCGAGCGATTTGCTGGGTTGGGGCCCTGATCAACCAATCATCCAGATAGGGGTAGACATGGACACCTTCCTTCCTGAGAAAAGCTGCAACCACTACGAGACATTTGGTGAAAACTCGTGGTGCGGATGCTAGGCCAAATGGGAGCACTCTGTATTGGTAGTGGTTTTGGCCTACTAGAAAGCGGAGGTATTTGCGATGAGCTCGAGTTATCGCAATGTGGGTATAAGCGTCTTTTAGGTCTAGAGAGCAGAGCCAGTCCCCTCTTTGCAGCAGAGGGAGAAGCGAGCCTAGGGTTACCATCTTGAACTTCTCTCCGTAAAGGTACTTGAGAGCCCGTAGGTCTAGGATTGGTCGAAGTCCACCTGACCTTTTTGGGATCAGAAAGTACCTGGAATAGAACCCCAGTCCTTGTTGAGAGGGAGGAATGGGTTCTATAGCGTTTGAATGGAGGAGAAGGGAAACTTCCTGCTCTAAAAGAACAGAGTGATCGGTAAGTGTCCACACCTGCAGGGGTGGAGAGTCCGAAGGAAGAGTTTGGAAGTTTAGGTGGTAACCCTGTGCAATAATTATTGCTAGCACCCATTGATCTGTGGTGATGTGATGCCACTGTTCTGGAAAGTGGCTTAAACGACCTCCCACTGGTATGGTTGGAAGAAGGATTAGGCATCTGCTCTCTAATTGAAAGTCAAAAACCGGACGCAGGTCCTGGCTGTGGAGCTGCTGCGGCCTTTTGTTTTCGAGATTGGCGAGGCTGAGGCTTATGATAAGGCCTCGTTGGCCTAGATTTAGTGTGCGGGGGGTAGTACTTCCGGGGACGGAAGAATGACTTTTTAGGGTCCTTCTTAAACGGTTGTTTAGAAGGGAAGTCAGAAGGAATGGATGAGAGCTGTTTAAGGGTCTCATGATGATCCTTCAATTCAGCAACTATTTGTTGAATTTGCTCACCAAACAAATTATCCCCTAAACAGGGCAGGTCAGAGAGCCTGTCCTGAACCTCCAGACGAAGGTCAGACAACTTAAGCCAAGCCCAGCGTCTTGCTGAGATGGCTGTAGCAGAGAGTCTGGTGGAAGCATTGAAGATGTCATAAGCTGTTCTTATCTCATGCTTCCCAGCTTCAAAACCTTTAGTTAGTAGGGATTGAAGTTGTTGTTGGAATTGTTCTGGTAAGGTATCTGAGAATTCCTGTAACTGCTTGAAAATGACCCTATTGTATTGGGTCATATATAGCTGATAAGAAGCTATCCTGGAAATAAGCATGGCCCCTTGGTATACTTTCCTACCTATACTATCTAGGAATTTATTTTCCTTAGTAGGAGGTATGGATGAGTATGGCTTTATTCGTTTAGCTTTCTTTTGGGCTGATTCTACCACAACAGAATGATGATCTAGCTGAGGTTTCTGAAAGCCAGGTGCTGATTGTACAAGGTAGAGTCAGCTTTTTTATTTACTGGCGCAACAGATCCAGGAGTTTCCCCAATTCTTTTTAAGAAGGTCAATAAGAACCTGATGAATTGGAATAGAAGTGATGACTTTGAGGGCATCCAAAAATTGGAGTAGCTCCATCATTTGGTGCCTGTCATCTTGTTCTGATTGAAGCTGAAAAGGGACCAACTCTGACATTTCCTTCACAAAGTTTATGAAAGAGGTCCTCCGGAGGAGAACGCTTTCTACTTCTCGCAGGAGAGGGTGGTGAAGGCAAATCATCTGTGTCTGTGGAGGAATCATCACCCCAGGTGTCATAAGGATCAGGGTGCTGACCTGTATGACCATGAGGGGGTTGGATACCTGAAGGTCCCGGTTGAGGCTCCGAGAAACTCAAAGGAATCACCGGGGGCATTGAGAATATCCCTGTTGCCGGCATCGTAGGCATCGGTGCCGGCATCGAAGGCCTCGGTGGAGCCGATGTGCATATCGCCCCAGAGGAATGTATCGGTGGCGAGGGACGACATGGCATCGAAGGGACCACACCCGAAGGAGGTATTCGATACGGTTTTTCTCCACTAGATGAGATTGGCATCGGGGAGGGCACCGGTGCTGTCGGTGACCCATGTACCGCCGGTGGAAGGGCGGTCATGAGCGCTTCCATCCGGGCGAGTAGCGGTGCCAGCGCTGCTGGAATCGGGTCGGTAATCAATTCCAGTGTCGGTGCCGGAGTCGGAGTCGCCTTATCGATGGCCTCCTGGACCAGCCGGTCCAGTTCTTCTCGGAGACCTGGGGTAACAAGACCCGGCTCCGCAGAAGAGGGAGGCTGAGGCTGAGCCGGAGGGACCAACGTTGCCGGTGGAATCACAGCTCCCATACCCCGATGGGGTGAGGGTTGCCTCGGTGTCTCAGAGACAGAAGTGGACGGTGCCGCTTCTGGTCGAGATTTCTTCGGAGGAGGCTCGGATGGTACCAAGGTCGATGCCTGCGATTCCTCGATAGTCCGAGACTTGTGACGTCGGTGGCGATGTTTCTCCCTTCGATCCCCTCGGTCATCGGGGAAAGGAACGGGAGTCGATGGCTGTGGAGACGTCGATGGCGGTCACCGGGAGGTTGTCGACGATGGTGTGACTTCGACGGTGCCAGTTCAGAGGACGTCGATGCGATGGATGGCGCCGGAGCGTGAGCATGGAATAGGAGTCCCATCTTCTCCATTCTGGCTTTGCAACCTTTCGGTGTCATAAGGGCACATTTGGTGCAAGTCAGAACATCATGCTCCCTCCCTAAACATAAAACACAGACCCTATGAGGGTCTGTGATGGACATTGTACGCGTACAGTCCGGGCACCGACGGAACCCTGACACAATGGCCATTGAACAAAAATTTAGCCGCAGGACGGTCGACGGCCAGCAGGCCTCGAGTGCGAAACTCGACGGTAGTCGACAAAAACAACGGCAAAAACTTACCGAGTTATCGCGGATCAAATTTTTAAAGAGGGAAGACCCCTGTGGGGCAAATTTCACTTCAAAAGAAGTTATGAAGAAAATTCCTGTCAGGAATGTGGCAAGAGCTCCTTAACCGCGTGGCTCCTGCTACGCGGAAAAAAGAAGACTGAGGGGAGACCCCTGCTGGCTGCAAGGTTGGTGCCGTGCTGGGCATGCCCAGTAGGGGCCAGTCAAAATTCCAGAAACTTTGACAGAAGTTTTCCGTGGTTGGGCTCCATCCTCGATGTCACCCATTTGTGAGGACAACCATCCTGCTTGTCCTGTGAGAATACATGCTATGTTTTAGTATGGGCTTCCCACCATGATGTAATTGGGGGGGGGAGGGGGCGGCAGGACAGCAGTCTGGAAGGCACCTTTGTAGGTGGCATGCCCTTAGGATTGTGGTGCTTATGGGAGGCACTTAAAATGTTTCAGAATGTTTGCAAGCAGATTCCAAAAGCCAGCTTGCCTCCTCCCCTCAGCTTCTTGGCCAAGAGCAACACTCAAAAGCATTATCCCAGTTTGCTTAATTCTAATACATTCTGGTGTAAATGCAAAATGTATAAAGTAAAGAAGAGTGGGCTCCAGCCACCTGAACAGTGATGTCCAGTCCGTCTATGGTGGGGGCGGTGAGGCAGCAATGATGGTGTGCGCACAGGTATGTGGGTTGGGGAGAAAGAGAGAGAGAGAAAGAGAGAGAGAGAAAGAGAAAGATGAAGGGGGTATTGGCTGCAAACTGTAGGTGGACAGAAAGGTGCCATCCTTCACAAGCTGCTTCAGTTTCCCATAATAAAGCAATGGAAAGTTTTTTGGGAGGGTACATTCTCTGAAATCATTGACAAGTGTTTTGTGGTTTTGAACTTAAAATATTCCCATTTTATTCCAGCAAGCCTATTTTGGTGACTTTTCATCCCTTCTTTGAAGAGTGATTTCTCTCCCAGACAGGCAAACCCTTTTACATAATCCTCTCCAGCCTTCCCATGTGTTAGAAGCATAAAAAAATGTATAATTTGGCCACTTATTCTACAATACACTGTGCAAAATGACTTGCCCATTTGCACAGCTTCGAATGTATCCTGAGGCTGTTTGCCAGATATGCAAAAATTTAATTAGTATGAATCTGCATATTTTTAACCAGAAGTTTGAAAAAAAAATGAACACCCTGACAGCTTACTTGGCATCATTTTCAGAGTACAGATTGTTTTCACATGCATTTTACTTACTCACTCAACAGAACTCCATTTTCTAGAGCCGATCGAAAATCCTTGTTGCCAAAGCTTTTCCCCGTAACGTCCTGCAAAAGAAAAGCCAAGATTTTCAATCACCTCATTCCTTGCAACAAAAGGTAGCAAAATATCAAAAGATGCTATGGTCAGTAAGTTGCACACAGTTCATTAGATACCAATTATCCTAAGCGAGATAACTGGTATATAAAATGGTATATAGTTGTATATATTTTTCCCCAAACACAAATCAATATTATTTGGGCTCACCCTGCTCTTGTTAACTGTGCATAGAGGAAGCACCATGCACAGCTCCTGAAAAGGTAAAAACGGTGTGTTGGTTGCAAGTCATCGCACGCTTGAGCGCTCGTTTTAGAGAAATGCATACTTTGCTTGTGGCAGCAAGCTAGCAACCAGCTCATGGAGACTGGGTCACGCTCAGTCACCACACAAATGGGAACAGTGACATAAAACCATGACTTTGCCCAGAAAATGGTTGTGTGGGAGATACTGCACAATGAACGATGTAAGGGGAGGAGTAAAAATTGGTCCATTCTCGGTCACCCTTTCAGTTAGGTAATAGGTATGAAGGCAAGTTGAGCATTTTTTTACGTTTAAAAAAATGTCAGCTATGCTTTATCTATCAGTATTATTCAGTTTGTGGGCCAGCAAAATACCACCATTTACATAACCTTTTGCAATTTTTAAAAAGGCAGTGTGTTCTGCACTGCAAAACCTACAATTTGCCTTGAGATTGTTATCCTGGTTATAAAGTCAAGCTTTCTAATTTTTAGGTCGCACAGAATAAAAATTTGTAAAATAAAGCTTTAAAATGTCTCCACCTATCACAGAACGTGGCTGGGGCCCTGAATTAGTTCCTGATCACTAGAAATTTGCCCTTAGAGAAATATTAATGGGTGTCACTTAACCTTTACTTATGGGTGTGAAGTTTCATTTTGGCAGCGGTTTATTTAAGGGGATGCTCATCTTATGGGGTGCTGTGAAAGAGAACCTCTAGGGTGAGTATTCCGTGGGTCACTATAAGGTGGTGTTTAAAGTAGGAATGTGCCTTTTCTTCTTAGAGCAGTTCTAGAAGCTTCAGTGAAGTCGGCGTGGGGGGGGGGGGGGGGGGAGTCTCTCCCCTGCCTGCAGCCACTATCCAGTATCTACAATGACATGACTCCATGAGTCCCATACTAGACTTCAAAGCAACACTGAGCCACCTGGGAGAAAATCAAGGATCATCAAAGTTGATGGGAACCAAATCCTTGCCTAGAAAAGATCCATGAGGTGTGCAAGCAGTGGATATGATTTCTTCATGAAGAGGGACAAATCCTGTATTTTACACTAGAGGGAAGAAAGAAATTATGTTATCTGAAAAATAAGATCCTTAGGTGAAGAGTATTTTGTCATCATTGTTGCTGCTACTAATGCTGTATGAAATCTTTGCACCTGAGAAATCAGGTATTTGGGGGAATTTTCTTCTGACTTCTGGATGTCCCGAAATGGAAACAGAAAAGTTTTGTTTAAAGATACCTGTGTCCCTCCTTCTTCCCAAGGTGTGGGTTTATTGAGGAATCTTTCATTTAACAGAAGACAGGGGTGCAGTCAGAAGGTCACAGAGGAGACTGTTTTGTGCTGGTGTCTCTATGTCCAGCATGAGATGCATAGGCCTTGCCTTTGAGCTAGGTCCACTACACCATCTGCTTGACCATTTTTGGAAATTGTGAGCCAAGCAACAGTCTCTGTGGGTTCAAACAATCAGGCATCAGCCACCTCTAATTCTGTGTGCCCCCAAAAAGGGGTTCAGTGATAGCTATCATCCTATTTTCCAAACAGCAACACACAAGTTGCATGGAATTTATGTAAAATGTCATCTTCAGACTTCGGAATCAGGAAAAGTATTATAGGATTAGAGGTTAAGAGCATAAAAACGGGCTGTGAGAATTAACCACGACTAATAAGGGATCTGTAAACCGATCTAACTGCTCTGACATTCAACAACCAAGAGAAGGTCAGGATCTAAGAGCAATTTCTTCTGCAGGTATTTCTTCACTAGACTAATGAGAAATAAGAAGCAATTGCCAGAGTCCTCTCTCATCTACCCAAGTAGCAGCTTGCTCTTCCTAGCCCTATGATTGACCTATAGATAACACAACAGTACTTCAAATTCTTCATAAACAAAAAAAATCAAATTTTCCTTTAAACCCCTGCTCGGGTACCTTATTTAAGGCCCTGGGTGAGGTATTTAATGATCATCTTTGCAACCTAATCAACCAACCATT
Organism: Rhinatrema bivittatum; assembly: GCF_901001135.1. NCBI lineage: Eukaryota > Metazoa > Chordata > Amphibia > Gymnophiona > Rhinatrematidae > Rhinatrema > Rhinatrema bivittatum. The sequence continues at coordinate 174,169,065 of NC_042619.1, read as the reverse complement.
AGAGTTTGGAATTTTTCCAGATGTCCTAAAACAAACATCGATTCCCCAGGTACAAAAAAACAAGTCTCTAGGTTTCACAGACCTCGCTAATCTTTGACCTATAGCCTCCCTTATCAAAACTAAAATCCACCGTACTATATCAGCTAAATGAATCTCTCTCAGAACATGAAATTCTACATCCCTGTCAACACGGTTTTCGCAAAGGTCATTCTACCGAGACATTACTTTTATCATCTTTTGATACCTATTTACATGGCTTCGACAAACACAGACTTCATAATGGTATTTCTAGACATTTTGGCCACTTGACACATTAGATCACCAAATACTTCAATCTATAGAACTAAATAGAACAGTACTCGACTGGTTTAAAAGCTACTTGTCGAACCGAAACTATCAGGTCAATATTGTTTCACATTACTCTGCTCCATACACTAACCATTCTGGTGTCCCTCAAGGATCTTTGCTATTACCTATTCTCTTTAATATTTAACTAATTCTATTATGTTACATACTCTCAGCTTTGGATGTCCAATTTAAGATATATGCAGACAATATACAATTTTTTGTACCCTATAAAACCTCTTGGAGAGAAACCCTATCCACTGTAACTTTATAAATAAATACCATTGGTAGATGGTTACCCCACAGCTGCTTAATACTAAACTGACAAAACTAAAATTCTATTTCTTAGCACAATCACTAACCCCTCCAACGGTCCTCCTTCACACTTCCTTTTAAACGGTATTTCCATACCAATACTCACTGAAGCCCATAATCTAGGAGTTTTACTCAACTGACTTATCACTATCTCAGCATATTTCTCTAACAGTTAAAAATTCCTTTTACAAATTACATCTCTTAAAATGCTTACGTCCACTTCTTTTCTATCGGGATTTCCGTTCTGTTCTTCAATCCTTAATTTTTTCAGGACTAGACTATTGTAATGGCCTTTACCTGGGACTTCCCGACTCTGCAGTCAGACCTTTACAACAGATTCAAAATTCAGCTGCCAGTATAGTTCATCTATCAAAAATCATCTCTCCCCCACATTATTTACTCTGCATTTGGCTGCCTATTAAATTTAGAATACTACATAAAATCCTGTCCCTTGTGAACTCCTTACTACATAATCCATCCTCAATCTGGCTTTGCACTTACTACATAATCCATCCTCAATCTGGCTTTGCACTATCCTTCGAATCTACAAACCATCTAGACAAGATCTTTGAACAAAAATTTACTAGACATTCCATCGATACGCTTAGCGAGTCTAAACATCACAAGAAAAAGAGCATTCTTAGTAGCTGGCCCGCAATTATGGAACTCATTACCTACTCACCTTCGTCAAATCTCAAATCCAAAATAATTTAAGAAATCACTAAAAACCTCTTTACAAAAGCATTTGTCACCCCAGATACAAATCTTTCCTAACTACATTATATACAGCATTCTTCATCATGTACTCTCCACCTAATTTGATTTGTCTCATTTCTTGTTTTTGAAGCTAAACAAGTTTTAAAATAAAAATTATCTATGATTTTAATGTAATTTCATAATTGTATCTTCCTGCTTTTATTTTTGTTTATGTACATTGTACACCATTTTGATCAATATTTTGTTAGACAATATATAAATAATTTTAAATGAAAAGTAAATAAATAAAACCTTAAGATGTGGTAGTGACTTTTTAAAATTATAGGAGACAAAAGTGGATAAACCTATATCGAGAATATTGGGGGCAAGTAAAACCTTTTCCTCCCACACTGATCAGGAGGAGACAGGGTAAAGGGGAAGTCCTGAATCATCTCTTGATATTCTTCTAGAACTGAACATATGCAATCTGACAGACAAATCACTGCACTTTAATTCTGGATAACGAATGCAGGCTCACCACTTATATAAAAGACAACACACTACACAAAAAGACATCCATCTCAATCTGGATTTCCAGAAAACATTTGACAAAGTCCCTCATGAGAGACATCTTTGGAAATTATAAAGTCATAGGATAGAGGCAGAGTCCTATTGTGGATTGCCAACTGGTTAAAAGACAGAAAACAGGGAATAGGGCTAAACGGTAAATTTTCCCAATGGAAAAAGGTGAATAGTGGAGTGGCCCAAGGATCTGTTATGGGACAGATGTTTAATAGATTTATAAAATGGGAACAAGTGAGGTGATCAGATTGGCCGATGATAAAATTATTCAAATTTGTTAAAATCACAAAAGGATTGTGAGAAATTGCAAGAGGACACTGCAAAACTGGGAAACTAGGCATGCAAATAAAATGTAATGTGCAAAAGTGCAAAGTGATGCGCTTAGGGAAGAGTAACTCCAATTATAGCTACACAATGCAAGGTTCCACATTAGGAGTCACCACTCAGGAAAAGGATCTAAGTGTCCCCATTAATACATTCAAATCTTCTGCTCAGTGTGCAGTAGCAGCAACCAAGAAAGCAAACAGAATGCTAGGGAATATTAGGAAAGGAATGGAGAATAAAAGAATATTAGAATGCCTCTATCGCTCCTTGGTGAGACCTCATCTTGAGTATTGCATGCAGTTCTGGTCACTACATCTCAAAAAATGATATAGCAGAATTAGAAAAGGCACAGAGAAGGATGACCAAAATGATAAATGGGATGGAACAATTCCCCTATGAAGAAAGGCTAAAGAGGTTAGGACTCGTCAGCTTAGAGAAGAGACTGCTGAGAGAGTTTTTTTCAATACTGGCCACACAACAAACCTTTTTTTTTTTTTTTTTTTTTTTTTTTTAAAAGCAAAGAGCAGGCACCAGTCCTTCAAACAGCAAACTTACTAATTTAGTTAAAACCTCAAAAACTGAATCAAAACTACAAGGTGCCCAAAACAGACAGAGATGCAAATGACAAAAAGAATACTTTACCTTACCAAAGATGCATCATCTTAGAAACCATCAAAAAACTATCCTCTAAATCTGCAAATCTAAAATTTTTCTATCACATTACTCCGCAAAACCTTCATAATCAAATTCTTCTGCAAAAGACTGATTAGAAATGGGGGGGGGGGAAATCAGTTAATTTATTAACTGAATTACAGAGGTTTAAGCAGCAATTGCTGTAGTTGCGTGATATAGGACTCCTTCCAAGCCTGCAAAAATTCACTCATTTACACGTACATATTTGATATTCCACATGTAACTGATCAATACAGTCCCTTTCGCCATTCCCGTTCAGCCTTTCGGATTTCTCTTTTTTTGTAATCAATGCAGATTTTAGATTTCAACAGCACCACTGGATAAGAGAAGAAAGAATGTATTCTAAAGAACGTGTAAATGTTGTTCCAGTGTCAAAACAAAGACCGTGAGAGCTAATATTCCATTCTCTCCCAAAATGTTTCCTCATGTATCGGTCCTAAAAACATCTTCCTATTCCTCCCTACTGAAGGAAATTCTGTACTCATAGTAATGTAAATATAGTTGAAGACGACTTATCTTTCTGCTTCTGGTATGCCAAGTAGCTCATGCTAATGCAGTGTTACTGATGAAGGCAGTTTTAATTGACCTCCTGGTTCTACTCTATTAACATCTTCCTTGAAATACGATTTCACCTGCCACTTTCTTGCCACCACCTCTGGTCCTGTGACTGCGTTGGTAAACAAGCACAACAAAACAGAACAAGTGGGAAATGTACGCTTGTAGTGTAACCACAGAGTAGGCATGTTTCATAATAATCTCGCTTTATCAGTTTCAGATCACACAATCTCTCTGTGACGCCAAAGATCTTGACCATGGCAGAAGCTTTAGGCACCTGTAGGTGGGGAGCAAGTGCAGCTGCTCAACACACATGTGGCTCCCCAAATGTACCAATGAAAAGCCATGACTAGTGTTAGGGTGAATAAAGTTTTCTGTTTAGTTTTTTAACAAATACTTGCTACATAGCTTTGGTACCAGAGACAGGACCTGAATTTTATTTTATTTTATTTGGCATGCTTCATTTGTACAAAGTAGCTCTTGCCACTGTCCATATGCCTACAGCAGGAGCCTTACCCATGAAAAAATTTGCCTGAAAGCAGATTCTTCTGTCATGGGCAACATCTGCCAAATTTTGGAGGGAGAGAGAGCACGCTCCCAAACCATATAATAGAAAACAAGGAGTAGGTGGAAACTATAACTTAGTTACATATGCCTGTTTATTGACTTTGCTAACTAATGCAACTTTCATTCAGCCCATGCATCCCACCAGAAGATTGTTTAAAACTTTTTTTTTTAAGTTTTAGTATTATACTTCACTCATACCTCCCTCTGTTTTTTTCTGTGACTTTGTTATCTAAATGATCAAAACTTTTACCATCAACACAAAATGAAAAAAAAAATACTCTTGATAAAAATATTGTTCATATGAAGTAAATTGTTGGGGAGAGGCTTCAGAATGGAGAAATAGGGTCAGAGTCAAACAAATCATTATCTTTATCAACTTTTGGCTCCTTCAGAAGGCAAATTAGAGGTTTACTATACTTCTTTTGCATATTGCTAGCCTTATTCATTTATAAAAGCTCAAATTTAGTTTCTTTGGATTGTTAAAGGAAGGGTCAACTAATATTTTTAGCATATTTTTAATTAACATTATCCAAATCTACATCAGAAAGGACCACATCAAAACTGTAAATGAATCACAAATCACAAGTTTTGTATCAGTTTCTCTACTTGATAGGGTGCATCCTGATCTCCTTGTATCTCATCTGCAAAGCTTTAGTTTTACAGGTGTTGTACTGAAATAGTTTAGCTTTTTTTTTTTCCCCCACACACATAGAACAGGAAGCAGAGAATTCAATTAAGGTCACAGAGTTCAACATGCGAGTTGTGTCCTTTGCAGTCCCTCGGGGCTCCACCCTATCTTTGGTTCTTTTTAGCCTTTGTCTTGCTCCATTAGGGACAAGTTCTTCAGTCACTAGGAGTTAAATATTTTATCTATGCCAACGACAATTTTACATCACTTGCAATGGGGATAGTGTACTGCCAAAACAAACTCTTTGTTGCATTTGTATGGTGAACATTGAGACATGATTGCCCACAGTTAAATATACAGAAAACAAAGGGTGTACGGGTGGGAGGAACTCCATTTAATGGTGCTAGCATTAGCTATAAGGATTTTCAACTTTTTTTTTTTTTTTTTAAATCTGATGTACACACCTTAGGAATCCTATTGGACTCCTTTAAAACCACCTTTAAACTGCAGATTGGCCACTTAGCCAAAATTGCATTTTAAAAATTCAAAATGTTAAAACCGTTAAGACCTATTCTCCCCTACTGCCATATTTACAACTGTGCTCAGTCTTTGGTGATGGGCCATGTAGATAACTGAAATATATCTTTACATAGGACTGCCTGACAATCTGTTAAGAGCTTTACAGATACTGTAGCATGCTGCCACTTGACTTTTGATAGGTCTCACACGTAGAGACCGTATAACCCATACACTAAAGGAAGTGCACTGGCTTTCAGTGCGATGGAGATCCAAGTTTAGATTGCTGGTAATTGTGCATAAACATATGTATTTCTAAATTATATTGGTCATTGTGCAACAAACTTGATTGGCATGTGCCCTCCAGGACTTTACACTCTTTCGGAGCCAAGGTTTTGAAAGTGCTTAGCATAATGTACACACAGCCAAAAACCAGAGCATTCTCTGTTATCTCTCCAACCTTGCGGAACTTGCTGCCAGTGCAATTAAGGGAAGGGCAGAAATTCAGAGGCATTCAGGAAGCAGCTTAAAACTTTTTTTGAGGAAGCATTTCAAGGAATGTTTTAATTAACTGTTTAATCATTTTATAATGTATTTATGTTTATTATTTGTTTTATGTGACTATAATGTGACCGTGGTTTAATTATGTATGTTTATGGGGGGTTTTTTGTTTGTTTTTTTAAATGGTTGTACTATTGCGAACTGCACTGGATGGAATTGTTTCTAGGAAGATGCAGAATATAACGTTTTACATACAAATACTATGCACACTGTTTCAGATAACATTCATGTAACGCTTTCCATCCTACAGTAAGGAGGCTCACTAGATATAGGGCTGAGTCCTGACTTACTCTTCTCAACCTAAGTTAGGTTCTCAGATACAGGATGGACACACAGAAGGATTCTAATTCAAAGCCCTAGTCAAAGTCTCCAATAAAATCTCTAAACCCTTACCCCCTCAAAAAAAAAAAAAAAATCCTCGCACATTTGTGATGTTTCAAACATCACAACAAAAGGAACTTCAGATCCATTACATTTCTTCAGTGTGGTATAGCAAATGTTGCTTACCTGATGTAACAGGTGTTCTCACAGGACAGCAGGATGTTAGTCCTCACAAATGGGTGACATCGAGGATGGAGCCCACCACGGAAAACTTCTGTCAAAGTTTAATAGAACTTTGACTGGCCCCTACTGGGCATGCCCAGCAAGGCACTGACCCTGCAGCCAGCAGGGGTCTCCCTTCAGTCTGAATTTCAAAGCTACAGGCAGTGCCTAAAAAGTAAAAACTAAAACAAACCCAACACCGCGGGGTGGCGGGCGGGTTTCGTGAGGACTAACATCCTGCTGTCCTGTGAGAACACCTGTTACATCAGGTAAGCAACATTTGCTTTCTCACAGGACAAGCAGGATGGTTGTCCTCACAAATGGGTGAGTACCGAGCTGAGGATGTCCTGGCTTGCACCAAATGCACCCAACGACGTGCAACAGGCACAACAACTGGGGTGGAATTTGGGAAAGGGCATCCGCACCCAACTGGGAAGGTGGAAGGGTGTTGGTACATCATGTTGGAAAAAGGTTACGCAAGACAGATTGGCCAAAGATGGAGTCCTGTCTTCCAGCTTTGTCCAAACAATAGTGGGCTGCAAAGGTATGGAGAGAACTCCAGGTTGCAGCCCTGCAGATGTCAGGAAGCGGCACCGATCGAAGGTGTGCTACCGAAGTCGCCATGGCCCTCACAGAGTGTGCTTTTACACGGTCTTGAAAAGGAATGCCAGCTTGCTGATAGCAAAAAGAAATGCAGTCCGCCAACCAGGAGGAAAGAGCCTGCTTACCCACAGGTTGTCCCAACTTGTTAGAATGGAAGGAGACAAACAATTGAGTGCTCTTCCTGTGAGCAACTGTACGGTCTAGATAAAACGCTAGAGCTCGTTTACAGTCTAGGGTATGCAGAGTCTGTTCCCCAGAGTTGGAATGGGGCCTGGGAAAAAAGATAGGTAGTATGATGGATTGATTGATATGAAACTCCGAAACTACCTTAGGTAAAAATTTAGGGTGAGTGCGGAGCACCGCCCTGTCTTGCAGGAGTTTAGTGTAAGGCGGATAGGTGACTAAGGCCTGTAACTCACTAACCCTGCGAGCTGAAGTGATAGCCAATAGGAATAATACTTTCCATGTGAGATACTTCAATTCACAGGAGTGCAGAGGTTCGAAAGGTGGTTTCATTAGACGACCAAGAACCAGATTAAGGTCCCAAGATGGGGCCGGAGGACGTAAGGGTGGCTTCAGATGGAGCAAGCCTTTAAGAAAGTGTGTCACCAGGGGTTGTACTGAAATAGGGACACCTGCTATACCTTTATGGAAGGCGGCTACCGCACTGACATGCATCCTAATGGAAGAGGTCTTTAGACCGGATTCTGATAGGTGCCATAAATAGTCCAAGAACTTAGAGATTGGACAGGAAAGGGGATCAAGGGACTGAGAAGTGCACCATGATGTGTACCTTTTCCATTTATATGAATAGGATCTTCTGGTGGAGGGCTTTCGTGAAGCTATCAGGACACGAGAAACCGAATCCGAAAGGTTAAAAGGCTGAAGGACTAACCTTTCAACATCCATGCCGTCAGGGATAAGGCTTGGAGGTTGGGATGGAGGAGGCATCCGTCGTTTTGAGTGAGCAGATGCGGATCCGTTCCCAGAGGGATGTGCCTGCGGATGGAGAGATCCTGGAGTATGGGAAACCACACTTGGCGTGGCCAGTGGGGAGCTATCAGGATCATGGTTCCCCTGTCCTGGCGTAGCTTCACGAGAGTCCTTGACAGAAGAGGAAGTGGAGGGAATGCATAAAGCAGACCTGTCGTCCACTTGAGGGAGAAGGCATCCCTCGGCTGAGAGTGTTGGCTCCGAATGAGAGAGCAATAATTGTCCACTTTGTGGTTCTGAGGGGACGCAAAGAGGTCTATGCGGGGAAAACCCCACTTGTGAAACAGAGAGGTCACTACCAGAGGATCGAGTGACCACTCGTGTGGCTTGAAGACACGGCTCAGCTGGTCTGCCAATACATTGTCTACTCCCGGCAAGTAAGTGGCCTTGAGGTACATGGAAAGGGAGAGGGCTTCTGTCCAAATCTGCGCAGCTTCCTGACACAGAAGGAAGGAGCCTGTGCCTCCCTGCTTGTTTATGTACCACATGGCCACTTGGTTGTCTGTCTGGATTAAGATTATCTGATCTGATAGATGATCTTTGAAAGTTCTGAGTGCGTAGCGAATTGCTCGAAGTTCCAAGAAATTTATCTGGTGTGCGGCTTCCTCTGGCGACCACAACCCTTGAGTTTGTAATTCGTCCACATGGGCCCCCCAACCGATGTGGGAATCATCGGTGGTTAGGATTACCTGTGGATCTGGGAGGAGAAAGGGTAAGCCCTGAAGGAGATTGACTTGAGTCGTCCACCAGGTTAAAGACAGGCGTAGCGCTTGTGTAACTGTGACGATGTAGGACAGAGGCTGGAAAGCTTGAAGCCATTGGTGTCGCAGAGTCCATTGCGTTACTCTCATGGCTAGTCGGGTCAAGGGAGTAACTTGAACCGAGGATGCCATGTGTCCTAGGAGGATGAGGAATTGGCGAGCTGTGGCAGTGTGTTGAGACTGGAGCTGGCGAGCTAGAGACATGAGAGTTTGGACTCGTTGAAGTGGAAGGTAGGCTTTTGCCTGTAAGGTGTCCAAGTCTGCTCCAATGAAGGATAAGGTCTGAGATGGGACCAAGCAAGATTTCTCGTAATTGACAAGAAACCCTAAGGAGAGGAGTGTGTGAATTGTCAACTTTAGGGAGGATTGCGCAATTTGAGGGGTGGAGGCCCTGATTAGCCAATCGTCCAGATAGGGGTAGACGTGGACACCTTCCTTCCTGAGAAATGCTGCTACTACTACGAGACATTTGGTAAAGACTCGTGGAGCAGATGCCAGCCCGAAAGGTAGTACTCTGTATTGATAATGGTCGTGGCCTATCAGAAAACGCAGATACTTGCGATGAGATTGTGTTATCGCAATGTGGGTATAAGCGTCATTGAGGTCGAGAGAGCACAGCCAATCCCCCTTTTGCAACAGAGGGAGCAAGGCGCCCAGGGTTACCATCTTGAACTTCTCTTTTTGCAGATACTTGTTGAGGGCCCGAAGGTCCAGAATTGGACGTAACCCCCCTGATTTCTTTGGTATTAGGAAGTATCTGGAATAGAATCCTTTCCCTTGTTAATAAGGAGGGACGGGTTCTATAGCATTTGATTGTAGAAGGGATACTTCTTGATGTAATTGAGTCAAATGGCTGGTTAGACTCCATGCCTGAAGGGGCGGGGAGTCTGGCGGAAGTGTTATGAAGTTGAGGTGGTAACCCTGTGCGATAATTGCTAGCACCCACTGATCTGAGGTAATCTGTTTCCAACGGGGTAAGAAGTGGTACAGCTGACCTCCCACAGGGATGTGTGGAAGAGGGAGTTGGCATATGCTCAATACAGGGAAGTCAAAGGCCCGCCGCAGGCCCAGGAGGTGGGGCTACAGTAGGTCTTTGCTTTCTCGGCTGACGAGGCTGAGGCCTGTTAGAGGACCGTGCAGGACGAGCCCTAGTTGACGGAGGGTAGTAGCGGCGTGGTCGAAAGAATGACTTCTTAGAGTCCTTCTTTTGCGGTTGCTTGGAGGTCACCTCAGGTGGGACAGATGAGAGTTGTTTCAACGTCTCATGGTGGTCTTTTAACTCCGCCACAATCTGTTGAATTTGCTCTCCAAACAAATTGTCGCCTAAGCAGGGCAAATCAGCAAGACGATCTTGGACCTCTGGGCGAAGGTTGGATGACTTTAACCAAGCCCGTCTGGCTGAGATGGCTGTGGCTGAAACCTTCGTGGAAGCATCGAAAATGTCGTAGGCAGTCCGAATCTCGTGCTTCCCTGCCTCAAATCCCTTGTGAAGAAGGGCTTGAAGCTGCGGTTGGTATTGGTCCGGCAACGTGTCAGCATAGTCTTGCATCTGCTTAAGGATGGCTCTGTTGTATTGAGTCATGTAAAGTTGATATGAAGCTATGCGTGAAATCAACATAGCTCCATGATACACTTTCCGTCCCACACTATCCAGGAACTTGTTGTCCCTGGTAGGTGGGGTAGAAGAGTGCGGCTTAAGACGCTTGGCCTTCTTCTGCGCGGACTCAACCACAACAGAGCGATGATCCAGTTGAGGTTTTTGGAAACCTGGTGCTGACTGGACAAGGTATGTGGAGTCAGCTTTCTTGTTAACTGGTGACACCGATGAAGGAGATTCCCAGTTTTTCTTGAGCAGATCCAAAAACACCTGGTGTATAGGGATGGAAGCGATGATTTTTGGAGCATCCAGAAATTGAAGTAGTTCCATCATCTGGTGTCTGTCATCAGCTTCAGATTGTAGTTGAAAAGGTACAACTTCTGACATCTCTTTCACAAAATTAATGAAAGATAGATCCTCAGGAGGAGATCTTTTTCTACTCTCTGTAGGAGATGGTGGCGAAGGCAAATCTGTGTCAGAAGAGGTATCATCATCACCCCAGGTATCGTAGGGATCATGTGGGGCTTGTAGCCCTGATGGACCTGGCTGAGGCTCTGAAGGCATCGATGGAAACCGAGGTGGAATCGGTGCGGTAGGTGGAACCAGAAATGGCATCGATGGCTTCAGTGCTGCCGATGGAATCGGTGCCTGGCGCGGAATCGATGGAGCCGAAGGATAAATCGGTGGAGATATACCAGAAGGTACCGATGGAACTACCCCGGAAGGGGGAATTCGAAACGGTGTTTCTCCTGCCGATGAGAAACCAGTCGGAGACGGTGGTGTTGTCGATGGCACTGGAATCACCGATGGAAGGGCCGTCATGAGTGCCTCCATGCGGCTCAGTAGCGGTGCTAGCGCTTGTATCAACGGCTCGGTGGTCGGTTCTCTCCTCGGTGGCGAAGCCGGTGCCGGCGTCGGTGCCGGGGGCGGCACTGGAACCGGTGCCGGAGACGGTACCGATGGAGGTTGTAATTTCTTCATCGCTTTCTCGATGGCCTCCTGGACCAGCCGGTCCAGTTCTGCCCGGAGACCAGGGGTAACCATACCCGGCTCGACGGGAGAGGGAGGCTGAGGCAGGGCCGGAGGGACCACCGTAACCGGTGGGATCACGGCCCCCACACCCCGAGAGGGTGAGGGTTTCCTCGATGCCGGCGAACGAGACGTGGAGGGCGTCCGGTCTGTTCGCGGCTTCTTCGTCGGTGGCTCGGCTTGAGCAGAGGTCGATGGCTGTGGATCCTCGACAGGCCGAGACTTGTGCCGTCGATGGCGATGCTTTTCCTTCCGATCCCCTCGCCCATCCGGGGAAGGGACGGGAGTAGACGGCCGAGAAGCGATCGATGGCGGACGGTCACCGGAGGGTTGACGATGATGGTACAACTTCGACAGTGCCGGTTCCGATGACGTCGATGCTATCGATGGCGTTGGGGTGGGTGCATGGAAGAGGAGCCCCATCTTCTCCATCCTGGCTTTGCGACCCTTGGGTGTCATTAAGGCACATTTGGTGCAAGTCAGGACATCATGCTCACTACCCAAACACATTACACAAACCCTGTGGGGGTCTGTGATGGACATAGTCCGGGTACAATCCGGACAACGACGGAACCCCGTTGCCATGGCTGGAAGCCAAAATTTAGGCTGGGGATCGGTAAGTGCCAACAGGCCTCGAAGGCCAAATTCGACGGCAGTCGATGGAAAAAGGCAAAAAACTTACCGGGTTCCGTAAGATGACTAAAAAATTTGTCGAAGGGAGACCCCTGAGGGGCAAATTTCTTAGGAAATTAATTTCCAAATTCCTGTCAGGAACGTGGTTAGAGAGCTCCTTTCACCGCGTGGCAACTGCTGCGCGGAAAAAAGAAGACTGAAGGGAGACCCCCTGCTGGCTGCAGGGTCAGTGCCTTGCTGGGCATGCCCAGTAGGGGCCAGTCAAAGTTCTATTAAACTTTGACAGAAGTTTTCCGTGGTGGGCTCCATCCTCGATGTCACCCATTTGTGAGGACAACCATCCTGCTTGTCCTGTGAGAACCTTAGTACACAATGAAACATTTTATAGGCAAAGTTTGTTCTTCCCTTGAACACTTCCTAGGCTTCCCTTCTGGATCCTAGGGCTCTACTTGGGGTAGATGAAGAGTCCTTTTGTGTCTAGGATTCCCCTTTGTAACTGGGATCCACTGCTTGATCTTGACTACAAATAGTCCTTTCCTCCTCCTCTTTCATTTTCTCCTTCCAAGTGGCACCAACTGGGCACTCCTCCAAACACTTTCTGCTGTGCTGGCACAGAGTCCCTGAGGCAGACCAACACAACTATAACTGAGGCAAACCCCAATAAAAAAAAAAAAAAAATGTTTAAATCTCCTTACCATCCAAAATTTCTCTCCTGCAAGGGTCAAAAACCTAGAGGAAAAGAAGCTTTTGTCCAATTTCTTGGGCAATCTCATGTTAGGGGAAAACAAATGACTATATTCCTGTCAAAAAAAAAAAAAATCACACACTTACACTGACTAACATTTAAGTTAAATAGGACCATCATAGCCGCCTCCGGTGGGGGTACTGGTGCACTCTTCTGGCCTACTCTGTCTAGTAAGACCTTTCTACAGGGACTGTTCTTTAGAGATATTCTCAACGGGGGCCTTACATTAAAAAAAAAAAGTATTGGTCAGCTAACATGAATTACTACCTGGTTTTAGTTCAGAATCATAAAAAACATGTTATAATTAAATCTATGAATTTATCCTTCAGCTGTGAGCTAATTAACATGCAGGAGCAAGATGTAAGACAGGGATGTGGTCTCAATCCTATCAAGTAAACTTTTACATCAATGATATCCCCTACACCACTGGAGAGATCACCCCCCAAACCAGTAGTTCTCCAGCCATTCAGATTTTCAGGGTATCCACAATGACTATGCTTGAGGTAGATTTGCATTCCTGCCTCCATTGCATGCAAAGTTCTCATATGCATATTCATTGCAGATACCCTGAAAACCTGACCATCTATGGTCCTCCAGGACAGGCTTGGGAACCACTGCCCTAGGACTATGTGTAACTTGGTCAAAAACTAAGTGCATCTGAGAGCTACAAGAAAGCAGCAAAGGTCGTTATGCAATAAAAATAAATAAAAAAAACTTTTCAATCCCTCAGTAAAACTAATAAAATATGATTGAAGTTAGGAAGCTATGTATTACATCTTCAAATCTCCTTTCCTAACCTTCTAAAGTAATTCAGAATTTGTCCCCAGCCTAGGGAATAAGCAATTTAAAACCAGAGACTATAAAAGCATCAACATTAGGTTTCCAGGATCTGCCTATCAATAATAAAATGAATTTGAGTAATATGTTTGACCTTGACACTAGAGAACTCCATGCTTTTCTTCCAATCAGTGGAGAAGCAAGGAGGCAAACTAGAGATTTTGAACCATAATTATTTTATTAAACAAAAGGTTAAGAAATCCATTAAAGCTTTTTTTTTATAAATGTGTAATTAAAACGTTTTCAACTAGTCCTTCCAGAGTAGGCAAGTGGTCAGATGAGCTTAAAAATACACTTATCTGAAGCTACCCTCTAGTTTTCAATTTACAATAAGCCAATTTCAGTCAAGGAAACTCAGTTCAAGCATTTGTACTGCTCCATTATCACAGGCATAGAGTAGGTATTTGGGGTTCTGATAGATATCTCAAAGAAACTCAATTTATGGATTTTGTTCCTATGAGGAAATCTAGACATGCTGAAGGTGGATTCAAGGGCTCCCTGCAAAAACATGGTTGCTTTCCAATTCAGACCCTACCAATGTTCTTATTGATAATATGGAAAGCCATTACATATTAAACCAGAACTTCCCAAGCCTATCCTGATGACCCCACAGCCAGTCGGGTTTTCAGGATATCCACAATGAATATGCATGAGATAAAATGTGCATATATTGAGTCTCCCCATGATATGCAATTGCTCTCATACATATTCATTGTGGATATCCTGAAAACCTCACTGGCTGTGGGGGCCCTCAGGACAGGTTTGGGAAACCCTATATTAAAATATTTATTCTACAAGAATATCCATGGACTGGCTCCACTCCATCTACAAATAGCTCTCAAAAAACACTCCTCCAACAGACCCATCAGAGAAGCATATAGAGAATATCTACAGGTACCACACAACAATACCACCCAACATATAACATTGAGAGATTGGGCCTTCTCCACAGCAGGTCCCCACTATGGAACTCAATCCCCTTAGAATTAAGACAGGAACCATGTCTCCCAACCTTCAGGAAGAGACTGAAAACATGGCTGTTCATGAAAGCATTTCCAGACCCTTAATGATTCACTTCCATCAAATGCAGCAATACTGAACATTTGCTATCAAATAGAACATTTATTTAATAGAACATTTATTTAATAAAACATTTTCTATTAAACTGAAACAGACACTACCAACTAATCACTACAATGTTTTACTTCTAGTTAAACTTTTATCTTTCCTCTAACTCTAATCCCAGTTAGAATAACCCCTGTTTTATTGTAACTTTTTCTTCCATGCACTTGTTATACTTTTGTAATGTATACTCTTATGTTTTAGTTATGTATGTTATAATGTATTGCTCACCCCTTGTTTTATGTAAACCGACATGATACGAATCTCCGTGAATGCCGGTATAGACAAACACAAATAAAATAAATAAAAATAAAGTATTGCAATGAATAATAAATGCATATTAATAAGATAAACTGAAAGCAATCACCAGCTCTAGCATGGTGGAAAAAAGGAACATTTGAAATGTTAAAGATTAACAGAATCACAACTCTATCTATACTGGTCTCAGAACCAACTCATTTTTGGTTGGTGGAGCAAGTATATCAATAATCTTCCCTCTAAATAAGAGACCATATCAAAAATCAATAATTAAGTAGTTCGGCATTATCAAACCGCTTCCTCCTTAAAAGAACGTAAATTTCAAGTTGGGATCAGCCCAAGGTCCATCGAGCCCAGCATCCTTCTTCCAACAGCAGCCAGCCCAGGTCACAAGTACCCAGCAGATTAAAAAAAAGAGAAGTAGATTTATTCCTTGTTACTCACTCCCAGAGATAATTTTCTCTAGTATACCGGACTAATGTGTTATGGATATTTCTTCCACAAACTTGTCCAAATTTCTTTTAAACTTCACTATACAAGCCACCTTAACCACATCAACTAGCAACAGTGTGTGCTGAGTGAAAAAGTACTTTCCATGATTTCTTTTAAATCTGCTGGTTCTTACTTTCATGGAGTATCCTCTCTTGTTTTAATATCAGTTAAAAAGGTAAATAAGCATCATTTACTCATTCCACCCCACTTATGATTTTATAAACTTCCGTCATGCTCCCCCTCAGCCATAGTTTCCAAGCTGAAGAGCCCTACCCTGTGTAGCTTATCACAGGGGACGGAAGACCTATGAGGAGAGACTGAAGAATCTGAATATGTACACCCTGAAAGATAGGAGATGCAGGGGAGATATGATACAGACTTTCAGATATCTAAAAGGTTTCAATGATGTATATAGACAGACTTTTTCTTTGGAAAGAAAACAGAACTAGGGGTCACAAAATGAAACTCCAGGGGAGATGACTCAGAACCAATGTCATGAAATATTTCTTCATGGAGAGGGTGGAGGAGGCCTGGAATACCCTTCCAGAGGAGGAGGTGAAGAAGAAAACAGTCAAAACTCAAAGGGGCATGGGATAAACACTGTGGATCTCTAAAGTATGGAAACACGATAAGCGTGCGCTGGGGTAACTTGCTGGTATGGCAGTTACTACCCTTAGCAGAAGGCATGGAGATAACTACCCTTAACCAATATGCTTTTAATGCAACTGCTAGATGGCAGGGGATAAGAGGAATTGGATTTAGGCGACAACCAAGGGCCCCAACTTCCATGGTCTGGGATACTGATATGCAGATATAAGGGAAAAAGCAAAGGACTGCTATGGCCAAGTCCTAAAGGAAACGAAAGAAAGCGAGCACAGGAATAACTTAACCAATAAGCCTCAATACTCTACTTGAACAGCAGGGGAAAGGGGAATTGGATTTAGACAGCAAATGAGGGCCTCAACTTTTATGGTCTGGGGAACTGATAAGCTTTGGGGTCACCTGAGCAGAGCAGCAATTATTACCCTTAACAGAAGGCATGAGATTACTAGCCTTAACCATTTAGCCTTGATGCTTTTGATGCAACTGCAACATTGCTCTCTGCTTCAAAGAAGCGGGTGGGAGCCGAAAGGGAAGAAATTTGAATTCAGAGACAACCAACACTAGCCATGACTTTTTTTGTTTACAGTCTGGGGTACTGATGCTCAGACTAAAAAAACACCGGACTGCTTCTACAGCCAAATCCATAAGCAAAGCACGTCAAGCAAAACTGACTGATACATGAGGTAACCTGCATGGTGCACCAGATACCATTATAGGAAGCTTCCTAGGCAGACCGGATGGACCATTGGTATTTTTTTGCCATCATTTCTATGTTTCAACCAATTTTCAAGATGCAATCACACAATGCATTGATAGAGAGAATATATTTTCCATTTTATTCTCCCATCCTTTTCAGATCTTTCCTAACATTCTATTTGCTTTTTAAAGATGTCAATCAATCAATTGTCCACTCCACTCCAAGGTCCTTTTCTTGGCCGGTGACTCCTATTAGAGAACCCAGCATTGTTTTCCTATAGTTGGGATTCATTTTTCCACAAATGCATTTCTCTGCACTCTTCCACCTTAAATTTCATCTGCCATTCAGACATCCAATCTCACAAGATGCTTCTTCAGTTCCTCACAATCCATTTTTTTTTTTTTTAGCTTTGGATAATTGTGTCAATCTACAAATTTGATCACTTCACTCTATATTCCCTTTTCCAGATCATTTATGAATGTGCTAAACTTCACAGGATCCACTGCAGATCCCTGTGATACTTGCTAATGACCTCTCTCTATAGGGAAAACAGACTATTTAGTCCTACTCTGTGTCCTGTTTTAACCAGTTACCAATCCACAATAGGACACTGCCGCCTATCCCATGATTTGTAATTTCCTGAAAAGCCTCTCATGGGGGACTTTGTCAATGGCATCTTAAAATCCAACTGGCTCACTTACATGTTTATTTACACAGACACAAAAATCTAAAAATTGGTAAAACAAGACTTTCCTTTGTTAAAGCCATGTTCACTCTTCCCCATTATCAATGGTAATTTTGAAAAAGGGGAACACCCCCCCCCCCCACACACACACACAAGACTATCAGGTCAGGGCCAGCAGCAGCCTCTGCCTTCCACTGTGGCTGCAATGGCAAAACTAAAGCAAGTTCAGAAAGGTTCTAGGTCAGACCTGGCAGAAAATCACCACTGCTCCTTGTTTTCATCTATTTGTCATATATCATCATTCTTCAACCAGGATTATCACCTGCCTATTTTCAAAGTAAGCTGCTCATGATGATTTAGTTTGAGAGTGACTGCACATTCTGTGTGATAAGTGTGCAAAGTATTTTGTTGGTTTGTTTGTTCTTGTTTATGCTTCCTTCCACTTTGTTCTTTTCTATGTGGTTCTTTGTAAAGTAAAATGCACACACTCTTTCCTTACATTATGCACAAAGGTAAAAAAAAAAAAAACCAAACAAAACCCCGTCACCTAGCCAACAAAAATTCTATTCCCGACATCTGCAGAGACCACCAGGAGGAGGAGAAAACAAGTCTTATGGAGCAGACTGCTGCTGTGCCACCAAAAGTGTGGGAGGACATGCCTGCCAGGCCACGAGGAGGGAGAGAATGCCATGGTGGCACAGTCAGCGAGAGCCTGGGCAGGAAGCAATGCCTCTGGGGCTCAGCTGAGCCCTGGGGAATAAGCAATCCTCCTTGGTTGCCAGAGATGTCAGGAAAAAACACAACACAAAACTGAATAGTCCCTCCCTAAATATACAGCAAAAATGAGTAAATTAAGCCAAAAGAAACAAAAAGGAAAAAAAAAGTTTTATATTTTTCCTGCTGCCTAAAAATTGACTTGCACATAACTGTCCCAAATAAATATTTTCCCACCCCGAATTGATAAAGCCTTATTCAAGATTCTGCATGTGGTGTTTTTTGAACAAATCCTTCTATGTAAGGAGTGAAATTCGGGTCCATTGTTAACAGTATGCAGAACGTCAGAATCCCTACACATACAGCTCTGTAAAGAAACCCTACAGACACAGCAGCTCTCCCCGCAATAAGTGCAAAAGAAAACTATGGCAAAAAATGTTCACATTCAAGTGTAGTGTCAGGTCAAACAAAAGCTCCTCCCTTCACCAACAGGCACTTTGTGAAGGAACACAAGCCATGTGTGCAAAGGCTCAAAGTCTCATTAACAAAATCAGAGAGACCTGGAGGCCGCCACCACCACGGCCGTTAGAAATTAGTATGGAAAGATGTCAAGCATGACTCGGGGAGAGAGGGGGGCAATTTTAAGACACGGGTGCACTGATGCAAAGGCCACATGTGCTGCTTCCCTCCAGCTTTGGACCACTTTTCAAAAAGGAAGTACAAATATGCTTTCCCTTTGAAAGCCGCACCAGAAGAGGTGAGGGGGGAGGGGAGGGCCCCCAATGAAATTTGTATCTGCTTTTCTCTTTTTGAAAATAAAGTGTGCAGATTTGAAAACGTAGTCTACACGTTTTCTTCTTCTGCCCCACCCAAACAAGCAGCTGAAAACAGCTCCCCCCGGTAAGTGGGTAAGAATCGGCGACTTTGTTGATCCTCAGGCATACGATTACCTTCAACCAGGCCAACTGCTTTTTGAATACTGCCCTGCCACAAGACCATCTGGGATCCATTCTTCAGAACTAATCAATACCAAAAGCAGCAAAAAAAGCCTGAAACATTTCTATGGAGACACGTAGAGAGGAAGCACTCGTTACTGAAGAACGAGGAAAATCTTCCCACTGTGGTGAGCCATTGCCGAGCAGGAGGCTGGTCCATTGCTTTAGGTATTTATTATAACACTACAACAAAACGACTGATTATATAACCTCCATTGGCATGCTGGATTTTGACCTACAATCTTGTTCGAGCAGTAACTCCATTAGCCCTACGAAAACAACGCAATGCTGTTTGATGACTACTTTACGTGTACCTAACAAAAGAAAGCTAGATACGTGTAATGATGCAAAATGCAGTACTTGAGTGCCAGCGCATATAACATTGTACTGAATTTACATAGCAGGCAGACATAAAATGGGCAGACTGTGGACCTAGTGCTCTTTTTCCATCATCTGTTTCTATGTACTGTAATATACTTGCCCTCAAATTCTTACAATCTCTGATTGAGAGCAGGGAGGTCAAGGGACTCAATCAAGGTTAAACTAATGGCAGGCAAATTCACAGCTGTGCACCCTGAACAATCCACTGAACAGTCCCTTCCATGCCTGTGATGTTAGAAACTAGAACACAAATAACTTACATTTTTCAAGCTCACAACTGAACCAGTTTTTATTCTGAATTGTGGCAATAAACCAGGTTTGGCAACATTCCTTGCTTGATACCAAATTGTCAAAAGAAAAGAATCCATGAGTACTGACGTACGATTTATCTTCTGCAGGGTGTGTTGTGCTCTTGATTCCATTTGTCTGTTGGTGGAAACTTGCAGGCGCATACCTGTATCTGGGTGAGGCCTAGGTAAACATGTTCAGCTGATACTGTATGTGCCCAGTGCTCTTGAAAAAGCCATCGCTGATCACAACTTCTGCCCTGGAGGTGGGTACTAAGCTCACTGACAAAGTCTGTAGAGAAAATCTTTGTATGTCCAGTGAGACTTCTTGCAATGAAAGGGATGGGTATTACTCATATCTGTCACACAAGAAATGCAGTAAGTATTCATGACAGCACAACAGAAGACACATCCAAAAGAGCTGTGCGAATACCAAATCATGAAGCACTAGGCCAAGGTTTGTTGGTGAAAGTTAAGTCTACTTCAAGGAATCTTGTTTTTAAATGGTTCAAAAATGAATACAGTTTTGGTACATTACTCTAGGACTTATGTGCTTCCATGCTACTTTTCTTCTAAGACAGCTGTGTGCAGCAGCTACCAGCTCAAAGTATACCGTAATTGTTCTGTTACACTGCTCCAATATCCCACCAATTACTCAGATTTGAATTAACATGTTGAAGTTTGGATTGAAATTAAACTTATGCCTCAATACGGGCTTTTTGATGGAAAGGAAGCTAAAATTAGTCCCTGCCCTACTGCTTACTCGTGAGAATAGCTGGTGCCATACTGGTCTTAGCTAAAGAGAGAGAAGCCAGCGAAACAAACACTTTCCTTTCCGAAATGACAAAGCCTAAGTTAGACCACGGGATTTAGGTCTAAATGTTCCAGAATTAGGATGAAGTTGCAACCTCATGACTTCCACTTTTGTCTTCTGAAAAGGCAACAGTGAGAGGAATACTGTGATATATTAGAGCAGTAGACTATGAACCAGGAGACCAGGGTTCAAGTCCTGCTGTCGCTCCTTGTGACCTTGGGCAAGTCACTTTACCCTCCATTGCCTCAGGTACAAAACTTAGATTGTAAGCCCTCTGGGGATAGAGAAATACCTACAGTACCTGAATGTAAACTGGTGTGATATCTCGATTGAGATCGAATGTCTGTATATAAAAAATAAATAAACATACCTGTCATTTTAATCTACAATAAAAAGGAACAAAAAAAGGCAAAACACATACCCTTTACTCTAGAAAAAAAAAAAAACTCATCCTAAAATTCACAAGCATTCCAAAAAATGGAAACTATTTTTGAGACACAGCATTAGACAAAAGGTGCTAGAGCTTCAATAACCCATCACTTGCCTCGCAAGGGGCTGCAGACAGTGTCAGAAAATACACCAATACATCAATCATCTGCTGGTCAGCTATACCCTAAAGGATTTTACTTAAAGAAAAATTACTTAGCTGAATCAGAAAGTCTTAATCTCCATAAGGAGGGCCAGCTCTTCAAATCCAACAGCACCACTGTCCATGCTGTATACTTTTTCATATATATCCTCTTTAGAGCATCAGTATAGTTTTTTAGGGCAACAATTCTCAACCAGTGTGTCATGACACACCAGTATGTCGTGGCTCCCGGTGTCCCACTGCTTCAGGTGTGCTTCCCTTCCCCCTTTTTCCTGCCCCCATGTGCCAGTGGGAAGCCTCTTCCCTTCTTCCTGCTCCTGCAAGAGAAGGAAGAAGGGAGGAAGCCTCCGACAGACTGGTGGGGCAGGAAGAAGGGGCATCTCATAGTGAAGAAGCCTGACCCCACCAAAGCAAGGCCGCCACTGGAGCTCATCTCAGTGGCAGTGAAAAAGAAGGCCTGCTGGAGTAAAGCCACGGCAGAACTGGAGCCCATCCCTGCAGCGAAGGAAGAAGAGGTTTGGCGGTGAGGGCCTATACATGCGTATGAGAATGGGAACCTGGGTGAGTAAGTTTGTGTATGTGGCAAAAAGGAAGCAAAAGCATGTGTGCAAGAGAGAGACAGACTGGTCAGGGAGGTGACTGGCGAGAGAGAGACAGACTGGTGTGAGAGAAAGAGAGACCCTAGCTGCGTGGT
Organism: Rhinatrema bivittatum; assembly: GCF_901001135.1. NCBI lineage: Eukaryota > Metazoa > Chordata > Amphibia > Gymnophiona > Rhinatrematidae > Rhinatrema > Rhinatrema bivittatum. The sequence continues at coordinate 174,147,211 of NC_042619.1, read as the reverse complement.
CTAATTGGGGTGTGTGCACGATTGGTTGTGGGCCCTAAGGAAGAGGACTGAGTTCAGAGCTTCAGCAGCCACTGCTGCTTCTGATGTGTGCTTTTGGAATAGGAGAGTTCCTGGAGAAGGTAAGTAAAGGTGGCTTAAGTTTATTTTATTTTTTTTTTATTTACTGCCATTTAAACTATTGGGTATTTGATGTGTCTGCTGTTTTGAAATGTTTTATTGCTATTTGGACAATTTTTATGAGTTTTTAGATGTTAGATATTATTCTGCTCATCAGCTGTTTTGTAACATTACTATAGCTTTACAATTATTTCTGTGTCAGGATCTATAGCAGCTTGGCTTAGTCTGTTTTCCTAATAGGAAGTGTAGTGTTTAGAGCCTGGTTTAATATTTGTAGTGTTGCCTTTTCATGGATAGGGTTGTTACTGTTTGAGTGTTTTCCATAATACAGATGTAACTTTGTGCGAGTTAGTTTGTGTGCATTATTGCAGATCCTGGGACTGTGTTAGGTGCTAAATTTCTCTTTCAGTTTCTCCAGGTTTGCACTGTATGCAGAGTGGCTTTTTTGGGTTTCCATTCCAATTTGTCTCCATATTTATAATTTGTGGCCTTTCTGTATTTGGTGAAGGTCAATTCTGGGTGAGTGAGTGAGGTGAGTAAATACTAGCAAGACGACATTTGTATCAATCTTATTTGTTGTGTTCTCAATAGGACATGCATCAGTGGTAAATTACTATCTTTTCATAAGGAAGGCTATTGTGCCTGTCAGTAAAGGGAGTTTGTTTTGCTTTTACTGAGATGTCATCAGAACCAAAATATCTTATTTGTATGGTGAGTTGTACAGGATAATGCCCTAGATCTGCTCTGCACTCATTGCTGGGGGTTGAGGGGGTTCCTGTGTAGGCAGAATGTATGTTTTCATTTAGCCCTGTGATGGTCACAAGTTCAGTGTGTCACGCATGTGAGAACCATCTGTCAGGTGTGTCCCAGCCGAAAAAAAGTTTGAGAACTACTGGTTTAGGGTATAGCTGACCAGCAGATGATTGATGTATTGGTGCTTTTTGGACGCTATCTGCAGCCCATTGCAAGGCAGGAGACGGGTTATTGAATCTCTAGCACCTCTGATGCTGTATCTCAAAAAAATTGTTTCAATTTTTTGAAATGCTTGTGAATTTTTAGATGTGTTTTTTTCTAGAGTAAAGGGTACATATGTTTTTTTGCCTCTTCTTTCTCCTTTTTATTGAATAGAAAGTTCTGCTTTTTTGGTAAATTTTGATCTACCCACATGTAAGTGGGACCTTTACTCTAGTGACATAGTAACATAAGAATGACAGCAGAAAAAGACTAAAATGGTCCATCCAGTCTGCCCAGCAAGCTTATGATAGTAGCTGCTGCCCCGTGCATGTTATCCTCAATTATGTTAAGGGTAGTGATATTAATCAAAACCAAGCAACTGTTAAACCCATAACAAAATTACTGCTAGCAACATTTTTACAGGGCGAGCAGCCTTCATGATAATTCATAAAATGCTGCTGCTTTAACATGCTTCGCTCTTGGACTTGGCTGAGGAAGCAGTCTTGCGCTTTTCCCCTAGGGACTATGGTCCTCCCACAGGAGGTTATATTGAAAGTAGAAAAGTAGCAAGGGGGAATGAATAATTTTAGTAGGGTCTCCCCCACAGGAATGGCCTCAATGGTACAATCCAGAGTTTTATATAGTAAACCAAGGGAAGTTTCTGGAGGAGTTGTGACTAGCTTGAGTTTGGAGAGGGAAAAACCCTGTCTCCTGCTTCCAAGCTCGCAGTGAGTAGCAGATGGCCGCACAGGACATCTTCTGGTGGTGCTCCTGGTAGCCCACAAAAAGATCAAGTGGCATGATCTGGAGAAGGTGAAGGATTCTATTGTCACTAACTCAGCTGATATTCCAAAATGTCCAGGAGAGAGCGAGAGCAACCCATCTGGCACTCGTTTAAGGAGAAAGGACAATGCAACAAAGACCAAGCACTGGAACTAAAATGTACAACAGGCTGTCCCAGAAAATGGGAAATTGCCACCAATCCAAAGAGATGAAATTTCCAGCAGGAATGTGGCAGATAAAATCAGAATCCCCTTGTGTAAAACTGTGTATTATGGATAGAACAAAGAAAATATATTATGTGACAGATTTGTATTTAAGTTTTACTGTAAAGTTTTAGACTGGAACACCATAACTGTGTGGAGCCTCTTTATTAAAGCTGAGAAGACAAGTCTAGCACCTAGGGCCCTGAAGGTAAATCCTTTCTATTGGAGAACTCCACTGTGGCTGACTGTTGCGAGTCAGGACTTTGCCCAGTATTTAATGGTGTCCTCCCCTCCCCCCAAATCCAGAGGAGAAGGGTCACACCCTTGTACAAAACACCAGCTAGCTTATAGTCAGAGGGTATAGAAGTACCAGATATCTTTTCCTGGATGAATTAGCATATTTCTCTTTGGAAAAGAAGAAAAGGGAGTAAACGTGCATTAGGTGTGCATAGCAAAGGTATATGAGGAAAACAATCACATGTAAACTAAAAGCTCTCCTCTTTACCTAAGTGAAATGGGAATATATTTCCATTTAAAATGTTTTTAAAGTCTTTGGATTATTTTGCCTCATTTGTAATATATTTGAGATTTCATACACATAATTTATGGATTAATCGCTATCTGGACAATAACGCGATCCTTGATTTGTAATTTGGCTTTACGGAAAAATCAGGAGCACAGAAAGTACATTAATCCTTCTCAATCTGCTTCACAAAAATCTTGATAGAGGTATTGATTCTGCCGTGCTGCTTTTAGACCTTACCATAGTGTTTGGCACAGTGGATCATCTGATGTTGAAAGATCATTTGTTGTCCCTGGGATTATCTGACATACATCCCAACTGATTTGTTTCCGATCTTAATGGTAGATCATGACAATTGGTCTTGAATGATTTTCCTTCCTAATTTCAACTACTGTCTTACAGTGTTCCACAAGGGCTAAGGTGGAAAAAATGGAGTACTTACAGACGTTTGTCATCCAGAAAACAGATAACTTAGAAAAATCAGTCAAAGAAAAACATTTGCATCATTGGCCTCTTAGAAAAAGAAACAAGAGTTGCAAAGCTGTCGCCTTCGAGGCATGTTTGTTCCCCCAGTAACTTAATATCATGCAAAGATGGCTTCCCTTAAAGTCAATCGGGCGCACTGCAATGCTGCACCTATGTCTGCTCAAAAAGGATAATGATCTTTGCCGATTTCTCACCAGAGCTGCAGAAACGGTGTCAGGCCTTTGGGCCTGTGAAGCGGGATTTCAGCTACATGGGCCTCTTACACCATGCTTTATTCTGCCAAGCTGAAAGTTACCATCGATAACAAGGTGCTCTACTTAGAAAGAGGTGGAACAGCTCCTGGCTGATATGAAAACACCACACCAACCCGCTGATGTGCCATGAGTGATCAGCAATATTCACACTGAGGTTCCACTACTCTACAATGCTCTGTGGGAGCGAGGCCAAGAGGTTTCTTTGGATTGTACTGTTGCTCACCAGAGTTCCTTCTTTTTTTAGTTTTTCACGTTCTTACTTTATGTCTGTTAAACTTGCTGTATGGCTCTAACATGCTGTCTGATTATGAGGCATACTTTCCTTTGATTTTTGTGCAATGGCAATTACCAGTGATCACTAAATCAGGAATTTTGCCTTTTTGCCCCTCACTAATATGCTCATTGCCATTTTTATTTTTAGCGTGGGCTTTGCGAGTAAGGGTCCCGCTGCAGCGGTTTCCTTGCTATGACATCTTTGGGCCGGATTTTAAATGCCCTGTGCGCGTAAATCTGGCCGGATTTACGCGCGCAGGGCGCCGGCGTGCCTATTTTGCATAGGCCGCCTGCGCGTACAGAGCCCCGGGACGCGCGTAAGTCCCGGGGCTTCGTAAAAGGGGCGTGTCGGGGGCATTCCATAAATGACGCAGCGTTTCAGGGGCGTGACGCGGCATTTCAGGGGGCGGGCCCGGAGGCGTGGTCGAGGCCTCCGGACCAGCCCCCGGGTCGGGTGATGGCGCGCCAGCAGCCCGCTGGTGCGCGCAGATTTACGCCTGCCAACAAAGGTAAGGGGGGGGCGAAGGAAAGTTCCCTCCGAGGCCGCTCCGAAATCGGAGCGGCCTCGGAGGGAACAGGCAGCGCGCGCTGGGCTCGGCGCGCGCAGGTTGCACAAATGTGACCCCCTTGCGCGTGCCGACCCCGGATTTTATAAGATACGTGCGTATCTTATAAAATCCAGCGTACTTTTGTTCGTGCCTGGTGTGCGAACAAAAGTACGCGCTCGCGCAAAATTATAAAATCTACCCCTTTGTGAACATGTATTTCCCTGTATGCATTGCAGTGTGGTCTGACTGGGAGTGCTCATTTGCTAATCTGTTTCCAAGTTATTTCTCATTTTGCTTGCAATGCCTATTGCTTGTTTTTTCTGGCCTTACCGAGGATGCCAATTGACGTATCCCTTGCTATGAGTCAGGGGGTTCATATGATATCTTGATTCTCTAGTAGAGGTAAGAGGGTTTGCTTTACTTGCTACTTGGCTGGAAGGGATATCCTTTTCTTTGGATGCCATTGCTATTTTTTATATATACCTCTGTCACTATCTTAAAAACACCTCCAGCCAGTAAGTCAGGTTATCTTGGATCCAGTGGTTACTTCTCTTTTGGGTGGGGTTACCTGTTAGAGTGAAAACACCTCAGCTGACCTGGAGCCCTATCACAGGTATGTGACCCCTATTGAGCCTGATATTTTCTCTCTCGTTTGATGTCTGCTTTTAAAAACTTATGCCCTTGAATGTTAAGGGTATCTCGTCCCCCATAAAACGGAAACATATTACAATGGGCAAGCCGTAAACAGGTTCAGATTCTTCTCCTGCAGGAAACTCACTTATCCAATGTAGAACATGATAAATTTAGAAGTGGTTGGGTAGGAAGTGTTTATTACTCATCATATAACCTCCCGTAGCTGGGGAGTTTGTGTCTTGATTAATAAAACTTGCCTTTGCAAGTCCACAAGTCATTTGTGGACCCTTAATTGTTCTCTTTATGATAAATGTGTCCTTGTGAATGTGTATGGCCCTAACCACAACCAAGAAGCCTTTATAGAAGATGGCTTTTGGATAGGATAAAGTGTGTATGCGGGGAGATTGAAATGTTTTTATGAACCCCCTTTTAGATAGATCTTCTGGGTGCCCTTCTCTGTCACCTGGTTTGATGGACTTTTGGTTTGACCCACTATGGCATTTATGTTCTTATTTAACCAGACTTAAAACAAATCATAAAAGTATGTTTTCACACAATACATAATCAAGCTGCGGAATCTGTTGCCAGAGATTGTGGTCATGGCTATAGGCATATCAGGGTTTAAAAGAGCTTTGGACAAGTTTCAATAAAACGTTAGCAGCCAGGTAGACTAAAGAAAGCTTTTGCTATCTTTAGGAGCAAACAAGCAACAGATCTATTTTTTGAGATCTGCCTGGTACCTGTGACCAAGACTGGCCACTGTCAGAGTCAAGATGTTAGGCTTGATTGACCTTAGTCTGATCCAGCATGGCATTTCTTATATTCATCACACACACAAAGTAAAAACTAATACATAAAATATACAGACATTTAAAGAGTTAGTGAAGATTATAAACTTCAATCTAATTATTAAACGTTTACCTAAACAGGAGAGCATTCCAAAGAGAGAGCACGATAGATAAATGCTATATGTCTTGTAGTTTCTAACCTAATTTCTGAGGATGTAAAGAATGACATGATCTTCAAGGCTTAAAAGGGGTCAGAAGGTTGGCAAGATATTTAAGTTGGCCCCTATATAAAGATCTGAATACAAGGTATAGGATCTTAAATGTTTCACTACAGATAGGTAACCAACATGTTTCTTTAAATACAATTTTGCCTCCATATTGTTAGGAGTTGAAACAGATTTAGAGACCCCCTGATATAGAGCATTACAATAGCCCAAATGGCTCAACCCAAGAAAAGGCAATATATATTTTAGGAAATAGGGCACATGAACAAATGTTGCCATTTGATTACATATTTATTTATTTATTTATTGGTTTTTATATACCGCCGCTCAGAGATATCACGTCGGTGTACAGAGAGTTTTAAATCAATTTAAAATACCCAAAGTATTCACTACTTCTCATTTGTGGGGTGTTTTTAGGAGGCCCATGCCTCCTACTCACCTATAGGGCCACTGATTATTTTGGATTCACCTTCATCTTATGAGCAGAAAGCCAAAGTGATCTTGTTTAAAACACTGATTGGATTTCCCCTAATTCCTCAAGGAAATTAGGATCTAAATAGGAGACAAATTTATTTTCATCAGCAAATAAAAAACAAGATCTGAGATCATTTTTGCTAAGGGGACCAAGTATAAAGTAAACAATATAGGTGCAAGTCTGAGCCCTGAGGGACTCCGCATAACTAACCTTGATTCCGGAGGTTCAGATCCCAAACTAACTTGGTAGGAGCAATTTAACAGCTATGATTTAAACCAGCCTAGAATCATACCCTCAAGACCAAGTTCTGAATGTGCATGGATCACCAAATAATGATCATCTGTGTCAAAGGCTGTGCTCATAATCAGTTAAAATAGTAAGTGCATCCTTGGCACCATCCAATTTAGTTTTTCATCTCATTTAACAGGGCCACCAAAGCTGATTTGGTACTGTGACCTGTCAAAAACCCGATTGCCTTGGATGAAAAGCATTAGCCTTGTCCAAAATATTTGAGGCCATAGAGGCAGCTGTGCTAATATCTATTCAGGAAGATAGGCAAATTAAGACATTAGTAAGTGCTGAAACAGAGGCTGTATAGCAGTGAAATGGGCAACAATGAGCAAATAATGAACCCTGCTCTGAGCTATGGAATGCATTAGCTGCCTTGTTACACTATACACGAGCTCCACTCAAGTGACAGCAACATCCTATAGGAAAAAGAAAAGTAGGCAGGAAAACTGCACAGTGCAGGCAGACACTTCGGTGCAAATTAAGGGCAATTTGCCAAGAATGTCTGGCCATGTTTCAAATCTCTACACCGCCTCATTCGCATACACTGACATTTATGGGGAATATCAGCACTCACGGGGGGGGGGGGGGGGGGGGGGGTGGAGAGACAGAAAACATTCTGAGCCATGGCTTTAGAAAGTATCAAGCAAATGCTGCAATCTTTAGAAGCAGACATGTCTGCAAACCACATCTCCATCTACCATCACTATTTCATGAAGATCTGTTCTAGTCACAAATAGGAGCTTTGCTGTCATTTTAGTTTCATTTTGTGCACACTAACTGAAATACGTGACATGCAATCGTGTGCATACACAAGTAAATGCACCCATAAAAACACTTAATTTGCACAAATGATTTAGTGTGCGCAAAAATGAAGACAATTTTAAAAAAAACCCTACGAAACAAATGAAAACTTTTTCAGCTGCACACCCCAGTCAAAGGAGACATGCACACATTCACATGGGTTAAACCAGTGATGGCAAACTCCAGTCCTCAAGTACCTCAAAAACAAGCCAGGTTTTCAGAATATCCATAATGAATATGCATGAGATAGATTAGCATACAATGGAGGTAGTGCACGCAAATCTTTTCATGCATATTCATTGTAGATACCCTGAAAACATGGCCTGTTTATGGCATGAGAGCTCGCCATCACTGGGTTAAACCAACCTATGAATATGAGAAAGCACCACACCACTTTTACAATGCTAGCTCCAAGATGCTTAAACCAGGGTCATGCAGCATCTGACAATATATGATTTACAAAAGTGGTTTATAAATAAAACAAAAATTCCCTATCTGCTCCTACATACATTTGAAATATCTGATATTCTGCCTTTTTTCTAAATTAATCTCAAAGTGGACTACAATCAAATTTATGATTAAAAAATAGTTGCATCACAAGTTACAATCAATAATAGTTTACAAGCACCATCAACCAAGAGAACACCACCACGCTCTCAGCACTTCTAGACAGTTCTTAGCTAAAATGCTGTGCCACTGGCTGGGATGCTGCACCTGCAGCGATCCTTTTAGAATCTTCAACTTCCTCCTCTGTACCCGTCTTCTGCCTCCAAACTCTTATCCATCCAGGAAAGATTATAATGGACACAAATATGGAATATACCATATGTTAACACCCTGTTCACTTTTACTGATATATGAGCAAGAATGTCGCAGCATGGTCTACTGATCGAACACAGAATTTCAGCAGTCCAAAAGGTGCACTCAGTCAGGGACCCAGTGGGCACGGGGCATAGTTATACCACTCTTCAGAGAGCGTGGGAGTGGGCGGGAGTTAGCAGCCAGGATTAGAGGGAGTAGTCACCTACAAGCACAGAAAGGGGCAATCTGTGAAATGCTAGAAGTTAATATAATACTGCAGTCTTCAGTAATAAAGATTCCAACACTTACCCAGTAAAATGCCTGGGCAACACTGCAGGAGCCAGAACATTTGGCCAACATGTGCATTACCAGAAGACTATTGTCAAAGCAGGACTGAATGTTCAGGTTGTGACAATGCTTCCCCAGGTTCCAGCCATGGCTTCCTAACTCCTTGATGGAGCCAAACTAGCATGGACTTTAGGTATGTGAGCTATGTTAAAGGCCACCCATTTTACCTCCCTCCTTACTTCTACTCAGTACAGGGCTACTGGATATAGTCAGGTATGTACACAAGAACGTCTTTAATAGGAACAGAGGACTGATGCCAGAAGTCCCCCCCCCCCCCCCCCCCAATCAGCCTCTGGAAGGAGCCAGATAAACAGATATCACCACTGATATCAATAGAAAAGTATGAAAGTGGCCTACATAGGCAGCCATCCATCCATGCCAAATTGACCACACCTGTCCGGAGATAACCATCTGCAAGGGGGGAGGGGGGACCACTGTATCCTGCAATGCACTGACTACCACTGAGATATACTTCAAAATGCAGATCCATCTTTGAGAAAATGGATAGCACCACCCTCTTTATGCTTCCTGTATATAGGCTGCTGAAAACCGTGAGACATAACCATAAGATGTGTCAATTGTACCAAGTGACCACCCACTGTTCTTCAGCTCAGCATCTTAGACCAATGCTGGCACAGGTGCTGTGATAATTAGCAACATAAGACCTGCCCTGCTAGGTCAGACCAAGGATCCATTGCCTCTGACAGTGGCCAGTCCAGATCAACAAATTGCCTGGAAGATTCATTACTTGCTGTTCAGAGCTTTAAAAAAAATTCTCCCAATTTTTTTTTTTTTATTTTTTTTTACTAAGACTTGTTTCCAAATCTATTCTAAAAGGTAACAGGGGTCATAGAAACCAGCATAACTTACACCCTGTTTTAGGCATCTGTATTCTGGTTCCTTGAAAAACAGTTACTCCTTTGAAATAGAATCGAGATGATGTTAATCTTCTGATTTATTGGTTGGGTTATGATTAAATACTGTGGGTCAGAGAGGAATATTCTTTTGATATATTGTTCTGGCTCCTTGAAACATGTGTTTGGATTTTTGGTTTTGATATTCCTGGGTTTGCAAAACTGGATAAGGCTCATCTTGATAAGCATTTTTTTTTTTTGGGGCATTTGTCAAAAGTTGTCGTCTTTAAAGAGCCTTAGAAGAAGCAATACAAAGTCAGCAACTTTTTAACAAATGCCATAAAAAAAAAAAATGCTTATCAGAACTGCCTTTATCCAGTCTTGCAAACTCAAGACAAAATCAACCCCAAACATTAAAATGTGTTTCAAGAACCCAGAGGCCAGATGCCTGAAGCATGATTCGTAAGTCATGCTGGTTTCCATGAGCCATTACCTTTTGGAATGCAAAGGCACGAAATGGGCTAGACTCCTGCCTAGCAACTCCTACAAAGCACAGACACAAACGAAACACTGCAGGTGCAAAAATACTTCACACAATTGCATGTGTTCCTGTTGCTTCATCTAGAAAATGAACCTGAAGTACTTACTTTGTTTCTTCAGAAAGGGTGTATTGAAGTTAAGAGACTTGAAATATTTCAACTATGAAATAATTTTTTCAACCTCCAACCCTGCAGGGCCATCATATTACTGAGGCAGCACTGGGAAGGTAGGAGGGTAGAGTAAGAGGGGCGTAGCTTGCATACCCCAAATGGAATTTCATGCTGAAATGGGAAACGAACTGAACTACCCAAAGTTTTGGAGTTTTCTTGGTGTCTGCACTTCCTGTTATAAAAGGAAGCTTATTCAGCAGAAGGAAAGGTTCCCCCTGTATCTTACTAACAACTAAAAGCAGCAAGTATAGGCTTAGTGAAGGAGTTCTTTAGTGAAGATGCAGTTAGTAAGGCCAGCAGCTTGCCCATCTGTCCCCAGGTTACTAGAAAAGATGGCTCTACCAGAATGAAATTTAGTTAAAGGCCACTCAGCACTTGTATAAAGAAGACACCTGCCAGAGCATTTAAATACAGATTAGGCCTGTGAATATTGGTCTGGTATAATTCAAAGCTAAAATAATCTTACCACCACCATATTCACATGCAGGTACATTTTCCATCCGATGACCCTTGACCCTCCTATTTTGGATTCTTCCCCCCTGGCCAGCCCACAGACTGGAGGAGAGTTTGCACTCATGGTCATTGCAGCTGTTTTCCTCTTCTCCTTGTTGCGTTGGGTTTACTGTATAAACAGAAGTATTTGCTGCAGAGTTGGGGAGGGGGAAACAACCACATGGACAGAGTTCATACTCTCTTTGCTTGGGCCCCTTGCTGATGTTCATACTGCTTCAGCCTTCTTCCTCCAGCTCTTCTTGGTCAGTGATGTGCTATGAGGGGGAGGTAGGGCCAGAGCCACTGACAAGTGATCAACTGTGGCCCCACTTAGGTGCTGTGGCGTAAAGGAGCAGCAGAACTCCCTAATGGGCTTCTGTTGACTATCTAGAGTAAAGGGGAAAAGCTATATTACCATGGGAAAAGAGAAGGTATGATGAGAATGTTAGAAAGAGGGATAGAGAGAAGAAGACAGTGAGAAAGGTGTGTGCTGGAGGAGGGGGAAGAGAGGACTAGGAGTGGGAAAAAAAGGTTGAAGGAGGGTTTGGTAAGGAATGAAAGCTAGAGAAATAGAGAATTTATATTTTACGAAATAAGACCCCCCCCCCCCACACACACACACACACAGCATTCATTATGCAGTAAATATTAAATTGCAAAATTCTCCAAATAAAGGTTAGGAGACGAGTACACATACCATCTTAATGACGGGATGAACTAACCCCAAACATACATTCAACAACATAGATAAGCTTCGTGTAAGCATTTGAGTGCAATTCTAAACATGCAAGAAGAAAGGAGGTGGGGCCTAGCTGGCTTCCAACTGACAGCCTTAGCTAAGGAAGAAAAGTGCACACATGGCAAAAGTTGTGGTTCTGCTATCAGGGGTGGGCGAACAAAAAAAACCAGTCTAACAGTCAGCCTCTTCTAAGACAAACCAATGAAACCAAGCCACTACCAGTCTACTGGAGCAGATTAGAAACGTTCTTGGTGGGAACTTCTGTCCCAAGCCTCACTTGCAATGTTATTAATCAGATATAGCATAGCATGGGAAGGACTGTATGTAATGAAGTGTAATTTAAATAGCAACGGCCCAAAACAAAGAACCTAAACCAAGAGGAGGTTTCAACTACATGACAAGGTCCTTCAGACCATCAGACAAGATGAAAAGCTTTCAAAGACATTTACAGCATTGCTCTAAATTTCTCTGTGCTCAACTGGAAATGTAAATGAGCACAGAGCTGATATATGGGTAAAGTGTTAATGTTCTTTGCTTCACTGAAAACCGTGGCTTATAAGTCGACACAAAAAAAGCCTAATTTTATAGAATATGGAATCGTTTTTTGGACTACATGGGGAACAATGTCACTAGCACTACGTACTTTGGACAAATACTGAAAATATTATGTAAACTAAGTACCTAATTACTAAGCTAAGCTTTCTTCCCCCTCCCCCAAGCACCAAATGGGGCAAAGGGGGGGGGGGAATCCCTTTGTAAGAAATAGCCGTTTCCAATGTCCTCCAAACTTTATACCGCATGAAACGTTAATGGGAAAAAAAAATCATCGTAATCTCTGGTACCAGCAATTTGTTTTATGATGTTTGATATAAATCCTCACTAAGAAAGATATAAGAAGTTATATATATATTACAGGAAATTGTATTTTAAGAGGTCAAAGAATTGCCTTATGTCGTTTCCATCCTCATCTCTTGCTATGCAATAGTAATGGACTCTGAATACCCAAGATCTTCCCTGCTACACAAGGACACACTGAACCAGTGTTATGCAGTCATAGCCAGCTTTAACACACTTGTAATAAAGAAAGGAGGACTGTATTAAACATTGTTAATGCTGCCACAACGAAGAATATCACAGTTCCTATTTACAGACAGAATACATCGGAGGGGGAGCTACCTTCAACAAAGACATGAATTGATAAGGCCATGGGACCTGATAGTAATTACTCAAGGATACCAAAAGTGCTTAAGAATGTGATAAGCACACCCCTCGCAACTCTGTTCAACTTGTCCTTTAAGAGAAGCAAGCTTTCAAAGGGATGGATGAAAGCGAAGGTGGTCCCACTACACAAGAGGCAGGCGCTATAAACTCACTGGTCTAGCTTTAGTATAACCTTCACAGTTTTGCCCACTACTGGAGAAGATAATGCAGCTCATCAAAATAACTAAAATATAGGACACCAGCCAACATGGCTTCACAAAGCGTAGATCCCAGACAGACTGAGTTCTTTAAGGAAGCGATACAAGTGGTGAATCAGGGAGGTGCAGCAGATACTGCCTTCCTAGACTTCGGTAAGGCTTTTGATATGTCTGCACGGACAACAAGCAAGCTACACAGCACAGGAATACAACAGAAAGATGTAAATCGGGGAGGGAGAACTGATTGGAGGGCAGGACATAGTGGTAAACAAAGACCACCTTGATGAAGACAGTGACCAGTGGGGTACAAAAGCACTCAGAACTGGGACCAGTTCTTTTCAATATCTTTTTGACATTGCTAAGGAACTTAAGAGAAAAGCGTGCATGTTTGCAAATGATATCAAAATGCAGAGCAGAGTAGAAACAGAAACACGACGGCATCCAGTCTCCATCTGTCCAATTAATTTAGCATTATAATTCTCATCATTTCTTTAGAGATCCCCTGTATTTATCCCCATGCTTTCTTGAATTCAAATACTGTTTTTGCTCCACCACCTCCACTGGGAGACTGTTCCTTGCATCCACCACACACTGTAAAAAAAAATAATAATAATAATTCCTAAAATTACTCCTGAGTCTACCCCTTTTCAATCTCATTTCATGACCTTTCATTCTAGAGCCTCCTTTCCATTGAAAAAGGCTCACCTCCTAGGCATGGAAACCTGAGACATTTCAATGTTTCTTTCATATCTCCTCTATTTCGCCTTTCCTGTAGTGTTTACAAGTTTAGATCTTTGTCTACCTCCATATGCTTTAGAACAAAGACTACAGTCCAATTTAGTACCCACCCTCTGGACAGACCCCATCCTGTTTATATCCTTTTGAAGGTGCAGTCTCCAGAACTGTACACAGTATTCCAAGTAAGGTCTCACACCAAGGACCTATAGAGATACAAAAATCACATCCCTTTTTCTGCTGACCATTCCTCTTCCCTATGCAGCCAAGCATCTTTCTGGCTTTTACCATTGCTTTATCCACCTATTTGACCACCTTAAGATCATCAGATACAATTACCCCCAGATCCTGCTCTTCCTTTGTGCTTAGAAAACTTTCACCTCCAATACTGTACCTTTGCCTTGGGGTTGTTACATCCTAAATGCATTACTCTGCATTTTTTTTTTCACATTAAATCTTAGCTGCCAGACCTTAGACCATTCCTCGAGCTTTCACTAGATCCCTCCTCCCTGGCTATCCACCCTGTTACAGATTTTGGTATTTTCAGCAAGAGAAATCTTTCCCAACAACCCTTCCGTTATATTGCTCACAAAAATGTGGAAATGAATCAGTCAAAGGACCGATCCCTGAGGCACACCACTAGTAACAACCCTCTCTCCTCAGAACACTCCATTTACCACTACCTTGTGTCACCTCCCACTCAGCCTTTGTTATTTGTATCCACTTGCTAGATGTAATTTCCAACTTTGGTTCTATGTAAACCGATGTGATATGTACTAGTACATGAACATCGGTATATAAAAACCTTTAAATAAATAAATAACCCAGTCAGTCACTCTGTGCACCCTTGGAATTGATCCTAATTTTTTTTTTTTTTTAAGTCTCCTATGCGGAACCGTGTCAAAGGCCTTGTTGAAACCCAAATCTATCACTCTTTCTTGATCCAACTCTCTAGTCATCTAATCAAAGCAATTGATCAGATTTTTATGACCAGATTTACCTCTGGGAAAGCCATGCGGCCTTGCATCTTGCAATCCTTTAGATTCCAAAAACTGCACTGCCCTCTGATTTAACAGCAATTCCATTGGTTTGCTCACCACAGAAATCTAAACTGGCCTGTAGTTCCCAACCTCCTCCTTACTTCCACTTCTATGAACAGAAACCACATCTGCCCTTTTCCAGTCCTCTGGAACTACTCCAGACTAAGGAAGAATTGAAAAGATCAGTCAGCAGACCAGCCAGAACGTCACTAGGCTCCCTTAGTATCCCATCTGGCCCCATTGCATTAGCTACTAAGTTTAGTTAGCTCCTCATGAATACACTGTTCTGAAAATTGATTTAGGTTTACCTCATTTCCAATCTTATTTGTTTCATGTGGAAAAAAAAAAAAGAATTTGAACTGGAAGCATGCTCAAGGACTGGAAAATGAGTTTCAATGCTAACAATATAGCATAATGCCTTTGGGATGCAAACCTCCATTAGCCCAAGGCCGGCGGAAGCACTAGGCGAACTAGGCGATCGCCTAGGGCGCTGAGCATTAGGGGGCGCCGAGCCGCTGACGGCCAATGGCCGACGGTGGACGTCATCCCAATGGCAGATACACACAGCAAGAAGATCGCAGGGCCGTGGTACAGTCGCGTCTAAACATGCTGGTGCTCCTCCTCCTTCCTGCCCGCGCGGCCCCGGAAGAAAAATGTTGCCGGAGCCGCGCGGGCAGGAAGGAGGAGGAGCATCAGCCAATGCAGGAACTTCTCCTCCTTCCTGCCCGCGCGGCCCCGGAAGAAAAATGTTGCCGGAGCCGCGCGGGCAGGAAAGAGGAGGAGCATCAGCCGCCTGCCGGAAGGAGGAGGAGCATCTGCCACGTTCAGAAGAGGATCAGCGCGGCTCGAGAAGACCGGGCCGCTGCAGAGCCCATCCTGCAGTGGCCCGTGAAGAGGAGGCCCAGAGGTGAGAGAGAGAGACTAAGGGTTTGTACAGTGTGTATGTGTGCGTGTATGAGATGAGTTGAGAGACTGTGTGTGTGTGTGGGAGTGAAGACCTGAATGTTTGCAGAGACAGCATGGGAGAGCCTTTGTGTGTGTGTGAGTCAGCATGTGACAGTGAGAGCCCGTGTGTAGGAATGATTGTATGAGAGAGAGCATGTGACAGTGAGAGCCTGTGCTTGAGCAGGACAGCATGTGGGAGTGAGAGAGAGCCTGTGTGTGTGTGAGTGAGTCAGCATGTGACAGTGAGAGCCTGTGTGTAGGAATGATTGTATGAGAGAGAGCATGTGACAGTGAGAACCTGTGCTTGAGCAAGACAGCATGTGGGAGTGAGAGTTAGACAGCATGTGCAAGAGAGAGACTGTGTATAAATGATTGTATGAGGGACAGCATGTGAGAATGAGTGCCTGTGTATGTGAGAGAGAGAAAGCATGTGAGAATGAGAACCTGACCATGTGTTTGAGGGAAGCAGACAGATGGAGAGAAAATAAATATGTTATAAAGGAATTGGCAAAAAAATAAGAAAGGGAAGGTGGAAAAAAAAAGCCTGTGACCAACCGATTAGAAAACTAAGATCAGACAGCAAATGTAAAAAGAAATAAATTACTTTTTACTGATTGGAACATGTAATCTTTGGGAATGTGCAAGAGTAGCACTTTCTCTATGCGGATCTCACAATGTACGAGATCAGCATAGAGGAACTGGAAGCCCATGGGGCCTGCACAGAGGAGGCAGCAGAATGGGCTTCAGTGCCAATAGCAGCAACCAGCACCTCCGCAATAGCCATACAGCGGCAGTGACAGTGGCAGCAGAAGAATGAGAGAGGCTCTGAGGTTGCTGGCAAAAGAAAGAGAGGGGGTCTCTGCCTTTAGTGTGTGCATGTGTATGAATGGGAGTCTGCCTGGCGGTGTATGTGTGTGAATGCATGGGTGCCTGCCTGAGGGTGTGTCTGTGAATGAGAATGTATGGGTGTCTTCCTGGGGTTTGTATGTGTGAGAATAGGTGCCTGCCTGTTTGTGGTGTATGGGTGTGTGTGAGAATAAATTGGTGCCTGCCTGGGGGTCTGTGTGTGTGAGAATGAATGTGTGCATGCCTGGGGGATGGGGAGGGAGTGGTGTGAAAATGAATGGGAGCCTGCCTGGGGTTCAGTGTGAGAATGACTAGGAACTTGTCTGTGTGTGTCTGTGTCTGTGTGAGAACGAGTGGGAGCTTGCCTGGGAGTGTGTGTATGTGAGGGAGCCAGTGAGAGTGAGAGCATGAGTGTGTATGAGAAAATCCAGGGGAGTAAGAGTTTGTGTGGGGGTGTGTGTGGAGGGGGAGAGAGTGCCTTAGAGCCTGAGTGTGTCAGTGTCTGTGAGAGCGAGAGGTTATGGTTGGGTATAAGAGCATGAATGTGTATGTATGTGACAGTGTATGTGTGAGAGAGAATGGATATGTGAGTATGTGTGAGAGAGAGAGGATAACCTCCTAATCCTCGACAATATCAGGGTGACTGGAAATCAAGAGCTCCCATGTATGGACAGCAGGGGCTTTTTAAAATCCTTATTAATTTTAATTATTGTGTGTTATTTGATATATGTACTGTTTTGAAATATTTTATTGGTGTTTGGGAAATTGTAAAAATGTATATGATTTTAATTAATAGAAATTCTATTTATCAGTAGTTTTAAAATATTTTATTAGTATCGTTTTACTATTATAACTGATGCTTTGTTTCTTGATTTTATTTGTTTTATGAGGAATGGTTGTTCTGTTTTTCCATTGCTAATACACAGAGTCTGGCTTCTTGGGGTTTCCATTTCAGTTTTTTCTAATTTGTGCTCCTTTATTTTGTATTCTGTATTTGGTGAGGGTGTGTGACCATGATGAGAGATTCTGCTATCATATAGTGTCTGTATAGAGATCTATAGCAATTGGGTTTGTTTTGTTTCCTCAGTAGGTGGTGTATTGGTATTCTAGGACCCAGTGTAATATTTACCCTTGTTTTTTCAAAGGTAGGGTTATTGTTGTTTGAGTCTTGGTGTTATTACTGTTATGTTATGATGGGATTGCAGTATAGATTTTGGGTGTCTTTTTTGCGGTGCTTTGTGTTAGTTCACAATGTGTCTGGCAGTGGAAGGTGTTTGTGCTGCTGTTACTGTGAGGTGACACCAGAATTTGAAAATATCTTTTAGTATGATGAGCTGTAAGGGAAACATCCAAGCTCCATTGTTTGGGGGAATTTCAGTGGATGCACAGAGATACAGAACTGGAGGTGCAGGATTTATATTGACATTCTGTCCCTTCCTATATATTCCAGACTTCACTCTCATAATCCATATAGAATTAGTTGAATGAGGCTATCAAATAATTTTATAGTAGTTTTACTAGAAGTGTGAAACTGGCCAGCTTTTTAAAATAATGCAGAGGACCCTTTGGACTTTTTTTAACAACACTTTTTTTTATAACCAATTTTAAAGCAGGATCCATGCTATAGAGGTGGGTGTGATGAAGAAATGTCATTTTGGCTCCCCCCCACCCAAAACAAATTCTTCTGTCTAGAGATGCCACTGATTTTCTGTGGCACACAAATGCATTGGCCCCTGGGCGCTGGAGACCCTTGGTGCGCCACTGGGTGCGAGCCATATGGGGCCGCAAGTGGTGGCAAAGAGGAGTGGAGATTTGGCGGGCCGCAAGCAGTGCCCAATCTGCTCGCGACCCAGAAAACCCCAGTCAGCGGGCGTGATTGAGAATGAGGTAGGAGTCGGGGCCGAGACCGGGGGGGGGGGGGGGGCGCAAGGAAGAAGGCTCGCCTAGGGCGCCAAATCCCCTTGCACCGGCCCTGCATTAGCCACATATCAATTAGAAGAACAAAAACTCAAAACCTGAAGAAATATCTCAGATGACCTGAAGGTAGTCCGTCAATGTAACAAAGCGATTGGGAAAGTTAACTGCATGCTCATTTGCATAAGCAGAGGTGGAGGCAGCAGGAAAAAGCTGCTTGTAATCGTCACTGGTGGGACACCTTCATAAAAATGAGCATGAAAAGTGGTTCAGAAAAGCTACTAAAATGATACAGGTGCTGCAACACACACTACAAACGGGCTTAAGACATGTGAAATGTACCTGCTTGCTGGAGGAAATTAAAGGATAAGGAGGATATGAAAAGGAAATTCAAGGACAAGGGATTGCAGGGAGGAACGTTCAGCGAAAACATAAGAACACTACTGATTTTAGTAGATGCCTGGAACAGTCCTGGCAACAGAAGAAAGAATATCCAGAACCAAGATAGCATTTAAACATGTACTGGACAGAGTAGGGCAGGTTAGCTGGTGTGTTAGTAAGGCTGAAAAAAGGCTGCAGAGAAGCCTTTGTTGCAATAGTTAAATTGGTCTTAAAAAGACTCATCCTCCCTGCTCCTGACCCACACCACATTTTCTACCTCACTCATATTTATTTGATTTATTATTTTTTGGCACTTCAAAGCAGATTACGTTTAGGTACTGTAGGTATTGATTGGGTAAAGCTTCAAGAAATCAGGGCTTTGCCCCCAGTGAAAGACTTTAGGTTTTTACTGCCCTTTGGCGTTGTTGGTTCTATCAATCCCACCCCCTCACCAAAACACCAGAGAGCAGAAAGTCTAAGGCACAGCCCCACAATTTTCTGCAGCAGGTCAGGTAAATTGTGTCACAAATTTGAAAATTTTGAAGTACACTGACAAACATTTCCATCTTTTATCTTACATTTTAAAACAAAGCTTTCCAGCCTTGCATGTGTCTGCATAATTTATTTTCTTTTCATTGTCTGAGGAAAAGGAATTTCAAGTATCAGCAAAGGGAGCAGATCTCTGGGATAGAGAAAGGAGAAGGGAGAATCACCAGGAATAGTTAAAGAGTGCGAGAGCGCGCGAGAGAGAGAGCGAGTGCGAGAGAGAGCGAGAAAGTGTGCGTGTGTAAGATGGGAGATTGAGTGAGTAAGTAAGGGGGGGAGGTGAGAGACTAGGATGGGTTGATAGGTGGCTCCTGAATATTGAGAGAAGGGAGAGATAGGAAGGATGATCTGGGGAAAATAATTTATCAAGGGAAGAAGAATTCCTATCCACCCCATAAGACATTCCCCTCTTTGCTCTCCTCCATCTGCTTCAGGGTCAATCCCTCCCCTTTTGTTCTCTGCTGGCTGCCTGGGAGAGGCTGGGTCAGGAAGCAGAGAGCTATTTTCTGCTGAGTAAGATTCAGCACAATTGAAAGGCAGCAAGTCCTCAGCCAACCTGCTGCCCCCAGATCTCTGCCACCCTAGACACAGGCCTAGTGTGCTTACTGACAAATCCAGGTCTGCTTGCCCCACAAAAATGAATACCTGCTGTCAATTAAACCCAACTATTACTCACCTTTGAAGCTTTACATTACATTTTTTCTTGGTTCTCTCCCCAAACAATTTGTCTTGCCTGTCCTGACGAGAAACTAAATTTCCACAAAACAGACTGTCTCTTATGTGTGTTAATTTAGTGCTACTATATAAAGAATGATCATAGTCGTAATAGTAGGGGTTAATAGGCAAAAAAAACTAGAGAAGAAGGAGTTCATTTTGCTCATTCATATGGAACTTAAGACCAAAGAGGACAGAAGAAAAAAGCCAATGGGCATAAAATAGCGGAGAGCTGCTTTGAGCTTCCAGGTAGTGTGGGACAACCTGGATAGAGTGGGCACAGTAATAACCTTAAAGAGCAGCAAGAGCTAGTGGTACATTTTGGGCAAGAGCCTTACTAACTTTTATGGTGGTTTGGAGTATTAGAAAGATTGGTGGTAGGACATGAGAAGGGGACTGATGCTGGATTAAAATTTAGGACTTGCAACAAGCCTACCAGCAGAAGAAGTGGTAGAGCTCTAGGCCATCACTAAAACAGAATTTAAATATGCTCAGGACAGCCAGCCAGCAGTGGTAGAACAGGGTTTAGTTATTGGGTAAGAGATATGGTGGTGGAAATGGAGAGAAAGTTGACATTTTAAGTATGGGAATTCATGTTTATCTACCCAAAGTGATAGAGAATCAGAAAGGAAGACAACTGAGCCCATGGTCTTATGCATTTGCAGATCTATGAATAATATGCAAATAGCTAAAGGTAAGTTTAACTGTTTTGTAGCCATAGAGATGCAAACTAAAATGTACCAGTTCTTGCCATTACTTGCACACGATCACATTACTGTGAAAGCTGCTAAAAGAAGATGCTTTGCTAAAAAAAAAAAAAAAAAAAAAAAAAAAAAAAAAGAGTGCCATGATAAAAACCAGAGCACACCATATCAGTGACATGCTTTAAAGCAGCTCCTTTTAGTGGTCAATCCTCTCTCCACTGCATGGAATGCTGTCCCAACCTGCATCTCACACTTAGCAGCACCATGTACGTCAGATAAAGTTTAGCAAAGAACTTTGGAATGCAATTTATTGGAGGGTTTTCAGTATTCTTTTCCTCCAGGGACTCCAATCAAGATAAAAGGTAAGTTGAATTATAAACAGCCAATCTGATCTCATGCCGTGAGAGGGAAGCACAACAGTGAGAGAAAGCAAATATCCATTACCTACCGATGCACCTCTCCCATCCTTGGCCACCCTTGGCATTTGTTTTGCATACACGCTCGACAAAAATGTCACACACAGAGGCGATCTTACCTGGCTGAGAAAAACCAAAAAGCATCAGGGTACATACTGCACCCTGATGCTTAAAAGGCAAAGCAACTTTAATTATCCTCCAAGATGTGAACAGGTGCTTTCCTGCCTATTACAACACTACCCTGGTGTTTGAGTTACTCAGCCTTTGGCCATGCACCTTGAAACACACCCAGGGTGTGCTAATGGTCAGACACAGGATGCCATTTCACATCTCAATGCTCAAGACAGCAGAGTCTTAATCTTTAAAGAGCTAGTGACAAATATGTTTACCTTGCTTCATCTTTAACTTATTCAGTAGATAAAACAATGATTCAGCTTTCCTGTGCTGTTATTCATTCCCGAGACAGTGCTAAAGATTTTGACAGTTCCACTTTCCTAACCACACATGCATTGGTCAGCCATATGACAGATCATGGCTCTGATTTTAAAATGCAAAGGAATAACAACCTTTTCTAAGACAAAACCATATTCTCTTCATTACTTATCTAGGAGTTGTCAGGCTCTAAGTCATTGCCAGTATGGGAGATGTGGTAGTAAAGGTCGTTGGGCACCAGTCTGACATATGCATCCTAGTAGTGGTGGGGTCCTGGTGTCACACATTTCTGTCTTGATATCGCTACTTAAGAGGCACTGGAGGTGGTAGCCCTGAATTCAACCACATCTATGACTGCAGCAGAGAAGCAGGCCCGAATCCAAGCCAGCTTAGGTGGTAGAGGCTCGGGAAAATCACAGCACATGGGTACTGTGAGAGCGGCACGAATACCACTATAGTAACCCCTTTAAAAAAAGTTTAGCCTGAGGAACATTGGCAGCTAGGGTTGCAGTAGGTTTAAAGCATCAGCAACGGTGCTTCTAGAGGACAAACTAGATAGAGTAAACACCAGTGACCCTAAACAGGACATGCATCATAAACGTTCGAGGCCTACTGCTATGCATACAGACTGAGTAAAAGGTGCAGGCCTAAAGCCATGTGATGTTTTTGGCAACTATTTCCTACAGACATAAGGCAGCACTGGGCACTGTAAGTGCAACTAGTTTGTTTTTACTCAGGGGATGGGCCCTTTAGGGTCTGGACCAACAAGCCATTAAAGCAGCAGTTATGTGTCACTATTGTGAGGGCAAGCCAGCAGTGATCCACCTTAGTGGGAAAATGTTTTTAAAATAATATGCGCCAATATACGTGGCATTGGATGGCAATTCGAGCAAGTGCCAGTTTGTACTTCTGAAAAAAGGGATTAAAATGTACATAAAATAGTAGTTTTATCTGTCTCATCTCTGGCCAAACGGACTCCAATATTAAAATTGTCACTCGAGGCCACGAGCAGTCTAGGTATGGCACTGCCACTCCCACTGTTGTGAATCTAAGCAAACCGGGACTGCCTCTGTTTATGAGCTCCATGCAGTCGGTCGCCACACTGATACCTGCCAGGCACGAAGACAGTACAAACCGAAGCGCAGAGAGAAGAAAGATTTGAAAGCGGGGTGTGGCCACTTGGTGAAGTCGCACCTCTTTTTTTTTTTTTTTTAAAGTACATAAGAAAAAAGCACAAAGACAACAGAAGTGAGCACCAAGACACAGGTGATTTGAGCTGACCACTCTAGCTGGTCTGGCTACTTTCAAGATACAATCGTGCAGTGGAAAGGCATTCCACCCACTTTACACTGGTATCAGAGCTAGAAAATTTCACAAGAAACATTTCAATTCCCCCTGCAGCATAGTGAGAGAACCACTCCTTCGATAGTTTTCCCTGTCATAACCACCCCTCTCCCCGCCGTCTCTGCTCTATACAGAGATGAAATGGCTTGAAGCATTACCGGATCTACATGCTCCTTTGTAAACACTGGGCTCAGTCTGCTTTGGAAAGCCATGGAAAAATCATTCTGCTTCCGCCCAGTTATGCATTTTTCGCTGGTAAACAATCTATGCATTCACTGAAGTCTCCTGACCTCTGCTGTTACAGAATGAACATTTTCCCTTACATTAAAACCTTAGTTTGCAACAATAAAGTGGCAAAACCAAGATATCAAGCCTCGCCGGACCCATCTTCCTGTAAGCGGCTGACCGATTAAACAGCAATGCAGCAGGAATATTTTTCTCTATTTTAAACCTACATGTGTGCATGGGTGGCTCTGCGCCACTCCCCACGAAGTCTGCACTGTGGTTTTTTGGGGGATTTAATGATCAATTGTTTAAAGGTGCCTACTCTCAGTATCCCACCAAAAATTGTTCCTGGACCACATTAAACATGATTAAAACATTTCTCACAGGAAACGGAAAGAGGGCTTTCATTTCATTCCTACACACACATTTCTCACAGACTTGTTTCAGGACACTGTCCGGCCTCCATGCACATAAGAGAGCTCGTGCAGGGTAAAAGTGTGTTCAAGTCTGTTTTCTGCCCGAATCTGAGCAAAGGGGCATAGATCAGGGGAGTACACACACTTACAGAGCCTTTCCTCCTCGAAATATTTTACAGGCCTATATGCCAACGTAAGAAATAAGACGCAGGACAACCTGTTTGAGGCTGCAGTGGTTAAACTGCGAAGATGTCCAATACAGCAACCACTATATTTTAATATGAGCGTTACATTTATTCAGTCTATTAAACGTGAGAAAATTACCCAGTATGTACTATTATAACTGGCTGATTTAATACGAGTTTGCATTGCTTTCAAATAGCAAAGGGCAATTCTTTTAAAAGAAAAATAAAATAAGGACTCAAATTTCAAGTTACTGACTTATTTTTTTAAAAGCCTGTATTATGGGGTTTAAATTAGGCTCCCCATGAGTAGTGGCTATTAAATGCTCCTGCTGGCAACCAGTATTTTCTCATATCTTTCCAGCCCTGCATCAAGGTATCCCACAAAACACTTTCCCATTTGTACTTTGAACTTAAGAGCCTCGCACAGCTGAGCCGCACTCTCATTCCCTCCTCTTGGGTGACAGAACTATGTACCGTAAAGGCAGATCAAACACACACATATATATAAAAACCCACTTTGATAAATGCTTCTTTTAAGATCTTCCACTCATTACAGGGTATGCTGGCTTGACACGTCAGATCCTAATTATAAGAGGAGGTAACTAATTGTGACCAGACAAGATGCCTGAAATAGGATGAAGGAGTGAGGGTTGAAATCCGGTTTTTAAATCACATACTAAGATACATCTCAGCAGTGCATTATTATTATTTTTTTTTTTAATAGACACTTTAAAAAATCACAGTACAGATGTATGGCTTTAGGTTACTTCCCTGACTTAATAGCTCAATGCAAAATATTCATCTGTTATAAAAATGTCACAGCAAGCTCCATTGTAATTTCAATAAAACCACAAAATGATTGAGTTGCTTACACTGCAACAGGCTAATTTGTCTGTATAAGCAGACAGTTGCAGGCAACACTAATGGAATTCTCTAGGAACACAAAATCACTTGTACTCATTCCCTAAAAATGGGAGCCTGATAATTCTATGCCAAACTTGTGTGTTTAGAGCAGGGGGTCACAAACCGGTCGAGTTTTCAGGCTCTCTCTAATGAATGTGCACCAGATTGATTCGCAAACAACTGAAGCCATGTGTAGGAAAAGTTTCTCAACCTAGGGTTGTCATGAAAAGCCTACCGGTTTGTGGTCCTCAAACACAGCATCAGCCAGTGACAGTTTGGCGTAGGGATGTGCTCAGGCTAAAGATTGTGGCTCCATTTGTCATGAGCAAGTCTGGGCACTGAAGGACTAAGGGACCTGTCAAAACAATTCGTTGCTTACCAAGAGATGGAGGAAGAGATCTGATCAACTTCTTTTTCCCCCTTCACCCCACTCCTTTCCACAATCCAACTTAAAAGTCCCTCCTCCCCGGGGAGCATGTACATGATGCAAAAGGGACCTTCTCTGGACCAAGGGCTGGAGGAGAGTCTCCTGAGAGAGGGGCACATCCTCAGCATCGCTCGTTGGCTGGCAAGGGTTGCCACAGAAGCAATGACTCCTCCTTGGCACACACCTAGTCTCCACCTGATCTCAAACAGAATTCCAACCTGGATCTCCAGCACCAATACACTGCATTCAATTAACTGATCAAAATCATAGAGCATATAGAAAGAATTGGTTTAATGGAACACAGTCAACATGGATTTACCCAAGGGACGTCTTGCCTAACAAATCTGCTTCTTTTTTTTTTGAAGGGGTTAATAAACATGTGGATAAAGGTGAACCGGTAGATGTAGTGTATTGGGTAAACAGAGGAGTGCCTCACAGATCTGTACTTGGACCAGTGCCTGTCTCTCTCTCATATATATATATATTTTTTTTTTCAATATATATTGAAAAGCACCGGTCCAATTACAGATCCGTGAGGCACTCCACTGTTTACCCTCTTCCACTGAAAATATATATATATAAATGATCTGGAAAGGAATATGATGAGTGAGGTTATCAAATTTGTAGATGATACAAAATTATTCAGAGTAGTTAAAATCACGAGCGGATTGTGATACATTACAGGAGGACCTTGCAAAACTGGAAGATTGGGCATCCAAATGGCATATGAAATTTAATGTGGACAAGTGCAAGGTGTTGCATATAGGGGAAAATAACCCTTGCTGTACTTACACCATGTTAGGTTCCATATTAGGAGCTACCACCCAGGAAAAAGATCTAGGCATGGCAATTTCTTATGTTCTTAACTGTAGGAAGGACGTCAATGAAGTCTTTGCAATACTGTCTGCAGCTGGTACAGCTTGTGTCACGAAAGCAACAAATCTTTATTCCATCAGCTTCTCGGGCTCCATATTACAGACTTAGTTTTGTGTGTCACATATGGTACCTGACACTCAGGGGTACAGGATAACTGCTGAAGTTTGTAGTCATCAAGTATTTTGCTACTTCCATGTGACTAGCCTATGTCCCCTCATCAACAAAGGCCCAGACCTGAAATGTTTCCTTGGATATGCTAACATGCGGATTGAGGATGAGGATAACGGGCTGTGGGAGGTAATTCAGTGTCAGCAGTCCAGAGCAGGAACAGAGCTTTATTTTATTGGTAACTGGTGCCAGCAGTCAAGAATAGCTCAAAGCAATCTGCTGCCTGAGGTAAGGAATGGGATGAGATTATCCCCACCCCTGATAAGGTACTCAAAGAGATACATCTCCAAAAGACAGGCCCTCACCAATTCAGAGCCAAAAAAAAATTCAAGTTCTGGTGTCATCTCCGTAACAGCCACACAAACACCTACCACCAGAAACTTTGTGAACACACACAAGACACTCAGAACCTATAGAGAAAACCTGCCAAACCATAAACTCCCAGGGCTCAAACAGCAGCAATGCACATCTCACTCTAGGCCCTAGGACACTTTCTACTGGAAAACCAGAACAAGCCAAATATTACACACCAGCAGAATCCCTCACCTCATTCACACACACAGAACACAAAATGGACCCTAACCCAATACAAAATAAGAGAAAAGAGCAGACAAATGGAAACCCTGACAAACCCAACTCTGCACGCAGTGCACCACCAAAGAAAAAGAAAAAAATGCATTTCCTCCTGAACTGAGCAAAATGCAAAGATGTCAAGAAATGCACATTCCTAAAGCTGTCAATATTCCACTCTCTAAAAACAGAAAATATTTTATTTTCAATCTTTGTCAGAGCATTTTATTTTTGTGATTGAGTTGATCCTGGTCTCATTTCCCCATTCCATTTTCCATTTCTTTCCTCCTGTCTTCTTCCCTTCCTTCCCTACATCTGTCTCAAGCACTGATCTTTCCCTTCATCTTTTTCCCCCATTTCTCTATCCACTCATAATTAAGTGTACTCTTCTTCTCCCCTCTGTATTCCTCCAGTCCTCAGTCTCCCACTTTTCACCTCTCACCTATCTACTAGTTTTCCATCTCCTACCCAGGCCCCCGTCTCTCACTCCTTTTCCAGCTTGCTATTCTCTAGTCCCCCTTTCCACCATTCTCTGTACTCATCCTCTTCCTGTGCTTCATTATTCCCCCACTAGCCCCGGCTCCTTCTGTCACTCACTCCTTCCCTCTCCTCCAGATCATTCTGGTCTCTTACTACATAAGAACATGCCATACTGGGTCAGACCAAGGGTCCATCAAGCCCAGCATCCTGTTTCCAACGGTGGCCAATCCAGGCCATAAGAACCTGGCAAGTACCCAAAAGCTAAGTCTATTCCATGTTACCGTTGCTAGTAAAAGCAGTGGCTATTTTCTAAGTCAACTTAATCAATAGCAGGTAATGGACTTCTCCTCCAAGAACTTATCCAATCCTTTTTTAAACACAGCTACACTAACTGCACTAACCACATCCTCCAGCAACAAATTCTAGAGTTTAATTGTGCGTTGAGTAAAAAAGAACTTTCTCCGATTAGTTTTAAATGTGCCCCATGCTAACCATGGAGTGCCCCCTAGTCTTTCTATTATATGAAAGACTAAATAACCGATTCACATCTACCCGTTCTAGACCTCTCATGATTTTAAGCACCTCTATCATATTCCCCCTCAGCCGTCTCTTCTCCAATCTGAAAAGTCCTAACCTTTTTAGTCTTTCCTCATACGGGAGTTGTTCCATTCCCCTTCTCATTTTGGTAGCCCTTCTCTGTACCTTCTCCATCGCAATTATATCTTTAAGATGTGGCGACCAAAATTGTACACAGTATTCAAGGTGCGGTCTCACCATGAAGCGATACAGAGGCATTATGACATTTTCCGTTTTATTCACCATTCCCTTTCTAATAATTCCCAACATTCTGTTTGCTTTTTTGACTGCCGCAGCACACTGAACCGACGATTTCAATGTGTTATCCACTATGACGCCTAGATCTCTTTCTTGGGTTGTAGCACCTAATATGGAACCTAACATTGTGTAACTATAGCATGGGTTATTTTTCCCCTATATGCATCACCTTGCACTTATCCACATTAAATTTCATCTGCCATTTTGATGCCCAATTTTCCAGTCTCACAAGGTCTTCCTGCAATTTATCACAATCTGCTTGTGATTTAACTACTCGGAACAATTCTGTATCATCTGCAAATCTGATTATCTCACTCATCGTATTTCTTTCCAGATCATTTATAAATATATTGAAAAGTAAGGGTCCCAATACAAATCCCTGAGGCACTCCACTACCCACTCCCTTCCACTGAGAAAATTGTCTATTTAATCCTACTCTCTGTTTCCTGTCTTTTCGCCAGTTTGCAATCCACGAAAGGACATCACCACCTTTCCCATGACTTTTTACTTTTCCTAGAAGCCTCTCATAAGGAACTTTGTCAAACGCCTTCTGAAAATCCAAATATACTACATCTACCAGTTCACCTTTAACCACGTTTATTAACTCCTTCAAAAAAGTGAAGCAGATTTGTGAGGCAAGACTTGCCTTGGGTAAAGCCATACTGGCTTCTATTACCCCTCTTTCCAGCCCCATTCCCACCTTGTATCACCCAGCCCCATTCCCACCTTGTATCAGCCCCTTCACAGACCCATCCTTTTCCTCACACTCCTCCACAGCATCCCAATCCTTTTCCACTGGCTTTCACATCAACTCTCAATCCTTCTCCACCCATCTCTCCCTCATACTCCCCCAGCCAATCTAACATTCCCCAACAGTACCCACCGCCCCCCCCAACTCTTGAGTTCCAGCTTTTAGTCCTGTCCCCAATACACAAGTACCTGCTGTCCCCGAGTTCCTGTTCTCTCCCCGTTCTCCACTCAAGTACCTGCTCTAAGTCCCCAGATCCCAGTCTTCCTCTACACCACCCCAGTCCCTAATTCCCATTCCTTTGCTGCCCTTCCCCCCAAGTCCCTGCTTCTCGTTATACCTTGCTCTCTCCCTCAGGTTCCATTCTTCCTCTAAACTGTTCCTTCTCTCCCCTGCACAAGCCAGCACCTCTAAGCCTTCATACAGCTGTTTAAATACAGCCACCTCTTCACTCCTGCTGCCCCGCAATGAAGATATCCCATTTGAACACAGGGCTCTATCTATGGAGGCTTGAATGGTTCAAACATCTGCTGTTAGAATTGTACAAGACCACACAGTTCCAAAAGCAGGTGTTTGAACCATGTGGGCTTCCATGGATGCAGAGCCCACGGATTGTTTTCACCACGGGGCTGCCAGAGGGAAGTGGCACCCATATCTAAGCTGCAGCACAACTATTTAGAGGTACCAGTTAGAACAGGGGAAGAGTAGGGGATTAATGGGGCTTGGGGAAGCACAGAGGAAAACAAGATTCAGGACTGGTAATGGCATCTAAAGCTGATTGTGTATGGTATACCCCTTTTAAAGTTGGTGGTACCTGTGCAGCACAGACTCTACAGCCGAACTTCTACAATATAAGCATAAGTATGAAGTCCGCAACAGGGCATGTTGGAGAAGGGAAATGAGATTCTGTGCCACAATACACACAGTAAAATATGGAGTCTTGAGAGATTTCATGGAAGATGCTTTAGTTTTAACGCTCCCAGAAACTTAAGGGCCATTGGATTTCTTCAGCAATACATTATAGTAATGGTAGGTCAAATCAGCGCCTCCTGCTGTTCTTTTTCACAAAAAGACCTTGACCAGTCACCCAATAGAATAGCCCAAGTATTTACTCATCCACCTCCAAAGGTCTTCAGAGAGAAGTATGCTGGTGGGCAGAGGGGAGGGAACTGGACAAACAGTGACAGCTGATCAATCAATTCTCTGCTCCCATCCAGTATCTTAATTATTCTTTTCTGCAGTCAATCTTCCCTTTTCAAGCCCAATACTGAGGATTTTACCAATGGGGTGTCATCACTTTTTTTTTTTTTTTTAAATACTTGCATCTCTGTGCTGCTTGATCTCATAGCTCTGTGGCTGAGTCTCACTTGTGCCTCCACTACTGCTTGAAGGACTGCAGGAGATCGGGAAACAAAAGTCGTTCTCATGACCTATTGGTTTGTCAACCAATAAGAAACACGGGAAGGAGGAAGCGAAGGAAGCCACAGTGCTTGAGAAGTGATTCCCTTCCTCCATCCTGTGGCCAGCTCATGGCTTAATGGTGGCATAATGCCAGTGCTAAATAGCACCAGAGGAAGAGGAAAAAGATACTCTCAAAGCAGATTTAAAAAAAAGGGGGGGGGGAACCCACAGATCCGGGCATACCTGAGATCTTTGGAGCTTTTTTTTAACCCTCAGATTACAAGGAGAGAGCATCGGGAGTAAGTAGATCA
Source organism: Rhinatrema bivittatum (assembly GCF_901001135.1). Taxonomy (NCBI): domain Eukaryota; kingdom Metazoa; phylum Chordata; class Amphibia; order Gymnophiona; family Rhinatrematidae; genus Rhinatrema; species Rhinatrema bivittatum. Next base: position 174,116,935 of record NC_042619.1, on the reverse strand, counting down.
TGGCATATTTTCTGGTAAGTGTTGCACTACCAGAAGATCTCCATGTAAGTGCTGATGTTCCTTCCCACAAGATAAAGTGCCACCACAGTAGGTCTCTTCCTTTTTTACTCACCTTAAATTCTTAGTGGCTCCTGATGAAGATGCATTAGTGCTTACAAGGTAATTTGAGGCACTACCATATGCAGCCCTTCCCAACCTTTTCACACCCAAGGCACACCTACATTAACAAAAATGTTGCATGGCACACCAGCCTCCATGAAGCAGTCAGTGTGGATATGCAGATAACCCAAATAGCCAAGAGGAGACCTATGAAAGCACGGAAAACCCCAGTCTCTCCAAATGTTATTTATTTTAACACACAAAAGGGGACGAGAAGGCAGGCACACATGAACCCATCATGATGGACCAGCTGCTTCTATACACAAGTTCAGGAGAAGGGAGTCCGTGGTCTGATACGAGCAGCTGTCTCCGTTGGCTGCCAGATCTCCTTCACTGCTGCTGCTCCCAGTTACCGAGTGTGCTCACTGAGCCTGGTGATAAGAGAGGACACTTGGGAAAGGAAAGATGAGGAGGTGCTGTGTGTGCGCGCCAAATAAAGCAGGGCCCAATTATCCAAGCTTTGCATATTGGCCCTTAATTACCACACTCCAGGGCTCCCACTGTAGGAAGGAAAAAGAGGCATGCATGATTACACATGTTCCCAGAAAAGAGCACCTACATGTTTAAGAGTCTCTACTGATGCTCTCTCTTTTTGCTCCGAGGTGCTGATTGTAGAGCTCAAGTGCTGGCCTGGATCCGAGCATCAGGCAGTAGTGACTTTTCCATGACATATCTAATGAGGTCTGAAGGCAGATCAATGTGCCATAGTACTCTGGTTGGAAAACCTGCCATATGCAGCAGAAAATGCAGATTGAATTTCATCCCCTTCCCTGCTAATATTATAATCTCAGATCAGCCAGTCTGACAAGTAGCATTTTTTTTTGGCTGAACCTGAAAATGTCACATCCTGCCATTAGAGTTCTGATAAAATGATCACCATTCTGCTTACTCCTATCTTACAATGCATGTGCTGCCTGCAATAGAGACAGCAAGATTTGTCATAGTCCTAAACTCTATGCTTCAAGTCCAGTTTAGACATCCTCCACATCCTCATCTGATGGTCCTGGAGGAGTTTGTGAACTAGGATAGCCTGAAGAGTCTGCTGGGGTTTGAAGGAATTGAATGAGCCTAAAGTCATCTATTCAAGTCCTTTTCATTTCTAAACACTGATGACCAGTGTCTTTGCCAGTTTAGTTAAAAACCTGGAGTAGCAGAGAACCTCCAGAGATAAGTCCAGTACACAATCAAATGGGATGCCCATATAATCCTCTGCATCTGGCCACAGGAGAACACTAAGCCACAACTCCAATGAAATATGTGACAGCAGTGAACATCTCTGCTAGTCCAATAGGGAAATGGAAGGAACCCACATCTTCTTCTGATTTGTGAAAGGACTCCCCTAGAGGAGGAGAACCCATCATCTCATGGTGAGAATTTACCCCCAGCGTTGGAAACTAGCTGAGAAGCATGCACCGGTGTGGAACATGAGCAGGGAAGTTTCTAAATCTCCCTCTTTGGTCTTCGGGGCCTAAGGAGGAAAATAAGTTATTTACTAGATCTGAGCTCCTGTCTGGAATGGAGGAGACACATCCTCTTTGGACATCCAGATCATGTAGCCTCACTTAATGCTGCCAGTAAAGCTGAAGAAAAACCCCAGTGTCATGGCTCTCTCACCCACTGTGCAGATGGCCAGCTCAAGATGCTCTGCACCAGCAGCATCAACAATTCCCATCAGTTAGCATCTTACTCCATTGATGGTGGCAGTAGCTCCTTCCACACCATGATGTCCACCATGGGACACTTAGAAGTATGTTCTGATGAGCTCTTCTGTGCTTGGCATATTAACTGCACCCTAGACGGAATTCCACCCCAATGACAGGCACGGTGCCCTGCTTGGCTTTAGATCTAGGTAAAATAAACTGCTCCGCGCCAAAGGGATCTTCCATGCCATGAAATCCTCATCAACGCAGGTCCCAGTGTCTATGTCTCACCTTTGTGCTGAGGAAGGAACCACACTAGCTGAACCCTGTGCTAATCTCTTTGGCTCAAAGGGGGTCCTTCAGGTTGGTGTTCTACTTGACACCTCACCCAACACCACAGGGTTCTTAGCTACATTCAATCCCTGACTTGAGGCAGATCCAGCTAGTGGGGGTGAGGGTGTGGTGGTAGATCTCCTGTGTTTACAGGTTTGTAAGGGAGATTCTTCCCATCACCTTGGACTTACTGCACCAAGAATTTGATGACACTGTTAGTTGACAAGGCGGGCACTGTTGCTCATCCTCATGCTGAGGCTTTGGGTTCTTGCCTGCTGGCATCTTCCTTAGGGCCTCCAACTTCCAGGTGTAGTACTGCTGTGCACTGGGACAAACCCAAAGCAGTTGAAAGAGTTGTGGTCTAGGCCTAAACAATAGCAAACAAAATGCATATCAAGGATGGACAACTGGCATCCACAGATTCAGGCCTTGAACCTACTTACAGCAGCTTCTTGATCTTCTCCATTCTTTTTATAACATTTAAAGAACTTAAAAGATTTATTGAAGGGGTTGCCCAGGCAGTGGCATAAAAGTTAGAAGTAACCAGAAAGATAGGAACACTAGGCCCCCAAAGAGTAGAAAAAAAATATTTAGACTGACACACCCATGCACAGATGAAGACAGACTGCCTCTTAAGCCCCTCAGTGTATACATGAGGAACTCCCACACATGCTTAGTAAAGTCTTCATTGAGCACTGGGAGCTGGGTCCATGTCAGATGACATCTATGCATTATGGATAATTCATGCCTACTTGATGACGAAGAAAGTCCTATTTTTCAACCATACGTAGTAAATTGTCTGAATTTAGAGAATCCACAGAAAGTTGACAATTCCAAAATTTTGGAATGGATTATATCAACTTAATCTGTCATTAAAGATGAGGAGGACATGCTCCCTGCAAAATGACAAAAAAAAAGTCCATCTAGCCAATGCAACTTCAGGAGCAGAGGCATTGCTGAAGTTCACCTCAAACTATCAATCATTATTCTAATTGCACTGTTCTGCATAAACTGGAGTCTGAGAAATTCTCTGACAAACCATAACGGGTATTACAATAATCTGTGTGCAAAATTAAAAATGTTTACACCTTGATTGTATTTCCAAAATCAAGAAAAGGATGCAACTGTCTCAGTCTAAGGCATTTTGTGAAACCAGGGCTACGAATTATTCGTAATTTAATCAAGAATCAAACTTCACTCCCACTGGTTTAATTTCAGAAACAGACTAGCAGTCAACCCCTCAACCATGGGTAATGTCCATAACCCCACTTAGACATAGGGCTAGTACATACAATTTCAGTTTTATTGGGGTTTAAGTTTAACTTACTTCCTACCAACCATTCAGTCACTGCAGACATACAATCATTAAGTTGACCAACTGAAACCTCTGGATCCTGATCTAATGGATCTACCTCTGTGTAGGGACTTGTCATATTATAAGGTCCTCTCCACCTCTCACTCCCCTCCCCTCTCTGCTGCCACAGACACTGGCTCATGTGTGCCAACAACACCTCACTCCTTCCTGCCCACTGAGGCAAAGGCTGTTTCACTCTCTCCATCTGCAGTACAAACTGTTTTGTAAATTAATGCAATTATGCACACAATTATGTGGATGCATAATTGCTTAATTCCCCGGAGGTGAAGTGAAACTGCATTTTCTGTAAGTAAATGAGAACTCTCTAGAACAGGAGAGGTGTAAATAAAAACAGAACCTGTAGCCATAGTAGCCTTGGAGAGGAGACAAGATCATAAAAACTTCAAGCTTTATTTCAAGCTACACATCAAGTCCCTATAGTTATACTCTAGAAACACAGAGAAAGACAAGTTTACCAAAGAAACACGCTTAGGGCCTGATTCACTAAGCTTTCTTCCCATAAACACAGAACAGGAAAAAAGCCTTAGTAAGTCAGCCCCTGAAATAGTTATAATGTAGCCACAGGTCATTCAGAGGAGGCTGAAACAGGAATTTTTGTCCACTGGGATAGGGAAGAAGAAACACCAGCTGAAATTCTCCTTTTTCTTAGAGGTAAATAAACGTATTTATAGGAGTAAAATGTTTTTTCAATGGATACTATTTGCTGGAGAATAAAGAATAAAGTTCTTCCCTTTCTCTACAAACTTCCTACCCAGTCTGATTTCCAGCAGTAAAGTGCCCTCTGTCCACAACTGGAATATTCTTGGTCGCCAGTCCCTTCAAGGACATAGGAAGACAGGATCCTAAGGCACTTGGTGTCCTGCATTATGTTTACTGACAGGTCCTGAACTGGATAAATCAAGATTTTGGTTGAGTTCAATCCTAAAGGTCTACACAGCAACATCTGAAGTTTTCAGAAATCATCATGTTTCCTATGAAAGAAGCAAAGGGTTTTTCTGTTTCAGCACATTGGGGCCCATGTAATAAGACCCGCGGCAAAACAGGCGCTAGTTATGAGCGTGGGACCGCACGTGGCTGAAGCTGCCGCTTCCGCAGGATATTAAAAAAATTATGCAAATGATTTGCGCGCAGAAATCCACGCATGTATGGAAAAATGTGTGTACCCAAGTGTGGTAAGGACTTATGTAATAAGCGGCCACATCCACGCTCAAAACCTGCGCCAATAATCCGCACATAAAAGCGAGTGAGTGAACGGTCTCCCTATTAAGTGAAAGTATGACCCTGGTCTACCCAGATGTTGTAAGAGCGACACAAATTCGTAGGAAAAGGTTTTTGAATTTGTGCCCCAGAGCACGAGCATTGGGAGCACAAATATTGATTAAATTCCCATGCACATGTACAACATTAGATAATATATGGTATGTATTTCTGGAGCCTGAGCAATTAGAAAAATTGTTAATTTCTAGAGAGGAATCTACCTAGTTTCTGTTGTGAATTCAGGATGTATATTGATATCTCCACTACTTTCTTGTTTTTTTTCACTGATTGTAAGAGACTGCTCTGCTAATTTCCTAAGAGTATCTCTCAGATTTCATGGTAAATAAGGCAATAGTATATAAAAAAAAAAAAAAAAAAAATTGGAGTTAGTTCAAATATATATCATTTGTGAGTAATGTTAAAATGATATGCCTTATGGTAAGGTATAATCCTTATTTGTATTATGTTGAAAAACTAATAAAGAGATAAATTTAAAAAAAAAAAAAAATGAATGACCCTAGAAAGTATTTTTAATATTTCAAATAACTATGGCAAATATTTTCATGGATGCTAATTCACACTAGCAAAGCAGCAAGACTGGTGTCCAACTGAGCACCTATCTGGATGCTCGGATGCTGATATAGGTACTCAGCCAGGAGCTAATATGGATGCTCTGGCGCCCAGAAAGGCACCTACCTATTCTTGACAGTCAAGGGCTGAGCTAGGGGCTCATCTAAGTGGTTTTCAGGACTCTCGGATGCCAACATAGCCCAGCCCAGCCCGCCCCCCCCCCCCAACTCGGTGCTGATACTTAACTCATGCCTTGACCGTGGCAGTAAAAAACCCGCACTAGCATTAGCGTGGCTCCCTGATTTGCCAATGATTAGCTAATTACCTCCTTTGCATGCCATTAGCATGCACTCACACAGGAAAAACTGTAGGTCTGTAAGCACGTTTGTACGTGCTTTTTTTCCCCCATGCACAAAATCCTTATTATATCCCCGTATAGGGCTTTGCACGGGAAAATGCACATACAAACACGCATACATCCACACACATACCCGCGGCAGCTTCAGCGCACCTTATTACATTGGCCCCATTGAGAGGAAAGACTAAGGACAGGAACAACAAAGAGTCTTATCTAAATCAGCAAAAAAAACGATAAGGCTCATTGTCTCCTCCACAAGAATGTTTTGGGCTTATATGAATATTGGATGTGTACAGGAACGTGCCACTCTGTGCTAGAGAATGCATGCTTGCTATCCAGACTGTGTCTGATATGGATCTCCATATGCCCAAAGATCTTAGAGTATGACAGAGATCCTTGAGTTTCATGCCAAGGGTCAAAGGGTAGTTTGACCACCACAGCAAGATTTACTAGTTTAGATATTATCTAAATAAGGGACTTGCAGACATACTCTCACATGCTCTCCACAATATATGCTGGTATTTCTATTCTTGGTTGGGTGGGGTCACCTTGCCTCTACCTCTGGTTGAGATAAACTAGTTAGATTTCTACCTAAAAACTAATTAAGTTCTCTACCCTCCCGGCAAAACAAGTTTTAGCTGCACCCTAGGCTATTTTTTTTTTCTATATTGCTAAACAAGCCCTAAGAAACACAGCTCCTACAATTAAACGAGTGGGTGCACAAATCCTAGGTGTATGCCATCATTTGCATTCACTCTCACGTCCTTAACAGGACAGGTTTCTGTAACATTGTGTGCTTTACTTTACAGCATGTTTGCAGATCAGTCAGGAATTCTAGGATGAGTTATTTTCCATGGGATCTTCACACATCAAACTGAACTTTCCTGAAACACAATCATAACTCCAGGCACTAACATTTCCCAAAAAAATGCTCATTTTCTCACCTCCATATTATTTTGAATTCAGTCAGTTGAAAAGACTACACATTTTTGGCATATTTTGTAAACGCGTCTGACCCTTTGTAAGGGTAACCAATACAACCTTTACACTATTGCTTCTTAAAATTACTGTGCATATGGAATGAACACTGTATATACAGATAATCTGATAGATTAACACAACACACACAATGTTGAAACATTTTATTTGTTCAAATGAATAGCAACCTCATCGCCAATACAGATTTTTCCATTCTGACATAGTGGGAGACCTGTTTTAGTGGCTGGAATGCCATTAGTCTGTGCCCCCGAGCTCAGCAATTTATAAATGATTAGCTCTGAGGGACTGAAACAAAAGTGCCAACTGTCTAAGCTCTGTTTCAGGCGGCTAAAATATTTAAACTTACTCCCACCAAAACACACCAAGTGTGGTTTCCAAAGCTCAGCACATATGGCATTTACCCAACAAAAGAAAAGAAAAAAAAAAAAAGAGGAAGACCACAGGTAAATATTTCACATTAGGGCCCCTCCTCACCAGAGGGGAAAGGAGAATCTTTACAGAGCCAAATCCATTGAGATAGACATTCAATTCAAACTTCCATAAATCTACAGATCCAATTTTATTACATGTGAACTGCAAAAATCACCTCATTTTTTCTGCACCACACACTAGCTCTGCAAACACTAAGCATATTATGAAACAAAAATTGCACATTGCAATAAGAGAATGACCATCATGCCAAAAAACATGCTTCAGTTCCATTAAACCAAAATGCAGAATCCATTTCAATAGTTTTGTTAATGTTCTGCATTCTTAAAATGTACCAAAAATCATTCTTCGCTTCCCAAAGAACTAAAAAGATAATATAGGGTTCCTTCTATAGAGTCACGTTACACAGAAAGCAAGTTTACTTGCCTGTAAACAAGGTTCTCCATAGACAGCTGGATAAAATCAGCCATAACATGTGGAGAATACCAAGCTGAATATTGCATTAAGGACCAAGTGTCAAACACAGACAGCTCAAACCCAATCAGTGGAAAGTGGACCACTGGGTGAACAGGTTGCACAGAACTGTTTGTCCAAAATTATGATCTCTTTGGGACATCCTGTCTAGACAGTAGTTGGACAAAGATGTGAACTGATGACCTAGGTAGCAGCTTTATTTAGATCGTGAGATGAGCTATTGAAGTTGCCATGGCTCTCACTTGATGAGCCTTAGTCTGTAATCCATAAGCCAGTCAACACATTACAGTGATAGCCAATTAGAGCTCATTTGGCAGCTGCCCTTACCAATCTATTGGAATCAAAAGGACACAAACAGCTTAGAATCTTGATAGTGAGGTAGTCATCTTTAGGCAATACACTAGGGCTCTCTAGCAGTTCAAGCAGTGAATAGCTCTTTTATAGTGCACATGCGGTCTTGGGGGGAAAAGTAGGTAACAATAGTTTGGTTGCTGTAGAAAACAGAATTTCAGAAAGAATTTAGGGAGAGTATGCAGAACCACCCTGTTTTGAAAAGTGAAGGCATGGCAAGTAGGAAACCAGAGCTAGCAATTTGCTTACTCTTCAAGTCAAAACGATGACTACAACTTTCTAGGTTGGAAACTTCAAGCCCATCGACTTGAAAGGTTCTCAGGGAGGTTTCACAAATTGAGCCAGGATTACACTGAGGTCCCAAGGCACTGGAAGTTTACTAATTGGAGGCTTGGAATGCCACAGACCTTTCATGAACTTCAGTACTAACGGTTAAGGGAGATTGGAGCCTCTCCCACTTGTTGGCAATATACCACAATGGTACCAAGATGAACTTTAATTTGAAGAGGTGCTAAAGCCAGAGGAGAAGAGGAAGAATAGGATTGAACAAGTCCCTTAAGCCACAGGAGGTGGTGGTAATTCTGTTTATTGGTCCCACACTGTCTCAAAAACTTTTTCTTCCCTTGAAACTGTAGGATATTCTGATTGAAGGCTTCCAACCTGAGATCAGCATGTTCTCCACCTCCTTAGGAACAAGTAAGGAGAAGGCTACTGAGCATTCAATATCCATGCAGTAAGGGTCAGATGTAGATCATTCAAATGGCAGAGCCTGCTACATCCCCATTGGAACCAGAGTTTGAACTGATAGATGGACAAGATATGAATACTGTACTTGCGGTGGCCAGGCTAGTGCCATGAAAATTACTTTTGCCTTGTCCTGAAGGACCTTCTGGACAGTCCTGGCAAGGAAAGGACCTGAGGGCACACAAAGTAGACCTGTTCTCTAGACTAACACCATAACATCAGGATCTGATCTATAGCCACTGGGATGCATAAAACAAAGCTTCTCGACCTTTTTTTTTTTTGTCTTCTAAAGCAACAGGTCAGTCATCAGTGTTCCCCAGCAAATGAACAAATCATTCATGAGCCCTATTGAGATGGTCCACCAACATATTGGATTCCTGATAGGCTGCCTGCAGATAAACATTGTGGCAACTGGTCCATGACCAGATTCAAAGGGCTCTCTCACAGAGGGTGTACCTCTGTTTCTTCACATAGAATAGGGGTAGCTGGTTGTCCAACTGGATCATGATTCTCTTTCCCAAAAAGTAGGTGAGAAAAAGCCCTTGAAGCATAATGGATGGCTCATAGTTCTAGAAGGTCGATTTGCAGATGACTGCCCACTAGGGACCATAACTTTTGGGTCCATGCATCACTAGTGTGTGCTTTCCATCCTCTGGTGGAGGCAGAATCACTTGATATACCAGAATACATAGTGAAAGACCTACCATTAGAACCTTCCGGATGCTCTCATCTCAAAAGTTAAGAGATTTGGAGGGATAACTAATCAATAGAGCTGATCCCATTGGTTTTGGAGGTCTCACTGAAGGCCCCATATGTGTACATAAGTCAAAGGAACTACATGCCCACTGTGGCCATATGACTGAGAACCACCAGAACCAATCTACAGATGCATAGTCCTGCTATATAAAAGTCACGTTACCAGCCCCATCAACATTTCAGCTCTTTCTATAGGGAGACACTCCTCCTCCTGAAGAATCTATCCAAGCTCCATAGAAACATAGAAAATGTTAGAGAAAGATCCAAGTGGTCAGGTCTGCCCAACAATTGTTTTTTAGGGTAGTAACTGCTGCTCCATAAAAATTACCCCCATGCTTCTACTAAGAGCAGAAACCATTCTGTTCACATTATCCCAGTTAACAAAAGTCACTCTCCTTTCATTTCTATTCTTTAGCCACAAGGGATCCTCTTTTTATCCCATGCCTTTTTTGAATTCTATTACAGCTCTTGTCTTCAGTACCTCTTTCAGGATGGTATTCCATATATCCACCACCCTTTCCATGAAGACATATTTCCTGATGTTGTTCTTGAGTCTCCCCCTTTGAGTTTCATATCAGGACTCCTAGTTGTACAGCTTTCTTTCTATTAGAAAAGTTGGATTCCTATGCATCATTAACTTTTCATGAATTAAAATATTGAGTTCTTTGAGAAGAGACCAAGTTGGACTGAGAACTTTACCAAAAAAGCCAGGTAATGGAGAAGCCAGGTGATTACTTTGAGGGACTCCTGTCAGAGATGAACCAGTCACCAATCAACTGTCCAGGAATGGTAATATGCAAACTCCCTGACAAAGCTGTGCAGCTACTACTGTTGGACATTTTGGGAACACACTCAGGGCTGCCTAAAGGAAGCACAACCTTCACCCCAAACCTGAGGAAATTCCGATGGGCAGAGTGAAAGGGAATGTGCACATAAGCATTTTTCAGATCCAGAGTGCAAGTCCAATCCTTCAGATGAATGAAGGTAAGAATTGGCTGAGGGAGTTCATCTGTAACATCTCTTAGGTAACAATTTGTTTAGCTTCCCAAGTCCAGGATATACCTCAATCCCTCTTTACTCCTTGGGGATTAGAAAATGCTAGACAGAACCCCTTACCACATTCCTAAAAGGTTCAAGCTTGATCGCTTTCTGCTCAAGAAAACATGCCACTTCCAGCTGCAGCTGAGCAGATTGGGAGGGGTTGGAACAGAGGACCAACATCCATCAGGTCAGAGGGCAAGAGAAGCACAAATGATTGTAAATATTGTAGAACATGACTATCATTTGTACTCTGCTTATTACCAGGACCCATCTGCCCTATACAATGTGGATCCATTCCAAGAGGAAGAACTGGACCCTCACCCCCACCGGAGCTGGAGGAGAACTGGGCCTCAAAAACAAAAAATAAAATAAAGTTAGGCTGTGATTGCTGTTGGGACTTTCATGACACCCTTCCCTCTGCTGATTTACAGTGGGCAGAGCTCAATGACATCTTTGGAAGAAAATATGCTTAAAGGAAAAATGTTCTGCTGTTGGGCTGTGGTGGGCTGGCCACCCACCACTGCTGACAACTGTAGGATGAATTGAACAAATCCCCTATAAGGAAAGGTTAGAGCTGTTCAGCTTGGAGAAGAGACAGCCGAGGGGGCAGGGGTGGGGGGGAATATGATAGAGCACTACAAAATCATGAGAGGACAACAGGTAATTGTGAAATGATTCTTTACTCTTTCAGATAATACAAGTACTAGTGGGCACACAATGAAGTTAGCAAGTAGCACTTTTAAAACAAAAAATTGGAGAAAATTCTCACTCAACGCACAATTAAGCTCTGAATTCATTGCCAGAGAATGTGGTTAAGGTAGCTAGCTTAGCTGGATTTTAAAAACGTTTTGTCAAGCTCCTGGAGGAGAAGTCCATAAACTACTATTACTCAAGATGACTTACAGAATAGCCACTGCTCATTACCAGCATTAGACCTACTTGTATCCTGGATTGGCCACTGTTAGAAACAGGATGCTGGGCTTGATGGACCCTTGGTCTGATCCAGTATGGCAATTTCCTATGTTCTTAGGTGCACCTTATTCCCAAATAGAGTTGCCCTGTACAAATTACATCTGCCAGTCATGTACATCCCCATAAAGGCCACTCACTCACAACCAGGCAAGCCTTGTACTTCTATAGAAGCAGCCAAAGTTTTATCCATGCTGTTGAATGTTTTATACACAAAACGGATAAGATCCTTTCACTTCTTCCACAGCTTGACTGACATCTGCATGCCCAGGGTCAGATGATTTTATCAAAGCTTTCAACTTTTGCACACATAGAAACATAGAAATGACGGCAGAAGACGACCAAAACGGCCCATCCAGTCTGCCCAGCAAGCTTTGCACATTTTTTTTTCTCATACTTAGTAACCTTAGTAACCTTTTGGTTCTATTTCCCTTCCACCCCCACCATTAATGCAGAGAGCAGTGATGGAACTGCATCTATGTGAAATATTTAGCTTAATTAGTTAAGGGTAGTAACCGCTGCAATAAGCAAGCTACGCCCATGCTTGTTTTCCCAGACTATGTAATTCAGTCCTTTTTGGTTGTCTGTATATAGATCCTCTTTTCTTCATTCCCCCTGCCGCTGAAGCAGAGAGTTATGCTGGACATGCATTGAAAGTGAAGCATCAGACTTTCTCCCCTGCCGCTGAAGCAGAGCGCCATGCTGGTTATGCGTGAAAGAGCCATGCTGGTTACACACTTGAGAAAATATGATACCATGTACATTTGATGAGGCTTAATCTGAGCAAAAGCATGACTCCCTAGAAAATCATTTTCCTATACACATCCAGTGCCTTTGGGTCCTTTCCAGAGATGGGAGAGTAATCACAAGTGTGTTCCTGCATGTTTCAATGAAGACTCCACCACCACAGAGTGATGCTGTAGCTGGACTACTCCAAAAATGGGGAGACCTGGACTTTATACTTCAAAATCAAGCTTTCAGGTCACTGACAGATGAAGTCTGAGCCTTCTGCATCCTCATTTGCAAGTTTTTGAGGCGGTTATGCACTGAAATGAATGCAGAGTCTGCTGGAAGTTAGAGAAATTGCAGTAGCCAAATTAATCCATACTTAGGTCCTGTTCTTTCCTAATAGCACTGAGCAAGGTCTTTGCTAGCATTCAAAAAGTACAAGTAGCTAGAGAATAGGTGTGCTGAGAAAAGTCTGGAAGGGAATCTAAAGGAATCCCTAAGGAATCGTCCTTCCCCAAAGATGAGCTACACTGGGCCATGAGCCATCAACCAAGATCCAGATAAGGGAAACTGCATCTTCAACTTCCCCTCCTCTGGAGGGCATAGAATCTTCCACCATAGGACATGGACTAGCTTTACCCAGGAGGAGCCCCTGAAGCAATGCATGAATCTCTGAGGAACAGAATAGCCGCACTATTCAGGAAAGTCTCCATCTTGGATAGGAGAGGTTCCAACCTCCCTCTCCAGTCTTTAGAGTAAAATTCTTCCCCAGCTCTGGCAGCTAGGTTCCTACTGACTGAAAGACCCTTTGTGCTGGAGCTGAAGGAGAAAAACATCTTCAGAAATTGGGATTGGTTCATCCTTACTAAGGACTGATGACACTGGTGGTACCAAGGAGGAGCTCAAGGCCACAATGGTTGCAATTGTTGAAGCATCAGGCTCAAATGTGCTCTACAGCAGCTCTGTCGACACTGGGTCAAGTCATTGACTGAAGAGCTGCCTCCTGCACCACCTCTGTACTTTCCACGGTAGAGGGACTGTATTATAAAGAACTGTTTTGTATAGGTTTGGATTACAGGACTCATGACCTCATATTCTGTTCTGTACCTCGAGATTGTGTGCCCTATTTTGTGTTTATGTTTCTATTACAACAGGTCTCTCAGACTACCATAATTTAAAAGGAAACATACACCTATTGCACCTCTGAAAAGCAATAGCCAGGGTGCAGTTTTACCAAGTAGTCGAAAGAATTCTTCTGTGTGTGTACTTATGTATACCTTGGCTCAAATGTTTTCTTGTATATTAAGAAAACAAATTTTAAAAAATTGACTTAATTCCTAGGCCACAGCACAATTCTACCTGAGTCCTAACTGAAGTGCCTAAGAAAATCTATCTTCATTACTCATCTTTGATGCTAAAACTGCAGGTCAGCTTTTGAATGGAACCAAGTATCTGACACAGAGAACAATCTTACAACTTTAAATGGAATACAGTAGCCCCTGCCAGTCCAAATAAGGAAGTGGAGCATGTTTTTCTGACCCTTTCCTTGAGACCTACTATAGTGGTTTTCCTTCAGGTCTGTTTTTTGTTTAGTCAGTTTTCTATCAGGTCCTTTTTTCTATATTAGGTTTTTAGGTGTTTTGAGTCCATTTGTGTATTTAACCAATGGGAGCAGGGTTTCCTCATGTTGATTGGGCAGTCCGTGCCTTCTTATTGGTCATGGGGTATTTAACTTTGAGGTGATTGGTGGTGTTCAAAATGGTTCACATTTGCTTCATGCCTCTTTGTGGATGGTTTGAATGACAGTGTGTAAGTTTATTGGTTTTACATATTTTTTTCATATAGCTTTTGTGTTTTTATGGTTTGTTTGTTTTTTATATATTTTTTTTTTTTAATAGACTCTTTGGGAATCCCCTGATGCAGGCACTAGGGTGCCGAAACCTGCAGCACTGGGAGAATATATTTGCCCTGTATTCCTGGGAGAATACATGTGTTGGGAGCTCCTGAAGAGAAGGGAGTATACCTTCATTCTCTTGCGCTCCTGGAATTCAAATTCAATAGAAAGTAACAGGAGTCTTTTGCTCCATGGTGAGAACATTTTGGCTGCTCTGTGCTCCTGTAACACAGACTCACACAGAGAAAGGAGCACAAGTAGGTTGGTTCTGCACCTTTACATCGTGGATCCAGTTCTAACTGTTATAATAAGCCAATGCCTCAAATTGGATGAGCCAAATATTCCTTTCACCACATTGGTTTTGGGGTTTGTTTTTTTTTGGGGGGGGGGGGTTGGGGTTTTTTCATTTGTTTGTTTTTTTGGTTTTTGGGTTTTTTACAGCTTTTCATCCTTTCATGGGACATACAAAATATTTGGAAGCTGGTCATTTGACACTGAGATTGTGACTTAGATTGTTTGATGTTTACAAAAACTTCCTCCTTAGTATTCCAAAAAATTGTATTCCATCTTTTTGGAATATTACATTTGGAACATTTTGGACCTTCCAATGGACATTATTATAAGCTAAGTACCTTGTTTGGTCCAGGAGAGGTTTCTGAAATTGTTCACGAGACTCTCTATATGATTTTTTAGTGGTTTTTAATGAGTTTGTATGAATGATGGTGAGTGTGTATGTATGGAAGTGTGGGGGTGATCAGATCTGGATGTAGGGAAGCATTAGTTCTTAAAATTTAGAATTTTGATTTATTTATACTTTTCAGTACTGAATGCATTTAGATCTTAACATTGATTTATTACTTCTATAGTCGTTAAAATGTATAAATTTGTTTTTGTATTTAAAATATTGATTGAATAAAGGGTAAGTTAGTTTGATTTATTTATTTTGAGCTGTTCCTTTTTTTTTTTTTTTTTTATTCATCTTGTCTACAAAGATTCATCCTGTTGTCTACAGGTAAGCAAATGTTACTTTATTCAATGACAAGCAACCATGAAACATTCATTACACATGGAGAGTCCCAAGCTGAAGGTTGCAGATCTGAGCAACAACTGAAACAGGCAACCCGGAATCCACCAGTGGAGAGAGTGGACCACTGGGTGAACACGGTGCATAAAATTACTTGCCCAAAGTTACTGCCTCTTCACGATATGTCATTCAGACAGCAATTGGATGTAAGGGGGCAAACTGATGACCAAATAGCATCTTTGCATGTGTCTTCAATGAAAAGTGGCCCCTGAGATGAACCACAAAGTTGCCATGGCTCTAACTTAAGCCTTGACCAAAGTCTAATCTAAGTCTGCCAGCACTGAACACTTCACAACATAGTCTACTAACCAATAAAAGAGGTTACTGCCTGTCACAATTTATTGGGATCAAAGGACACAAACAGCTGAGAAACATGATGATGCAGAGATCTTAAGTAATATGCTTAGACTGGAAGAGATTCCTAGGAGGTAAGAGTCTGATCTCTTCAGTGTGAATTCAGTCTCGGAAAGAAAGCAGACAGCCCGATAGATTGGGTTAATGTGGAACACAGATACCACTTTTGGAAGGAATTTGGGGTGACTATGTAGAACAATCCTGTTATGAAAAGAACTGCAAGTGCAATGAATATGAAACCAGAGCCTGTAATTCACCTACTCTGTGCGCCAAAGTGACAGCAACAAGTAATAATAGTTTCCAGGTGAGAAACTATGCCCATCAACTCAAGAGATTCATGGGACAATTCATGAGTTGAATAAGGACTATGCTGAGGTCCCAAGGAACTGGAGATTTACTGACCAGAGGCTTGGAATGGCACAATCCTTCCATGAACCAATACTCATAGGTGGAGGGAGATCAGAGCCCCTTACACCTGCTGGCACAGAGATGAACTTCAAAGTTTGATTTAGGGACTGCCAAGAAAAACACACAAAGATGCAATAAGGCTGAATGAGGCCAAGAATAGCTTAAACAAGTTTTAAGAGGCTGGGAACACATCCATGTGGCAGCTTAGATGAAAACTGACTGAAGGGCTCACAAGGCAGTGTACAGGCACAGGAACTCCTGCTGCACACGCCATAAAAAAAAAAAAAGAAACTTACTGAGCTCCTTCACTCACACATAATGGCAGATTTGTATCTGATGTCGATGGAGAGAAAGTGTGAGCGAGTATTTGACAGGTTACTGGCATGGATTCTATCAAGCATCACAGATCAGAAAACACTGCATTTCAAACAGTAGTCAACCTTTATTTAAAATGTGTTTTCACCACACTGTTTCATAATTTTCTAGAGCTTTTTTTTTTTTTTACACCATAGCACCATGTCTAATTTACTTTTTTAAAATTTGTATCTTACATATAAAGATAAGTTTTAAATAGAAATAGACCATTGGTTCAGATATTGGTAGCAAAAACATGAAATGAAAATTCCAAAACAAAATGAAAAACCTCACTCACACAGACTATCGCAGGAAGATCCATAGATTGAGAGGGTCATCATAAAAAAATCCTTTGCTTATTTGTACTGTTCACTCTAAGTCAGGAGCTTGATTAATATCGCACATACAATTTCAAGAGGAGGATCAACAATCAACATGTCACAGACACTGGTTTATACCTAAAATTTCAACTGCTCAGAGGAATACTCTAATAAGTCACAAGGCAATTTCAAACAAGAAATCCAGAGCAGCAAAACTCTGGGCTTCAGGTCAAAGATCAGACAACTAAGGGTTAAAACGTCATGCAGATCTCAGGGAAATCTTATTTTCCACAACTCGCCCCCACCACTAAACGAATGCAGCCACTCTCTAGCCAATGCTCTGCAAAAGCAAGTATAAACGTGGAGCAATTAGTTTCTAATGTAATGAATCTCGAACACTAGGGTTTTTTTTCCTTCAAAAAAACATTTAGAATTTCATTTGGGGGAGATGGTACAGGAACTTTATTAGAGTAACCATCCAGTTGAGACTGACCATGCACATTAGCTAGTCCCATACAGGCAGATACAATAAAGGCTTAGGAAAATGGACACTCAATTTTACGAGCATCCTTTTTCCTAACCTTACTGCTGGCACTTTTGTTTGTTTTTTTTTTAAACATTTTTTCTTAAACTTTTGGTTCCTCCGACTTAATCGCCACAATATTAAGTCGGCAGATGAACAGAAAAGCAATATTTTCTGCTTTTCTGTACACTTCTTTGGGCCACTCTGGGCTAGCATTAATTTCTGAGTGCACAAATGTGCTGATCGGGTGCACTTTTTTTGTGTTTGGGGTGAATAGCTAATAGCCTCTTCAACATGTATTTGAATGAGATAAGCTCTATTAGTTTTTTTTGGGGGGTTTTTTTGGGGGGGAGGGGCTTTGACACGCCGAACCCCTTATGGTTTGTTTGTTTTTTTTTTACATACACTGTTGCCAGTGTATGTAAAAAAATAAATAAAAAATTCACACACACTTTGGTTAATTTCATTCAGAACAAGGATCTAGTCATTTTAGTTCTAATTACCGGACAGAGGAAAAATCCCTAGAAAGAACGTGTATATATAGAAATCGCCCCTCATCAAATTAAATTATACCTGGGCTGGGATGAGTGCTCAGCAGGAGAACTTGAGCTGTCATGCAAAGGACCTAGGCCTGAGTCTTGGAATTCCCTGGCTTGGCCAGGGCTTTGGATGCACCAGAGCAGTGTTCA
Organism: Rhinatrema bivittatum; assembly: GCF_901001135.1. Lineage (NCBI taxonomy): Eukaryota > Metazoa > Chordata > Amphibia > Gymnophiona > Rhinatrematidae > Rhinatrema > Rhinatrema bivittatum. The sequence continues at coordinate 174,099,125 of NC_042619.1, read as the reverse complement.
CAATCCCTAGGGGAAAGAAGGTCTCTGCCGATCGCACAACAGCACCACCTACTGGCCAGAGTTAGGGTGCATGCTTACTGAGCACTGGAGGACGCCATGATCTGCGGCCCCCGGGCCAAGGTCCATCACCGCAATGGGTGGGTTATGGACAAAATGTTATAAAAACAGGGGGAACCCCTGGGTAGACATAAATGAATGAAATAAGGCATCGTAGTCCAACAGCAGCCAGATCCAATTGCGTTAGGCACTCTAAAGGAGGAAACTGCAGGACTAAAAATATAACTTTTTATTGTAAGTCAGTTTGTGGAAAACAAAAAAAAAACGTTTAAACATGTTCCCTGAATCCAGAGCAGCTATGGTCAGAACAGTGACAAAATTACTTAACTGAATCGGACAATACGAGGGAGCAAGAGCAAAATGTTATTCATAGTAAAAATTGATCAAACATCCATTAGAAAGTGAAATCTTTGCCTACTGTATTTTTTTTTTTTTAACTCTGTTTTCCCTCCTGCTTCTTTCTGCTTCCAGCTCAAATCAGAACCAGGTCTGGGATAGTTTTTTGCTTTCAGCCTTCATTCAGGAATTTTTTTCCCTCTATTTTATAATCACCCTCCTCCCCCCAGCATACCTAGTCTGGTCACTGCAGGGAAAGTCACCAGTCAGGGGTCATGCACTAAGCATTCTTCTGTAACCCCTGCAATTATGGGATCTGAATTTGGCCACTAGGTACGACCATCGCGCCCTCCCCTCCTTCCCCCAGAGGCTGTGACCACTACTTCTGCAGTGAGAGGAAGACCCAACTCGAGAATCCAACCAGGGACCAGCACTGCCACCGAGCTAGTCCTGCCTGTTGTACTCGCAGAAGCTATAGCTAGAGGAAATGGAAACCAGGCATTTTTCTAGGTAGGGAAAGGAAAGAATGAATGTGACATAGTAAGGAACCACTGTGGGTGTTTTTTTTTTATTCATCTACCTCTCCATCTCTGTGTTGTAACCTATGACAAGATTCAGCTCTCCCTCTGCCAAAATAATAAACTCCTCCAAATGCAGGGGGAGCGGGGGTATAAAAGGGTTCCCTTTTTAAATCCAAATGCAATAAAAAACTATTACAAGAAAACATTTTGTACATGCCAAGTAGTAGATTCTGTCCATTATGAGACATCTGCTGTGTACTACACAAGTCATGATGATGATATCAAGAATTGGAAAGGGCTCGATATCAGCGTCACTTCTTCTCTGCCCAAGAAGCTGCAGTACTTTGACAGTTCCCGACTTGAGTCAACAGCAGCAACATGACAGGTTCTTTGCTTTACAAGATTACTAAATTGAGGTCATAATCCACCTGTCAATATTGGATTTAGATAGATTCTGACTTCACTTAGAACAGTGTTTCCCAACCAGTGTGCTTTCAGACTTGATCGAATATGCCATCAAAAAAAACAAGTCAGCAATACCTGATGCTCACATCCAGGCCAGCATTTAAACTTCTGTTCCCGTCCGTTTTAACCAAAAGACCAATGAATAAACAGGCTTCATGTCATAGCTCAGGCCCTATACTTGGGTCTATGAAAAAAAAAAAAGTGAGCTTCTGTTAATTTAATTCTTTCATGCTTGAAAAAAAGTGAGACTGGTACTTACTAAGCACAGGATGAACTTCCTCACGGGAGCAAAGTAGGTAAGGAAAAAGCACACTGACATGCCTGGCCAGACCAGATTTAAAAATGCCTCAGTTACACGGATTTATTTTCTGAGAAGTATCAGGAGCAGCATTGCTGGATCTGAAGCTAAATGTTCCATGCCAAAGCATCTTAGGAGATAGTTCTCAACCTTCTGTTAGAAGAATACTTCCTGACTGAGCTGAAATTCACCCGGGGTCTGCCATCTGCTGAGTTACTCACCCTAGATGGCCCAGGTTGCCAGAATGTCAAATGCCACAATTACCAGAATGCTTCCCAAGACAGCCGCAGTAATCTTGTTTTTCCTTGGGGGGGATGGGCTGTATGCAATGGGATCCTGTTGCCTGAATCTCATCTGTAAAACATCTTGCCCCTGATGGGAGGATTAAATACCTGAATTACTACTATGAGAACCTGGTATTTTGTTAAGCCTTCATGGTAGAACCTTGTGGTAGTGATTAACTCTTACTAGATCAGTATTTTTTGGAACAGGCCCAAATCAGTCCAAAATATTTGGACACGCTGTAAATGTAAACCTGTAGTTCTGATTTTTCTATAAAAAAAAGTCCACACATAAATGGGGCAAAACAAACTTTCTTCTACAGCCCAACACACCTTGGTGGGCTTATAATTGATTAAGGACAAGTTCAGACTGATGTACAGTGGAAGATTTAGTCTCTAGGAATCTAATAAAATGCTTATTACAATTAGCATTTTATTTTTTTTTTTTATATAAAGGCCACACAGAACTTTCCTCAATGGCACTCAGATTAGTTTTAGAAAGCAGCAGAGCTTGTATCAGAAAAGGAATGGGGAACTCCAGTCATCAAGTGCCACAAACCAGTCTGGTTTTCAAGATCTCCACAATGAATATCCCAATAAGACTTTCACAGACATATGATGCAAGTATCTGGTTAACTTGCATATGGGCCAATGTAACAAGCTGAGCATTAAAACTGTACTGAAATTTAACACACACAGTCTATTAATGCACACACTAAATATTTAACTCCCAGTTCAGTATGCTAATGCTTCAGAAGCTAAAATTAAAAAAAAAAGCCCCAAACCAATAAAAATGTGCATAACGAAAAGGTTCATAAGAACATAAGTAATTGCCATACTGGGTCAGACCAAGAGTCCATCAAGCCCAGCATCCTGTTTCCAACAGTGGCCAATCCACTCATAAAAAGAGACAAACCTTTCCCAAAGTTCTGCATTGTTCACAAAAATGCTGAAAAGAAGTGGTCAAAGGACCGATCCCTGTGGCACACTAGTAGTGTCCCTCTCCTTGGCGTGAAGTCAATTTAACACCACCTTTTTGTCACCTACCACTCAGCCAGTCACTTTAGAGGCCTCACCAAGAGTGTTCAATTTATTTAGAACTCATTTATGTAAAACTGTGTCAAAGGCCTTATGGAAATCCAAGTACGCTACATCTAGCACACTCCTGATCCAATTCATCGTTCACCCTATCAAAACAATTGTCTGACAAGTCCTCTCTGGTCAAGCCATTCTGCCTCAGATCTTGTAAGCCACTGGATTCCAAGAACTGCACTATCCTCTGTTTTAGCAGCAATTCCATGAGTTTGCTCACCACAGAGGTCAAACTAACCAGCCCGCAGTTCCCAGCCTCCTCCTTACTTCCACTTCTATGAACAGGAACCACATCCGCCCTTTTCCAGTGCTCCAGGACTACTCCAGACTCTAAAGAAGTGTAGAAATGGTCAGCCAGCGGATCAGCCAGAACTTCTTAAAGTTTCCTTAAATCTCTCTGATGTATCCAATTTGGCCCCATTGCTCAGTTTTATTTTTGGTTAGCTATCCACAAACACACTTTTCAGAAAATGGATGGAGGTTTACTTCACTTCCTATATTGCATGTGTTTGTTTTATGTACTCTGCGCTTACTACAGTGAACACTTAATTTGAGTAATTTTGCCTTTTCCTTGTCAGCTTCTACTTATTCCTCACCTCCTCCAAGTCTCACAATGCCATTTTTAGACTTCCTCCAACCACTAAAAAAACAAAAAAAGTCTTTTCTTCTCTTTTACTGTATTTTCTATTTTTCCCTTCCATTTCTAACTATAGTAAAAATGGGGGTGGGGGGGAACGGAAATTTAACTCCTAGTCCGAGGTGGAGTAAAGTTTTCAAGCTTTTAGTCCATAGGCAGAAGCTGTAATCAGGAGCATTTTGTATGCGTAGAAAACGTGCTTTGTAAAATACATGGTTTATGCGCGCAAATCATGTTTTTGCAGATGACACCAAACTCTGCAACAAGGTAGACCGCCAGAAAGATATGGAAAACAAGGAGGAGAGATCTAGCAAAGCTCCAGGAAAGTGTAAGGTCTGAGAACTTAAATTTAATATTAAAAATGTAGTCTCACCTAAAGAAGTGTAACAGTATGGGGGAGGAGAGAATTATTCTAAGCATGAAAGAAGAGCGGGATCTGGGAATAATTCTCTCTCATGATATTAAGGTAGCCAAACAGGTTGTGGATAAGATTACAGCAAAAGCCAGAAAGATGCCTGGTTGCATAAGGAGAAGAAGAAAAAAAAAGGAGACAATATGTATAAATCCACGGTGAAACTTCAGTCAGAATACAATATACAGTACTGGAGACCACAGTTTCCACAGGATATAGATCAGTTGGAGTCATCCCAGAGCCTGGCTACTAAAATGATCAGTAATCTTCATTCTAAAGTATATGGGGACAGACTTGATCACCATGTATACCCTACAGCAGTGATCCCCAACACTGTCCTGGGGGCCCACCAGCCAGTCGGGTTTTGGGGATATCCTCAATGAATATGCATGAGAGAAAAGTTACATGTTATGGAGGCAGTGCATGCAAATTCTCTCATGCATATTCATTGAGGATATCCCAAAAACCCGACTGGCTGGTGGGCCCCCAGGACAGGGTTGGGGACCACTGCCCTACAGGAAGAGCAGGATAGGAGAGAGATTGAAATACCTCCAGGGTTTCCCTGCAGAGGAGATGGGCTTTCAAAGGAAAGGAGGTTCTTCAATAAGGGTTAAATGGGTAGACTGGCGTAATCTAAGGAAATATAGGTCTTTACAAAGATGGTAGTGGCTGCATGGAACAGCTCCCCAAAGAAGTGGTGGAGACCAGGAATAAGCATAGAATAAACAGAGTGTCTCCAAGGGAGTGGCAGGAATTATTAAACTGAATAGTTGGTGTGGGTAGGCAGACCAGATAGAAACATAGACCATTATGGCCTAAGAAAACCCAAGGTAAACCAGCACACATCCCTATATTCGGGGGGGGGGGGGGGGGGAGAATAACTAATAGCATCCTGAGCACAGGATTTGCATGAGAGGGCGCTAACCTGTATGCACACTGTTGATAGCACATTTTTTGTATGGGGAGGGGGGTGATCTTTACCTGCAACAGTAAAGCTCGTGCACAAAAAACAAAACAAAAAAAAACAAAAAAACGTGTGCACACTGCGGGTTCAACCATTGAGCGCACTTTATTATATCAGCTCCATGGTTTGGCCATCCATTTTGTGGTTCTCCAGGCCTCGCATACATCATTCCTGGACTTAGGAAATGACCAATGCAAACAGACAGACACAGGAAAACAAAAAACAAACTCATCCATATGGGAGGGCTTTGTAAGTATTTATTTGCATCTGGCACCAAAACTCCACACACTTTGAAGTGTGCGCTATAAAATGAAGTGGTGGTTTTGGCCACGTGGGCTGAATGTATATATTTTTCTCGTTTGTGTGACTTAGTTGAATGCCTGTGAATAGTGCTTGGTCACTTCTACACCGGGGTAATTTTCTTCTGGACATTTATCCTGGCCAAGACGCCATTTGAAAAGTAGAAAATCCAGCAGAGACATGAAACATGGCTGGCGAGACCCATGCAGTCACAGTCTTCAGAGTCAAATTAACTGGAAAATCCATAGCTATTTCATAGGATACCTAATCTTTTAATCCAAGCATTTTGGTCAAGAATTCTCCGTGTTCCATGCCAGATGACCCTAAAATCTGCTGCTCTACTAAGACATGATTTACTGTACTGCTAAAGGCTTTGATTTGCAACACATGTTAACTACCGGTGTCGACAAAAAAAATCATCGTTTTAGATAGGGGGAGTGCAAAATCATCTAAATCAATGTGAAAAGAAACCTTAAGGCCAGGACTCAAACTATGTTTTATTTTTAGGGTGGATTTAGCTGTACAGTAGCTTAGACTGGGGGGGGGGGGGGGAGCCCTCACTTGACCTCTGCATCATCTCCGAATTCAAATCGCCGTCTACGGAACTAAAGTAAGAACATAAGAACATAAGAAAATGCCATACTGGGTCAGACCAAGGGTCCATCAAGCCCAGCATCCTGTTTCCAACAGTGGCCAATCCAGGCCATAAGAACCTGGCAAGTACCCAAAAACTAAGTCTATTCCATGTAACCATTGCTAATGGCAGTGGCTATTCTCTAAGTGAACTTAATAGCAGGTAATGGACTTCTCCTCCAAGAACTTATCCAATCCTTTTTTAAACACAGCTATACTAACTGCACGAACCACATTCTCTGGCAACAAATTCCAGAGTTTAATTGTGCGTTGAGTAAAAAAGAACTTTCTCCGATTAGTTTTAAATGTGCCCCATGCTAACTTCATGGAGTGTCCCCTAGTCCTTCTACTATCCGAAAGAGTAAATAACCGATTCACATCTACCCGTTCTAGACAACTCATGATTTTAAACACCTCTATCATATCCCCCCTCAGTCGTCTCTTCTCCAAGCTGAAAAGTCCTAACCTCTTTAGTCTTTCCTCATAGGGGAGTTGTTCCATTCCCCTTATCATTTTGGTAGCCCTTCTCTGTACCTTCTCCATCGCAATTATATCTTTTTTGAGATGCGGCGACCAGAATTGTACACAGTATTCAAGGTGCGGTCTCACCATGGAGCGATACAGAGGCATTATGACATTTTCCGTTTTATTCATCATTCCTTTTCTAATAATTCCCAACATTCTGTTTGCTTTTTTGACTGCCGCAGCACACTGAACCGACGATTTCAATGTGTTATCCACTATGACACCTAGATCTCTTTCTTGGGTTGTAGCACCTAATATGGAACCCAACATCGTGTAATTATAGCATGGGTTATTTTTCCCTATATGCATCACCTTGCACTTATCCACATTAAATTTCATCTGCTATTTGGATGCCCAATTTTCCAGTCTCACAAGGTCTTCCTGCAATTTATCACAATCTGCTTGTGATTTAACTACTCTGCACAATTTTGTGTCATCTGCAAATTTGATTATCTCACTCGTCGTATTTCTTTCCAGATCATTTATAAATATATTGAACAGTAAGGGTCCCAATACAGATCCCTGAGGCACTCCACTGTCCACTCCCTTCCACTGAGAAAATTGCCCATTTAATCCTACTCTCTGTTTCCTGTCTTTTAGCCAGTTTGCAATCCACGAAAGGACATCGCCACCTATCCCATGACTTTTTACTTTTCCTCGAAGCCTCTCATGAGGAACTTTGTCAAACGCCTTCTGAAAATCCAAGTATACTATATCTACCGGTTCACCTTTATCCACATGTTTATTAACTCCTTCAAAAAAGTGAAGCAGATTTGTGAGGCAAGACTTGCCCTGGGTAAAGCCATGCTGACTTTGTTCCATTAAACCATGTCTTTCTATATGTTCTGTGATTTTGATGTTTAGAACACTTTCCACTATTTTTCCTGGCACTGAAGTCAGGCTAACCGGTCTGTAGTTTCCCGGATCGCCCCTGGAGCCCTTTTTAAATATTGGGGTTACATTTGCTATCCTCCAGTCTTCAGGTACAATGGATGATTTTAATGATAAGTTACAAATTTTTACTAATAGGTCTGAAATTTCATTTTTTAGTTCCTTCAGAACTCTGGGGTGTATACCATCCGGTCCAGGTGATTTACTACTCTTCAGTTTGTCAATCAGGCCTACCACATCTTCTAGGTTCACCGTGATTTGATTCAGTCCATCTGAATCATTACCCATGAAAACCTTCTCCATTACAGGTACCTCCCCAACATCCTCTTCAGTAAACACCGAAGCAAAGAAATCATTTAATCTTTCCGCGATGGCCTTATCTTCTCTAAGTGCCCCTTTAACCCCCTCGATCATCTAACGGTCCAACTGACTCCCTCACAGGCTTTCTGCTTCGGATATATTTTAAAAAGTTTTTACTGTGAGTTTTTGCCTCTACAGCCAACTTCTTTTCAAATTCTCTCTTAGCCTGTCTTATCAATGTCTTACATTTAACTTGCCAATGTTTATGCTTTATCCTATTTTCTTCTGTTGGATCCTTCTTCCAATTTTTGAATGAAGATCTTTTGGCTAAAATAGCTTCTTTCACCTCCCCTTTTAACCATGCCGGTAATCGTTTTGCCTTCTTTCCACCTTTCTTAATGTGTGGAATACATCTGGACTGTGCTTCTAGAATGGTATTTTTTAACAATGACCACGCCTCTTGGACATTTTTTACTTTTGTAGCTGCTCCTTTCAGTTTTTTTCTAACAATTTTTCTCATTTTATCAAAGTTTCCCTTTTGAAAGTAATGCAAGTTCAGTTTCCCTTGAAAGTAATGCAAGTTCAGTTTGAACAATAGGATTATAACCCTCTCAGCCACGAGCGATGCTCAGGAGTTAGTCTCCGAGGAGTCTCCCCTCGAGCCCTTAGGGCCAACATACTAAAGAGGAAACCACCACGGATTCACTGCTGCTTAAAAGCAGCATTCCAACTATAGCCACTATTAAACTGATTAGGTGGGAAGATAAACTCGCAGGCGAACCGCATGACGACAGTGCTACGCACTCACACACAGAGGGCCAGCTGTGCACTGTGGCTGCCGTTCAGGAGAGACAGATGAGAGTTTTACCCACCAACAGAGCTTGGGCACATAAGGATAACAAGCTCAGGCTCTAGCTTTGTGGGGGAGGGAAACCACACAAAAAACGTGGCTGCCACTACTGTGGAGACCCTTGCTGGCAGAAAAGCGGTACTGAGGGGTTTCATCTTAGAGGCAACTTGCCCCAGGCTCAGCTACCCTCGCTATACAGGTTCATCTAGGCAAGACTGGGTAAAAAATGGGCCAGGAACTTGTTTTATTCTCTTATGGTTCGGCTCCGGTAGGGACAACCACATTTGTTTCTCTGAAGGGAGCACCATGGAACAGGTTTGCCCCCGCAAACAGAAAAACAAAAAGGTGTTTTGTTTTGGGTTTTTTTTTAACTGCTTCGCTATTGATTTGCATTATTGAACACATCTTACTTGGGTCTAACACCACCTTTGTAGAGCCAGAGATATTTACAACAATTATGGAGCTAAGAGTTCAGCTAACATTAAAAAAAGGCGCTTATTTTTCTGAAGTTCACGCAACAAGCCTGCCGACTTTACAGGAACTGCAAGGATCACACACACAAAACCAGCTGTTGGTAACGGTAACCCTTCTGATGCACAACCCCAGTACTTTTACAAACAGAAACACAGCCCGAACATAAACTTCAACTACTTGAAAACAAAAACAGCCCTTAGCCTATGTTTTTTTTTTTGCATGCACAGTCCTTTGGAATTTCAAGTGGCCCCTCTCGCCAGAAAAAGCCTCCCGTTGAGGAGACATCCCGAGATGAAAAGTGACAAGCGAGCCTTGGACTCATCCAAGCACATGATCCCACAGAAGCTGGAACACACTCAATTGGCAAGTCTGGGCTCAGGTCTGATAATCAACTCCATAGTTTCTCCCCACCACGGTGATTTATCTTAATAAATGCCAGAGGACATTCTTTTTTTATTACTCTGCATCTTTCATCGGTTAACTGAAGAAAAGGAGAGGTAGCAGCCTTGCGGTTACAGCCAGTGGCAGATTAAGAGAGGCAGGGGAGAATCACCAGGGACCCAAATCCATCATCTGAATTAAGTGTAAGGGAAGTAAAATGGGGGGTAGGGACCCTATGACCAGGGTACCACCTGAGACCTGAAACCACCTTAATCCATATCTGGTTAGAGGAATGGGCTAGGAACAAGATGAACTACTCTGACAGTGACTTGCCCAATGCCACATCAAAGTGGTAGCAGTACCTTCCACTGCCACAGCTGGGCCACTTAAAGACTGTATGCTCCTCAGGAGAGGAATTCATTGTAGCTTGCTGTAATTTGTTGCACAGTGCCCTGGTTCAGCATATTATACACAAAAAAAAAATGCTTCAGCAATGGTTTGTGCCACAAACAAACAATGGCCAGTCCAGAAGTGCATTCATGGCTGTTCGAGGGCGTGCAATCAGCCAGCAAAGGAAAGATTCAAAGCCACAGCACTGCATCTGCATGCTACTTCAGTTTCAAGTTCTACCACAGCACTCCCACAGTGGGACATGTTTACAGATGCCAGAGACCCAGCAGGTTTTGCTAATGTAATGGCATTTCACAGTTAACCATGGAATGTGGTTGTTTACCTACAACTGGGGCACAAGAAAGCATCAAGAAGAAGATCAGAACAGAGCAGCATTTCCCAACCAGGGTGCCATGGAGAGGGAACAGTAGTCAGAAGGAAGGAGGAAAGAAAAAAAATAAAAATGGGAGAATAAGCAAAGAAGTCAGTAAGGTATTATATTCATCAAGGCCAACATTACTACGGGAAAGAATGGCAAAAGCTGAATTTACGACAAAACTAAAGAAACAGATTTTCTCCTATTGAAGAGAGGTCTGCAAAAGAGCAAAATGTTACCTTTTACCTGTCCTCTCGCCTTTCAAATAATTGTATTTATGGTGGTACAACATAGCATTCTCATGCTCTGATGCTTATGGATCTAAATAAGAGATCATGTCAAAAGTTAGCAACTGTGTGCAAGTATCTTATCCTCATATCACCTGGAAGCTTGATGCTTCTGGATACCAAAATATGAAGACTAAGTACTTTCCACAAATAAAAATGGCCAATTACACTGGTCATGTAGGAGCTCATCTGAGCACCAGTGATCAGACGGTATGGTTCAATTTTGCAAATAAGATACAGGGAAGGCACATGAAGACCCAAGTTTTGAATTTCAAAAATACAGACTTTGAAATGGGTACATACCTAGAGGAAGAACTGGAAGGCAGGGAGAAAATGGGTGAAGAGAAACAGTGGGCCAAGTTAAAAGGAGCTATTACAAAGACAGCAAATCTATGTGTTAGAAAAAGAAATAAGAGGAAGAGGAATAAGAAACCAATCTGGTTCTCTAAGGAAGTGGCTGAAAAAATGAAGGCAAAAAAAACAGTATTCAAGAAGTATAAAGGATCCCAAAAAAAGGAACACAGAAGAATATCTGTTAAAACTGAGGGAGGCAAAGAAAGAAATAAGGAAAGCAAAAAGTCAAGCGGAAGAAAGGATGGCCAAATAGGTAAAGCGAGGAGACATTTCTCAGATATATCTGTGAAAGAAGAGAGGTTAGAAGTGGTATAGTGAAACTGAAAGGTGACAAGGAGCAATGTGTGGAGAGTAAATGAAGAAATGGCAGAAATATTAAAAAAATTACTTCAGTTCTGTATTCACTCAAGACCACCCTGGAGAAGGCCCGTTGGTGATTAAACAAGACCATAGATGAGGATGGAGTAGACAAAAAAAAACACTCTGTTTACAGAAGAGAATGTATGGGAGGAGCTAGGCAAACAAAGTGGACAAGACCATGGGGCCAGATGAGACTCCCCAGAATATGGAGAGAGCTCAGAGATGTGTTGGCAGGTCCACTGAAGGATCTGTTCAATAGATCCCTGGAAACGGGAATGGTGCAGCAGGATTGAAAAAGAGCAGTGGCAGTCCTGCTTCACAAGAGTGGTAGCAGAGAAGAGGCCGGAAACTATAGGCCAGTTAGCCTCACCTCGGTGGCAGGAAAATTAATGGAGACTTTGCTGAAGGAAAAAGGTCCTGTCAGACAAATCTGATTGATTTTCTTGATTGGGTGACTAGAGAATTGGATCAAGGAAGAGCACTAGATGTGATCTACTTGGATTTCAGCAAAGCTTCTGATACGATCCCGCATAGGAGACTTGTGAATAAAATGAGAAGCTCAGAAGTGAGCAGATTACAAACTGGTTGACTGATAGGAGACTGCATATAATAGTAAATGAAACCTACTCTGAAGAGAGTACCGTGTTAAGTGGAGTGCCACAGAGATTGGTGCTGGGACTAGTCCTGTACAATATCTTTGCGACATTGCAGAAGGGATAGAAGGTAAAATCTGCCTATTTGCAGATGATACTAAGATCTGCAGTAGAATGGACATGCCTGAAAGAGTAGAGAATGAAAAGTGATTTAAGAAAGCTGGAAGAGAGGTCAAAGATTTGGAGCTGGAATTCAATGTCAAGAAGTCATGCATCCGAGGTTCAGCAATCCAAAAGAGCTGCATGTGATGGGGAATGAAAGACTGATGTGCACAGACCAGGAGAAGGATCTTTGGGTAACAGTGTCTAGAGATCTGATTATGGTGAAAATGTGACAAGGCAATAGTTAAAGCCAGAAGAATGCTGGGTTGCATAGAGAGGAATAACCAGTAAGAAAAAGGAGATAATGCCCTTGTACAGGTCCTTGGTAAGGCCTCATCTGGAGTACTGCATTCAGTTCTGGAGTCCACATTTAAAGAGGGATAAAGACAGGATGGAGGCGGTCCAAAGAAGAGCAACCAAAATGGTCTGGGTTCTGTATGAGAAGACCTATGAGGAGAGGCTGAAGGATCTGAAAATGTATATCCTGGAAGAGAGGAGTTGTAGGGGCAATATGATACAGACCTTCAGATACCTGAAAGGTTTTAATGATGTACAATCAAACCTTTCCCATTCAAAAATCAGTAGAACTAAGGGTCACGAAATGAAACTTCAGGGAGGAAGACTCAGAACCAATGTCAGGAAATATTTCTTCATGGAAAGGATGGTTGATGCCTGGAATACCCTTCATGAGGAGGTGGTGAAGACAAAAATAGTGAAATAATTCAAAGGGGCATGGGATAAACACTGTGAATCCCTAAAAACTACAGGATGGAAATGGAGTGCATGGGGGTGACTTGCTGGTATTACAGTTACTACCCTTATTCAATAAGCCTACATACTGTTAATGCAACTCCATCATTGCTCTCTGCTTCAACGGCAAAGGGTAACAGGGAATTGGATTCAGACAGTAACTAATAAGAGCCCTGACTTTTACAGTTTGGGAAACTGATAAGAATGGGGGTAACCTGCATGGCACTGCAGATATTAGCATAGGCTTTCTGGGCAGACTAGATGGACCATTTGATTCTACCATCATTTCTGTTTCTATGTTTTAAACTAAAGTCAACAAACTGAGGTGCGAAAGAACAAAATTGTCCAAGTGAGAATCCACAGATGGAGATTTAATAGTGGCAAAAAAAAAAAAAACCCACACTCCAAATCTAGTCTCAGAGGGGTATGTCAGACTCATCAATACTCAATGAGTGGCAGCATGCAGCTCAGCAAGAGTGGCACGTTTTTGCAAACTGATCTCAGTCCATAAGATAGCACTCAGTTCAGAAGCAGAGGTAGAGAACAGTGGTGCATCAGTAAGCAAAGACTGAAGATCTTATTCAGAATATCTGAAAATATTTAATCTTACATTATGGTATGTAGTCCCCCCCCAAAAACCATATCCAGGTTAGCAGGAGTCTATGAACAATACTGAAACTTTCTTCTGGGACATACATGCCATGTCTGGCAGTTACAGTTACAACAAATGCAACAGTTGCATGATTTTGTAGCATTCACAGCACCTAGACCAGCGGTCAGGAATGTGCATGCTCCAGCTGCTGCCAATGGCGGAACATCCCTCCTGTTTTCTGTACCTGTTTTCAATCTGCATGTGCAGAGAATTTACACACATTTTATATGTAAACCATCTGTATACACACAAACAAAAAAGGTCATGGATGGGTGTCACCAACAGGCACACAAGACATTCTTACAATACTTCCCTGAAAAGAATGCCTAAAAAAAAAACAACCCTAAGGTGTAGTCCCAACAAGTCTCCTAAAAAGGACTGGGATCACAGGCTGAAAAAACTTGGGAAACGTGATCAGACTGAGCATTCGATATTCTTGGTTATTTACATACCCATGAGGTTCAGTGGTGCTCTGGCATAAAAATTTGCAGCAACACCCATGCTGAAAAACAGTTTTACCCTCACACACCACTTAATACTTTACTTACTGACATTATACCTGTGCAACAATTATACTTCACCACTAGGTGGAGCTCTGCAGCTCTTAAGTCTTTGCTGCTCAAGCCCAGTAATGTTTGCTCCCAGAATTATGTACTCACTTAAACAATTTTACATTGAATAGACATTAATACGTGCTGGATTGTACATCAACCTGCACTGTCATGGAGCATCAATTCTGCATGAATGGAGGTAAACCCAATATTAAAATCTCTGCTTGTCCGTAATATTACCAAACTACTCATTTAAAGAACATTCTGTGACTGAACCCAGATCAATAAAGAGACGTGAATTAGCAGAGCACATCATAGCCAAAGGTTGTGCAGATACACCATTCCCATTTGCACTGCAGTTCATGAAAGGTTGCCAGTACAATGGTATGGCAGCTGGCCTCATTTATGCCAGTCAGGTGGATGCAGCTTAGCTTTTACTCAGTTTAAAAAAAAAAAAAAAAAAAAAAAAAACACGAACCCACCACAACATATGGACAAGGTATGGATTCGTTTTAGCAAAGGATAGAGCTGACCTGCTGGCTTAGGGGCAGCGCTGCACGCCTTCATGCAAGGCACCCTGGGTTCAATCCCCGGCGAAATCTTTCGCTCTGGAGGCTGGCTGGGGGACTGGAGCTTCTGCAGAGATGTCCAAAGCCACTGGGGAACCGGTTATGCATTAGTGACACCTAGTGGCTGGATTCAGGACCTGTGGATGCAGGGTTCTGGAAGGGAGCACTGGTGAATGCACCCCTCCCCCAACCCTTCAGCTGAAGACTGATGCTGCAATGCCTGGACTAAAGTTGGGAGGGGGATATAAAGTAGAAAGAGTAAGAGCAATGGCCAGGTCAAGAAGAAAAAAAAAAAAAAAGAAAGGGCTTAACTAGCCTGACTAGCAGAAATGGTGCCAACTGGCCAGCCCACAACACAAGGACTCAGGGCATCCACAGGCCATAACAACCCCCTGATGCAGCATTAATAAGCGAGCCAAGTATAAAGCAGATGGGCAGTCCCAATGCTGTAAATCCAACTGCTGCACACTAAAGTCACTTTGCAAAAATTAGACCTCTGCAAAGCTGTTTTACAATTTACAGGTATGCACTGAGCTATTGGAAAAAAAAAAGTCAATGTTTAAACATGTTGAGTTGCCTTATGGAAAAAAACAGTAACAGAAATCAAAAAAGCTTGGGATAAGCACACAGGATCCTGTATCACAAAAGAGGGGGAAAGGAAGGGAAAGCCAGACAGTAACACTTTCCACCTCTAATAGGATGTGGTTTTTTTTTCTCTAGAAGAAATTTCCCCACTTAGCTTGTTTTTGTTTTCTGCTGTCCTAAAAGCAAAACATACAAAATTATAATTGCTGATCGTAAATTAGTCCACTACTGCTGCTGCAACTGAATATGCCCAGGACCAAAGCCTCCAGAAAGCGAGTGGTGCCCATTGTGGCAGCTGTCAAGTACACAGCAGCACAAACACAGCCCTGCGGCCACGAACAGAACAAGATTCAGCCAGCATGCCAGCTGCATTTAGCTAGGACACAGGGATGCAGGGTGTTCAGCAGCACAAGGCACGGAGACAAAAGAAAAAGCAAGGATACACAGTGACCTAGGGATGGCGGCAAGACCTTGAAGACGGTTAGGAGGTATCCCCCGCATTCCCAGCAGCGATTGCTGGCAGGCTGCACCCCACGCACACGCTTACTGTCTGACAAACCATGCATCCTGACATTCCCTTACCTTTGCCTGCCTTAAATTGTAGAATGTTCTGGATACAGAACACCTTCCATTGCCATTTCTAGTAATGCCAAACCTCCGATTTGGTAAGAGTGACAAACTAACTTATAACATGTCTAACAGAGGGTTTGGGTTGTTTTTTTGGTTTGTTTTTTTTTTGGGGGGGGGGGTGTGGAGAACACAGGAATTGTTCAATTTTTACCTGCTGAAGTACCCATATGTAAGCCTTGGGCTGAAGTACTCAAATATTAGACTCCAAGGCCACTCAGTTTCAAAGGCTTATGCTGTTCACACTTCTCATACCGTTCATGAACCCACTGCTTTCCAGGATTCCCTGTTGTGTGTGGGGGTGGATTTCAATCCAAAGCCCTAAGCATTATTATAGTCTTTAGCATTAACTGTAAAAAGCATGCTGGATGCAGAATGCAGTTCCAATATAACCTAAAAACACTTGATAGTTGATTTTAAAATTGATGTAGGTGACAATTTATAAATCCTTGTTCGATACAGTCCATTACATAATCCTCTTACAATAAGTTTGAGACTATAAAGATAGTTTACTCTAGTCTTTCACGCCTTATTCCATCCCAATTTCAGGGGTAGATTTGATGCTCCCTCCTAGAAATGTATTTTTTTTTTAATGTTTTATATACAGTCATTCCATGTGAGAATCACTAGTTCTCAACAGTTACATGCAAAACATTCATAAGTGAGTTTTACAGGGTGGATAGACATGAGTACTTAACTTAATCTAGATGACAAAGTCCATTTTGCATGCCTTAATCCAGATGTCTTGAATAGATTGCTTACATCATATCCAGCCTCCTTCCAGAATATTCTGAGGACATGTTGGTGATTAACAGCAGATGGGTGCCACAGTTCTTAGTTCCTGTTTCTTCCCTCCTCCCAGGAACAAATGAAGATCCATTTCTCCAATTCAAACTTTGAAGGAAGGGTCAGTGGATCTCTCTGGCTGAGAGACTCCACTGGAAAAAAAACTACTTTCCTGATGGTGGGAGGTAAATTCCCTTGGTCATGGAAGTCAGTTAGAAGGAAAAAAAAAAAAAAGTCTTCAATATCTAAAACAATAGGAGGAAGGGTGGATGAAGACTTCTTTCAACACAAGAGGAAAGATAACATTTCCTAAACATGGGAAGGCAGCACCCTTTCCACCTTTCTAACCTAGACCTTAAAGAATAAGGCCCAAAGGTCTTCATTCCCAAAAATAAGAGGGACAAAACAAGAGCAATTACAGCTCCAATCTGCCTCCTAAAAGTTCAGCTAGAAGTCCACACCCTAAGATGGTTTCTATATGTAAGAGCCTTTAGTTTCCTTACCAGAAGGACTGAACCATAATTCTGGGGAGCTATAGAGAGAGTGTATTCAAGCAGAGGTTTGAATTTTGCTCCCCATATTACGTGACCATATTAGGGTGTGGATTTCACTTGTGGGGCAGCATAAAATATGCTGCTCCAATTTTATTACTTTCTGGGTTAGGTCTCTACATAGAGACTTGGGACTAGAAAGAAGACAAAGAACTTTATCCATGTAGTTTTGTCAATGTTTTGGTAACTGTTTTAGTTGCCAGGAGGATGGTGTTTTCCACTCTTCCTGCTTCATGTTGGATTAATTTTGTAAAATAATTTTGTCTGTGTTTCTGAGTACCCCAGGGCCAAGGGGCTCAGATGCTGCTGGTTTTAGGAGTGGTGCTTCTCTCTATGAAAGGATTGAAGGAGAAGAAGATGAGTCAACAAGGAAGAATAGACTCCCATCCATTTCCAGGGAGCAGAATTTGAGATATGATGTAAGAATGCTGTATAAACTCAGGGAAAAACACCAGGGAAGATTGGTGGGAAAAGGTCTCCATCAGATGCCACAAAGAGGAGCGTGAGGATTAGTGAGGATTTTGGAATAGGTATGAGAAATGGGACTCTTGTGATTTCTGGAGGTAAATTGGGATTAACTTCTTTCTTTCCATTTCCCTGGGAGGAATGAAGGAGTAACAGACAAGAGGGACTGGAAAACAAAAACAAACTTATGCTGTTAATATTGCATTGGTATAAATACCTTCCCATAGGAAGATTGAAATCTGCTCTATACTTTAGTCCCCAAAGAAGTAAAAGAATCAAAAATCACTAAGGAACTGGCTGAGAAAACAGAACTGGTTATTGGAGAAAATAAGGTCAGAAATATATTGCAACTCAGTTTGTCCTAATCATTTGAACAATTTTCACTTTTGAGTATGTAAATAAATCAATTCACTTTTGCAACATAATCTGTAAAACTGAGTTGGAACCCACAGTCTGCAGCACGTTAAGAGATCATCAGTGCTGTTTACTGGGTGTATGAAGAGGGACTGGGGTGTGACTAACACAGAAAGGGTCTTGAAGCTGAGCTCCTCCCCCCAGGACCCTGGACTGAGTGGTACGCTATATCCTGATGAGAACCCAAGACATTTCCAATACAGCAGCCCACGGGGGGAGCTGTAAACTGCTAAGGATACTTCTCTTCGACCTACACAGATGGATTATGCCTCTTAGTAGAGTTCCATTGGAACTTTGCACTTAGTTTCACAAAAAAAAAAAAAAACTAAAATTCGATTTGAGGGTCTAATTCACTATCATCCAAGTCCCATCTGATATACAAACATGTCTAACTCACCAATTTTCTTTTTTTTTCTCTTATAGGATTCTAATCCGAACTCTAAACCTTGAAGTTAAAAGTGTTTGCTTTTTAGGCACAGTTTGTTTGGGGTTTTTTGTTTTTTTTAAAGCACTTGTTGTGGAGGCTGTTTCCTGTGTAAACCCATTTACTGCACACTAAAAGTGTTACTGTGCACTAACTAGACTTTTTTTCCCCCACACGCACATTTACATTTCTTAAGTTTGAATATTTGGGACATTAGCACGCAAATATACTCCCCACACACAAAAATCCCCATATAGAAATTTGTAGTTTTCCGGTTGGTTGGTTGGTTTTGCAGTGTATCTATAGCTCTGTCACCACTTAAACAGAAATTTTCTTCCATACACTATATTATTCACTGGGGGAAGGGGGGTATTTAAAAATATTAACCAACTAGTCAAAAACATAGCCAGTACCTGCAGACACATTCAGAATTTTTTTATATATAATATAAATCTTAACTCAATCCCACCCACTCTATCATATTATAAAACCCATTTAAAAGGGAAAAATCTTCTGCAATTATATTGTTTCGTGAATTAAATGCATCAATGTCACACTGCTCTTCGAATGGATTCCAAACAGGCTCATACTGTTGGAGTTTGTCTCTGCCCAGAACAGTCCATTTGCCCCCCCCATCAACCAGGCATGCTAGATACGACGGATCAGTAAATGTGCATAAAGGACAGCTTCTTTCAGATCGAGTCACTCTCGAAATAAGCTGCTACTATACAAGGTGCAATTCATTTATCCATCTTAGAATCAATTCCCAGCACAGAAGCAGCAGAGGGTCCTTTCTTAAATTGATCCTTGTCATATCTTGTATTACTTTACCCCAATAAAACTGAATTTCAGCGCATTCCACCAGACATGCAACATAGTTCCATTTCCCTCACATCCTCACCAAAAACCAACCAGGTTAGGATCAATCTGGTTATGGAGGGGGAAGATAAGATATCATCCAATACTCATTCTCAGTAATATTGGCAGATATTTTGAGATCTTAGCATTCACTGTGGATCGTACGATTATAGTGTCACTGCTAACAAGCCGGTGTTATTGGATTCATTGATGTTGAATATTATCATTAATACTTTATAGTGGATTATGGCATGTACTGGTAACCAATGCAGTGACAAGCACAGGTGTAATGTGATCATTATTTCCTAGATCCTAATAAGTCTTGCTATGGTATTTTGTAGTGGTTTTAAGTGACATGCTGGAAGACCTAGTAGTAAAGATTTACAGTAGTCTAGGTTGAGAAGATTAGAGTTTGCAATATAGTATGTAAGTTAATAATTGTTTCAACTGATGCAGTATCCACAACTTGGCATAACCTGTCTTAATTTACTGATGTGCATTTTCATTGTAAGGTTCTCATCTAGCTGCACACCTAAATCCAATATTTTGAGGGATTAATTTGAAAGTTACCCAGGTTAAGGGCAAGTGGTTTAGCTATCAATGAGTTTCTACTCAGCCAAATGATTTCAGTCTTTTTAGGGTTTAATGTTAGTTTAAGCTGCAAAAGTTCTTGTATTGTTTTCAAATAGGTAGTATCCAAGTTGTATTTTCAAATGATCTGGAGAGTGGAATGTAAAACTGTAAATCATCAGCATACAAGAAGAAAGTTATTCCTAGATTCATCAGTAATTTACACAGTGGGAGCATGTAAATATTGAATAGTGTTGCTGAGAGGGCTGAGCCACTGGAATGTATTAGATATATGGTTGCCCATTTGACTTGGAATGTTCTGTTAGATAGAAATGAAGAGAAACATCTGAGAACCCTGCCATCGATCCCAATGTTTCTCGTCTGATGGCATAACAGGTTATGGTCCACAGTGTCAAAGGCAGCCATTAAGTCAATTAGCACAAGACAATAAGATTCTTCTGTGACAAGCCCTTATAAAACCAAGTCCATTAATGAGAGGAGTAATGTCTCAGTTGAGTGATGTTTCCTGAATCCAAACTGATTTCAGAAGAGAATGTTTTGATCTTCCAGGTGATTCACAAGCTGGGATAACACTGCTTTCTGAAGAACCTTTGCAAGAAAAGACAAGTTGGATATTGGACGATAGTTGTCCCAATCGTCAGTCTTATTTTTTAGGATCGGCTTCATCAAGGCTTGTTTTAACCCATTTGGAACAGTTCTGAGACACAGGTTAATTAATGTTGTGCGGTGATAACCCCGTGTACTTGTTTCAAGGAACTGGCTGGAATTGAGTCACGTGAGTGAATGGCAGGTTTAATTTTACTACTGACTTGACAAATTTCCAGTTTTGATACTTTATTGAATAGGGACCACTTAACCATGCCATTAGAATCTTCAGGTGCTTTTGTTAGAGAACAGATAGACAAAAATCAATAAGTTGAAAACATGATTCCCTAAGAGTGCGATGGCATATTCATTGGAAGCGGCCTTTGTGAAGTTATAACTTCTCAAGATGGAAGATGGGTCTTTAATTAAATGTTTAACAAATTTAAATGTTAAATTTAAATGTTTAACATTTAATCAAAGAGCAGTTTAGAATTAAAAACAACTCTGTGAATCTGTTGAGCATAGTAATTTTTTTTTTTTTTGCTTTGTTAATGAACAGTATTTTGTAAGGAAAGATTTATATTTTCCTAGGGATTCAGCAGATGGGCATTTCCACCATTGTTTCTCTAATTTTCTAAGGTTTTCTTTTGTGATTCTTAATTCATCATTATACCAGGGCTTCTTATGTTTGGAGATGTTTCTTTCTGTCTCAGTAGTTTTCATCTGGACAGGACTAAAGCTTTCAGCTATGTCATTGACAATCTTATCCAAGGAATCAAATGCAGATGTGAAATTGGTTTGATTTAGTTCACGGAGCTTATTTTCTAATGTTTCAGAATGTACTTCCATCTCCATCTTTTTCCTGAAAGTAAGATTATATCTATACTATTCTGGATTTGGTTGGTGAAGGCTATTTCTGCTTTTATTAATGGATCAGACCAGGACAATATTGTGTGCGAAGTATTGATTAGGCAATTACTAGAATTAGCAAATATTAGGTCTAGCGTGTGACCTGCTTTATGAGTGGCTTTTGAGACAATTGTGACATCACAGGGCTTCCATTGTTTTAAAAACATTTCATCTACATGGAGGTTAAAGTCTCCTACAATTAATGTAGATTGTGGTGATTGAATTATTTGCTAAGGTGTTTATCAGTAGTGAGCAATCTTTTTGTAGTATGCCTGGAGGATAGTAGATCAGTCCTATGTTTGAGGAGATTTTAAAATTGCAGCCTTATAAGGTTGGTTAGTCTCTACCTTGTAAGGTTCCAGCTTTAGTTTGTTGGGTTTTTATTTTGGGTTTTTTTTTACTAATTAATAATCCTCCACCTTTTTATTTGGGTCTTGGAAAATGAAATAGATTGTAGTTAGCATTCGAAATGTGGTTTAAGAGCACATTATCTTTGTCATTCAGCCAGGTTTCAGATATGCAAAAAAATAGAGGGATTTAAACCCTCTAGCAGATCGTTGGAGGGAATTTTTTTTTTTTTTTTTTTATAGGAGACTGAACATTCAATAGGAGTAAACATGAAGCAGGAAGACAGTGAGGAAGAGCTGTTATTTATCATGGCGGAGATCAGCTTTGTGTTCTTTTACCTCTTTTTTAGGGGTTTTTTTTTTCCTCTTAGCTCTCCATTTAAGCCCTGTCCAAGTATAGGTTCAATAAAGCATATTTGTTCTATTTTAGTGGCATCGGCCAAGAGGCTAGTATCTAGTGGTATAAGCGTTTCGGGCTTACACGAAGGAGTGCACAAAGGGGCAAGCTCCTTTGCTTAGATGCTGAAAAGGCCATCGACAGGTATCAATGGTCCTTTTTATTTACTATTCTTGAGAAATATGGAGTGCTAATGAAGTTCTGTGGTTGGATCCAAGCACTATATGATCAGCCTAAGGTATGATCCTTACTAATGGATGTTCTGACAGGGGTTTTTTCTCTACGAGGAAGGGCACTGGGGATCAATGTACCTGGTAATCTGGGGAACTATATAAATTTAAATTATGCTCCTGTATTTACGAAGATGACAGACTTATTGGATTGGAAGGGATACTACTTTTCATGAGGAGAACAGGTTAATGTGGTGAAGATAATAAATAGAACAAACAGGGAAGAATATTCATTTCAACATGTACCCTGTTTTCTTCCAAATAGATTCTTCTATTAATAGCATGCTTCTGGACTTCTAATGGGATGGCAAACTTGCTAGGGTGAGATTAAGTACATTGTGGAGGCCCAGGGAGTGAGGAGGTATGGCGTTTCCAAATGTTCAGGTGTATTTTTGGGCATCAAGACTGGTAGGGGTTTTTGTATGGTTATATAAGGATTGAACCTCTCCCTGGCTATTGAGAGAAACCTGGCTGAAGGGATGGATCTAGTTTCATTGATAACAGAGAAATCTATTTCTCCTGAGGTAGACTGGCATACCGTAACTGTCCCTCCCGATTGCATGCACGATCAAGGTTTGGAGGGCGATATGCAAAGGGCTGTGTATGAAGGGTCAGGGTCCCCTGGCCTTTTCTCCCCTTTGGAAAATCCAACACTAACAATTCATACATTTAGTCCTGAAGCTAAGCAGTGGTGGAAGTCTGAACTCTTATTGCCTAGGTCATCTGTATGAAGATGATAGACAAATCTTTTGTGGAGTAGCAGTATAAAAGTTTGAGATTTCAACTCAATCTCAGGTATACTATGATCATCTGAAAAATGTGCTGGCCAAACTTGGAAATAAAGGCTGGAACTGGGTGCAACCCACCCCAGTGGAACATGCTTTCATGAAGGGGCTAGTTAGGCAGAAAGTATGCTTTATGCTGTATCGGGCGATTACTCAGTCATATTAACTTAGAGCCCACCTTAAAAGGCTGAGATGCACTGGGCGAGTGAGCTGGGGTTACAACTGGAGACTAGGGTTTGGAGAAGGATTTGGACTAGGGCTCACAGGTCTTCTTTGTGTGCAAAGGGCTGAACTAATGGTGAGGCTCATGCGTAGTTATAGATATCCGGTGTTTTTCTCAAAATTTTCAACTTCTGCATCACCAATTTGTTGGCGAGGCTGTGGGCAGAGGGGCACATACATGGTGGGAATGTCCATATATTTCCACTTTTTGGATTAGGATTGGCCGGCTTATAGGGTAAATCACGGACTGTTCCCTCTAACTTCGGAGTTATGTCTCCTTGGGTTATGGGGAGACCAAGTGTTGGGGAAATTTAAAAAGCAGCATTCAGCAATTGCTGAATGCTGCTAGTTTCTCTATTGCATGGAAATGGAAATCTGTTCCTACCCTGGAAAACTGGCGAACACAGGTACATTCTGTTGCTTTATCAGAGAAGTTAATTTACATGCTTTGAGATATCATAAGTTCTGGGATCCATACTGGAAATTTTATAATTCTGACTACAGGTGTTGTGGGGTTACATTATATAATATTCTACTCTGTATGACTTGAGAATTTAATAAAATGTGGCTTTGTATGTTGTCAGGTAACAAAATAAAAGTTGGAAAAAAAAGCACCTTTGCAGGGAAATTCCAAAATGGTGCTCAATTGTAGTGAAAATCCAAAAGCACAGACAGGACAGCAGTTTCAAGACTGCATTAAGGCTTGATATCCTATTTCTGGCAGAGGGTTGGACGACTCATTGGGGAAATTGCTAATTGCTTTCTCTTCTTCTCCAGAACTTTGTCTTTTGGAGCTGTGGAAGGCACACAGAGTGAGTAAGCAAAGGTTGCTTATGCATCAAATGTTACATGTTGCCCATTTTGTTATTGCATGGAAACGGAAGTCTGTACAGACTCTGGGTGACTGGAGATCTCAGCTACACTCTGCAGCCTTGCTCGAGAAGTTAACCTTTATGTTACGTGATAATGTTAAATTGTATGACAGGATTTGGGACTCATACTGGAAGTTTTATAATTCCTAATAGAAGCTTTTACTCCTTGCTAATACTCTGCATTTCACTATGAGGTGTGCTGCTGTTCTACTTTGTATTTCAGTGCCTGGTGTATGTTCTGACATTTCAAAATTTAAAAAAAATTTTAAAAAAAAAAAAGGACTAGGGTTTCAAAAATCCAAGTGGATTCTCATGGCTGAAAGAAGGCAGCATCTTCACATCCCCATCAGAATCCAAAGAGTCACACGGAGGAAAGGAAAGAGTGAGCTTGGGTGGAGGGGATACAAGTGCATTACTACCCGGCCAAGTAAGCCAGAAAGGAATTTTCTAATCCCTGATAAAGAAAAAAATAACTCATGGCAATAATGAATCCTACAAAAAAAAACTCTCCCTACCCAGTTCTCCTAAATTTAAAGGTGCTCAAAGCTTCCTTAGCCAAAAAGTCTTCTGCAGTGCATTTACTTATTGTAGCTGGAACCTACACACACCAAAAAGAAAAAAAAAAAAAAGTTATTTTGCAATTGACCGTGTCTCCTACTTAGCATACTTACTTACACTGTGAACAGTTTTTTGCAAACAGGTGTTCCAGCCCTACTCCACATTGCCCCAGATGTTTTTCTCCAACTCCAAACAATGCCGAGCATCATGGCAAATGAACACCAGGGCTATAGAACTGGCATGCAATGGAAGGGGGAGGGTAGTGCAACACAGAGAAAGCCTGGGGTGGTGCTGTTACCTAGAGTGTATGGGCAAGGGAAACATCTGGCATCATTCCAGCCAGCCTACTCTTTTAGAACAAAAGTCTGGAATAAACTGGAAAACTAGTTCTCCCAAAAAGCACTTACTGTGGCAACAGAACAATCCCACCCTTTGCAATGAGCAGAAGCTGGCAAACCTCCAGTCCTTATGGACACCAATCCACTCAGGTTTTCTGGATACAGCTAAGAAGTGTGCATGAGATAGCGGGGTGCATCAGTGTTCATGCAAGCAAATCATGCCATATTCAATGAGGGATATCCTAAAAACCTGAGCGCACTGGTATCCACGAGGACTGGAGGTTTCCTAACCCTAGCCATGAGCAGGCACTTCCTGCAGAGGAATACAATGATTTTCTGAAGCAGGCTGCATCTTCTCCCTCTAAAACGGGAGTTGGCTCCCTGTAGAAAAGCTCTGCTGAAGATTGATTTCAGATGATATCGCTTTCATTACGGTGCAAGTTTCAAAAGACTTCCTGAGTTCATTCACATTCAACAATAAGAAAAAAAAAGAATTCATACTTACAGTAATTTTGCCCATAATTTTTAGTAGTAAAAAGAATTGCTTCTAGCATCTGGTTAGAATCTTGCCACTACTTTCTGAAGGGGAGTATATGCCAAAGAAGAAAAAAAAAAGAAGAAGAAGATTCCCCTCACATGGTGGGAAATATTTTATGCACTTCAAAAAAAGCAATGCACAGCTATGTAGCGCTGCTGCTTCTGAAAAAGAAAATCAGAGCAGGGATAGGCAATGCCAGTTCCCCTGATCACAAGCCATTCTGGTCTTCAAGACATCCACACTGAATATTTAGGAGATGCAGTTGCATATACCACCTTCATGGCATGCAAATGCCATCTCATGTGTATTCACTGTGGAGATCCTGAAACTCCGACTGGCTTGCAGCACTGGAGTCGAGAATTGGCATTGCTTACCCCTGTTATAGAGCCAAGAGACCATGGGCCAGCTCAACAGAAGTCTTGGAAACCTGCCCATGCACCGCAGGCGACTGAAAAGCACCACCACATAATGGTATGTCTCAAAGCGTTTGGGAAATGCTCATTTTTATTGTGTGCAGGGAAGCTGGCAGAGGAGCTAACGGGGAGAGGGACAATTTCCTGCTGGCCCAAACCGGGGCAAAGATCATGCGTACTTCCCACCAGTTCTTTCAAAAAACTGCTGCAGGTGCAAACTAGGTGCAGTCTCTTATGCGGGATTTACACACGAGCAGAATTTTGTATGAAAAAAAAAAAAAAGGGCACAAAATGTGAAGTGCAGCACAAATACCTTTCCTCCCCAAGCCTATAACACCCCCCCCCTTCTCTCAACACACAACAAAAAGCACGAGTATTGTAGAACGCCGTGCAAATCTTTTCTACCAGGTACAGCAGAGGAGCTTTGCTCAAAGGTTCCCCAATATCCAGGAGGATTCACAGCCCCCCAGGCCACATTCCATTAGCCAAAGTTTGACGTCATGTTGACATCACCGCCCAGCACCTCATCCTGCTTTGCTCGCAAGCTATTCATGTGTAGATGCTGCCACGGGCCGATCAGCAGCTTTGCTCCCCTCTCCTGTTCCTGTTTCGGGGGGGGGGGGGGGGGGAGAGAGAAACTACTTCCAGGCACAAAAGCAGCTTCCCACTTTTAGAGTCCCTATTACTTTTTTTTTTTTTTTTTACTCACCTAACATAAAACTTTGAAAAGCCTTATTTCTCAGTTTTTTGGGGGTTTTTTGTTTTGTTTTTTTAAACATGTAGAGATAACACCCACGATACAAACGTACTCTATGTACTAAAAAGTCAGGTGATGACAAAATAAAAAAAAAAATTGTAGATTTTTAATTTTAATGCTAGATACAGGTGGTTACACTGAGGGAAGACCAGAGGTCAGAGCCTAACCAGCTTTTAATCCCTAACAACTTTTCTGTGCAGTAGCCCAAAAACTTTACCAAAAAAATTAAATAAATAAATAAAACGTTGCCTCCGTGAATGAAGTGTGTGTGTGGGGGGAAGGAACACTTTACACACTACTTCTCCCTGCTGTATCCGCTTCAGCCCATCTTCTCTCTCTCTTCTGGGACCATCTTTGCCAGCAAGAACAAGAGTCTAGGGCTACAGCCCAGTCAGCCCCAGGCCACAAATGTGACTTCTGAGTGCACTTTAGAGGGGGGAAAGGAGGGGAATGTTGAAAGTCAACTCTTTCTCTCCTAGGTCCATGTGTTCTGCAGCAAGCATGAGAAACCCGGGGCAAGGGTTGCTGTGTTTTTCCCCCTCCTTGCTGCATGGGTTCAGAGTACGTATGAAAGAAAACCAGAGAGATCGTGTTGGTGCGGGGCAGAGGTGGTAATGGGAGTGAGAGAGATCCAGAGATGGGGGAAAGGGGAAGGAGGGTAACAGAGAAGCACAGGGGACGACTTGAGTGGAGCCAGTGAAAAAGGCGACGATTTGGGAGGGAGACCAAGCAATGAAGGAGGAAGGTATAAGACAGAATAAGAGAAGTATGGGGGGCAGGGAAGAGACCAGAAGAGTAGAGTCATACCAGAGGAAAACGGGAGGATAGTAAAATCGAAATGTTAAGAGGAGTGGTTGGGGATGGAAGGGAGATTATCAGGGGGATGGTGATACATATAGATAGCTCCGTTTTAATTTATTATTCCTATGTTATTTAACTATTACTATGTTACAATGGTAAAATGTTTCAATCCTTTTATTTAAATATATCCCTCCCACCAAGTTAACTTCTTGCAATGTAAAAATAAGCAGTTCATGCCTTATTTGTTATGTTTCGATGTAAACAGATGTGATATTTCGATCGAATGTCGGTATATAAAAACAAATAAAATAAATAAAATAAGGGAGGCATACTGAGGGAGACAAAAAGACCAAGAGCTAAGAGGAGCAAGTGTTGAAACTGGAGAAGTGAAGGATATGGTGGGAGGGGGCAGAAAGTGATTTAAAGGCATTAAAGAAATAAATGAAGGAAAATAAGAAAAAGAAAAAAAGACTAAGAGTGATGAAGAAAGGCAAGAGAGCCTGGAAAAAGAATTAAGAAAAAAGACAGGAAAAAAAAAAAAAACCAGGACCAAGAGGATTAGAAAACCCACATACCCAGACAAAGATAGAATAAAGCAATTTTTTTTTCGGTTTAGTAATCTGAAACATGTAACAGTGATGATATAGTAGCTTTATAGCTCCAGGAGTACATTGAATGCTCTGGAATCAGGTTCAAAGTTTGACCTAGCTTATCTCCCATATAGAATTTACATGTGAGAAACAGTGGCATTTTGTTGGCTAATTAGATTTTTTCTGGTACATAATTAGTTCTTACATGTAGGATATCCCCCTCGGCCCAGAGTCTTTTGTATTTGGCCCAAACAGTGATATAACAAAAACTTAAAGAATATACTTTTAGGTATATTTTGAGGATTACTGCAATTTCCCATGGGGACAACTCACTACACAAGAACCCCCTTCTTCCAAAATCAACAGCTCAGTAAATAGTAACACTACAGGGAACAAGAGTTACCAGATTTCTGGTGGGTGAATCTGGGACTTTATCCTCTCTCCTTTCTTACCTTTGTGTTCCCTCCTCTGCCAGCTTCACTCTTACTTTTAGACCCTAGAATCTCACAGGATCTGTGGGTCCCCACATTCTGACAGAGGTGGTAAACACAAAAAAAAATAAAAATAAAATGAAAAACACTCCACACATGCTCACCAACTCTGTCCAATTTTCTTTTGAACCAACTTAAAACGCTGTACCATGCCCATCTCAGTCAGCCAAAATTTTCCATAATTCCTCCGTACTAGATAAACAATCCAGCCACTGAATATGGAGAAGCATTTCTTTTTAGTCTGAAATAGTATTCCTTTGTAAGGCTAAACTTTCTGTAGGGTCCTCTGTTCCCTCTAAGCTATGCACACACACACACTCTGACCCCGTGAGCATGGCAAAAGCATAGCATGCATAAGAAATCCCAATATTATTTGCATTATACTGGCTCACAGCAAACAAATTTGAACTCAATCCTATTAAAAAAAATAAAAGAAAAACTGCAAAAAGAAAATATGTGCATGCAGCCTTTCAAATGTTACAGGGGACATTGGTATGGTCCTCTAATATATTGGTGCCACATATCTTAAAAACCATCATCTTTCTTCAGAATACATAAGCCTTTGCATCTTTATAACAGCTTAATGGCCCCCATTTTTGTATCATTTGGATATTTTTGTTGAAAACAAGTACCCAAAGCCAACCCCAAATGCTGCCAAATGGAGACCTTATACAGTGAAAGAGCAACGCTTCAAACCTCACCCCCAGGTTTTGTTTTGTATTTCTCTCTTTTTTACTGGTATCTGCCAGATTTAACTTTCTATTTTTTTTTTAACTGATAACTTTATTGGTAGTTGGCCACCATGCACACTCGAAACTGCTTCAGCAGCTCTTTGAGCACTCATTTCAAGTTTCACAACCACCAAAGCATTTGTGGGGTTTTTTCCCTGGTTAGTGTTATCAGGTACTTCTCTGTTCAAAGTATACGGACTCTGAGGCCACAGGCACATTTCTTCTCAGCAAGGGAGCCAAGGTTTTATAGTCTGCTCTTGCAGATTTATGGCACAAAACAATACGCCAGCAAAACTGCTAGCACCTCCACTATAGTAATAAAATATTCTTAACTAGCTGTCAGAAAGTTAAGACTCCCTTCATCTGGCCCGAGCAGCCAGAGCCGGGTATAGTTTGCTGATTCAAACCAGCTGTAACTTTGGAATTGTGTGTATATATATTTAACTTCAGGATCTAATGAGACCAGCTCTACCCTCTCCTTTGAGATGCAAGAGCAACCCTTTGTACTCTGCCAGAAATTGCCTCACTTTGTACCGCCCAAGTTTCAAAATTTTAAACAAGGCAAAGAGATAGAGGGATAAGCAGTTTGATGCATTTGATAAAGAAGGGTTTCTTGCACCGAGACATTTTTAAAAGAATACATGGTTTACTTGCCTGTCTTCTATGTTACATAGAAAAATAAGCCGATGTTCCATTGGCCTCTCCCACGTAAGGTGAGAGAGTGACCACAATTGTTCTGCAATACGGTAATGTAAAAAACATACATGAAGTTTAAAGACATGCATGTTTCAGTGAAAACCAGACAATATCATGCAGAAGGAACTCAAACATGCTTGGTGAAGCTTTTCCTTCACCTGAACTCTACAAATGGAAGAGCAAAATCCACATCATGACAGACCAGGATCCTCACACACCTGCCCTTTATATATATTTAGCACATCTGCCCAAACAGCTGAAAGCCTCGGAGCGCTCATAGGATCAGAATTTAAATTACTGAATGGGGGACTTTACCTATTAACTAGTGATCTCTTCAAAAAGAAAATTCTGAAATTTTTTTTTTTAAAAAGTGTACTGTAATCTTTCCT
Source organism: Rhinatrema bivittatum (assembly GCF_901001135.1). NCBI lineage: Eukaryota > Metazoa > Chordata > Amphibia > Gymnophiona > Rhinatrematidae > Rhinatrema > Rhinatrema bivittatum. Next base: position 174,068,714 of record NC_042619.1, on the reverse strand, counting down.
AGGTACTGTTTCTTTTAAAAAAAAAAAAAAAAAAAAAAAAAGGAAAAAAGAAAAGTGTGAGACCATCCTGCAAGTCATCTATTAGGTTTCCAAAGCTTTCACAGGGAAGAAACATCTTTGAATAATTTTGTGGGTCTAACAACTCAAAAAAAAAAAATTTGAGTCACAACCTGCGATTAAGTCAGTTTCCACCAGGGCCAATAAAGCAACTATATATTTAAAAAGTGTATATATATATATATATATATAAAGGAGGTGGGTGGTGTGCCATTTTATATTTAGCATGAATTACAGGCACCACACACAATGACGCTAACACAGGAGTACAATAAATAGCACGAGCTGCACTGATGAGAGGAACACAAGAGATCCTTCTAGAACACATCCTCCAAATACCAGACTACCCTGTCAGCTTGAACTCTCTCATAGCCAAGCAAAATTACCACAGATACACCCCTCCCGAGACTCCAAAATTCCCAATTAAAAATCTTTTGTAGCATACATTTTCAAAGCACAACAGTTGTAAACTACTTGGAGCATAACATGCATCCATATGGCCAAGGGGATTGCTATCTTTGCCTTTACTGGGGATGACAGGCTGATGAAGATTTCTCCTAAATTCCTATCCTCATACTACAGAATCATTTTCTTCTTGAAAAAAGAAAAAAGAAAAAAAAAACACACTTCTATTTGCTAATGCACAGAAACACTCATTATCATGCATTAGTGAATACTTAGGATTTCTAACATAAGCCCCATTGCCAATAATGGGATCCACGGTCAATCACGCACATTACAGGTACTTCACACAGAGTTGAAGTGAGACATCTAAAATTACCCCTGTTATTTTTTAGGCAGTTTAAAAAGATGAATTTTAATGAGAATATTACGATACATTTCCAAGTTGTAGAATCCATCATAAAAAAAAAATTTTTAATTAAAAAAAATATATATTTTTTGCCAGAACTGCCAGGTAACAAGGTGACAAAGTTTTATACCCACTGGCATCTACTTATACAAGACAACCAAGGCCAGTTCTTTGCCAAGCTGTAGTTACACGATGTTAGGTTCCATATTAGGAGCTACCACCCAGGAAAAAGATCTAGGCATCATAGTGGATAATACTTAAATCGTCGGCTCAATGTGCAGCAGCAGTCAAAAAAGCAAACAATATTAGGAATTATTAGGAAGGGAATGGTTAATAAAACAGAAAATGCCATAATGCCTCTATATCGCTCCATGGTGAGACCGCACCTTGAATACTGTGTACAATTCTGGTCACCGCATCTCAAAAAAGATATAGTTGCGATGGAGAAGGTACAGAGAAGGGCAACCAAAATGATAAAGGGGATGGAACAGCTCCCCTATGAGGAAAGACTAAAGAGGTTAGGACTGTTCAGCTTGAAGAAGAGACGGCTGAGGGGACAAAAGCAAGGCTGGAAAAGTCCTTTATTCTCCTAAAGTAAAATTAAAGATCGAATGTGTGTCAATGTGCTTTCGAATTTCACATTTTTGCCACAGAATCAACCCCTGAGCTCTGCAAACTGGGGGGCCTGTGCCTTAGGCCTTCCAGTTCCTGTGGCCCAACCTTACAGGTCAGGGGGGGCGGGCAACACCACCAGCAGTGCCTAGGTCTGGCAAAATCCTAAATCTGTCACTGAGCATGCTGTAGCTTGTTCGTAAAATGGAGGGAAAGGGCTGGCAGATAGAGACTGAAGACAGCTAACACACCGTCAGGACAGCGGGTAGAGAATTACTAGGAGAGGTAGCAGTTTCTGAACCGTGAGAAGAGCACAGTGCATCCGGGGAGAGCAGAAAAAAACACAACAACATTATCCTAAGGAGTGGCAAGAACACAATGGCTGCAGAGAAGTCATTTCTAGGAAAAGAGTTAAAGAAGGACTAGCAGGAAGAGTGGCTAGGAGGAGAGGAGGTGGTCAAAGGAACGAGTTAAAGATGTGAAGCAGCAATGAGGGTAGCGAGAATCTGTGCCCTTCTCTTCCAGCACCACAGCCCCACTCCATGCTTTCCACCCTGCTGTGCTGTATATGCAAGGAAGAGAATTGATTCGGTGTGACATGCTCTACCCTCTTAGCCATCTCAGAGTCCAGTCTAAAAACTCACTTTCAGGCAGCAGTGAAATACTAACCACTTCCCTGCAATACACACACGATATCGATTCGTTTGTTATGTGTGTTTTGTCTTGACCAACGGGCCGATACAGTAAAGTCTAATCGGAGAAAGTTCTTTTTTACTCAACGCACAATTAAACTCTGGAATTTGTTGCCAGAGGATGTGGTTAGTGCAGTTAGTATAGCTGTGTTTAAAAAAGGATTGGATAAGTTCTTGGAGGAGAAGTCCATTACCTGCTATTAAGTTCACTTAGAGAATAGCCACTGCCATTAGCAATGGTAACATGGAATAGACTTAGTTTTGGGTACTTGCCAGGTTCTTATGGCCTGGATTGGCCACTGTTGGAAACAGGATGCTGGGCTTGATGGACCCTTGGTCTGACCCAGTATGGCATTTTCTTATGTTCTTATGTCTGCGGGCAAACGCCCGCTCTCCTGTGCATGCGATTCACTATTCAAATGAGGCCCGGCGGTAAAAACAGGCAAAAGGAGGCACTAGGGACACTAGCGCGTCCCTAGTGCCTCCTTTTGGACCGGAGCGGCGGCTGTCAGCGGGTTTGACAGCCGACGCTCAATTTTGCTGGCGTCGATTCGAGCCCGCTGACAGCCATGGGCTCGGAAACCGGACGCCAGCAAAATTGAGCATCCGGTTTTTGACCCGACAGCCGCGGGCAGACTTCAAATTTTTTTTTTTCCCCCCCACTTGTGGAAACTTTCGGGACCTCCGACATGATATTAAGTGAGAGGGTGCACAGAAAAGCAGTTTTTACTGCTTTTCTGTGCACTTTCCCGTTGCCCGAAGAAATTAGCGCCTACCTTTGGTAGGCGCTAATTTCTGAAAGCAAGATGTGCAGCTTGGCTGAACATTTTGTTTTCTGAATCACGTGGGAATACCTAATAGGGCCATCAACATGCATTTGCATGTTGCGGGTGCTATTAGGTTCGGGGGGTTGGACACGAGTTTTCGGCCCCTTACTGAATAAGGGGTAACACTAGCGCGTCGAAAACGCGCGTCCAATAGAGGGTCAACAGTGCGCTCCATCGGCGCGCACTGTACTGTATCGCCCCGTAAATTACAAACTCCATGGAGCAGGAAGTGTCCCATGTCTAGTAACTCTCTAAAAGTGTAAAGTAACAGCAGTACGAGAGGACTGCGAAATGAGACTGGAGTGGGAAGATTTGGCTGGCAGAAGAGCAGCGTTACACAAGATGTAAAGCTGGCTGAATGGACCACTGGGGTTTTGCCGGCACACTTCACCCTGATGTAGCAGACAATGCTAGAAGTTAAGTGTGTTAAGCAGCCAAGGTGGAGAGCTGGATTTACAGAAGGCAGCGAGCCTAATAATGAGTAGCAGAAGAAAGCACAGAGACCGGGGGGGGGGGGGGGGGGGAGAATGGGAACATCAAAAATGATGGAAGTGGAAAACACAGCGTGACAGAGTCTAAGAATTTGACTACTGAAGCTGTGAAGGGTCAGGATCAGCAAAATCTGAGGACAAGTAGGGACTGCTGGAGAAAAAAAAATGGGAAAGTGGTGAAGAGCTGAAGAAAGTCAGGCAGTGATGGACAGTGTTCAGTGGAACCAACAGACAAGAGGATGACCAAGCAAGATCTGGAGAAACCACGGTGAATATGAATGACCTGCGTGTTAAGAGGGGTTGGATTTAGAAAGAATTATTTTTTAAAAAAAATGAACAGATGAAAAGAGAAAAATCAGCATCATTCCCAAAATGGTCACACCCTGACTGGAATAAAGAATGCACATTAAAAGACACACCAACGTTGTCTTTAATAAAAAAATAAAATCTTCCCTCCCTCATTCCGTTCTTCAGTTCCTGCTTTCTATGGATCTGTGTGCGATGCCCGCAGGGAATCATCTCTATGAACACCTGCTCTACAAACATTCCTAACAATCTGAGCATCTCAGCAAGAGAAGTTCTTGAAAATAAAAATTTTTAAAAAGGATTTCTGCTAAGGCATGAAACGAGAAAAAAAAAAAAGGAGGGGGGGGGGGGGAAGGCAAGTGATTTTGTTTAAAATGCCAACTGAATTAACCAAAACATGTTCTAGCACCTGTACTTTAAAAAAAAAAAAGCCCTCGATCTTGTCTGTACACCAGAGCCAAATCTTGCACAGGCAGCAAACATCAAAAGCTGTGTGTCAATTCCTTTATATTTTCCTTACGTGTGGTTGAGAGGTTAAAAAAAAAAAAAAGTTACCTACCCCAGCCCCTCCTCCTTGCTTTCAACTCATCATTTCTTTTGCTCTAATTCAATTGGTGGGGGGGGGGGGGGGGGGGGGGGAGTAGTTTAGCATCCACTGAAAGTTACTGAAGGAATTCTGATCTTTCATGTTACTTGGGTTTCTTGCAATATTGAGCCGGGGAGGGCAGGGGGAAGAGACACATTCAGGATCTACCACAAAATCAGACACTTAAAATCCAGGGCAGTAGAACTTCTAGGAGATTTTAATCTCCACGTCGACATTTCTCCCCGTTCCCCCACTTGTGACGCATTCCTAGATTCACTGAACGCACTAGGATACAGACAGACCATCCACTTCCCCACTCACAAGGCGGGTCACACCCTTGACCTCCTCTTCACTAATGCTCTCATTCAGGTTGACCCCCCCTCCCACACACCTATTCCCTGGTCAGACCACTACCTCATCGAAGCCTCTCTCTCATACAAGACACCCTCCCGACATAATAACACTAACAAAACTATCCACTACAGGAAAAACTGCACTAGAGATTACCTCATCTCAGCTATCTCTAACAAACTCGACCAACTAGATCTCACCAATGCAGACACAGCACTCGCTTCCTGGCACAATATTACCAATAATATAGCCAACACTATCTGCCCCTTGCAATCAAAACTCATCTCTCCTCTACACAATGAAAAAAGGAAACGTTGGTATTCCCAAGAATTAAAGAACCTAAAACAATGCCTTCGAAAATCTGAAAAGATCTGGCGTAACGATCCCTCTCCTACACACCTTGCCCAATTTAAGTCCTCCTTACATCTGTACAGCGAAAAAATCAATAAGACAAAACGCGACTTTTTCGCTAATAAAATACATCAATTCCAATTCAACCCTAGAATACTTTTTGATTACGTAGCTTCACTCACCAAGCCAGCAGCTCCCGACATTCCAGATGAAGTAGCCACATCCAAATGTGAAGAACTTGCCACGTTCTTCCAAACCAAAATAGACAAATTGCTGTCCACCTTCTATACTACACCTACCACTCCCCTCAGCCTCTCCAATCATAACCTCAACCACACCATCACTAGTAACAACACTAAACTTCTCTCCTCATTAGACTGCACCTCAGTACTTGAAATAGAATCATTCATCAAGAAAGCCAAGCCCTCTTCCCATCCCTCGGACACAATCCCTACCAAACATCTACTTTCCATCCCTAACCTTATCGCTAAACCCTTAACAAACATCATTAATCTGTCCATCAACTCGGGGCAAGTACCTGTTCCCCTTAAACAGGCAATCGTCAAACCTATCCTAAAAAAACCTAAACTTGACCCCTCTGACCTCGCCAACTACCGCCCCATCTCTAATCTCCCCTTCATCTCCAAACTCCTCGAAAAAAACTGTCAACAAACAACTCTCAGAATACCTCGAAGATAACCGTATCCTTGCACCTGCTCAATACGGTTTCCGGAAATCCCACAGCACTGAGACACTTCTACTTCCCTGTCAGACCATATTCTTAAAGGATTTGACAAAGGGCAATCCTTTATTCTCGCCTTCCTTGACATCTCCTCCGCTTTTGATACCATCAGCCACTCAATTCTCCTACAACGCTTAACTGAAATTGGCGTCACAGGTATTGCCCATAACTGGTTCAATTCCTACCTCAGTAACAGAAACTTCAAAATCCAACTAGGAAATCACGAATCCAAAACTATCCACCTCAATCAGGGTGTACCACAAGGCTCAGCTCTGTCCTCAACTCTCTTCAATATTTACATGCTACCCCTCTGTGACCTCCTCTCTAGTCTCAAGCTGCCTCACTTTGTCTACGCTGATGATGTTCAGCTGCTCATACCCATCACTGACTCCCTACCAAAAGCTATGGATATCTGGAATGATACGCTCCAATCCATAAACAAGCTTTTAGCTTCCATCCATTTAGCTCTTAACACTACTAAAACTGAAATCATGCTCATCTCACCCCAAAATCATCCTAACCCCCCTCCTATTCATACACCATTCGCCCAGCAAGTCCGTGATCTGGGTGTCATCCTTGACGACCATCTCACGCTTAAGAAATTCATCAGCAATATACTAAAAGAGGGCTTTTTTAAACTACACTCCCTAAAAAAACTAAAACCCCTACTACATCCCCCCGACTTCCGCACAGTTCTTCAAACCACCATCTTTGCCAAAACCGACTATTGTAATGCTCTTCTCCTTGGCCTACCGAACAATGCCATTCAACCCATTCAAATATTACAAAACACAACAGCCCGGATCCTGACTAACTCACGCAGAAAATGACCATATCACACCGGTATTAAAAGACCTACACTGGCTCCCAATTGCATCACGCATCCAATATAAGACTCTCTCCCTTGTCCACAAGGCTTTATACAACCCTGAAATGAACTGGTTCAACGAATCCTTCCGCCTCCACCAATCCAACAGGCCCATCAGACACCAACACCTCGCCTCCATGCCTACACCTTCTCCCAAACATTACAAACTTACCTCCACGAGAGCCCGAGCGCTCTCTATCGCCGGGCCCACCCTTGGAAAGCAATGCCTGTCGACTACGACAAGAAGAATGCACAAAAACATTCAAACGTAAGCTAAAGACCTGGCTCTTCACCAAAGCATACACCTAATTCCCCCACTTTCACACTCACACCCATACTCTCCTTCCCTCTCCCCCATTCCTCACTCCCACCTCTAAATTCCTCCTTCGCCCCCTTCCTGTTCAGTCCTCTTACCTTCTCCTGATTTCTCAGCTCGCCTTCTCCTTTTACCCCATCCACCCCTCCTCCCCACCTACACCCCCCAACCCCCTCCCCATCCCCCCCTCCTCCCGTATAACTCTACACAATTGTATTTCCATGGCATTGCTGTATTTATGAATACTTTGTACATAGTGATACTCTATATATATTTGTAAATTTTGCTCATAAGTTTTGTTTAATTATCTCCCTCCTCTTTTCCCCCTCCTCATTTGTTCTTATGTTAAATTCGTTATATCTGTTCGATGTAAACCGCCATCCCAGGCGCCTGTTTCAGTTACACTGTAAACCGATGTGATATCCCGGATGAACGTCAGTATATAAAAAATTTTTAAATAAAAAAAAAAAAAAAAAAAAAAAAAAACTTGATGGGCTTTCGCCTCTTTAAAATTTTGCATCTTTGCAATAACTTACACACTGCTGTCTTGACACTCCCGGGGAGGTTTTCCCCTCATCACCAACATGCAGAGGTTCCTGGGCTCCTTCACATATTTCTGCAGTAGCTGAATTTTCATGGACATAATGTTTTTGCTGCTTTAGCAAGGAGATCACGTTACCAGCTCTTACTTTGCAAACTAAAGCCATCTGGTAACGGATTATCATCACCATTACTCTTAGCAGATACCTTGAACACTATTTGACACAAATGTCTTTCGTGCATTTCAACCTTCACAAGTCTCCTTCAACCTGAATTTTTTTATTACAATAAAAAATAACTTCCTTTTTTTTTTTTTTTTAAATAAATTAAGTTTGATCTTCATAGTTAGCCAGCTCATGTCACCTAACAGTCTCTGGCATAGTTAAAGATGATCTTCCACCAGCACCAATATAAACAATACCAATAGACTCCACAAAATCTGTCCTAGATTTTTCTCTGTTACACCGTTATGACTGTGAGGCCAACATATCAAAGTCTGCTCCAGGGCAAAATTTGTTCCAGTTTTCCTCCACTGTTTTGTTTTTTCTTTTAAAGGGAGGGTGGAGGAGGATGTAGATTTTCTTTTTGATATATCTACCCTCATATATAGTTCTCAAATCTGAGAAGAGAAAGAAGGATCTTTTTTTTTTTTTTTGGTCTCCCTATACAAGACTGGGCAACCTGCATTTTGAAGGCAGTTTGCATGTTCACACTGCATCAATGCCTTATGAAAAGATCAGGTCTAAAGCAGGAGCAAACTGGATCATTGGGGCCCTGGGAAGGGTTCCCAGTGGACTGCTTTCCTGGTCATGGGCCACCTGGCAAGGAAAAGCTAGCGAAGAGGGTGGAGTAAAATCCAGTCACCTCAGTCCCACCTGTGCTGCCATTGCTCCACGGTACAAGGTCACTGTCTTATCCTACCAACCTCATCTAAGTGGCCCATTAGAGTGAATTTGAGCCCATGGTACCTGTGGGTCCAGCTGGCTATTCATGCTACAGGGAGACGTCAGCCAGCTGGCACCGCACATCAGATGCTCAGACCATACAGAGAGAAAAGAGAAGAGATATTTCAGATGTAATATCTGTAATTGTTAAAATGCGAGGGGAAGTTATGTACATGATACACAAAAAAAATTGCCATCACCATACTGAGCCTAGGCTATACATACGTTATCAGATGATAACCAACTAATTCACAACAATGAATTTGAAATCCTCTTCTAGCTATAGTTTGAAAATCGATCATCTGCTTATCACTCTCTCTCTTGGCTCTATCATTGACTTTATGTAGTTTATCCCATTATGTCCCAAATTTTAAGAAGCTATCCTCTAAATAGGGCACTGGGACATAATGGGTTAAACTGACACTTGGGCCACACCACTTCTCTGCATAAACATCCAAGTTCACTCTTCAGATATGCTCATACTATATTCCTAATTCAGCGCCATGCCTGCAAGAAGATGGGTAAAGGAACGCTGCTGGTCGGTTCCCGGATTTTGCAGACTACAAATGGGGCAAGCAGACAAGTAGGAACTTAAATTATGTCTTTTCCCCCAGCAAGAGACATCCCTTGTGCCTTCAACAAGAGAAGCAAGAAATCACTCAAACATAAATCTTAAAATCTTCTTTGGGGTTTTGCTTTTTTTTTCTTAACTGCGGGGCAGTATTGATCTGGCTGGTGGTTTGTTGTTTGCCAGCTGGTCCCAAGGCCTTCAGAAGCTCCCCCCAACCCTCAGGAACCTAACAGATAGGATGACGCCCATTACACTGCACTATGCTTTATCCAACCAGGCAAAGCATCCTCACAGCGTCAGATTGTTTGCAGACAAATGCCAGAGAACACCAAAGCAAGAAGAGGTCCAGATCTTAAAATAAATAAATAAATGAATTTCTCCATGCGCTACCCATTTGGCTTTCTAATGAACTAGCTCAATGACCCAAAGAAAACCATCTTCTAATTGATTACAGCTGGATGGGGTGATAAGAAGCTTTAAGGATTTTCAGATTTCGTTTGACGTCTTTAAAACGAAAACAAAAAGTACTAACCACCAGGAATCTGTACACTGCTAAAGTAATCAGGATTTTTATACCTGGTTGGAGGGTGCATGCCAAATTATTTAACTTGCACATTTACTATTAAAAAGGAGAAAGCGTTTCCTGAACTTTTTTTTTCTTTTTAAAACAATCACGTCCCTCTAGCCTGGTCACGAGATGCAAGAGCAACCCTGCCTTGCAGTATAAGGCTCCAACTACCACCCAGCGAGGCATGCATTTTAGTAACCCTCACATGCTAACACCTTTCCAGTGGCTCCTGCTAATAAGATGAAGCACGAAGGCCTCAGAGGGGCGCGCGCGCACACATCCCCAGGGCTGAAAGTCGGCCCCCTACTGACGGAAGTGTAGCACGGCTAACTCCTGAGCCTGTAAGCGCCGCAGCTAGCGTAGGTATGCAAGGGCACAGCCATCACCCTCTCCAGGAACCAGAACCAAGGCTTAAGGTTCTAATTAGTACTAGACATGAAATAAAAAGGGGAGTCCAACCCTGGCACTTTTTGTGCATTACTTCATTTCATTTTCAAGATGTGGTCTTCTTGGCATCTTTCTGCCATTCCACAGCAGCAGTTGCAACCACAGAGGAGGAGGAGGAGGAGGAGGACTGGAAAATCTGAAATGTTTCAGCAGGCTGGAAGGGGGGGGGGAGGGAGGGAGAAGGCACTAGAAGTCATCCACTATAAAATCGCGGGAAGTTTCTACCCCCTGCCCCCTTTAATAGAAATGCTAATAAAGTTTCTCAAACGCACCAAACAAAACGCTCACGTACAAAAGCACAGCGCTGCGGGAACTAGCTGGACAGAAGAGATTACGCGCCCTAACCGCAACACAATTTCAATTCCTTTCAAAAAATTAAAAAAAAAAAAAGTAGCAACTCCTTCAAAAAAAGGTCTTCCTCGTCCCCTTAATAATCTTCCAAAACGTGCAACTTTTAAATGTAGCAAAAGAAGCTCGTGCACGTGAAAGAGAGAAAAGAAAAAAAAAAAAACAAACTTGCCCTTCGGAGCAACAGAGTAAGAATGGAAACAATCCTCTCACCTCCACCCATCTCCGAGCTTCCGCGAAGGCTAAGTCGCAGCTGGGATCCACGCTGCCTCGCCGCTCCATGACTGAAGAAAAGCAAAAAAAAAAAAAAAAAATAGAAAATAAATCACAAAAAAGTGACACTCGAGTCCTCCTCTCGGCCAGCTGACAGCAATGGTTTGAGCCGCGCGCTGAGGGCGGGAGGAAGGAGCCGGTGCTCAGCAGAAGCCTCCCCTCCTCCTCCTCCTCGCGGGCATTGTTGTACCGGGGGGGGGGGGGGGCTGGGCGCCTTGCTGGGACAGCGGACCTGGGAAAAACACTCACGGAGTGGGAATCGGCGACTGCAAACCTCGAGAGAGAGGAGTAGCCCGGACTTATTGAGTGACCAGGACAAAAAAAAAGAGAGAGAGAGAGATCCCACGCTGCCGATCCGCGGTTTCTGTCTCGCTTATTCCGCTCCAAGGCCCGGGATAACGAAAGGGAGGAGACAGCGGCTCCTGCGCTTACCTGCCCTCTGCGCCGGGCGTGGGGAGGGTGCGCAGCCTCTCGGCCCCACCCTCAGACCTGTGCTTGGGTGGGGGCGGGATCTGAATCCGGAGCCCGCACACAGCTTTCTCTCCCTTTCTCACAGTAATTGAATGACGGGCTCCCGGAGCCTCTCGTCTCGTACTTTTATCTTTTTCGGCTGCCTCAAAAGAGGGATCGAGCCAGTTTGCCGGGAAAAGAAACCCAGCAAAGGAGCCGGGCAGGGAGGATCCCTACTCCTGGCTACCAAATATTTCTGTGCTGCATCGGATGGGTTCGTCGGGCAATACCCCACTGCTGTCCGCATTTCCCGGTGGTTCATTATCGTCTCATTAGAGCAGCTCTTTATTTACTTAACATTTTTCATCCCCCATCGGCCGGGGGCGATCCACAGCACAGAAGACAAAAATAATAAATGCAACAACAAAAATAAAATCGCGTGCAAAAAAATGCAATAGCTATGTCAGATATCACCTTAAAAGCTGCAACACGCAGGTCATCATTCAGGTCAAACAAGAGTGAGAGCCCTGATGTCTCTGTAATTCGGTCCTACGGTACAGCAGCTCAGCACTGAAAGCGCCACGAAGCCCGAGGGGACAGTGTCACGCCTCTGAAAAGTACCAGAGAAAGCAGCTGACAGGTTGTTTTCAGACTGGGAAGTCTTTTGATTTCAGTTTACACCTGTTGTTGGGTTGGGTTTTTTTCAGTGCCTCAAGTCTAATACAAAATGTACCTGGAAGCTGCAAAATGTCAATTCGCCTTTCTTTTTCTCCTCTCCTAGCTGGCCCTCCCTTTCTCGTGTATACACGTGTCCTTTATTTTCATAGCCGTTTAGTATTCCCCACTTATATTTTGAGCATTTCATTAGCATAAACATGTAATTCTTAGTAGGACATAGTCATTTCTAACACTTTTTTTGTTTTGTTTTGTGTGGTTGGTTGTTTTTTGCACAGCCCCTCGTTTCCTACTGCTCCATTGTGAGGTTTTTCACTTTTACTTCACTCAAAACCATCCTCTATTGGGCTTAACTAACGGGGGTTTTCCCTGGTTTTCCCCTATTTTAACAGCGCGCCTAGCCCAATGACAGTCAGAGTAGGGCTAATTCCCGATGCTGTCATGTGCGCACTCCAAGTTTGGCCAGAAGATGTCACTTTTGAGCAATGGCTGAGACTCCCCAGCCCGAGCTGACCCAGGGAATCAAACCCAAGTCCTCTACATGACAGCACACGGCACAATTAAAAAAAAAAAAAAACAACTTTATTTAAAGATCCAGAAAATAAATTTCCATGCATAAAAGCCATAGACAAAGAGGTCAGTTCACTTCACAACACAGAACACATTTCTGGTTAAAAGGTATTCACTGCCTTAGGGAAATACATTGTATTATATTTTGAATTTGATTTAAAACAAAAGTTGTCATAAGGCCCCATGCAGCTCTCTAGTGCATAATACATTAGTGGCTTCATTATAATATATTTGAGACTCATTATCCTTTTTCAGACATTAAGTCACTCTGCTGACATCAGCATCTGGGAACTGTGCAGTGGCACAGTTAAGCTTATTGAGGTCGATATTAGGCCACTATCCAGCTGAACAAGTTAGCTGGATAAAAGTAGCCAGCTAACTTGTCCAGGATATTCGTCAGCATGGCCACGCTGGTGAATATACCAGATAAGTTAAAGTTAGCTGGATACATTTAACGGGCTAACTTTAAACCCACTCAATAGCAGGTCTAACTTATCCTGCTAATTTAGCCAGATAATTCTGAATATTGCCACTTAATCTAAGTTACTCAGATAAGAAGCCACACCCTGGAATCCTGCCCATGGGCATAGCGTTCATAGCACACAGTGGTACACAGGCACCACCAACTTTCAAAAAGAGTGGGCCGTGCACTAGGGATGTGAATCAGTACCGGACTCGTTTCTGGTGTCGAGTTCGGGTAAAAACCGCGGGAAATCTTCGTTCCTGCGATTCTTACCTGTTTTAATCGGCTGTGTCGTGCCGGCGCCATCCATTTTTCCTACCATGTGACAGGGGCCGGCCAATGGCTCGGATACCCTGTCACATGCTAAGGGCAAAGGGCCATCGTCGCCATTTTGATTAGTGGCAGCTGACGGCCTGAGAGCGGGAGATCGCTGCCGGGAACCCCACTGGACCACCAGGTACTTTAAAAGTTTTGGGGGGGGTTAGGAGAGTGAGGGATGTGAAAGAATTAAATTTAAAGGGTCAGGGTTGGTTTGGGGTTTATTTTTAAATGCCCTTTCTTCCCACCACCACCCCCCCCAAATGATAAGAGAACCCCCACAAAAATTTCATGGGGTTTTCCTATCAGGTTTGGGCCCCCCCCCCTTGAATTCTGACGAGTTTTAAAATATCTTCTGATATTTTCAATCGTCAGAAAAACGATTCACATCCCTACCGTGCACCACACACTAAACCACCATCCCTGTAGCCACAAAGAGAATCCATGATGCAAGGCCATACCCGTGGTGGCGATGAAATCTCATGTAAAGGGGTATCCAAAGTTAATAAAAACAGAACAGGAAAATGCCCGGAGGAGGAGGAAGGCCATGGTACTGTGAGGAGCCTGAATGCTGCAAAGAAGAAAATAGAGCGTCGGAGTAAGGAGTCGGAGCAAGGAGTAAGCCAGAGACAGCATCAGCAGAGTAGCAGGAGCAATGAAAGAGAGCACAATGTGAGGAGGAGCCGCTGAGAAAGCTGAACTTTCCCCAAGGCATTTGACTGCAATGGGGGGAAGGAGACAGAAATGGTGGCTCTCAACTGCAATGCTAGGCCCGACGCGATGCGGCGAGGGAAGGGCCATGTCAGCTGGAAGCTGGCCCTCCTGTTGCTTATCTCAGCGTTTCCAGCTGGGAGAAGCAGAGCAGCAGTGACGGCTAGAGCTGCGATACAGACAGGCGTCGGAACAAAGATGAGAGGAGGGGGCAGGCCAGCATTCCCTGCCCTGCCGCTGGCCCAGATGCAGCACTGGGAGGAGCAGAAAGAAGGCAGCAGCAACCAGGCCAGAACAGCTAATAGGAGGCAGCAGCGGTGAGTGCCCTCAATCAGCGCCGTCACAGTTCAAAACGAAAAGGAAAATGAGCAGCAAAGGGCATCAGGGCCATGAGAAAGCCCCAATGCGAAGAAAACAGGCAGGCCATGATTCGATAATGTTGCGTGCCTCGGGGCTCCTCCTCCTCCTCCTACTGCACTCCTGGTACAACCTGATGCTGTCATTGACATAGTTCCCTTCATCAGCCTGCTCCTTGCTCCCATGACACTCCTTCTTCTTCACAGCATGCAGGCTCCTCACAATACCGCTGCCTTCTTCCTCCTCTGGGCATTTTCCTGCCCAATTGTGGCTGGGAGCCTGAGTTTTTGTGCGTGTGTGTAAGAATGGGAGGCCGATTGTGCATATTTGTGTGTGAGAATGGGAGTCTGGGTGTGTGAGTGAGAGAGTGATCTTCTGTGTGTGGTAGAGTATGTGAGAATGAGAGCTTGTATGTGTAAGGGAGTCTGTGAGAGAAAGCATGAGCCTGTGTGTGTATGTGAGGAAGGGGAGATAAAGAAACAGAAAGAAAGCAACTCTGGAGAAGGAATTAGGAAAAGACTGACAAGGGAAAAGTGGAAAAAAAAAAGAGACTGGGACCAAGTGATTAGAAAATAAGATTAGACAACAAAACAAAGGTAAAAAATACAACAACTGAGTATTTAGTGATTGGAATATGCCATCTTTGGGTATGTGCAGCTCTTATATTTTTGTGTTTCACTCTTTAGAGTTCCATTGCTCAGAATCTGGTTTCTCAGGCTTTCTATTTTGGTTTTGTTTGCATGTTCCTATTTCTAATTTGAAGTCCTTATCCTGTATTAGATAAGGGTCAGTCTGTGTTCTGTCTGTGTGCAATTTGAGGAGCAGTATTGCTGCTAGCATGTTGTTTCTCTGTATGGTGTCTCTCCAGTAGGTGGTGAATTAAGGTTATGGGGCCTGGTTTGGTATTTGCATTGCTGCGTTCCATATTAGGTGCTACAACCCAAGAAAGAGATCTAGGCGTCATAGTGGATAACATTGAAATCGTTGGTCCCAATACAAATCCTTGAGGCACTCCACTGCCCACTCCCTTCCACTGAGAAAATTGTCCATTTAATCCTACTCTCTGTTTCCTGTCTTTTAGCCAGTTTGCAATCCACGAAAGGACATCGCCACCTATCCCATGACTTTTTACTTTTCCTAGAAGCCTCTCATGAGGAACTTTGTCAAACGCCTTCGTTGCTACTTTTTTTTTTTTTCGCTTTTTCCCACTTTCGTTGCTTCGGGAGGAGGGGAGAGGACTGGGGCTGCCCCGGAGACGAGCACCCATGGACGCGGCCAGGGCAGGTGAGCGGGGGCTGGGGGAAAGTTTGCCGCCTACCCTTACCCCTGCCTCTAATGCAGGGGTAAGGGTAGGCGGTAAGTTAGCAGGTTAAACGCGCGGCAAAATGGCAGGTTAAAAAAGCGATAGTCGGGGCGCACATTACTGTATGGGAGGGAATAGCTAATTTGATCGTTTACATCTAATATACATGCCACGGGAGGAAGGGGTTACCCGGTGATTTAAAGAGGCGGTAAGAATGAGTTAAAGGGGATAGTGTATCGCGGGTTGGACTAACGCAGCCGAAAAGTGAGTAGAAAGCGGGTTAGGAGCAGGGTAACCGAGGCCGCACTTTACTGTATTGACCTGATTGAGAGGCAGGCCACTCAGGAGACCTGTTGCCGAGGCACTGGCTGATTGCAAGAGACTTCCTTATATACTTCTGGAAGATGTGACATCAGCCAGCACCACAGGAAGTCCTGGCTAGGGACCTATAAAGGCAGACGAGAGTTAGAGGAAGCTCAATCCCGAGTCCTAGGAACAAAATGGTGCTAGAGGCTATGCCGGAGTCTCTGTGGATCATTGATGAGGGACTTATCCTCCCCACCACTACTCCCATAAGATTAAATCTTGTTTATATGAAAGCCATGCTTGTGTGCAAAGTTGGTACATCTATTGTGTAGTGGGATTTTGAGAGTGATCAGTACTAGGAAAATCTGTGGTTTTCTGTCACCTGAACTAGCCTCTCACCTATAGTATGGCCCTTTCAAACTAACCAGGGACCAGTTAACACCTTAGAGTGAGGGGGATGTGTGTAAATTGTAAGCGGTTGTCTTTGATGTAAGGTCTAACCAAACACTTTTAATGTGCGGTACTGTCTCTTTAAAAAGTGGCTTTTGCAGCCATGGCTTATTTGATTTATTTATTTATGTATAACAGGGGTTTTTTTGCCATCGTTCCCTTGCAAGACTATGTTTTAAAAAAAAGTGTCTGTAGTAATTATCACAGCCTATGACAATTTCATCTGCAGAATGACAGGAAACAGGGACCTTAACTATATAATTGCTATACTTTGTTCAAATTGGGACTATGTGATCCTCGATAGGGATGCACTGTCCTTTTAAAACAATATTTTTTTTTTATTTTGTTTACAAACATTTTATATTCCGCATATTTTTTTACAAGAATGGTCTCAATGTGAATTACAATCAGCTTAAACTAGATTCACAGTTACCTTAATAGAGGCATATTTTTAGTTTTACTTGCAGTCAGTCTTGCATAACTGTCCCAGCATATTTGATCTTAATATTCATTATCTAATAGGCAGAGAAAAGGCAATCCACATCCCCTCCATCTCCTCTTTCATTTGTCTTGTTTTCCAACCAAAGAAACACAAAAGAACCTAATAAAATTTCATTTGGTCTCATCATTTTAGTGCATGCTAAAATGTTTTGTCTCCCACTAAAATGAAACAAATGCATGGAATGATATTGAAGAGGAAACAAGATGACAGAAATATAATGCTGAAATGATATGATGCAATGACACAAACCAACATTTTCTTCCATATACGCCCCTAATCCTTGATTGCTTATATTTTCCTGCTTCTTGTGCACTTTTGACAAAACAATTTATATGGTCTGTTTTCCATTTTAATAGTCCTAGGAGCTCCTACAAGATAACTTGGAGAATCCTCATATTTTGTAAACACTGAAAGTAGTTAGTAATAAAAATCCATTCTTTTTACACTTGGTATAGAGTGTTGAAGTCGGAGCACAGAATGTGCTTGTGAGCTCCTGTGCCACGGCGCGACCTGCACAACCCCAGGGCTGGCCGCAGTCCATGCTGCTGATGGGCGAACACATCTGAGCATGGCCTGGGCTGAGACTGGAATACTCTTGAACTTGGCCCACTCTAGATCTGGATCACTATGCAAGGAACCACATAATATCAAATACAGTCCACAGATGGTTACAGCAGGATTAAGAGCAGCAAGTCAGACTAGATGCCACATTTTTCTCTTTTGTTTGTAGTTATATAAAAACAAAAAACAGATAATCTATCAGGCAGAAGGCAAGTTCCCCCATGTCTAAATTCCCTCATCTTTATACATAGAGAGGCATACCTCATTAATAATGACAGCAAGATTTTCCTGTTAGTGATATCTAATGTCTTATCTCCAGCTGTATTTTTTTTCCATTTTATTTTTATTAATTTTTAACAATTTTACAAAGCATTACTCTTTTTACAGAAATAAAGAATGGAAACAAAAACTATGAAATCACTGCTTTATAAGAAAAATATATAGTATTTCACACCACAAGCTAGAAATAAAGGGGGGGGGGGGAGAACTGATACCATTTCTCTCACTACCATCTCAGTTATCCAACAACTTCTATTTAAGTCACTCTATTTAAGCCTCGTTCATTATATAGTTTATTTAATTTTACTTTATTCACTATTTTCCTATAAGTTCTATGTAAAGCCTCTGTTTTGCTGATTTTGAAGTTATAATGTAAACAGAATTGATGTTATCCTATGAAGTCCGGAATATAAAAACCACAAATAAATAAATAAATAAAATAAATATGGCAGCGTAACATGAAGACTTTGGCTCAGGACTTTGGCTCACTCAGCTTACCCCAGAATCCTTTGCTGTCTGACTTAACTGAAACTGCTGGCATACAATGAACTTAAGTTGACCTGTGCGTGAATGGTATCTGGAATATCTTTAGGCTCTGCAAAGCCTATATTTAAAGATCATGAGGTTATCGATGGCAGATGGCTGAAACTGCATTCTTTGCTTATCTGGCTCCAAGAGACTCCAACTGAAATCAAAGTTTCTCCCTGTCCCCTGGAGATGAAATGATTGATCTATTGACAGAACACAGAAAACCAGGAGAAGCAGGGGACATCAAAAGCAAAGTTAAAACAAAGAGACCTTAAGGTGGGTGGGGAGTTATCAGGCTAAAAAAGGTTAGCTTATTTCACTGTCATATTGCTTAAGTGATCCTCGTCACAGGCATTTTCTGTGTATGGTTTGAACCTATAAAATACAGCTTTTATAAGATACTGGAAGAGACAGTAATGCCCTGCCTATATTGAAGGTTTGGCGGTCTGTGTCTTCCAAGGATATACAATAATAAATTCATATTTGCTTCAACTAAATTCCTTGTGATATCCTTGAGTCCTGTAGCAGAGAAGCACCATTTACATAGTCAGGTAATATATACATTTTTGGCGACTGCACGAAGGGACTTAGCAATAGCTGAGGCTATTCTTATTTTGGGTAGTGTTGCATTGAATTCTGGTGGACAGGATCCAATTCCACACTAAGTTCTCAGACATTTAATTTGGTTTTAAGTCCAAAGGAAGAGTACCCAGACTTAAGTGGTCTGGAGGAGCATTGCTAGAGTAGTAATACCCGGAGGAGATTGAGCTCAGAGACGAGGCTTAAAGAGATTTTCGCACTTCCCTGGCGGTTATGCGTCTGATGGATCCAGTTTTGTAAGTATGTAAATCAATCTTCAATGATCTGTGAGTATATTTTTTTAATTATATATATATATTTTCCATTGTTTGATTGTTTGTGTGCACATGTACAGTGTATAGTGATTGTGTGTTAAATCTCACATTAGATATTGAGTTTTAGGGCTGCCTTTGTTTTTTCCCTTTGGTCTTTTTTTTGGCCGAGCTATACCTCTTTGTGTTCTAATTGGTTCCCGAAGATGGACTGATGGTAATTCAATTCTTTTGAGTTTAACATCTTGGGATTCCATCTATTCTTCTCTACCCTGATAGCCTTGTTTACTATTTAAAAAAGAAAAAGAAAAAAAAAAAAGAAAGGAAGGAGGGGGATCAGAATACATTTTTGCAAATTTTTGCAGTTTAGCAGGTTACAGTTCGTGTTGATTAGAGTCAGTGGTGTGTATTCTGCTGTAGGGGTGCCATCTAGTGGACAATATGAAAACTCCTTTAGAGTTAGTTTAAGAGGCAAATCCACTTAATATTAAGGAAGTTAAACAATATCATATTAAATGGTGTAAGAAATCTAAAGCATTTCCAGACTTTGTTTGGCTGAAAGACGGCTCATTACAATCTTCTGTGTTGTTACATTTGCTTAAATATATTAGAGATTCAAAGACAGGAAAATCTTTAGCTAAGCATTTGCAAGTATTTGATTTATGGTATAGGCAGAGAGATTCTGTCCATCAGGATACTGAGTGGGATAAGAGGCCTCCACCATATGCACCTGAGAAAGTTTCTGTTAATTATTCCATGCTCCCTGCCTCTAGTTCTTCAGGCTTGTACCCAGCACTGCCAGATGTTTATGGCAGTCTAGGGCAATTTCCATTACATGCTGTACCTGCTGAGTTAGGACCTGTAGATCCAAAAGATGTGGCTCCAGGTTATAAACCATTGCAGTTAGACCCTCTGCCAGTGACTCCATTATCTGTTATTGATAATCTAGGAGAGGGTATGTCTGGAAAATCTGTCCACAGGTGCTCCTGCAGCTTCTCTGCCAGCAGTGGTTTCCCCTGCTTCTGCGGTACTTAGGTACCCACCTAAGGTAGAATTACAGGAAGGATGGCAGGAGATGACTTGCATTTTGAAAGGGTTAATGCATCCATCCAACATTGTGCAATTAGGTCTGACTGTAGATGAGCTAAGAAAAGGGTTTGGAGAGGTACTTAAGCTTCCAATAGCTGAAAGTGTAGAGAAGGAAGAGGAAAGTGATAGCATAGAGGAGGAAGAGGACAAAAGCATAAGGAAAAAGGAAAAGATAAAACAGAGTAAGCTAGGAAAGGACTTTTGTAGAAAACAGCCACCCAGACAATGTAAAACTCAGGGATGTATTATTATACATAATAAACAAAAAGATGGAGAGATAAATAAGGTAACTGGGACAGTAGGAGTTAAAGCATGTCCAGATAAGGAATTTGAGTTAGAAATACAACATGGACAGGATGGGTGTAATGCAGGTTACCCCCAGAATCAATTAATAGGTGCAGTAATTACACCCAGAGGAAATAATATCCATGGTAGAGGGATTTGGGCATTTTTCGTTTGAGTGCATGGGCAGAGAGACAGAAAAAAAGAAAAGAGAGCGACTCCATTTCAATGAATTGATCTGTTTAGTTTGAAAACAGAAATTTGTGTTGTTGAAAGTAGGTGGAAGTGAATTTGATGGCATTAGCAGGGACATAGTAATGTGAAAGAGGGAAGAGATTTATTTTTATGCTGGATGCGGGTGTATGAAGTGCTTTGTCGGTGAATTGGTTATGGGGTACAGTGTAACGTGCTTTACAGTACAGCTCACTGTTTTGAGGGAGCTTCTGGATGTCTTTGTTAGAAACAAAAATATGAGTCAGTTGCATTTAAACCTCTCACCGTGGGTTTGCTTTTAAACAATTGTGCGAATATATGATGTATTTAATTAAACAAAGGTTAGAAATGAACAGAAGGCACTAATATGCATGAACTCCATGCTGCAGTATTTGTTAATTACAGCATTTATGTTATATTCTAATGATGATAGATATTTCTCAGTTTTGCTTATACCTCACTAGATGCTAACTTTTGGAAGAGGGATGGTGGTGGTTTTTTATTTTGATGGGAGCTCAGGTATACATATCCGAAAGGAGAAATAGATTGAAACAAAAACAAAACAAAACAGGGAAATCCCTCACATAGAATTGCAGGTCTTGGCTAATGCATATTAATGAGTGCCCAGGGTTGTGCACAGTAGGGAATTAACTGTTCTCTAGTATAATATAAAGTCCGTTCTTTTATTTTGTAGACTTTCAGACTCCCAGCTGATATGTCTGTGCTTCTGGAAATGATCTGTACTTTTATTTAAGGTATTTACAGGAGCTGTTAGTAGGAATTTTATGAAGCATATTAGTATAGGAAGGAAATAAAATCAATTCTAATTAAGTGCAAAATTGTCTGTTTTAGGTTTCTCTTTTTAGGAAGTGAGTTAGGAGTTTATAGTACAGGAAATAAAAAAGGTTTTAGATTTGTAAATGGAAGTAGCTCTTATCACAGGGGACAGTGCCTCCTAGAGGTGGAATGTTATAGACAGGAAAGTAGCTTTATGACTGCTTTCTGCTGAATTAAGGTATAACAGAATGCTGAATTTTAAGGAAACTGTAATGTCATTTTTCAATTTCATTTTAATCATTATATTAATTGTCATATGCTAGATTTCTTTCCAGAGTACAAAGGAACAAAGCACATCTGTCTCTGTCCCATGGGAGATGAAGATTATAGTTTTTTTTCCCAGTTTGATTCCATTCCATTTTTTATAGATCTATTTTAATTTTACTCCTGATTTTTTGTTTTCTTTTGTGGATCGATCCAATTCTTTTAAATCTTTAAGTACTTTTTATTTTTAATTTTTGAGCTCAAAAGTTTGTCATGTTGTCTGTTATGTGTTAAATGTGTAATACTGAGCATGCAGAATGAATGAATGCATGCATTACGTAGTCAGTTCTGTGAAATATATGTTTTTATGTATTGCCTGAATAGTTGTTTGTGGTTTGGACCTCTGCATGCTGCATTGACACAATGTGGAACTATTATGTAGGGAGTTCATGAAATGATGGCATTTTCTTATTGCTTAATTTGATTTGTTGTACTTTCATCTAGGCTCGAATTCATAAATATGCATCTAATCTAATAAGGAGCTGAAAGATTCTGCTCTGCCACCAGCACTGAATCCTATTAAAAGAACTGTATTCGCACTGACTGCAGAAATTATCCTTCGACATAGACTCATCACATACTATATGGACTGACATGCTCTTACCATATATACCTGATCGTTATGTTTTTTCTTTGTTCTGTGGGAGTGACTTTATGCAGAATCTAGGTTCTTTTGTTCTCTGCCAGTACTTAGGTGTTCAAGTCTAGTCTTAAAATTTCTAATACTTATATGTATTTCTTTGCTGAATCAGCTAAATGATTATGTACTATGTTTTTTTTATCTTTATCTATGAAAGCTGCTTTGATCACGTAGATAGTGATATGTCTCAGTGTGATTCAAATATGATAACTTACGATTCAAGAGGGATATACATATAGATATATATATTTATATATATTTTTTTTCTTCTACACCAGCATATGTTAAATACATACTGATCTATTTGCTATAAGCTATTCCTATTCTTTTGTTCTGCAGTCTGCACTTATGGTAATCACTTTGCTGATCTTTTAAATCTCAATATCCTATTCCCTTTTTACTCTGATTTCTTTCTTGAAACTCTTTCTGAATATTCTTCCTATAATACTACCTATTAGATTTTGCTTAGAGTCTGAGATTGATCTCTTTGCAGAGATTCACCCATTCGAAATAAGGCCTACTGTCATAGGGCTATGCAACTATTACTATATCTTTTGGCATACTAATTGCTCATTGTTCTTTTCTTCTTATCTTGGCTCCAGCACTATGTAGTGCTTTGACCTACTAAACACTATATGTGCTCTAAAACATTGTTCTTATTCTGCTAGTCTGTTTTCTTTTTTTATGTCCACTTTAATGAACTGCCTCTTATTACTTTCTCTATTCCTTTTAAGAATAATTTCTTCCTTCTGCCAGTTTTTTTTTAGTTTTTATAGTGTTTGTTTGATACGTATACAATGTAATCTCAAGTTATGATATTATCATACTTGCAGTTTAACTATAGAACTGGATGATTTTTATTGTAATTCAGTTTTAATGTTATTGGTTGATTAACTAGTGAATGCCTATGCTTATATGAGTATCACTTACATTAATTTGGAATCTAGAGAGACACACACAACTATGCTTTACACTTGATAAATTCCAAGGTTAGTTGTTAGGACACACTTTTTAGGCCCCTTTGTTATGGCCCATCGTCGTGGACCTATTGGTGTGCCACTCTTGCCATTGAAGGTGGCACAAGAGGGAAATGATATATGGCAGCGTAACATGAAGACTTTGGCTCAGGCCTTTGGCTCACTCAGCTTACCCCAGAATCCTTTGCTGTCTGACTTAACTGAAACTGCTGGCATACAATGAACTTAAGCTGACCTGTGCGTGAATGGTATCTGGAATATCTTTAGGCTCTGCAAAGCCTATATTTAAAGGTCATGAGGTTATCGATGGCAGATGAAACTGCATTCTTTGCTTATCTGGCTCCAAGAGACTCCAACTGAAATCAAAGTTTCTCCCTGCCCCCTGGAAATGAAATGGTTGATCTATTGACAGAACACAGAAAACCAGGAGAAGCAGGGAACATCAAAAGCAAAGCTAAAACAAAGGGACCTTAAGGTGGGTGGGGAGTACTCAGGCTAAAAAAGGTTAGCTTATTTCACTGTCATATTGCGTAAGTAATCCTCGTCACAGGCATTTTCTGTGTATGGTTTGAACCTATAAAATACAGCTTTTACAAGATACTGGAAGAGACAGTAATGCCCTGCCTATATTGAAGGTTTGGCAGTCTGTGTCTTCCAAGGATATACAATAATAAATTCATATTTGCTTCAACTAAATTCCTTGTGATATCCTTGTGAGTCCTGTAGCAGAGAAGCACCGTTTACACAGTCAGGTAATATATACAGAACTAATTGAGGAACACATCAAATAAGCTATATAGAATTAAGAAACAGCTTAACATGAATTACTACCCCTGTTTACCTAAGTTATAGGGCTTTCTTGAGGAGAGGAAGTTGGCAATAACCGTTTACGTGATTCAAGGAATATTTTAAGTTGTTCTGGAACAAAAAAGATATATGTGTCGTTATTAAGCTTTATAATGCATTTACAGGGATATCTCAACTGAAAGGTTGTGCCTAAAGATTGAGATTCTTGACATAATATCAAGAAGCCCTTTCTCCTCTCCTGAGTGGCCTTGGCCAAGTCTGGGAAAACTGGCCAAAGAAATTAACCCCCAGATTTTGGAAATAGCTACGCATGACCAAGCCTACATCTTGATCGTATATGAAAGAAACCAACAAAGTGGCTCTCTCACAAATCTCAACTGTAGAGGATTCCAGGAATTCAGTTAAGTTCCCAAAGTCCAATTGGTGTTGTACAGCATTCTCTCTTGCTTGTGCAAACCAAAGAAAATATACTCTGTTGAATGAAGGAATATTTTCTGGGGAAATCTGTAAAATCTCTATCATATATTTCCGAAGGCTAACTCGTGGCTGTTCATCCATTATTCTAGGAAAATTCAAAAGCCGCAAATTCAGACGCCTCAATCAATTTTCAATAAATTAAATTTTCCTATTCTAAACTATACGTTCCTGGATAATAGTTGTCTGAACTCTCTGCACTGTTTTTGCTTGGTCTTCTAGATTTTGAATTCTATTGGTATGTTCTTTGAGTTGAGAGTTATGTTCTTGTGTCAGAGCATCCAACTTGGATGAAATTGCTTAAATTTGTGAGAAACAACCTTGTTTAGCTGGGCCACTAATTCCCATAGGGAATCTAAGGTCACGACTACAGGTTTGGGGAATGGAGATATATCTGAGCAAAGATCTATGATAACAGTAGAATCCAAAACAGTCTGAGATTTCTGAGACAATATCACAGTAGGCTCACCTCCACTGGAATAATCCACCTGAGATACTGCTGCTGGGACCATCAAGCCTTCATTTCCCACTGTCATTGCAATTGAAACACTCCTAACCCTCTGCGGCTGCCCCCTCCTCTGCTAAACCAGGGCCTTCCAACTCTGAAGCTGCAAGCGCCGTTCCCGGAGAGCTCAGGGAGGAAATTGCCAATGGCATCCTTAGGAGAGGGGGGGGGGGGGGGCTCAGAGAAATTCCCTCGATGAGATAGAAGCTCCTCCTTCCTGTCCCATCAGCAGGGATCACCACCCCTGTTGTCGGGTAGGTTACAGCTAATTCGGGGATAGTA
This sequence comes from Rhinatrema bivittatum, assembly GCF_901001135.1. Lineage (NCBI taxonomy): Eukaryota > Metazoa > Chordata > Amphibia > Gymnophiona > Rhinatrematidae > Rhinatrema > Rhinatrema bivittatum. The sequence goes on along the minus strand of NC_042619.1, from coordinate 174,043,319 downwards.
CACTGCCCCAAAGGAAGAGAGGGTGCTGAGGGATACACCCGAACTCTTCCCTTCTGCTTAGGAGGCATCTCAACACGAAGAAACAAGAGGTAAGGGGAAACAAACGAGCAGATCAGACCAATGCTGCACTCATGCCGCCATATTGACTCCTCCCTCTATCTCCAGCTGTATTTTGAATCTCTGCTGTAACAGGAGTTATGATGTTTGTTATGTATTTTTTTTTAGCTGTATTAGTTTAATTCATTACATTTTTAGTTGTTTTATTCATAAATTGGATTTTATAATGTCACTAGTTGAGTTACCTGGTATTGCTCTGGAAATCCAGAATCTAATGGTTGATGTATTAGAAAGCGTTAAAAAAAATAAAACTTTGTAAAATATATATTAGATCAAATTTATATTTCAAAGCGGTAGGATACACAATGTTTTTTATTTTAGAGTTAGGTTTGAACAGATACAAATTTTTTCTAGTTTGAACTGTTGAGCACATTACATAAAGTTGCCCATGAGAAAAGTAACTTCTACATTTGCGGCTGCTAATGAAGCTGCATGTCTTATTCCTTGAGTATCTAACCAAATTCCCATTTCTGCCACATTTTTGTGGCTCATGAGGCTGCTTGCCATATTCTTTGACTATCTAACCAAATGTGCCTCTCTTTTACATTTTCAGCTATTCAAGAAGCTGCCATTCTATTTACAGATGAAATTCTTCTTCACATTCCAGTTCTTCATTTCAGCTGCATTTTTTTTTCAAATCAAAAAGCAGCCAACTCCCCCTCAGCATTTATGAATTCAAAATCACTGCTGTCATGCTGGCAAAATTAAGTTTAAAAGATAAATGGTAATGTGTAAACAACTATTTGCAGTCCTTTTGTTTGATAGTTTCAGAGGAATGTAAGTGCCAAATGTACCTTTTGAAAGTCAACGGAAGTGTCATTAACACTTTCTCTTGATGTCTTAAAGGAGCCCCTTTGGCAGTACTGTATTATTTGGCAGATTACACTGACACCAAGTGGACATTAGTGAAGGAGATGATGTTAGGATTTATTATAATTAACTTTCCATGAAATACTACAGCTGTGCTCATAAGTTTACATACCTCTGGCAGAATTTCTGAGATGTGTAGCATTTCAAGAAAACATGAGTAATCAGACAAAACATATGTCTGTTATTTTTAAAGCATTTCAAATTAAACTATTATGCATAACAGAATAACACAATCATTAAACAATCTATAGTAATAAAGGAAATAATTAAATGGTCTGGTTCAAAAGTTTGCATACACTTGAATGTTTAAGCTGATTATTTCACTCAAGTTGACACACACAGGTTGAGATGGTAATTAAGGGTAGGTATCCACACCTGTGCCTTGTTTGATTGTAATTAGTATCTGTATAATTAGTATCTGTATATTTCATCCAGGGCTGCACTGACTTTGGTTGTTACTGAAACATGGGGAAAGCAAAAGAACGGTCAAAGGATCTGTGAGCAAAAGTATATAAATCAGGGAAAGGAAATAAAAAGATATCCAAAGATTTGAAAATGTCAATCATTACTGTTCAAATTCTGATCAAGAATTGGAAAATTATGGGTTCTGTTAATACCAAGCCAAGGTTAGGTAGACCAAGAAAGATTTCAGATACAACTGCCAGGAAAATTTGGGATGCAAAGAAAAACCCACAAGCAATTTCTACTGAAATACAGGCTTCTCTGAAACAAAGTGGTATGGGTGTTTCTGTTGCGATCGGCGGTCTGCAGGTCTGCCCTTGGACCACCACTCTTGCCTTCAGCCCCAGGCCTGATATGATGCTTGCCGACACCTGGGGAGGTCTGTGCTCCAGGGCACTGTGGCCCATTGGGCATCACTGGCATCATGGCCACCCTTGCCGACTCTGACAGCAGGCCTCACACTCAACCTTTCTCCAACTCTGCTCCCCAGGTGTCCCATAGGCACTCGCACACACCTAACTGAGCTCCCTTTAAAGAGTCTACAATGGAAAAAGCCCAAGGATGCCCTATCACAGGACAGGGACTACTTAAAGCCATTTCTCCTACCTCTCCTTGCCTTGATAATAGGTCAACTATTGGAGAAGTGCTTTGCCTCTGTGCTCCTGGTTCCTGATCCCTGCTTTCTGGATCCACTGTGTATTGTTCCTGAGTTCTTGTGTCCAAGTTCCTGCTTCCTGGCTGACTGGTTTGTCTTCTGAGTTATCATCTTTGTGGTCAGTCTTCCCTTCATCTGTCTTCAGCATCTCATCTTGCTCCTGTGGTCCCTCATTCTCCTCTTCATTTCTCATCAGATCAGACTTCTGGCTTTGACTTTGGATTGGTCTACTGGACCTTGACACTGCTTGACTTCCACCTGCCTCTGACCACTACCTGCTCATCATTACTGATTCAATTCTGCCTGCCTTGACCACTGCCTGCACCATGATAATGAGTGAACTCCACCCAACTCTGACCACAACCTGATTCTGATTCTGTTTGCCTGCCACCTGCCCTGACTGCTGCTTGTCCAGTCTCCACGTTCTCTTACTGTACTGGCCCACTATCTTCTTCACGATAGATCTTCACCTCCACAGATGCCCATGCCTAAGTCCAGTTGGTCCTGGCACCCGAGGGCTCAAGCTAAGGGGAATGAGGGCTGGTATTGGTAAAGCTCGAGTTGAGCCTCTGCATCAGCCGGCAAATCCTGCCAACCATGGGAACATGCAGGTCTCTTCCCTGCAGGTTCCGCCAACTCCCCCTCAGCCCAAGGATCCACTTCTGCAACAGTTTCAGCATGCACAATAAGTAGATACTTGAACAGAAATGGGCTGCATGGTAGAGTTGCCAGAAAAAAGCCATTACTGCACCAGCCCCACGAAACAGCCTGCTTACAATATGCCAAACAGCACACAGAGAAACCTCAAAACTTCTAGAACAAAATAATTTGGAGTGATGAGACCAAAATTGAACTTTATGGTCCCAGCCACAAATGCTGTGTTTGGAGAGAAGTCAACAAGGCCTATGAAGAGAAGCACACCATCCCTTCTGTGAAGCATGGAGGTGCATTTCTGCTGTTTGGGGACTGTATGAGCTACATCGGTGCAGAGAATTTAGTCAAAATTGATGGCAGGATGAATGCAGCATCTTATCAGAAAATATTGGAGGAGAATTTGCATTCACTAGACAGGAAGCTGTGCAAGGGGTGGACTTGGACTTTCCAACATGTCAATGATCTGAAACATAAGGCCAAATCGACCCTTCAATGGCTGCAGCAGAAGAAAGTGAAGGTGCTGGAGTGGCCATCACAGTCTCCTGACCTCATAATCATTGAACCACTTTGGGAAGAACTCAAATATGCAGTTCATGCTAGACAACCAAACAGGTAGATTTTAAAGCACTGCTCGTGCAAAAACGGCCCCATATACGTGTATGTGGGCTGCATGCAAGGAACATGAATTTTAAGAAGCCAGGAAGTATGCGTGTACATACTTCTGCGAGCGTCAAGAAAAAGGAAGCAGAAAAGAGGCATTCCGGGGTGGGGCCAAGAAGTATGCATGTAACCCCCGAATTTTGCAAGGCTGACCATGGTAACGTGCATCATGTTATCTGTATAACTTTACTACTGGTCCTGATGAGGTGCAAGTCTGGAGATTTTGGGCCAGAGGATTCCTGAAAACTGGGGGGGGGGGGGGGGGGGAGAGAGCAAGAGAGAGACAGAATCTGACACTCTATATATCTCCCATTGTAACAGGGGCACTTTCAACTCAGGGTGGTTTTTGGGGGGCTGTGTTACAAGGGTCTATAGACTCTTGCACCCTGGACAGACCAATGTAACACCAGCACCCCTAAACCCACCCTGAGTTGAAAGTGCCCTCTCACAGTGGGAGATATATAGAGTGTCAGATTCTGTCTCTCTCTTGCTCTCTCCCCCCCCCCCCCCCAGTTTTCAGGAATCCTCTGGCCCAAAATCTCCAAACTTGCACCTCATCAGGACACCTCAGGGTCTCCCTCACTCAAAATACCTTGAAATATTAACTCGTGAATGGGGACACAACTGGTGATCCCATTGCTTACACTATTAGTATTAGCTTAAATTAATCACATGGAATTTCAGAAGATTTGCTGTGAGTTTATGCAAAGTAGAGAGGGAATTTCTTTTAATTTGGTGAGAAGTATCTTGTCAATGCAGATCACAGATCTCCCTAGCAGCAGCAGCTGCTTCATTGCTCATCTGGACTGCAGAGAAGTTCATCTAAAGGATTCAACCATCACTTGAAATTAAACTGAGAAATTATGCTAATATTCTGGCCAGAGATTAGAAAAGAATTTCGAAACCCAATATTAAATTTTCTTAAAATGAACTGAACTGAAATATTGGGCAGGATTAGTAGTTTTCCATTATAATTTACAAAAAGATAATTTTCATTATTTTCCAAAGCTATATCCTATGGAGTATGAGAATCTAAATGTCTTATATAAATGTGCATGCACTGATTCTGCTATATTACTTGTAATAGTAATATTGTGTGTTTCTTTTATGTTGGGATCCATATTCAACTGCTGAGTGGCTAGTTAAGTTAGCCGGATACACCTATTCTACTAAGTTAACTGGGTTATTCAGCGGCGCTGCTTCATATACCCGGCTATCTTAAACGTTAGCCAGATGGGTACATCTGGATAACTTTAGATCTGCCTACAGCACGGCCAGAGTTAGCTGGAGTTAGAGGCAGAGGTATTTTTGTGGCCCCTCCCATAGTTGTTACAGAGTTTACATTTATATCTTTGCAGGTCACTCTCTTAAACCATTTGTTTCAAAGAAAATATAAATTTACACTTTTTTTTTTTTTTGCAAGGCATGCTAGATTATGCAAGGATAACAAAATTAAATCTGTCATTTAAATGTTAAGGTCTCCATTTGAAGCCTCTAGATTGGAAAAGACTGGACGTTTTGGTTAAAAAAAAGAGTCTATGACCTTCCTCTGGACAAAAAGGTGTCCTCTGCCAAGTCTGGTTACGTTTACTCAAATGGGGTCCAAATGCATAAAGAACAGGCAAACAAACTTTGGAAAAATTATATATTAGATAGGATAGTATTTACTATTTTATTCTTGCTGACTTGTATTTTAGGCAATGCAAACTTTTTACTTTTTAATATTTTGTCTATTACTATATTCTGTATGTTTTATTGGTCACTGTTTTGAGCAAGTATGGAAAAGCAGTCTATTAAACCTAGATGGACAGATAAATAAATAATACAGATTGATGGCTTGGATCTGCTTCCAAAACATCTGTACTGAAAAGGAATAGGCACATTCTAGCCACACACCCATCAGGAGCTACTTCCCCTCTTGCACAAAGCACCTATTAAATTCCATGTTTATTTATTTAAAACAAAGAAAACATTATTTAGTTGGGAGAAAAATAGCACAGCCTAATCCACACCAAACAAAACAGGGCATTGACTTCAAATGCCACCATATTTATGGCATTTAATGTATTGCCAGAGGGAAGGAGGGAAGTAGTTCTGAAAGCTTACATCTTTTAACATTTGTCAGCTTAACCTCCTCACTGCCAAGGATCTTTGCACCTCTGTGGCCAAAGAACTTATAAAGATTCCCCTTGTGTGCTGAATTTTTCAATAAAATTTACGATTTGCAAACACCCTAACCAAACCACTTATTTTATTCAGCAGATGCACTTTTAGATTTTTTAAGAACTTGGAAACATTCTGGCAAAGGGCAGCCTATTCCGATTGGATGGCTCCACCTTAACCAGGGTGGAACCCGGCTGCTAGCATTAATATTTAGTAAGGAGCAGCTTATAAACTAGATCACAGGGGGAAATCCAAGACAGTCAGTCAGAAGCACATGGTTTGGAGAGAGGCATCTTCAAAATAGGGAAATTAGAAAATCCTGATAGAGAGGCGGTGGTAAAGGCTGAAGTATCCCAGTTGTATTTAAATAAAGAGCACACAGGTATGCAAAGCCAGATTTACAATGTGGGTGCCCATAAGCAATTTTGTTTGGGGAGACCCCAGAAATCATTCAAGGGTATGGATTAAAGGGGGTTGGTCCCCCCGCCCAGAAATCATGAGGGTGAGGGGGAGAGGAGAGTCCCACCCCCTCAGAAATCATCAGGGTGGGGGAGGGGCAGTATCCTCCTTTCCCCCAGAAATCAATGGGTGCTGTCTCACCACGGGACCTACAACCCTCTATTCCCATTCCAGGTTCCATCCTGTCAGCACTGCAGCAAGAATTTCCACTAAATAAATGCACCAGCGTAGACATGCTCCCAGCAGGCCCCACAGAACCTCCATAAACTGCTACAGCAGAGCCTTCCTGCTACCAAGGCAACCCGTACTCGGGGTAAAGTACTATGGGGGCCTGCTGGGATCGTGCATGCACTGGTGCAAAGGCCCCATGTTTGTTTAGAGGAAGTTCTTGTTGCCACAGGGAAAAGACTTGGAAGAAGAAAGGGTTGCAGGCCTGCATGGGGGCAGCATCGGCAATGCTCCATGTGTTAAAATTTGACACCAGAGGTAGTTGCCTACATTGCCTATGCCTACATCCGGGCCTGCAGATATGAATGATTCAAAAATGCCTGTTGCATCTGCTAATAAGCAGGTTGTGAATACAAATAAAATTAGAAAAACAAATTTAAAAAGCTTACTTTCAAATATCTGTAGGTGAATGCCAGAAGTCTGGAAAATAAGACTGGGGAGTTAGAGTGTATGGCATTAGATAAAGATATGGGCACAATAGGCCTCTCAGAAACCTGGTGTAAGGAGGATAATTAATGGGACACCGTGATACCAGGGTACAAATTATATCGACATGACAGGACAGATCAAATTGGTGAAGGAGTGGCACTATGTATTAAGGGTGGCATAGAGTCAAGCAGGATAAAAGTTTTGCAAGAAATAGACTGCACACTATAATCCTTATGGATGTGATGGGGAAGAGTACAATAGTGGGAGTATTCTTCCACCCACCTGGCCAGAATGAGGAAACAGACTTTAAAATGCTAACAGAGATTAGACAGGCTATTGAAACTGGCAACTCGGTAATAATAGGAGATTTGAATTACTCCAGTATTCACTGATTAAATGTCACATCAGGACATGCTAGGGGGGTAAAGATCCTAGTTGCTATAAATGACTGCTTTATGCAGCAGCTGGTCATAGAATCAATTGGGGGGGGGGGGGGAACTACTTTAGATCTAGTTTTCAGTAAAATGCAAGGGGTAATGGTGATGGATCTACTTATTATCATAAAACAATTAAATTTGACATAATCACTGGACAGTGGATACTAAGCAAAACCTCTTCAGTAGCATTTAACTTTAAAAAGGAAGACTACGATAACATTTATTTATTTGATCTATATTCTGCTTTTCAGGTACAGTAGGTATTCCCCTATCCCCAAAGGGCTCACAATATAAGCTGTTAATTTTGAAAATGATTTACATGAATATAACTGGGAACTAGATGTATAAATGCACTTTTTCCATATAAGTTTTTAAAATTGCTACAATGTATGCCCTTGAATTGTCAAAAGATTATACACGTGTAAGTGCTCTTTATGTATATATCATTATTCAAATCTTAAAGATGTAACTACAAAAGATATTGATATAAGGAGTAGAAAAGACCTCAGAGCTTCAATATCTGTTCTAGCTAGAACGATATGGTATTTTAAGAGGTTATTCCAATCATCGGTCTTTGAAAGCCACCAACCACCTAACTCAATTTGCTATTTTAAACAGCTTTAATGTTCTGCAAAACGGACCCTGAGGGGTCTAATGGTTTCGCCAACATATACAAGATCGCAGGAGAACAAAAGGACGTATACAACATGATCTGAATTGCAATTGGTGAACTCCTTCAAAAAGTATTTTTTTGAATCTTGAGGATTCACAAAAAATCTTCCTTGGATCATATTTGAACAAAAAACACACTGTCCACTACGAAAGTGACCACAAACCCTATCTCCCGACAATGTTTGAATTGTGTCACATTTTGTCTACGGTAGATAAGGACTTACAATCTCTTTGATGTTTTTAGAGCATACACACGATGTACCTATCCTTGAATCTTTAACACATGGAAGTAATTGTAAAATATTGAAATGCAATCTTAATATTTTGACCAGACCTGGAGTTAAGGTTGTGTATCTAGTCACAAAATTTAAATTGTTGCTGTCATTAGACTCGGATCTTATTTTCATTAACAACTGTTCTCTATTTGCGTAGCGAGCCCTCTTGTAACACTTCAACAATATATAGGGGTAGCCACGTTCCAACATATCAATGCATTTACGTTGTGAATGTGTTTTAAATTCACTCAAATTAGTACACTTCCTACGGATCCTTAATAATTATGAATATGGTAACCTCTCCTTGAGATGAATAGGACGAAAACTGTTGAAATTCAAAAAAGTATTACAATCTGTGGGGCAGATTTTAAAAGGTACGCATGCGGCGCACATTTGTGAGCACTACCCAGCGCACACAAATGTACACCCGATTTTATAACATACGTGTGCAGCCGCATACATGTTTTAAAATCAGGGGTTGGTGCGCGCAAGGGGGTGCACACTTGTGCACCTTACGCGTGCCGAGCCCTCAGGGAGACCAGCTGGCTTTCCCCGTTCCCTCTGAGGAACTTTCCTTTCTGCCCTCCACCTTTCCCTTCCTTCCCCACTCCCCAGCCTGAAAAAAAAAACCCCGTACCTTTATTTCACAAGTTTGCGCACGCTGGCCAACTACTGGCGCGCGATCCCCCAGCCCAGCGGCCATGTAGAGGCCTCTGGTCACGCCCCCACCCTGCCCTCGGACCACCCATTTTTTCAAGCCCCGGGACTTACACGCATCCTAGAGCTTTACGCGCGCTGCCAGGCCTTTTGAAAATAGGCCTGGCGCGCGTAACCCTTTGAAAATTTGCCCCTGTGGGTTTTGTATAAAGTTGTCTCCAAGTTGCCCTGTACAGATTTGTAAACTTTTACATCTAAAAATGAAATCTCTGAGAAGTTATATGACATGGAAAATTGTATTTCCTCTTCACATGAATTGAGCTACTTTACAAAATTGTTTAATTCGAACACAATTCCTGACCATAAAACAAATACATCATCAATGTATCTCTTCCAGAGGGCAATGTGCTCAAAAAAAGGAGATTTATAATACCCAATCATTTTCAAATCTTTCCATATATAAATTCACAAAGGATGGCTCCATGGTGGCACCCATGGCAGTCCCTGAAACTTGCTGGAAAAATCTGGTTTCAAAAATGAAAAAATGTTTTGTCAAAGCTAACCTCAAAAAATACATGATAAAACTAGTCAGCACATCATAGGGACGTATTCTCTGGCTCAAAATAGTTTTAATAATATTCATAAGAGGACCTTTGGGTATTGAAGTATACAACGATTTAACATCTAACATTTGTAAACCGTTGCGATGGTATAGAAAAGTTTTTAAATAAATAAATCTAAAGTGACTAAAAGATAATCACTGCAATCACTTTCCACATTATTCAAAATGTTTAGAAAATGAGTAGTGTCTTTGATGTGAGATTTCATTTCAAAGACATAACTTCAAAAAAGTATCCACATACATTGATAATTTTTCTAGAACAGATCCCTTGGCTGATATGATAGGTCTTCCTGGAGGGTCTCTCATGTTTTTATGGATTTTAGGTAGTGTGTATATTGTCAGTATACTGGGATATATGACAGTCAAAAATTTATGTTCTCTATTAGACAGAAAACCAGATTCCAAAGCCTGATCTGTCAAAATTTTAATTTCACATTGTATTTGTTTAGTTGGATCTGATTTAAGTATATTATATACCGATTTGTCCTCCAATTGATTGTTTAATTCATCAACATATTTATCCCGATCTGTATAACTATGGACCCTCCCTTATCAGCATGTATGATGGCTGTTGCACTCCTCCTGCGGCTGTGCCATGGGAGGCACTTACCTTCACGGCCCGGAGGCCACAGAAGCAGGGGCCTTTCCTGCGGCGTGGATCTCCCGCCGCTGTTCCACAGCCCGGAGGCCGCAGAAGCCCCAGCCTTGTCTGTACCTGGGAGCCACCGATGCCGCCATCTCATTCCATGGCCCAAAGGCTGCATCCCCAGACTTGTCTGCGGCAGGGGGGCTGCCTCCAGCTCCTTCTCTGGCAGCTGGACGCCGCCACCACTCGTCGGGGCCTGTTTTCTCAGCCCAGCCCTGCTCAGTCTTCTCTCCTCACAGAGGCAGCATGGCTGCTGTCCAGGGTTCTGCCCAGCTTTCTTCTAGGGATGGGCCAGTGGCTTCCTCAGATTTAAAGGGCCAAGCAGGTGTGGTCCTCCTGAACTCCTTCCAGGGAGTTGCCTTCTTCCAGCCCTATAAAAGGGCTTCTCTGCCAGTCAGTCCTTGCTTTGGCAAGGGGCTAGTCCTCCCAAGTTCTCCAGCTCTTGCCTGGCATCCTTGATCTTCAACCTTGGTTCCAGTTCTGATGTTCCAGTCTTGATGTCCGATGTCTCATCCCGGTCCTGATGCTCCAGGTCCTGATCAACCCATGCCTTGTTTTTAATTTGAGTTCCAAGTTCCACGTTTTATCTGCTTCTGAATCCAGTCCTGACTCTGGAGGCGAGGGGTTGCTTCACTCCTGTGCTATGAGACCTCCCGAGCCTGTCCCGCTCCTCACGTGGTCCAGCCATCAGGCTGAGTAGGGTGCGTAGAGGACAGCGTGGTCCACGACCAGCCTCTGAGCTGTGTAGGGTGCTTGAGGGTCTTGCTCATCCCCTCTGTGTCTATGTCCAAGTCTTCAAGGACTTTCCTCATTCACATCTGCTCCAAGTCTTCATGGATTTTCCTCGTCTGTTCCTGACTCCCAGACTTGGACTGTTCTCACCGCAAGGGCATACATTCTCCTTGTCCCATGCTGGAGAGTTCTCAGTTGCGCTCCGTCCCATCGTCAGCGTAACAGAATTGCCAAGCCTTGAGCAGCCCAAGCTCAACGCCGACACAAGCTCCAACAGAATTGCTGAAGCCTTGAATGTCCCTAGCTCAAGGCCTATGCAAGCTCCAATAATGACTATGGACAAGTTTTCTTTCAAATTATTTAACATAGAAACATAGAAGTGACGGCAGAAGAAGACCAATGGCCCATCCAGTCTGCCCAGCAAGCTACGCAGTTTATCCATTTTTTTTCCCCCTTTTCACTCCCTCCCACCTGTCTCTATTGGCTTCCAGCACCCTCCGGCCCCAATTCCCTTCCACCCCTCCACCAATGCAGAGAGCAGCGCCATCCTAGTGAACATCCAGCTCAATCAGGGGTAGCAACCACCGCAACCAGCAGGCCACACCCCTGCCCCTTACCCACCCCTGTTTTGTTTGCTTGTTTGTTTTTTTTTTATTTTTTGAGATGGCAGCCCTCCATCCTTCCACTCCGTGAAGGTGGAACACCAACCACTGGCCACTGGCATCCCGCTCCGTGAATGCCTCAGTGGCTACTGCCGCTCCGTGCAGTGTTTTGCTGCCTGAAGGTGGAACACCAACTACTGGCCACTGGCATCCCGCTCCGTGAATGCCTCAGTGGCTCCTGCCGCTCCGTGCAGTGTTTGCTGCCTCCTCTCTATTTATGCCCACTAGACTTGATGGATCCACAGTGTTTATCCCATGCCCCTTTGAAGTCCTTCACAGTTTTAGACTTCACCACTTCCTCCGGAAGGGCATTCCAGGCATCCACCACCCTTTCCGTGAAGAAATACTTCCTGACATTGGTTCTTAGTCTTCCTCCCCGGAGCCTCAGCTCGTGACCTCTGGTTCTGCTGATTTTTTTCCTACGGAAAAGGTTTGTCGTTGTCTTTGGATCATTAAAGTTTTTCAAGTATCTGAAAGTCTGAATCATATCACCCCTGCTCCTCCTTTCCTCCAGGGTGTTCATATTTAGATTCTTCAATCTCTCCTCGTACGTCATCCGATGAAGATCCTCCACCTTCCTGGTCGCCCTTCTCTGTACCGCCTCCATCTTGTCTTTGTCTCTTTGTAGATACGGTCTCCAGAACTGAACACAGTACTCCAGGTGAGGCCTCACCAAGGACCTGTACAAGGGGATAATCACTTCCCTTTTCTTACTCGATATTCCTCTCTCTATGCAGCCCAGCATTCTTCTGGCTTTTGCTATCGCCTTGTCGCATTGTTTCGCAGACTTCATATCATTAGACACTATCACCCCAAGGTCCCTCTCCTGCTCCGTGCACATCAGCCTTTCCCCCCCATCAAATATAGTTCATTCGGATTTCCACTCCCCATATGCATGACTTTGCACTTCTTGGCATTGAATCTCAGCTGCCATATCTTTGACCACTCTTCCAGTTTCCTTAAATCCCATCTCATTCTCTCCACTCCTTCCAGCGTGTCCACTCTGTTGCAGATCTTAGTGTCATCCGCAAAAAGACAAACCTTACCTTCTATCCCGTCCGCAATGTCGCTCACAAAGATATTGAACAGGACCGGTCCCAACACCGATCCTTGCAGTACACCACTTAAAACCGCTCTCTCTTCAGAGAAAGTACCATTTACCATCACACATTGTCTTCTGTCCGTCAACCAATTTGCAATCCAGGTCACCACCTCGGCACTCACTCCTAAGCTTCTCATTTTATTCACCAGTTTCCTGTGCGGAACTGTATCAAAAGTTTTGCTGAAATCCAAGTAGATGACAGAGTGCTCTTCCTTGATCCAATTCCTTGGTTACCCAGTCAAAAAAGTCAGACAGATTTGTCTGACAGGATCTTCCCCTGGTGAATCCATGTTGCCTCTGGTCCATCAATTCTCCGGACTGTAGATATTTCACTATTCTCTCTTTCAGCAGTGACTCCATTACTTTTCCCACCACTGAAGTGAGGCTAACCGGTCTGTAGTTACCAGCCTCCTCTCTGTTCCCACTCTTGTGAAGCGGGACCACCACCGCTCTTCTCCAATCTCTCGGTACCACTCCCGTTTCTAGGGATCTATTGAACAGGTCACACAGCGGACCCGCCAGAACATCTCTGAGCTCCCTCAGTATCCTTGGATGAATCCCATCAGGCCCCATGGCTTTGTCCACTTTCAGATTCTTTAGCTCTTCCCATACATTTTCTACTGTAAAAGGATTTTCATCTATTCCACTTCCCTCCAGTTTCTTGTTGTGTAGAGATGGTCCTTCTCCAGGGTCTTCTTTAGTGAACACAGAAGTGAAGTATTCGTTTAATATTTCTGCCATATCTTCGTCTCTCTCCACACATTGATCATTACCACCTTTTAATTTCACAATACCACTATGGACTTTTCTCTTTTCGCTGATGTATCTGAAAAATGTTTTGTCACCATTTTTTATCTCCTTGGCAATCCTCTCTTCCGCTTGACTTTTTGCCAACTTGATTAATTTCTTTGTCTCCCTCAGTTGAATCAGATATTCTTCTTTGTGTTCCTCCCTTTGGGATTTTTTATATTTCTTGAATGCTGTTCTTTTAGCTTTAAAAATGCCTTTCTTAAATTGATGTTGTTCATAAAGGTCTACATCTCTCATAACCAATTTTTTGACCACTCTTCCAGTTTCCTTAAATCCCGTCTCATTCTCTCCACTCCTTCCGGCGTGTCCACTCTGTTGCAGATCTTAGTGTCATCCGCAAAAAGACAAACCTTACCTTCTATCCCGTCCGCAATGTCGCTCACAAAGATATGGGATCCATCAGATCTGGTGGACTCCAACTTGATTTATCAAATACTCTTGAAGACTGTATATATTCAAATGGTTGTTTAGAAAAATGTAATTTGAGAGATAATGAACGCATACATTTTTCAATGTCCACACAAAATTGAAAGGGATCATGTTTGGAATGTGGTACGAAATTAATCCTTCAAACCAAGTACAGGATTTAGGTATACAGCTAGATGAGAACCTTACAATGAAAATGCACATCAGTAAATTAATCAAGGCACGTTACGCCAAGTTGCGAATACTACATCAGTTGAAACCATTATTAACTTTTGTGGAATTCCGTACTGTATTGCAAACTCTAATCTTCTCAAACCTGGACTACTGCAATTCCTTACTACTAAGTCTTCCAGCATGTCATTTAAAACCACTACAGCTATTACAAAATGCCGCAGCAAGACACTTATTAGCATCTAGGAAATATGATCACATTACACCCTCGCTGATGTCACTGCATTGGTTACCAGTACAATCCAGAATATACTATAAAGTTTTAAAGATAATATTCAACATCATTCATACCAATAACATCGGCTTTTTTAGGAGTGTCACTACAACCGTACAATCGTCAGAGAACACTAAGATCTCAAAATAAAGGATTGACTATTCCCACAATATGGAGCACACACATCTGACACAAATAAGAGATCATGCGTTTTCCATAGCAGGTCCAAAACTCTAGAATTCTTTGCTGATATGTTACGTATTTTACCAGATAGAAAGAGATTTAAATGTGAGCTATGACTATTCAAAAATACATATAAATTAACTTAAAAACATCAGAATATACAGAGCCACAAAGGCAAGAAGGACAAAAGATCATAATCAAATCATGAAGAATAAATCAAACGAGAAAATGTAAGATTCTCAAAATATTCCACTGACTAAGATGTGAAAGCAATCATCTCGTTTTTAATTTTCCTTATCTTTGCCTCAAGTACTAGATCAATTATTAAATGTACTAGAAAATTTCACTTGATAGATATTAATGCCTGTCTATGAATACCACCACTGTAAGCAATCCTTGTTTGTTTGTTGTTATAACTATGAATGTCACATTGTAAACCGTTGTCAATTAATCATGGAATGACGGTATATAATGGGCCGGATTTTAAAAGGGTTACGCGCGTGCTGAGCCTATATTGCATAGGCTTCCAGGTACGCAAAGCCCCGGGATGCGCATAAGTCCCAGGGCTTTCTTGGGATGGGCATGACGCGGTCGGCGCATCATCCGGGGGCGGTGCCGTGGGCGTTATGCCTCGAGCAGGCATAACTTGTGCGACAGAGGTATGGAGGGGTTTAGATAGGGCCAGGGGGTGGGGAGAGGCGGAAGGAAAGTTCCCTCTGAGGCCGCTCCGATTTTGGAGCGGCCTCGGAGGGAACGGGCAGCACGTGCAGGACTCGGCACGCGCAAGTTGCACAAATGTGCACCCCTTGCGCGCGCCAACCCCGGATTTTTGTTCACACTTGGTGCGCAAACAAAAGTACACACGTGCGCTGTGTTTTAAAATGTACCCCAGCATGTCTACATAAATGAATAAATAAAGTATTGATGACAAAGATAAATCTTATGGCACTCCCTTAGACATGGAAAACCTCTCAGAGCAATCATTATTAAAATGAACTTGCTGTTTCCGCCCATCTTAATGTAACCCCATCCCTGGTTGCTGGCTGCATGCCAGTGGGGGCCATAAAAGAATTTTGCAAGTCTATTGGGGCTAGATTACATGGACTTTGCACAAATCTCTATCCCCCAAGGCCTGAGTCCTTTGTTGGGTGGGGAGAAAGCAATTTCCTTTCAAGGCTCAGAGTGACTGGGGTGTCGTTGTACTCTTTTCCCAAGGGAGAGGTATAGTGTTCCTTCACCACTGTAGGTGCTGTATGTGCCAATGTATGCCTGAAGCTGTGGTTTAGTGTCCAAAATGGAAAATCTTTACTGATGGATAATCGCATGGATGAATGGCACCATAAATATAGTTCCAAGCACTGTAGACAGTCTTTTCTTTTCTTACAGTCTCTTGCTCTATCTGTGCATGTGTTTCACATACCAGGGCATGGGAAACACTCACCCTCCAGGACTTGGCTATGGCTAAGTGAGGTCCCCGAGTGGGCAGGGTATCAGGAAAATCCCTTCCAAAATCTGGTACAAGATGGTAACCAAGTTTATGCAGAGTCCACAATCCTCTTTCCCCATGGGCTGAAGACTCCAAATGGGTGTCCCTCAGTAAGTGTTCAGTTGTTTTTAATCACAGTTAGTTTTCTCTCTCTTTTCTTGACCTCTCTTATTCTTTTTCCTTTCTCAACTCTCCCAAGATGGAAGGGATCCCCACTGGTACACATAGCTCTCGATGATCCTTTTTCCAGGGCAGGAAGAGGGGCAGCAAAACAATTCCTCCCTAATCTTTTAACCAAAAGTCTTTTCCTGAACTGAAAGGTAAAATCACCAGAAGGTCTCTGCAGTGGGTTACCACCATTCCTCTCTCCTCACAGAGGTGGCAGGTCTTCCTTATTCTCCCCCCCCCCCCCCCCCAAGGAGAGGGTTCCCCTGAACCCTCTACTCAGACAACACCCAGGGGCCTTACAGGCTTCTTACAAATAAAAAAAATCTGCAAAAAGCCCAAAAGAACCTGGAATGCCACCCAGCAGCCAAGGAGTGGGCTGCAAGGCAACTACCTCAACCTTGACCGGTGGTACCTGAATTCAGGGTAGGCCAAAAATCCAGAAGAAGCCAAACTCCAACACCTCCTCTAAACTTTAAACCAAAACTGCACTGCCCCCAGAGCTCTCAGGAGAGAGCTGCTTTTAAAACCTCTAAAGAACTCTGCCATTCCAGCACCCTCAATGGGAAGGCTGTAAGGAATGGCACCTCCCCACTTTCCAATCCTATACTACCCTAACTGAACCAAGAGTTACCAGATCCTTAATGGTAATGTGCCTGGAGCGGCCTTTACATAAATAAGATTGAAACCACTTCAATACCATCCCACCTATGCCATATCCCCCAATTTAGATAATAAATTGGCATGAGAGATGCTATTGAATGCAGATGTAATATCGAATTGAATAAGTATGATTTTTTTTCTGTTCCAAATTCTGATATATATCATCTAACAAAGAACCCAATAATGTTTCTGTATGCAATTATTAATTAATAATATGAAGCAAAATATCCCCAACAGGAGATATCAAACTCTTTAATATCCCAGTGAACATAGATCTAAACTGCAATGCCTGCATTTTATCATAGGGATAATGTCTTGTAATTTCCTACAAGACAACAAAGGTAGCCCATTTCACTGTATTATTTTCCTCTTGACAAGTTAGTCTCTCATAATTCAGGGATGTAGCAGGTTGTAAACCCTGAACTTTTTCAGGAAAAATCTTTGCCAATTCATTGCTCATCAGAAGACTATCATCCTCACCTCTTGAATGGGTTAATAAACCTCTAATTACAGAGAATAACTACAATGGCTTATTCAAGGAATTATTAAGGTAGAATAATAACTCCCTTTAGTAGAACTCAACAATTGACTATATGTCGCTAATGCAGCACCATAAGCTGTTTATTCTCATCAGATTCCATTTCCTCTCCATATTACGTAAAACTTTATAACATTCAAGCAATTCCTCGGTATACCATGGTGCACAATCATGGCATAATCTCTGATGAACCAATTTTATTGGTGTAGCAGTTTCATATATTTGCTGTAAAATAGCATTTCACCAATCAATTGTTTGTTATAGAGAAACAAATACAGCCTTTGATTTGGCTTCTTACCATAGTTCCCCAAATAGTTCCATATTTAGGTTCTCCCTGATCTAGTTATCTATAAAATAAGCGTAATCTAACTTTTGTCCTATTTGTAGATCAAAGACCAGGAGTCTATGGTTTGACCATTGGACATATAAATCTCTAATAAGAGAGACACAGTTATCATTGGCCAGCATTTTGTCCACTAGTACAAAATCAATATGGCCAACACCATGTGTGGGACTTGTGACCAACTGATGCAACTTTATTGCAGAGATAACGTTTTTTAAAAGCCTGAATTATGTAGCTGACTCATCAGCATCAAAATGTATGTTAAAATCTATTATTATCAATCTACTATTTATTTGTTTTATGTACCATCAATCTGAAGCAGTCTCAAGGTGTACACTCAATTATATAGAAAACCCTATATAATATTACAATAAAACAAATTATTTGCTACATAATAAAATTAAATTCAAAATAAAATACAAACATTTTAACTAATATGGTAAAAGTATAGACTTAAACTTGAGAAATATAAAATAAGAAAAAAAATAAATTAAAATAAAATAAAATGAAAGAATATAAAAACACACATAAGCCAGATATTATAGCTTTAAGCACAACAAAACAGACAGAATAAGGGATTATTTCTCGCACAGTCATATTGATTATTGCTCTGCCGTTAGCTCATAAGCATTTTTAAATAATAAAGTTTTCAGTTGTTTTTAAAAAATATTAGTCCTTTTGTAACCTTAATTCTTCGGGTAATGAGTTCCACAATTTGGGTCCTGCAACTGAGATTGCCCGTTCTCTGATCTCTGCCAAGTGGTACTATACTGTAAATGCAAAGATGCAAGCAACTCTTATGACTTCATTAACTATAGACATATTTTGATTAGGATTTATATAAGACAAGCAAAATATCCATTCACATTTAAAAGGAATTTTCACCACTCCCAGTTTTTTTTTTAAATGACCAAAACTCTACCCCTACTGACACACCCTCATATGTGTAATCTGAGGGATATAAATTAAGGGACCGAGCATTTTCGACAGCAGGCCCAGCCATCCTGGACAGCATGGATACCAACTCTAACATGTGGACTAACTCTAATCCGAACTATCTCTAGTCCGGAATTTGTTATTTCTCCTTTTAACTTAACTTTATCTTTTTTCTTCCAGCTACCTAAGCTTCCAAGTTCACGGTCCTCGTTTAATGTAACTTTGTTTCTTCCTTTACCTAGTTATTTTTCACCCCTGTTCGATGTAAACCGTCCTGATATGGTATTTATCCATGAAGGTCGGTATAGAAAAATGTTAAATAAATAAATATATCAGCCTCAGAATGCCATGATTTAGCTATAGAAAAACATATTAACATTTAAATGTAACAATGTTTCACAAATTTCCAGAGATTTATGTTTCACTGAACATGCATTAATATAGGCAAGCTGTAAAAATTGAAGTTCATCAATATTCAAAGGTGTAACCGAAGGATGCACAAGCCATCTCCCACGAGTCAAGTTACAACCACAGGTTGGTATAGGAGGCATTCCATATTGTCTCTGGCACCACATATATCAGCCATCCAGAAGGTAAGAAATGTAACATATCTGAACTGGAAAACCATTAACACCGACTGATAAAGAATTAGAATTCCTTTCATAGCCTCACGAAGGGGCTCACAAAGATGCAGGCTCTTTGGTGGGCCCATCAGTGTTGGCGCACTGGCGATTGCCCACCTACCCTCACCTTTAATCAGGAAAATTGGCGATGTTGACTGATAACACCTTGTAAAAACAGGACTCAGCTGCCAGCAGCTGATTGAGAGGGATGCAGGTTGCAGGCCTCTAAAGGGTCAATTTGATCCAAGTAATAGTGTTAGAGTCTTGTGTAACTCCCTGCAGCAAAGTGTGCTATGCTGGAGAAAAGTGCAAAGTGCATTAGTTAGGAAACAACTAAATGGAGTGCCGATGTTAAAAGTTTGCAAGAAGTATGCACATTATTTATAATTACCATTTTGGAAGCGAGACAAAATATATTCGATGTAATCAAAAAAAGGATCACCTTTAAAAAGGAGATAGAACAGCTTTTAAACTAGATCAAAAGGGAAAGCCGACAATCGCTCAGCAGCGCATGGTTCGGCGGGAGGTATCTTCGAAGGATTCCAATGAAGCATTAGAGTTAGTGCACCCTCCGACTTAATATCATGGCGATATTAAGTCGGAGGTCCTGAAGGGTAAAAAAAGTAAAAACAAAAGTAAAAAAAAAAAAAAAAAAAATTTTTTGAAGTTGGCCGGCAGCTGTCGGATTGAAAACCGGACACTCAATTTTGCCAGCGTCCAGTTTCCAAGCCCGTGGCTGTCAGCAGGCTCGAGAACAGACTCCGGCAAAATTGAGCGTCGGCTGTCAAACCCGCTGACAGCTGTTGATCCGGGCCAAAAGGAGGCGCTAGGGACGCGCTAGTGTCCCTAGCGCCTCCTTTTGCCCGTTTCTACCGCTGGGCCTCATTTAAATACTGAAGCGCGCGCCAGGAGAGCAGGCATTCGCCCGCTCTCCCACAGACTTTATTGAATCGGCCCGTTGGTTAGTTACTGTGGCTGCCACAGCTTCACTTCTGCTGCTTCCAAGACTCAAAGTGAATCAAATCTGGTGCTCAGTGGATACTCTCTCTGTCTCAGCCTGGCGATAAGACAAACACTGGACGGACTCAACGGAGGAGGTGGTTCAGGGGAGGAAGAGGAGGAAGAGGACGTGCTGGGTACAATGTGTGTGGTAAATGATGCAGGACCACACCCTACATCCACATTATTTTCCACATTCCAGGTCTCATGCTGTAGGTAGGAAGGAGAGGCATGCAGTACTACACATGTGCTTAGAAAAGAGCTCTGCTGGTATCTCTTGCTGCTGTGATAGCAGAGTCCAAATCCTGGTCTAGACCTGAGTCCCATTAGTGGGGACTTTTCCATGGCACACCTGATTAAATCTGATGGAAAACTGGTTGGGAAACAGTGACAGAGGTAAGAACTAAAAATATTTTTCAGTACATTCCAGGCCAAAAGCCTGTGAGGGAGTCAGTTGGGCCCCTAGATGGCTGAGGGCTAAAATGGGTGTTTAGGGAGAACAAGGAAATAGCAGAAAAACTAAATGAATTATTTGCCTCAGTCTTTACTGAGAAGGATGTTGGGGACATTCCCACATAGGGTTGCCAACTGACTCTAGATTTTCAGGACAGGTTAATCCAGGCCTGGTTTTACTCCCCTGAATGCAGCTACTTATAGTCTTGCTTTTCTTAAGGAATGCAATAGGGATATCAGAATAAGTCCAGCATGCAATGGGGTAAAATCAGGACTGGATCAACCTGTTCTGAAAATCTGGAGCCAGCTGACAACCCTAGTCCCACACCACAAACATTCTTTGATGGCAATGCTGCTGAACAACTAAAACAAAACATTGTAAAAGGAGAAGATGTAATAGAGCAAACTGACACACTAAAGAGGAACAAATCACTGTAAATGGATAGTATACACCACAGAGTGCTAAAAGAACTCAAATATGAAATTGAAACTTGATACCAGTAATCTATAACCTATCATTTAAAACAGCCACAGTAACTGAAGATTGGAGGATGGCCAATGTAACCATTTTTTTTTTTTTTAAAGGACTTCGAAGTGATCCAGGAAACTATAGACTGGCAAGGCTGACGGTGCCGGCAAAATAGTAGAAGCTGTTCTTAAAAACAAAATTACTGGCCATTTGGAAAGATATGGCTTAATGGGGCCATGTCAACATGGTTTTAGCAAAGGGAAGTCTTGCTTTACCAATCTATTAGGAATACAAATCAAAATGCATCAAAGTAGGAGTTTTTTCACTGATCTACACAACATACTCTATCATTTCATCATGACGGAACAATTATAGAAATATTCTAAAAGTAATTAATTTATTTGTTCAGGCTTTCATAGCAACTTAATGTGCTTCTATGGTGTTCATATCTTGGTTGTATTCTTCAATGTTGCATTGTGTTTTGTGTGTGCAATCGCTCAATAAAAATATATTGAACATAAAAGTAATTAATTTAAAAACACACAGTCTTGATTGCATAAGTCTCCACACCTTATGGCTCAATACTTGGTGGAAGCCCCTTTTGCAACAACCACGAGTCATTTAGGATGAACATTTATCTACAAATGCCGCCCAGTGGGATGGTGCAGTTTTTGCTCCTTTTTCTTTGCAGAAGAGCTCATGCTCTTTCAAGCTGACTGGGGATTGTCTGAACTGCAATCTTCAAGTCTTGCCACATATTTCCTATCTGATTCAGATCTGGGCCACTCCATTGTTGCTTTTGCTTTGTGGTTAGGATCATTGCCCTGCTGAAAGGCAATTCTTCCCAGTCCCAAGTCTATGGCAGATTGGAACACCTTTTCCACCATACTTTGCACCTGACATCTTTCCTTCTATTTTCACAAGTCTCCCTGTCCCTGCTGCTGCAAAGCGTCCCCACAACAAAATGCTCCTGCCACTATGGTTTACCATAGGGGTGGTGTTAGCAGGGTGAAGTTCTATGTTTCTTTTGCACCACACATTGCATTAAGACAAAAGGTTCCACTTTGGTCTCAGACCATAAAACCTTCTCCCATATGTTTTCAATGTCCCTTAAGTGTTTCTTTGCAAAAACTATGTTGTAAATCATAAGGCTTTTATTCAGCAGTGACTTCCTTCTTACCAACCTCTCATCAGGCCATGGTTGTAGAATAATCTTGAAATAGTTGAATAGGCGACATTTTTCCCAGTCTCAGTCAGAAAACTCTGTAGTTCTTTTAAACGTAATCTTAGACCTCATGGTGACCTTTCACAGCAGATGCTTTCTTAGACACTCCTCCTCGCATGGAAATAAAAGGCATCTTCTTCCAGGGCCATTTTGTCAGTGCTGGGTGATGTTAGGTGAGCTCTGGACTAGGCATTGGAGGTTGGAGTTAATGGTTGTTCTTGGTGCTTTGTGATGGCTGAGTGGTGTCTTTTGTGCTTCTTGTTTTTCTCTTGCTGTTTCCCATTCTTTAGTCTTTTGTCTGTGCTTTGATGAATCTTGAGTGCATCTGATTATTGTCTGCCCACTTTTGTGTTTAAGTTTCTGAAGGTTGGCGTGGGTGTTTGTGCTGGGGAGAGAATTAAGTGTGACAGAGGGGGTGCGAGTGGGAAAGTGGATGAGTTTGTCAAGTGGGCGAGTGGTGATAGAGAGGCCATGAGGAGTGTGGTGCACGAGTCGTGGACTGTAACCAAGAAGAGGAGAGGGGGTAGGAGGACAGTGGCATGCATGAACTAGAGGAGGCAATTGGGGGGGGGGGAGAAAAGAAAGTGGGTGGAGGATTCAGAGGAGGGGGAAGGGGAGGGGAGCAGGTAGTGAGAGTAGTGCTCAGGGAGGTAGGAACTCATCCCAATCATCATTTGGGAGTGATGAACAAGTGGGAACCAGCAGCCAGCAGCTGGAGGAGAAGCAGCATCAATGCGATGTGTGCTTCATGGAGGAAGAGAAGGATCTTCTGGTGCGGCAGGTCTGCGAGAGGTACAGTACGTTCTTCAGGCAGAAGACTTTGTCAAAGCTCAAGATGATGATCTGGGTGTGCATTGCCAAGGATGTCAGCAATCTGTCAGTGACAACCAGGACAGTGGAACAACTGAAGCATCAATGACAGAGAAGCTGTCAAGGCCAAGGTGATGCTGATCGAGAGGTCCAAGCACCAGACAGGAGGCATCCCACCATGTGACATATAGCTGATACTGGCAATTCTCCAGCGGGAAAACATTGCTGGTGTGCGTACTGGTGGCATGGACACAGAATCTGCAGACGGAGTAGGTAAGTATGGCGGGGAATGTTTCTCTGGGGTGAACAGACCTGATTGGTGGGCTGCAATCAGAAGGATGTAATAGTACTTGGCTCTGATATGTCTTTTCTTATTATTTTCCTAGGTGATCATTGTCCAATGGTCACAGAGGAGCCTGCCACAGGGGAGCTGCCACAAAGAACCAGTTTGCATCTCTGGATCCACCACCTCCTCCTCTGATGGATGACAGTCAGATGGTTGAGCCTCATGTAACATGGCCAGATACAGCCAAGTCAGTCATCCCAGTAATACCTGGCACCAGCATAGGCATTTTTACAGATGCCACTGTGATCAGCGATAGGGTGCCACATCACAAAATTCTCCCACCAATAGGAACACTACTCTCCAGCATTGATGCAATGTCAGAACAGATCACAGTGGAACTGCTTGTAAGGCTGAAACTCATTGAGGCCATTATGATGGTAGGATGGATGGCAATACAACAGGAGATGGAACACATGAAGAAGATATGTCGGCTGCACAGAGAGTCCAGACAGTCTGCGAGGGAGATCACCTTCACAACCAATGTTTTGGCTGATAGAGTTCAAGCTTCATCCAATGACACTGTTGGTATCCTACAAGGACTTGACTTGTCCATAAAGGAAATGGACTGAACCTTTACCCGTGCAATTCAGCTGATATTCCCCCAAGAGACAAGCTTTTCATCAAATTCTGAAACCACTGAATGCAGCAGCTCCCACGTAGATCCAGAGGTGGGAACAATGGACAAAAGCCATATCCTCAAGGCACATTCCCACAGCACTAAACTGTTTGATTGAGCTGGACCCGACCCTGCACTGGACCCCTGATGACTCCACCTGGATCTATACTGACCTCACATTGGACCACCCTTGACTATCTCACAGTCAACTGCTTTGCTGGACCACTGATGACTTTCAGTTCTCTTCTATGACTGGTTGCCCATCAGGTTTCCTGGGCATTGCTTCCCCCTGAGATATGCAGCTGATGCTAGTGTCAGAGCTGGACCCTTTGGTATGGTCCATTTTTGTTTTTAGGCCCAAACCTGACCAGCAATAATCATACTGCAGTCAAATACCATGCTGGACTACCCCACCCAACCCATGCCAGACTAATGACAGCCTCAGGAACTACTTCCCATGGAGAACTCAAGACATCAGTTTATCATCTGCCACACCGGACCACCAATGACTATTTCTGAACTCCACTGCACTGTCTTCTTAGGGCTGCATGGTGGGAGAGGCTTTATTTTCCAATGATGTATCATTGTCGCTCATTGCTGCAATATGCAGAAATGCTGATTGCACTCCTTTTCTTCCTTCCTCCACAGATGCTTCTTTCACTTGGACACCTCATTTCTAAGAAGTTGCTTCTCCCTCTCATCTCCGCCATCGCTGGACTTGCTATCAATGCTTGTCTCTTCTCTTCCTGTAAGTATTTACATTTTAGCATTCCACAGCACTATTCTTGCTGGTTCCAAGTGGGTGTTGGACAGCTCCAGACATGCTTTCATCATTTTTTTTCCTCTTTTCCCTTTCTTTTGCATGTGGGTGCATCATCATTGCTTATTTCTGCAGGATGCAGAAATAGTGTTTGCTTTCCTGCTCCTACTTCCCAGTGTGTCAGAATGGCACTTGTAATGTTACTGACTCTTGCTGAATAGGCAATCTTGAATTTTATGCACTTGCTTTGAAGTCAAACTTATATTTTTACCTCTGCAATTACTTTTGAAATGAAATAAACAAACAATCTTAAAATGTTACTTGTGTAATGTTTTTTTTCCTAGTAGGTGGGCAACTGGGTCACAGGCTTCTCCTTGGCCCAGAGATTTTCACACCTGGCACCATTCTTGAAAATCTCTGGACCAAGCATGCAGGGCCTATTAAGGGGTGGTCCTAGGATTAGAAATGTGATACAATGAAGTGATGCTGATGGAGAAAGAGACCTGTCTGTCAATACACATGTCACTTAAATAAAGTTTTAATAAACATTGGAACATTTTAAAAATCAGGAACATGGCCACAGTGCATAAAAACACATTTAAAAATCTATTAATTAAAAAGGCAGATGGCCACAGAGCATATTTCTCCTGATATTCATCTTTCTTGGGGTTTGTACCAATCTATAAGACGACAAATGGAGTTAGAACACTTTTCTGTACAACCGTCCCTGACCCTGTCAACTTGCCCTCCTATGTGTTGAAATGTACATCCAAAATAGTTTGCTATGACACCGCAACAGAGCTCATTCACCCATGCTGTACTATCGCCGTCTGCGGCAGGTGCAAAAATATTCAGCTCTGGCTTCAGGTCTGGATCCAGGGCAAGATTAAGACACATACAGCACACCATGATGATATCCGTCACTTTCTCCAGTGAATACTGTAGTGCTCCTCCACAGTGGTTAAGGCAGCAGAACCAGCTTTCTAAGACACCAAATGTACATTCTATGACCACTTTGGTTCTCATTTGTGCCTTGTAGTGTTTTTCTGCTGCTGTACATGGCACAGACAGGGGTGTGAGCAGCCATACTTTGCAATCGCAACCAGCATTTCTTGCAAAAAAAAAATTGGAAATTATGAAATGTTTTTGGTACCCACCCCAAAGAGCTCACATTTTAGATTTTCTGTCAATGCTTTTGGCACTCACCCCATACATTTTACATGTGCTGTGGAATAGTGCACACTTTGACAGGATGTACCAGAAAGCATGTACTATTCTGCCTTTGGTACCTATCCCAGAAAGTTTACATTTACACAGCACAGATAGCTAAAATTTGGATATACAGCAGAATAGTACCTGCTTCTGGCACCATGCACCAGAATGTATGCACTGTTCTGCTTTCATTACCCACACCAGAGAGATTACATTTAGACATTTTAGCTTAAACTTTGTTTTGACTTCTATTTCAAACTTATCAAATAACCATACCCTTGACCTATTTCCTCTTTGGTGAAATTTTGAACCAGTGTCAACTGTGTAAAGATGAAGGAGTCATAACTGCTTCCAGAAACCTTGGAGACAACGCTGATGATCTTCATGTGCGCATTGCACACAACTATTCAGGGAGTGAAAATGTGTCCTGTTATGATATGCCATTTCTCTCCCATGTGACAATGTTATAATGTAAAATAGGGCTGTTACTACCCTATTCTTTGAGTTATCTGGAAACCGATGTGATATCTCGATCGAACGTCGGTATATTAAATAAATAAATAAATAAATAAATAAATAAATGTAGGGGTGTGAGAGCCACATGGGTGCAATCGATTGTGCCTGTTACATTCTGCATGCCAGCTATATCAAAGAAAGCACACTTCATCTCTTGCCACTCTGTAAGTTGCAGTAGGTACTTGATGTACTCTTTGACCCGTTTCATTAAAGCTCTTCAGTACCTGGCTGAAATGCCTTGAAAAATAATGATGACTGGTCCATGCCAGCCATCACAGCCACTGTATTCTGTAATGAGCCAATGGCAAGAAAATGCAAGGTAGTGAGAAATTTGACCA
The DNA here is from genome assembly GCF_901001135.1 of Rhinatrema bivittatum. Taxonomy (NCBI): domain Eukaryota; kingdom Metazoa; phylum Chordata; class Amphibia; order Gymnophiona; family Rhinatrematidae; genus Rhinatrema; species Rhinatrema bivittatum. The sequence goes on along the minus strand of NC_042619.1, from coordinate 174,016,455 downwards.
AGCTTGGAATGGCATGTTAAAAGATCAATATCATCTCTGATTTCTTCATAGAGAGAATTACCCTAGAGATCAGTTTATACATCTGCACCACATCTGTATCTGGTAACCTGTAGTGGACCAGCAGTGTTGTTCTCAGGCAAAAAAACTATTGCCGGAGTGCCCTTCTGCAAATGGCTTGAGCCAGGACATCGTGCTCCTTTCAGACCTTCCTCTCTTCCTTGGCGATAAAATATTTTCTCTCTCTTCTTTGCTGTAAAGATTGTCACTAATTCTTCAGGCCCCCTGCAAAATGTACCAAAGCCTAAAAAAATGGTATGTAATTCATTTTTGCCATAGAAAAGCTCAGAGATGCACCTACATGCAGCACCACAATGGCCACCAGAAATGTGAGTTAACTTTTACTCCTGCCCTGACCCACGTGTTAAAATTTTCCCTATTAATAAATATGCACTAAAATGTGTCCCTGCTAACACGGCTCTCTGCATTGCCCTGTAATAGCTAATAGCTTTGTTTAAATGCAATTTGCATGCATCTGTGATAAGCCTAGCACAGGTTTCTTAGCATGAATTCTTTTTTACACGAGTAAGGTTAGTGCTGAAAAACCCACGATAGGCTCAGCACAGCTTATTACACCAGCCCCCTGGTTATCTGTGATTTCATAGCTGCAGTAAGCAAGCTGCAAAAGTCTAGAAATGCTCCATCCATCACCTGCCTCCATTTTTTTCTCTGGCCCATGCAGGGCTTCCTTCAACACTCACCCTTTTACTCTCATGTTCTACATTCTTCTCCAGTTGGTTGCACTGCCATGCAGTGCAGGCTGTAACCAAGTCCTTAAAGTTACTGTCAGCCTTACCACTTCTCACAGAGCTGATCTACATGGTGGCAACATAATCAGGGTGGGGGATGGACCGTGGTAGGAAGGGTACATGGGAGGAAGAAAGGCAGCAAGGGAGAATGTATGGGAAACGAGGGACAGGAAAGAGTGCCAAAGGGGAGTGGGAGAGAAGAGACACTTGGAAGGAGGTGAAGAGAGGCACAAGAAACAGAAAGGGAAGAAATGGCAAGAAAATTTAAAGAGGAAAAAAAAACAGAGTAAGGAAAGGAATTAGAAACCTAGAAAGAGGATGGCAGAGAAAGACCATTGCAGCCCATCCAGTCCAACTATTCAGCTCTACAGTTCCTGCCACTCCCTCAGAGATCCCCTGTGCTTGCCCCGTGCTCTCTTGAATTCAGACACTGTCCTCGTCTCCACCACCTCTATGGGAGGCTGTTCGGCATCTACTACTAGGGATGTGCTTTCATTTGTTATATTGTTTCATGCTATTTTAAAAAAGAAACAATATAATTTCTTGATTTTTTTTATCATTTTTAGAGCACAACATTTGTAGGGACCTTTGTTTTTAGTTTTTATTTTATTTTGCCTGGAAATTTCAATGTTATAACAAAAAAAAACAACAAAAAAAACAAGAGTGGAAAAAGGACTTTGTTATAACACACAGGAGTCAGTGGAAAAGTCAGTTTTCCACTTATTTTCTTTTTATTCTAACATTGAAATTCCCAGGCAAAATAAAATGAAAACTGAAAATGAAGGTCCCGATTTACAAACAATGCACGCTATAACTATTTGCTGAAATTAAAAAAAAAAAAAAAGAGGAAAATATCCTTCAACAAACCAAAATTTGGGTGATAAGCACCCCCCAGGGAAATGAAACACCACAAAATATTTAGCCTGCACACTATCCTCTCTGTAAAGAAATATTTCCTTACATTACTCCTGAGTCCCACCACTTTTCACCCTCATCCCATAACACCTCATTCTACAGCCTCCCTTTCTTTCAGGCCCATACAGTAAACCGCGTGGGAGAGCCGGCGCTCCGAGGCAAGCGCCCGCTCTCCCAACACGCGCCCAGGCAGCTCTCCTGGGTGTGCAATTCTGGATTTAAATTAGGGCCCGCGATACTAAGGAGGCGCTAGGGACACTAGCACTTCCTTATTGGCGGAAGCAGCGGCCGTTAGCAGGTTTGACAGCCAACGCTTAATTTTACCAGCGTTGGTTGTCAAACCTGCTGACAGCCACGGGTTTGGAACACAGACGCCAGCAAAATTAAGCATCCAATTTCCAACCCGCGGGCAGATTTGTTGGGGTTTTTTCTTTTATAAGATTTTTCTTTTTTTTTTTTTTTTTTGGAGCCTCCGACTTAATATTGCTATGATTAAGTCGGAGGGTGTACAGAAAAGCAGTTTTTTCTGCTTTTCTGTACACTTGCCCGGTGCCGTCTGAAATTAAAATGTGCGGCTCGGCTGCACATTTTGCTTTCTGTATTGAGGGTGAATACCTAATAGGCTCATCAACATGCATTTGCATGTGATGAGCGCTATTAGTTTCAGGGGGTTGGGCACACGTTTTCCACGTGCTATTACCCCTTACTCTATAAGGGGTAATAATAGCGCATTAAAAACGCGCATTCAAACGGAGGCTAACGGTGCGCTTGGCTGAGCGCACAGTTCCGTATTGGCCTGTTTGAAAGATGCCTGCCTCCTCTGCATGAAAACCTTGGAGGTATTTAAATGTATCTGTCTCTGTCATATCTCCCCTACTTTTTCTCTAGGGTGTACATGTTTAGATTTTTAAGTCTGTCCCCATATGGTTTAGAAAAACACCACTGACCATTTTAGTAGCTGGACTGCCTCCAACTGGCTTGTATTAATTTGAAGATGTGGATCCCAGAACTGTATATAATATTCCAATTGAAGGATCACCAGGGATTTTTACAGGATCAATATCACCTCCTTTTTTCTGCTGACCATTCTTCCTATGTACCTAAGCATCTTTCTGACTTTTGCCATTGCTTTATCTACTGCTTTGGCCACTTAAGATCATCAGATACAATCACTCCAGATCCCACTTCTTTTGTGCTTAAAATTTCATCCTCTTTACTGTACATCTACCTTAGATTTTTGCAGCCTAAATCCATTACTTTGCTTTTTTTTTTTAGTATTAAATCTCAGTTGCCAGACCCTAGACCGTTCCTTGAGCTTCATTAGATTCCTCCTCATGTTTTCCACATCTTCCCCCGACTGTCTTCCTTGTTGCAGATTTTGATATAGTTGGCAAAAAGACAAACTTTTCCCCAACAATTCTGCAATGTTATTCACGAAAATGTTGTAAAGAATTGGCCCAAGGACTTCTTCCTGTGGCACACCGCTAGTAACATCCTTCTCCTTAGTGTGAACTCCATTTATCACTACCTTTTGTTGCCTTCCACACAACCCGTATCTAACCCAGTCACATTAAAGCCCATACCAAGAACACTCCATGTTATTTCTCCTATGTGGAATCATGTCAAAGGCCACACTGAAACCCAAGCACACTACATCTAGCGCTCTCCCTGATCCAGTTCTCTGGTCACTCAATCACAAAAACTGATCAGATTTGTCTGACAAGACCTACCTCTGGTAAAGCCATGCTCCCTCGGATTTTATAATTCATTCGATTCCAGAAACCGCACTATCCTCTCTTTTAGCAGCAATTCCATTAATTTGTTCAGACTTCCAGCCTCCTCCTTACTTCCGTTTTTTGTGACTAGGAACCACAGCCAAACTGTTTCTGACTTTAAAGAAGCATGCAAAGGTCAGCCAGTGGAGCTGCTAGAACTTCCCTAAGTTTTCTTAACATCCCATCTGGCCTCATTGTTCTATCTACTTAAGTTTAGCAGTGACGGATTTAGGGTTTTGCCACCCTCAGCAACCCTCCACTCCCGTGATTTCAGACAACAGGGAGTAGAAAGTCTAAGGCACAATCCTACAGTTTGTGTGGCAGCCCAGGGGCAAATTCTGCAACAAAAACTGGAAAATTCTAAAGCACATTGGTAAACATTGCCATCCTTTATACTACGTTATAAAAATGAAGTAATTTGCAAGCCTTGCTTGTGTCTGTATAATTTATTTATTTTTCTGATGGGTGAGATAAACTAATCTTACACATCCATACAGGGAGGAGATCTCAGGGATGGGGAGAAAAAAAAAAAGGAGTGGGTTGGGAGGACCAAGGGTAGGAAGAAGATGAGAGGACTGGGAATGGGAGGAGGAGAGGGAGAGAGGGCTGGAGATGGGGAAGGTTGAGAAAGGGGAAAAGAACAGGAATCTGGGATAGGAGAGGTTCTGGAATTGAGGGAGTCCAGGGTACTGATACGCAGATATTAGGGAAAAAGTGCAGGACTGCTTCTACGGCCAAGTCCGAAAGCAAAGCACATTCAAGCAACAGCATTGTATGAATTATCAGGAAAAATGGCTCATTCTGTAAAAATATTGCTAGCAGTAATTCTGTTATGGGTTTGACAGTTGCCTGGCTTTGATTGCAAATATTACTACCCTTATCATAAGGCTTGGGGGGAAACCTGCACGAAGCAGCAGTTACTACCATCAGAAACTAGCTGGGCAGATTGGATGGACTATTTGGGCTTTTTCAGCCATCGTTATTATATTACTATGAGTAGAAAAGAAAATGTGTGTGTGTCTATATGGAAGGGGGGTGGGTGTTCCAGGATATGGGGAGAAGGGAGAGAGAGGTAGAAAGGAAGGTTCTAGGATAGTATCTGAGATCAAGGGAGAGATGATCTGAATTGTATTTGGAGGGGGAGGGGAGCAGGTTTCTTTACCAGGCTTTGTCCTGCTCCCCCTCTCTAATTTCCCACACAATCTGGCATTTTTACACACAGCACTAATCCCTTCTCTCTCACATACACCAACATTGTTCTCTTCCCCACTTCCCTTCACTCTTACAGACACAACCCCCAGCTAATAGGGGTGTGCATTCATTTCCTACGTATTTGTAATCCACAATGTATAGGGCCATATTCGTTGTATTCGTGGGGAAGCGAAACGAATCACGATTCCCCACGAATACAATGAATCTTCGCCAAATTATTCGGCCATCTAAAGGAGCCAATTTAAACAAACCCCCCACCCTCCCCAAGACTTACCAAAACTCCCTGGTGGTCCAGTGAGGGGTCCGGGAGCCATCTCCTGCACTCACACCCTCGGCTGCCGGTATTCAAAATGGCACCGATAGCCTTTGACCTTCTATGTCACAGGGGCTACCGGTGCCATTGGTCAGCCCCTGTCACATGGTAGGAGCAATGGATGGCCGGCACCATCTTGTGCTTGAATTAATTTTTGCCATTGGTCGCCTGAATTCTATTTTTTTTTTTTTTTAAGTTGCAGTAAAATAATTTTATTTGAATACCAGTCCAAGTCTGTGCCTGCTTCTTCCCAGCTGAGAACCAGTCTGCTGAAACTTGCTGACATTTACAAGTGTGAGTACTCAACCCCCTCCCCCCCCAAAAAAAAAACAACCTAGGGCCGTGGATGCTTGCCCTCTTCCCTGCTCATTGGACCCCGGCTTCCCAGGTGCTAACTACTGCAGAGAAGTTGTGAGAAAAGCGAAAGGTCCGGGAGAATGAGTGTGGCCCTGGGCCTGTGTGATCCCTGTATTAGGGATTTTAATCCAAGAGGGGGTTACATTTATATTCTATACAGCGATTCACCTCCTACCTTTCCTTCCTACTCAGTCCTTCCCGCATAGATTGCAGAAAGGAACGCAAGCAAGATGTGCACAAACTGGAAAATCTCTCTTTTTTTTTTTTTTAAATTAAAGCAATTGAAACTTGTCAAATCGGCTTTGTGATCAAGAAATCACACGATGCAAATGTGCTACAGACTCCAGCTGTGGTCTGCCACAGGAGCCTGGGAGACTCGAGAATGGGTGACACACACTGCGGCATAAACAGAACTGTCGTTCGTTTCTGAAGCCATCGTGCGTCTGGTTTCAGCCTGGCTAGCCCCCACAACTCTGTGGCCAGTGCTCACCTGCCTCCTGGAGCACCTGATTGTGAACCAGGAATCTGGCTGCTGGCTGTCAAATAAAAGGCTGCTCGCCTCCCCTGGGGCCTGTGAATACTGCGTCCCTAGCAAGCTGCATCCCCAGCCACCCACATCTTCTGCTTGGCAGCTCACAGTGCTGCCCTCGAGCTACAGAGCCAGCCCCATCACCATCCTTCTAACGAGTAATAGCTTGTAGAAGTCTGCACTGTGATGGAACCTTACTTTAGGTTAAATATCTTTAAAATACACTTTGAACAGTTTTGTTTTTAACTGTACTGCTACTAAAGAGCAAGGGAAATTTTTCAATTTTCTTTCCATTTATCATTTTGTGTTGACACTTTTTAATTGCGCTATTCCTGATTTTCCACATCTAGTGAACATATGGCCAGGACGTGCTCTCTTCTGGCCTCTGCTGCTTCCTGAGGATCCTGAAATTTACTTCAGAACACTCAGGAGGCATAGTGCACCGATGATGAGTGGCAGCGCCTGCTGACCATAGAAACAAGCCATTCATACCTACCTGGATGGGGGCCTCGCCTCTAAAAGGGATGCTAAGACACTTGTTATAGAGCACTACAGAAAAGGATCCAAACAGCCCCTAGCCCAGTGCCGTCGCCTGTGATCTGATTTGGCGCACTCAACGTTCGTTGCGTTAGCAGGACATCATTTTTGCTGTTGTCTTCTCAACAGCAATGCATCCAGTAACAGCCTTGTCAACATCCTTGTTGATTCACAGCACTGTTGATTATATGTGCTGACTGCCATATCCAAAGCAAATTACAGGCCCCCAGATCCCAAATGCTTATTATTTAGTGCTGAGAGCAGCAAGCGAGCAGAGTAAATAAACAGACATCCATTAACAACACTGTAATCTTTTGGTACTCAATCGCTCAGGCACAGCTCCAGCAAAAAAGCCTCTGCCACATTCTGCCCACAGAGCAACACAGTTCTTCAGGAGCGCATGTGGCTTGATCCATAACTACTTTAAAACTATGCCCTCAAATATTTTATGTTTAAAAGGAGGAATTCAGCAAGGCCTTTGGTATATCTTTGAACTGCGTTTGTAGAAGAAAAAAAGGCTAACAGAACTATATACAGTACCTAATCCAGCCTACACCCCCTTTCCAAAATATTTACCTATTCTTGCCTTTTAACCTGGAAGTAAAATGTATTCAAACTGTTCCATATATCCACACATCCTATCCCACAACTGCCCAGTGAAAATATATTCCATAATTCCTTAGAATATTTAATAGAAATACACAATCCCCAATCTTAAATACTTTAGCAAACCTAAACAGTTCAAGCGCTGGTGTAAGCAATCACCTTTAAATGCACACACCAGGGAGGCCCGATACAATATCACGCACTCAGGCTAGCGCACAGGTTAACCTGTGATTGGATGTGCTAGGCTAACACCAGAGGTAAAAAAGGGTTTAGTGCATCCAAACACTCATAGCTAATAACACCACTCAGCACATGAAAACACCATGTAGATGAGGCTATTAGCTATTGCTCCCGATGCAAAAAAATCAGTGTGCCCGACCTGCACGTTTTTTATACACAAGAAGTAACTCCAGCCCTGGAGCTGGCATTGATGCACCTCAAGGGCTCAAAAAAAAAAAAAAAAAAAGCTAAAATTACTGCTTTTCTGGGGTTCCTCCTAATTCATATCCTCCCGATATTAAGAGGAACCACAGGAAGAAGCATGGAAAAAAAATCTTGACATGGTCAGGTTAGAAAAACAGACACTCAATTTACGAGTGTCCATTTTCCTAACCCATGGATGTGCGCGGGTTAGGAAAATAGACGCTTGTTAAATTGAGCATCCGCTTTCCTAACCAGTACACAGACACATCTCCTGGGCGTCTGATGCCATGGATGCACAGTTTATCTCTAGCGTGTCCTTTTTAGCATGGCAGCTTATTTGCCTATTGCATTCGGTGTCCAGGAGAGGGGAATGTGCATGTGTTGAAAAACCATGTGCTGTTTGGACGCATGTTTTTTCATGCTTTATATTGCATTGGCCCCCAAGAGATTTAGCCCCCACTTGTGTTAAAATGTACATAATGACAGGATAAATTTAGGGGTTTCTGTTGGTTCTCTACTGAGTAGTGCATTTCAAAGCAAAGACCCAACCATGAGCAGCAAGGAGCTGTCAAAAAAAAAAAAGTATTTACATATATATATATATACACAGACACACACACACACAACTCTGGGATAAAGTTGTGGGGCACAGATGTGGAGCTACATGTAAAAACTGCATCACTCAAGAATGTCCATTTTGAATCCTGTTTGAAGTATGCAAAGGAACACTTAGGGGATACTTTAGCTATGAGGCAAACTGTTTTGTGGTCTGACAAAACTAAAATTGATCTTTTTGACCTGAATGCTGTTAAGTGTTAACATTTGGCACAAACCCATCACCCAGACCATGTCTAGTGTGAAGCATGCTGGTGGCAGCATATTATGGGGTTTTGTTTTTTTAAATCAGCAGAGCCAGGGCACATTAGGCTAGAGGAGACAATGAATGGAGAAAAGCACAGAGAAGTCCTTGGGGAATACCCATTGCAAGAAAGCTTAAACTGGGACACAAGCTCACCTTTCATCATAACGACCCACAGCACACAGCCAAAGCTTCCCTGGAATAGATAAGGAATAAAAAGGGAAAAAAAAAAGTCCTGGAGTGGCCCAGACAGAGCCTTGACCTCAGTCCAACTGAAAATCTGTGGCATGACTCGAAGATTGCTGTCCATCACCTCTCCCCAAGCAATGTGACAGAGCTTGAACAGTTTTGTAAAGAAACATGGTCTAGTGTTGCCACGTCTTAGTGTGTAAAGTTGTTGGAGACCTGTCCCAACAGACCCACAGCTGTAACTGCTTCCATCAAGGACTGATTTTGGAGGTGTAGACTTGTCCAACTGTTGGATTCTATTTTGGGGTGGTTTGTTTTTTTTTGATATGCCTATGCTCTGACCCCCCAGTCAAACATTTTTGGCCCTGAAAGAAGTGGAATATGGTGAAGATGAGGGGCAAACACTCATATACTTGCAATTTTGATGTGCTGACAAATGTGGAAAGTGTTCAAGAGGGTGTGGACTTTCCATAGCGACTGTACAGAGAAAAAGATTGCTTTCATCTTGTTTTAGAATATTTTTTTTTTAATCTAGTTTTCTCCTGCTCCTTTGGTCAGTTCAGTCAGAACTAGCCTCTACTGAGCTACTGCGCCATGAGCCTTTATTCACAACTACTCAAGGTGCCTGCCCCCCAACTCTCTCTGCACAGCTCTGGGACCTAGTACACCTGTATCATCTGGCCTCTAGGTGGTGCTAATGTGGAATAAATGGGGTGTTCCCTCCCCTCCCCAGGGGCAGTGAATTATGTTTCTACAGCATCTTCAGTCCAAGTAGAAACCAGGCTCAAGTACTGAACCTAGGTCTTCCATGTAGAAGTGCATAGGGATATGCAGTATGGAATCTTATCAACGTTTTGGGATCCCACCAAGTACTTGTGACCTGGACTGGCCACTGTAGAAAACAGGATACTGGGCTTGATGGACCTTTGGTCTGACTCAGCATGGCAAATCTTATGTTATCATTGAGTGACCAGGCCAGTCCCTAATTCTATAGTTACTGTGGCTGCCAAAGTAGTCTTCCGTTGTCCTACTCTCTAACCAGACAGGATTCCAGACTTCTGACACTCATAAAAAATTTTTTAAAACCACTGTAGGAGGTTCTAACCTGTACTGATACTCTAACACCAAAGTATAGGATCAGCATTTTCATACGCGCTCTCTCGAAAGAGATCTTTCCTCACTGACCACAACTACTCCTGTGCTTTCCCTCCCTCCCCAGGAAGCAAGAGGAGAGCATGATATAAACAAACAATGATGATGCTATTGCTTCCAAACACCATGTAATTTAATATTCCACACACATTTCCCACAGTAAAATGCTGTCAGCCAACTTTTTAAAAAATTGTATTTTGGGCCAGGAGTTCTTGCTGCTTTAGGATTCCAGCTCAATTGGAACAGGCCTATGTTGTACAACAGCACCGGGAACCATCTCTGATTAATGGAGAAATTACTTACCTGATAATTTCGTTTTCCTTAGTGTAGACAGATGGACTCAGGACCAATGGGAATAGTGTACTCCTGTTAGCAGTTGGAGACGGATCAGATTTCAATCTGACGTCAGCCCCTAGTACATATACCCCTGCAGGAAGTGCAGCTCTTCAGTATTCTCCTCGAAAAGCATTGTGGATATATGTGTGACTGACTGATTGATTAACTTAATAATATGATTTACTTGAATAACTTCATAACTTGTTAAAACGTTGAAACTTGATTAACTTGAACTGGTTGATTGACTATAGCTGGAGACCGCCACCGATTCACTATCATCTTGAAGGCAGTGGACGACAGCTTGGATGGGTTGGCTGAATCTCATTGTGGGGTGTGGCTGGGGTCCGTGCCCGAGCTGGATCCCCTCTTGTTGTGCTTGTTCCGAAAGGACTGGTTCCTACCCGCAGGGCGCAGTGCTTGATAGTTGCTCCTGTAAGGGTTGAAGCGCTGTGAGCTTCTGCCCCTGGCGGACCTGGGGAAGGGTCGTTGGTTTCGCTTCGTTTTATCTTCCGGCAGGCGCGGTAAAGGAGAGTCGCCCCATGTTGGCCAGTTTCTCTAGTTCGCTGCCGAACAGGAGGGATCCTTTGAAGGGCATCCTCGTGAGGCGCGTCTTGGAAGAGGCGTCGGCCGACCAACTTTGAAGCCAGAGTTGTCTCCTGGCCGCCACTGCGGATGACACTCCTCTGGCTGCTATGTGCACTAGATCGGAGGCAGCATCAGCAAGGAATGATACTGCTGGTTCCATGTCTTCCCCGGGGTGTTGTTCCTGGTTTGTGATAAGCAGGCATGTGTCACCACGGTGCAGCAGGCCACAATCTGTAGGGACATGGCTGCAACGTCAAATGACTGTTTTAGGATGGATTCCAGGCGCCGGTCATGTGCATCCTTGAGCACCACTCCTCCCTCCACTGGGACGGTAGTGCACTTAGCGACCGGTAGACTATGGCATCCACTCTAGGGCATGCCAGAAGCTCCTTGGTCGCTGGGTCCAGGGGGTACATGGCTGACAAGGCTCGTCCCCTTTTGAATGTGGACTCCGGAGCATTCCATTCCAGGTCAATTAGCTGTTGTGCCGCCTGTAAGAGAGGAAAATGGCGAGAAGTCTGGCGAAGGCCCTCCAGCAAGGGGTTCGTTCTAGGTTCCTCAGAGGTGCCTGGGCCTGGGATAGCGAGCTCCGTTAGACATTGGGATACGAGGTCCGGGAGCTCGTCCTTTGTGAAGAAGCAGCGTTTCATGGTCTGGTGTGGCTCTGTCCCAGACGAGAGTTCCCCCTCCTCAAGGGGCTCGGCTTCCTCTTCGGAGATATCCGTGTCCCCGTAGGTGGGGCTTCTGGGTAGTGGAAGCCTGTGCCTAGGCCTCGAAGGTCCTGGGGCATGAGGGTCCTCCGGTGGAGCATGTGGCTGATCAGCCAGAGGTTCAGTTTGCATTTTAACAAAGGCATGAATCCCCTTGAATAACTCCACCCATGAGATCGACTGGGTCCAAGCTGAGGGGTGCTGGTTCCCTGGGGTCCCTGTCTGTGGGGAGGACCCACTGGGACCTGCTAGGTCCAGGGTACCCCCTGAGGAGCTAGTACTGGGCCCTGGGTGGGACTGGCCCTGACCTGACTCTCCCAGGGCCTCCTCACAGTGTGTGCACAGGGCGTCGGCCTCCTCGCTTTGTGCGGCTCTGATGTGGCATGCTGGGCAAAGGCCTTGAGCTTTTATTCCGGTTTCTGGAGGTGCCATGTCTGTCGACGCGTAAGCTCTTGTGCGCTCCAGTGCGCCTGGGATGTGCACGCAGATATGCGCCTAGCTGTAGATATGAACCCGGCTCTGTGCGTGCAACTTATGCTTGCAAGGTTTAATGTGCGTGTAAGTCTATGCGCACAAGGATTTTGTGCGCTTAGCTCGGTTTGTGAGCTCAGGTCGAATGGCGCAGCGAATAGGGCCAAGATGGCGACAGCGAGCACACAGGCAATATGGCGACCTCCTCGGAGGGTCTCCACGTGGGTAGACCCTTGGAAATAGCCGGGGCCTGGCCCTGCTAGGGCAGATCAACCTGGTGGCACTGGTTCCGATCGTGACCTGTGCTCCTCCTCGATCCTTGGAGACTGGATTCAAACAGAAGATTTCTACCTTATCTTGTCTTCGGCGCATCCCGGTTTCATTCCGGGCGGTCTCTGGCTGCGGGGGGAGAGGGCAAATACCTTCACCGCCGCGCTCGAGGGGTGCATCCGCTGCCTCTCAGCCGCGCCCGGGGATCGGGGGCTAGGTCCTCGCCGCAATTCGGCCACTGGGCCGAGGCTCACCTCCGAGGGACCACGGAAATCACCTCGGGAATCTCAACTGGGGGAGAGACCCGAAGGTATCACCGCAGGAGAGCGGGGCTCGTCTTCAGGTAGGTTTCTCCTTTAAATTTTGGTTTTCTTCTTTGAATTTGGTTCAAATGCTACGAGAGCATGCAGATAGTCCCTAACTGCTGTGGAGACGGAAAATACTGAAGAGCTGCACTTCCTGCAGGGGTATATGTACTAGGGGCTGACGTCAGATTGAAATCTGATCCGTCTCCAACTGCTAACAGGAGTACACTATTGGTCACCATTGGTCCTGAATCCATTTGCTACATGCTAGGAAATTTTCTTTTTTTCTAAACTTTCCCTAGCCTGGCCACTGCAGTGATGGTCCTTGGCCTGGAGCTAAAGACCACGATTTCCTCCAAAGGCCAGTACATGTTCACCCTAGATCCAATCAGTAGGAGTCGCTATAATACAATGGCTAGGACTTCCATTTCCCCAGAAGCTGTAAAGGCTACCTCTGCAGCACCCCCAGCCTTGGCTGACTTGAGGGGCAAAAGCTGAGCCTGGAATCAAATCTGGGTCTTCCTCATGGCATTGCAGACCACCTGTCATTGAGCCATCATGCTGGCCCATTAATACTTTCTCATTTTTGCCTGGCAGTTTCCTGCTGCTTCTTCGAGTTTCCACCTCTATCAAAACAAGCCTCTACTGAACTATAGTGCCTGAGTCTTCATTGATGACTATCCAGGGTTCTCTTCTGTTTTTAAATCCCCACCCAACTCAGCTCAACCACTGCAGGGGCCACAAACCACAGCTCCTTTTAGAGCACAGCCAACACGGATCTAAGTCTGGTCACTAGGTGTCACCATTGACAGATAGCCATAATTCCTTACCTCCAGAAGCTGTGAACACCACTTTTGTGGCATTCCTGGCCCTGGCCAGCCTGGGGAACGGAAGATCTGACTCAGGAAACAAGTCAGGTCCTGCATAGGGTAGTATGTAACAGTTGTCACTGCCACCAAGTCAACCTCATTAATACAATTTAAGGACAATGAATGATATGCTGAATACAAGAATATCTCTTTACCTTCTTTAGAACAGTCTAAAACGCTCAACTCATGAATATTTTGCTATGATTCTGTAGGGATAAATCAATCGTAAAAAGGAATGTGCAACTGAACCAAACTCTAAGGCCAGACCAACACAAGATGGAGGTCCAACCCTATAATGGCCCCTATAAGAACTATACAAAGAAGAATCTGCCATTGTTTTTTTTATATCAAGCATTTATTTACCATACAATTTTGCTGGTACCACTGGACACAAACTTGCTAAGCAGTAGCCTTAAACTTTGTATTATGAAGCTTGGTCTTGTTTGTCAGAAGTCTGACTCTCACCAACATCTTTGTACTAGCCAAGATGAATTCATATTGGAAGCCCAACAATGGAAAAATTACTTACCTGATAATTTTGTTTTTCTTAGTGTAGACAGATGGACGCAGGACCAATGTGTACAGTGTACTCTTGATGGCACATGGGAGACTGAGTCAGATTTCAAAGCTGACATCAGCCTACATATACCTGTGCAGGAAGATCAGCTCTTCAGTATTCTCCTCGAAAAGCAATTGTGGATATATGTGTGCTTTAATAACTTGATTAACTAGGTCAGGTTCAACTGATTTCCAAATTGGAGACTGCCAGTGCACTCAACTGGATAACGCAGACACCCGGCAACCATGGGTGTCATGAACTAGGGGTAATACCTGGCTTATACGTGCTTGTCTTGTTCTCGGGATTTGGCGCCCGAGGTTCCCGGATTCCAGGGCAGCCGTAGGCGGGGTGCTCAATCCATCTGTCTACACTAAGGAAAACGAAATTATCGTAAGTAATTTCTCCATTTCCTAGCGTGTAGCCAGATGGACTCAGGACCAATGGGTTGTACAAAAACTACTCCCAAACAGGGTGGTAGGCTGCCCATGGCCAACTTAACCTTTGCAAGGGCAGTACTGTGTCCTCCCAGGCCTGGACATCCAGGCAGTAGAACCTGGAGAAGGTGTGTATGGAGGACCACGTCACTGCCCGACAGATCTTGGCGGGCGACAGCATCTTGGTTTCCATCCAGGACACTGCCTGGGCCCTTGTAGAATGGGCCTTGACTTGCAGAGGTGGGGGGGGGGCTTCCCTGCCTCTACGTAGGCCGCCTTGATTACTTCTTTGATCCAGCGGGCTATGGTTGCCCGCAAGGCCGCTCCCCCCTGTTTCTTCCCTCTGTGGAGGCTGAATAGGTGGTCCGTCTTTCGCACAGATTCCGATCTTTCCAGGTATCGGACTAGGAGTCTGCTGACGTTTAGATGGCGAAGAAGGCGTGATACTTCCGAGTTCTTATGTTTGTCTGGAGATGGCAGCGAGATGGTTTGGTTTAGATGAAATTGAGAAACCACTTTCAGTAGAAAGGAGGGAACAGTGCATAACTGTATGGTTCCCGGTGTGAACCTGAGGAACAGTTCCCGACAGGATAGTGCTTGAAGCTCGGAGATGTGACGGGCTGAACATATTGCCACTAGGAATGCAGTCTTCAAGGTCAGGAGCCATAGTGACAGGCCACGTGTTGGTCTGAAGGAAGTTCCTGCTAGGAAGTCTAGTACTAGATTGAGATTCCATAGGGGCACCAGCCACTTTAACGGTGGTTGGATTTGTTTGACCCCTCTCAGGAAGCAGGAAACATCTGGATGGGTTGATAGACAATGCCGTCCACTTTGGCTCTGAAGCAGGCCAGCGCGGCCACCTGAACCTTGAGGGAGTTGAGCGAAAACCCCTTCTTCCAGCCATCCTGCAGAAATCCCAGGATCATGGGAATTTCTGCAGTCAAAATTCCCATGATCCTGGGATTTCTGCAGGATGGCTGGAAGAAGGGGTTTTCGCTCAACTCCCTCAAGGTTCAGGTGGCCGCGCTGGCCTGCTTCAGAGCCAAAGTGGACGGCATTGTCTATCAACCCATCCAGATGTTTCCTGCTTCCTGAGAGGGGTCAAACAAATCCAACCACCGTTAAAGTGGCTGGTGCCCCTATGGAATCTCAATCTAGTACTAGACTTCCTAGCAGGAACTTCCTTCAGACCAACACGTGGCCTGTCACTATGGCTCCTGACCTTGAAGACTGCATTCCTAGTGGCAATATGTTCAGCCCGTCACATCTCCGAGCTTCAAGCACTATCCTGTCGGGAACTGTTCCTCAGGTTCACGCCGGGAACCATACAGTTATGCACTGTTCCCTCCTTTCTACTGAAAGTGGTTTCTCAATTTCATCTAAACCAAACCATCTCGCTGCCATCTCCAGACAAACATAAGAACTCGGAAGTATCACGCCTTCTTCGCCATCTAAACGTCAGCAGACTCCTAGTCCGATACCTGGAAAGATCGGAATCTGTGCGAAAGACGGACCACCTATTCAGCCTCCACAGAGGGAAGAAACAGGGGGGAGCGGCCTTGCGGGCAACCATAGCCCGCTGGATCAAAGAAGTAATCAAGGCGGCCTACGTAGAGGCAGGGAAGCCCCCCCCCCACCTCTGCAAGTCAAGGCCCATTCTACAAGGGCCCAGGCAGTGTCCTGGATGGAAACCAAGATGCTGTCGCCCGCCAAGATCTGAGGACCGCAGAAGGATCTCGCGGTCCTCACACCAGGCTTCGAATACTCTCCATATTCGTATGTAAGCTAGTGGAGAACTTGCGTGCTTGAAATAAGGTATCAATCACTGCCTTAAGAGTATCCGCTTTTCTTCAGGCGAGTCCTCTCAAGGGCCAGACCATAAGAGAGAATAGAGTCTGGTCTTCGTGGAGGATCGGTCCTTGCCGGAGAAGGTTCCTGTGTGGAGGTAGGCACAGAGGGTTCCCCGCAAGAAGTCTTCGCATGTCTGTGTACCATGGCCTTCTTGGCCAGTCCGGGGCCACTAGAAGTACTAGTCCCCTGTGGTGTTCTCTCTTGTGGATGATCCTGCCCAGTAGTGGCCATGGGGGGAAAATTCTGTTAAATGGTTTACTGTTTTCAAACTGTTATATGTAAAGCTGGTTGCTAAATTATTGTTTCACTGTAAACCGAGGTGATGTATAGCTATACGTACCTCGGTATAAAAGAATCTATAAATAAATAAAAGAATACAGCAGGTCTTCCTGTGGCCAGGTCTGGATAAGGGCGTCGATTCCCCGGGATTGCAGTTCTCATCTGTGGTTGAAGAACTTGGGAATTGGACCGGGTTGCCAGTAGATCTATGGCTGGGGTTTGATAATAACCTGGATTAAATAATTAAATAATGAAATTTAATGGAACAGTTCTGCACAAGAGAAAAGAATGCATTTTGTCTTTATGAGCAGGCAAGGCAACCTTGGGTGAGGAACAGAAGCAGTTTGTGTAGAGAACTGTCTCCAGCTCAAGGCCTAGCTACTGAACACAGAATGGGGGGGGGGGGGGGGGAAGTATACCAGATAACGGTACTTTGACATCATTAGTTTAAGTAAAGGTTCAGTAGTTCTCCTTTCCAAATAAGGAAGGCTTCCTAGTATGAAAAGAAAAAAAAAAAAGCGTTGTCAGCAATATTGGTATATAAGGATGTAATGTGTAGCTTAGAATCTGAGCAGAGTTTGTTAGTACGTCACGGTTAGACACTCCAAGCCACTCCCAAGAAACTTGTATCTTTCTTGTATTCTTCTTCTGGCTTTTCTTTGTTTTCTATAATAAAGAGTATTATTGAGTAATATAAAGGCTGTGAGTGTTTTCTAGAACAAACCAGCCCGCGCAGCGAAATCATTCATTGCTACGAGCCTCAGGCAGTAAATTGAGAACTTCTTGTGTGGTAAGAAAGGTAACCACCAAATAAAGTCCCTGCCCTGGGTGTGAGGCAGGTAAGGAACTTGGAAGTCGCCGAGACAGCCGCCCTCAGGACTTCAACAGGTTCCCCAGCAGTTTACTATCAACTGGAAGGCTGTGGTCGACAGCGTCCATTCCCCTGGGTCTAGGCTCTCTGCTGAGGTAGTCCGCAGAGACGTGGTCTTTTCCCGCGATGTGGGAGGCTGAGATCCCTTGCAGGTTTGTTTCCACCCACGCCATGAGGGGGTCTATCTCCAGGAACACGTTGGCTTCTGGTTCCTCCCTGGCGGTTGATATAGGCAACTATTGTGGCGTTGTCCGACATGACTGACAGACTCACTCTGGAGTCTGTGGCCGAATCATAGACAGGCTAATCTGACTGCTCGGGCTTCCAGTCTGTTTATGTTCCATCCCGCCTCTTCCTTGTGCCATTGTCCCTGGGCCGTCGGTTCCTGACAGTGGGCTCCCCACCCTCGCAGGCTCGCATCCGTGGTGAGCAAGATACAGTTCGGTGGGGATAGTTTTTCTCCCTTGCTCAGATGGCCTTCCTGTAGCCACCATTGGAGCTGGGTCCGAACCTCTGCTGGTAGCTGGAGGTGAATGGAGTAGTTCTGGGACATTGTAGTGGGCGCATGTGGGCCCTTGCCCATGGAATGACTTCCAGGGTTGATGTCATGAGACAGAGGACTTGGAAGTAGTCCCATACCTTGGGGCGAGCATAGTTCAACAGTTTTCGCAACTGACCCATCAGTTTCCTTCTCCTTGGAGGGGGAAGGACAACCTTGTCCTGCTTGGTGTCGAACCGGACTCCCAGATACTCTAACGATTGGGAGGGCTGCAGGCAGCTCTTGGCTGTGTTGATGACCCACCCGAGATTCTGCAGCAGATTGACTCTGGTGGTCCTCTGGTGACTCTCCTCTGGAGATTTTGCCCTGATCAGCCAATCGTCCAGGTAAGGATGTACGAGAATTCCTTCTTTCCTCAGTGTTGCTGCCATTACCATCATGATTTTGGTGAAGCTCTGAAGGGCGATAGTTAGACCAAATGGTAGTGCCTGGAACTGGTAATGATGGTCCAGTATCGCAAAACGTAGGAAGCGCTGATGGTCATGATGGACCAGGATGTGGAGATAGGCTTCAAATAGATCCAGGGAGGTCAGAAATTCTCCTGGCTGTACTGCCCTTATGACTGAGCGTAGGATTTCCATGTGGAAGTGTGGTACCCTCTGGTAACGATTGACGGTCTTGAGGTCCAGGATAGGCCGGAACGTTCCTTCCTTCTTGGGAATGATAAAATAGATGGAATAGTGACCAGTATTTTATTGGTGCATGGGCACCGGGGTTATCGCCTTTAGGCGAAGTAGTCTTGCCAGTGTGGTTTCCACTGCAGTCCTCTTGGAGTGGGAGTGGCACTGTTATCTCACAAATTTGTCTGGGTGGATGTTGTGGAAGTCCAGATAGTATCCCTCTCGAATGATGGTTAGGACCCACTTATCCGACGTTATCTTGACCCATCTTTGGTAGAAGAGGGTAAGTCTGCCCCCTATGACTTCTTCCTGTGGATGGGTCTGCTGATTTTCATTGTGGGGTGCGGCTGGGGCCTGTACCTGAGCCTGCTCCCCCTCTTGTTGTGTCTGTTCCGAAAGGACTGAGCCCTGCCTGCGGGGAGAGGTGCTTGGTAGTGTGTGTTCTTGTACGGTCCGAAGTGCTGAGCTCCTCTGCCCTTGGCTCTTCGGGGGGGGGGGGGGGCACTGGTTTCTTTTGTTCCTGTCCTCTGGTAGATGAGGTACTGGAGATCTGCCCATTTGTTGGCTAGCTTCCCTAATTCACTTCCGAACAAGAGAGATCCTTTAAAAGGTATCCTCATGAGGTTCGCTTTGGATGTCACGTCAGCTGACCAATTTGAGCCAGAGATGTCTTCTGGCTGCCACTGCTGAGGCAACGTTCCTGGCTGAGGTGCACACTAGGTCTGAGGTCGCATCAGTGAGGAAGGATACCGCAAGTTCCATCGTCTCACTGGGCGTGGTTGTGTCCCTGGTGAGAAGCAAGCAAGAACATGCCACCAGTGCGCAGCAGGAAGCGATCTGGAGTCATTGCTGCTACGTGAAAGGACTGTTTAAGGATGGATTCCAGTCTGTCCTGGGCATCCTTTAGTGCCGCTCCTCCCTTGACGGGGGATGGTTGTGCGCTTGGAGGCTGCGCAGACCATGGCATCCAACTTTGGGAACCGCAGGAGTTCCTTAGTTGCGGGTTCCAGGGGATATAGGGCATCTAGGAATCATCCTCCTGTGAAGCTAGCCTCTGGGGCATTCCATTCCAGGTTAATCAGTTGCCGTAAGGCTTGCAACATTGGAAAAATAGCATGAGGCCTGATGGAGGGAGACCAAGATGGGATTTATCTTTGGTTCCGCTGTGGTGTCCGTGCCTAGAATATCCAGCGTCTTCAGGGTCTGGGACACGAGAGCTGGTAACTCATCTTTGGAGAAGAATCTCAGCATGGTTCGATATGGTTTCATCCCTGGGGAGATTTCTCCTTCCTCCAGGGAGTCAGCCTCGTCCTCCGAGGTGTCAGTGTCTCCGGTAGGAGGCTCTTGCTTAGGAAGGGCACGTCTCGATGGGCCCGAGAGGTGCTTGGAAGGTCTTGCGCTTCTGGTAGCGACTAGGACTGAGTCGCAGCCGGTACTAAGTGCACTTGGACAAAGGTTTGCAGCCCTTTGAAGAATTCTACCCAGGAAAAGGACCCTGGGTCCATGTTGATTCCATGTGGCATTATAGTGGAGGTCCCAGAGGTGCCTTCTTATGAAGGTGCTGAGTTGGAGATACAGAGGTCCGGGGTACTATCATTAGTGGATCCAGATCCCTCTACTGGCTGTGAGGGCCCTTGCTTTGGTTCCCCCTGAGCCTCTTCACACTGCTGGCATATGAAGGAGGCCACTTCAGGTTGCGCAGCTCTCAGGTGGCAGGCTGGTCAGAGGGCTTGTCCCTTGGCTTTCTTGGCAGGCAGTGCCATGGTTTGTGCTCGTGGGGAGCTTCAAAACTCGCCTGTGCGTGCAGGGAGGCTTAGTTGTGTGCTGTGTGCACGGCAGTATTTGTGCCCTCGGGCTGTCTATGCGTGCCGGTGTGCGCACGGCACAGATGTGCGCGCCGCTGTGCACACAAGTCGGTTGTGCGCACGGCTCAGTTGAACGGGCAATACGGCGGTCAAGGGGGGAAATGACACAGACCATGCGGGCAAGATGGCACCCCCCCCCCCCCCGGAGGGTCTCCACATGTGTGGACCCTCGCACCGGATTGGGGTCTAGCCCAGATGGGGCTGCTCAACCCAATTTAAGAGACGCCAGAAGGGACGATCTGCGTGGCTATTCGAGCCGGAGACCGGAGCCTTAAGAGGTTTCTACCTTACCTGGTCTTGGCGTTTCCCGGTCTCATGCCGGGCGGTCTCTGGCTGCAGAGGGAGAGGGAATTACCTTCACCACTGCGCTCGATTCTGCACCCGCTGCCTCTCAGCGACCCAGGGGGCTAAGTCCATGCCGGGAGCCGGCTACCGGACCGAGGCTTGCCTCTGAGGGATCTCGGACATCACCTCAGGAATTCTCGACTGGGGGAGGGACCCTTAGGTGTCACCGCAGGAAAGCGGGGCTTGTCTTCTAGAGGCAAGTTTTCTTTCTTCTTTGTTTTATAATTGCTAACACTATTCTAGTGTGTGTAGTGTTCCTATCTGCTATGGAGATGGAGAAATACTGAAGAGCTGAGCTTCCTGCATGGGTATATGTAGGCTGACGTCAGCTTTGAAATCTTACTCTGTCTCCCATCTGCTATCAGGAGTACACTATACCCATTGGTCCTGAGTCCATCTGGCTACACGCTAGGAAATCCCATGCCAATGAATTGTGGTAACATCTAAGATTAACTTTTGGATCATACGCATATGTGCATGTATGAAATCCGAAGGAAAAAAAGACTTCAGATACCAGACCACACTGCTTATTGCTGTTCATACAAACACAACCATGAATTTGGTACCCAAGACTTTTCATGAAACTTAAGCTAAGCTTTGAGACTGGGCTCACAGCTCAACCCAGCCCTGTTCCATTAACTGTGGAGAACTTGCCATCCTCATCCTTGGCTTGGATTGCCAGTGCTTACACATCTTTGCCCTGTCCTTGACTGCATAACTTAGAGGCTTCTATAAGTTCTGGGTCTGCAGCCTTAAGACTGTGGAGTTTACCTGTCATTTGCCTGCTAAAGGTCTAGCTGGCTGCCCTCTATGCAGGCAGGACCCTAGTTCTTCAACATGCCCATCTGCCGTGGAGGGTGAGATAACTGGCTAAATTGCTACTTTAAGCTGGAGTAATTTCATTGGCAGGGGTTTGCAAAACCTTTATAACGAGTGATTTACTCTGTTGCAGCAGAAATTTAAAAATATTTATTACATGTTTTATGCTGCTACAATAAAAATCTCATTATCTACCTTTAATCAAACTGGTTATCTGATTTTAACCCATGCTGTAGTTACACGATATTAGATTCCATTCTAGGAGCTACCACCCAGGAAAAAGATTAGGCATCATAGTGCACAATACATTGAAATCGTTGGCTCAGTGTGCTGCAGCAATCAAAAAAGCAAACAGAATGGTAGGAATTATTAGGAAGGGAATGGTGAACAAAAAGTATCAATGCCTCTGTATCACTCCATGGTGAGATCGCACCTTGAATACTGTATACAATTTTGGTCACTGCATCTCAAAAAAGGTATAGTTGCACTGGAGAAGGTAAGAGAAGGGTGACCAAAATGATAAAGGGGATGGAATGGCTTCCCTATGAAGAAAGGCTAAAGAGGTTATGGTGTTCAGCTTGGAGAAGAGACGGCTGAGAGGAGGATATGATAGGTCTATAAAATCATGAGAGAGTTAGAATGGGTAAATGTGAATCGATTATTTACTCTTTTGAACAGAAGGATTAGGGGGCACTCCTTGAAGTTAGCAAGTAGCACATTTAAAATAAATCTAAAAAATTCTTTCACTCATCACATGGTAAAGTTCTGGAATTTGTTGACAGAGGATGTGGTTAGTGCAGTTAGTGTAGCTGGGTTTAAAAAAAAGGTTTGGATAAGTTCTTGGAGGAGAAGTCCATTAACTGCCATCAATCAAGTTGCCTTAGAGCAGTGGTTCTCAATCTTTTTTCAGCCGGGACACACTGATAATTCTCACATACGTGACACACTGAACATGTGACCATCATGGGGCTATATGTGAACATACACTCTGCATCCATGGGAATCCCCTTGACCTCCAACAATGGATGCAGAGCAGAACTAGGGCATTACCCATAGAACTCGCCATGCAAAAAGAAGATATTCTGGTTCTGATGACATCTCAGTAAAAACAAAACAAACTCCCTTTCCTACCAGGCACAATAGCCTTCCTTATGAAAGGCAATAATTTACCATTAATGCATATCCTATTGCGAAAAAACAACAAATAAGACTGATACAATTGCCTACATGCTAGTAAAATACCTCACCTCGGTCACACACACAGAACCAACCTTCACTAAGTAAAGAAAGACCACACATTATAAATATGGAAACAGAAAGTGGAATGGAAAACAAAAAAAGAAAAGACACTGCATGCAGTGCAAACCTGGAGAAATGGAAAGAGAAATATAGCACCTGTCCCAGGATCTGCAATAATGCACAGAAACTAATCTGCACAAAGTTACACCTGCATTATGGAACACATAACAACCCTATCTATGAATAGGCAACACTACAAATATTAAATCAGGTCCTAAACACTAATTCACCTCCTATTAGGAAAACAGAACAAGCCAAGCTACTGTAGATCCCTACACAGAAATAATTGTAAAACTATATTAAAGTAAGTGTTGCTTACCTGTAACAGGTGTTCTCACAGGACAGCAGGATGTTAGTCCTCACATATGGGTGACGTTAGTGGACAGAGCCCTACTACGGAAATTTTTTCTGTCAAAGTTTCTATAAAGTTTTGACTGACGCTGGCACACTGAGTGCACTGAGCATGCTTGGCCTGCAATTATCTCTGTGACCACAGGTGTCTCCCCTCAGTCTAGTCTTATAGCAAAAAGCACAAGTGAATCTTAAATAATAAAACGTTTGTAGACCCAACTCCACGGGGTGGAGGGTGGGTTTCGTGAAGACTAACATCCTGCTGTCCTGTGAGAACACCTGTTACAGGTAAGCAACACTTGCTTTCTCACAGGACAATCAGAATGGTAGTCCTCACATATGGGTGAGTACCGAGCTGAGGATGCCCGAGAGTGTACCCAATGCACCCAAGACATGCAAAAGGCGCAACATCGGGGGTGGAATTTGGTAAGAAGGACATCCTGAAACCCTTAATGGGTTGGTGGAAGGACGTTGGGTAGTTAAACCGAACAGGAGTAGACAGACTGGCCAAACATGGAAGCATGCACCGGCCAGACTTATCTAAGCGATAATGGGCTGCGAAGGTATGGAGAGAGCTCCAGGTTGCAGCTTTACAAATATGTACAAGCGGTACCGGCCGAAGGTGAGTTATTGAAGCTGGTACAGCCCTAACAGAGTGTGGTTATAAACGGTGTTGTAGTGAAATGCTTGCTTGTTAGTAGGAAAAAGAGATACAGACCGTCAATTAGGAGGAATAGGTCTGTTTGCCCACTGGAACTCACAGCTTGGCTTTTGCCACAGGAGAAAAGAGTTAGGTGTAATTTCTATGGAGTGTAGTGCGGTCTGGGTAGAATGCAAGTGCACTTTTACAGTCCAAGGAGTGGAAAACCCTCTCGCTCTGGTGAGAGAGGTGTTGGGAAAAAGTGGGCAGAGTATATTCTGAGTAAGGCGAGATGCTGCGTCTACCTTAAGAAGGATATGAAGTTGAGTACGAAAAACTACTTGGTCATGGAGGAACGGAGGGTCGGGTGAGTTGTAACAAGGTGTGGAACTCACTGACCCTGTTGGCAGAATTGATGACTAATAGGGAAAGAATTTCCCATTGCAGACTGTTAAGTGAGAGGAATCGCAAGGCTCGAACGGGGAATGCATGAGTCTTGTAAGCACTAATATATAGACCCCATTCCGTAACCAGTAAAAATAGAGGCGGCTTAATCGGTGGATAACCCATAGTAAGCTGACTCGGAAGGGGTTGAACCATTAATCGGGTATCCCCACTCCCAAGTGGTACTCCAATTGGAATCTAGGCGTACCCATGTAGAGGATGTCTGGGGAGCAGAATCCGAGGGAGTAAGAGAAAAGAGTGGTGTAGAAAAAAGGGGGGTAATACCTTTTTTTTTTTTTAAATATATATGCGACATGTGGTAAATCATGCCATTTTGAATGGCAAGATTCATGTGCAGAAGGTTTTTGAGACGCTACCAGTACCCGAGAACATCAGTGAGTCCATGATATGAGAATGACCTGTGAGAAGGCGAATTGGTTACTGGTGTGATAAATCAAGAAGTATGGGAAAGCATACTGGTCTCAGCCAGGACATGGGTCTGAGAACAGTGATCCCCGTCCCAGTGCAGCATAAGGGTGCTGGCTATGAGAGGCATCGAAAGAGACACATATGAGGCCTTTGTTGCAGCAAAGGTGTCCATGGGAACACAGAGACATGTGTAGGGAGTAGAATCTGTCCACCGTATGGTTTGATTCTGACGCAGAGGGCAAGGTCGGTTGACCTCAGTGCTATAAGATTTTCCTCGCTACACGTATAATCCGAGACCATCGGAGAGGATGGAAACTTATGTGGAGAAGGTCTGCTAGTGCGTTCAGTAAGTCTGTTAGATAAGTGGCCCGGGGATGCATGGAGTGAGCAAAGGCGAAGGGTAGAGCTGCACAGCTTCCTAGCAGAGCAGCTAAGAGGTTGTGCGTGCTTGTGTGTTGGAAATACCACATTGTCACTATGCTGTCTGTATGCACAAAGGTTTGTTGCAGAGGCAGTAGTAGAAGGCATAAAGGCATAACTCATGGCTCGAAGCTCCAGGAAGTTGATGTGAAACATTGCATGGAGCGGAATAGACGCATATTGGGTTGAGAAGATATTAGTTTGAACTCTGCAACCCTGAGTAAATGCGAGCATGAGCACGACCAGTCTAGGTTTTGGTTCTAGATCTGCAATATGGATCAGGGACAATAGCGGTTGAACAGTTTAGGTCCACTGATAATTGAATTTCACTGAATCTTACTCAGCAATTTTTTGGGACCTATGAGTAAACACATGGTGAAAAAAATGCCGTGGCCCAACAATGAAAGAATTAAGGGGCTGTGGTTATGCTGTATGCGTGCAGAGACATAGGAGTTTGTCAGAATGTCTGCGCGGTTGTTGGACAGGAAGTTCGTTGTGACTGTGGTGTCCAGAAGTGTGCTATATGGGATTTATGGTAGTGAACAGCAATCCCAGGTAGTAGATTTATAGTGAATCATGAAGAAGGTAGAGCTCCTTGCTTGGGTTGACTTAGGCAGCTGTCCATGCAAGGAAAAGTGTGAATAATGTTTTATTCCATAGAGAAACAGTCACTTCTAGTGATTTAATGAAATACCCAAGTTGCCGAAGCTGGTGCAACCGGCAGAGCTTGGGATTGTAATATTGTTGACTCACCACGAAGCACACAGAAAGAATAGAGGAGAGAGGCAACCTACTTACTGCAGTATAGAAGCATGGTGACAAGAGATACCATTTTACCTGCACCTTCTGAAGAAAGTTGATATTTCTGAGGTCCAGGATGGGTGGAGTGTAACTACTTTCTGTTGAAAGAAAGAATAGTGAAATTAAAACTCCCCCCCCCCCTTCACTTTGTAGCATCTGGGGACTGTACCCTGAATCTTGGTACAAAGTGGAGTGGCCGCTCTAATATCCGGCAAGTTGAGAGACCAGGAGTTGTCCAACTGGCGGGGCTGACGTAATCAGGATATCATTTAATCTCCCACGGGAGCGTGAGCGGTAAAAGTCGTACCCGCATTTCTGTGTGCTATACAAGAAAACGTCAAGACCTGTCGCCAGGTCTAGAGGTGGACTTGCAATTGAGACAGTGTTTGCTGAATCTTGTGTTTAGTAGATCAGCGAATGCATCTGGAATTTCGGTCCTTAATTAGGAACCAGAAACCAGAGTATTAATCAATACAGAGTCCCGTTGCTGACAACAGGATGACGTCCTGATGTAATCCCAAATGATTGGTAGATAGGATCTCTTGGTATTGTGTCCGACATAGCTGGCAATAGCGATATGTGACACTAATATGATTCTTGGAAGGCCAGACGACCTAGAACCTTTTGAACCATATGGCCCGATTTAGAGAACAGGTCTCAATGGGATTGTCGCTGAAGCGGGATTAGAGTAGAGAACTTACCATCCGTCGTGGACCGCAGAAGGACGAGCTGGCGAAGATTGATGGCTCCGTGGATTTCAGGAGTCATCGAGGGATAACCTGAAGGACGTACACGTCAGACTCAACTCTATAACCTGGTACGGTAACGCAGGTACAGAGGAGACTGGCTGAGCGTGTCTGACTCTACCACAGTAATTTGTGGAGGTTCAGAACCCTGCACCTGTGTCTGTGGGGAACGCCTCGGGTACAGGGGAGCCATTATGACTCATGAACCCGGCCCTCTTTGCAGCGGCTCGATGTATCGTGATTCCAGTGCAGAATTCCTCTGAACTCGGTCTGGTTATTCTGGAGCACCGAGGACTGCCCGCACTGTGTGGAACAGTGGCGGTGGCAGTAGCGATGTTGCTCGCCCCGGGCATTCTCCAGCACCGAGTAGGATAGCACCGATGTGCTGGATTGCATCGGTGGCGGACGGTTACCGTGCCGGTGACAATGAGTGCCATGGTGTTCGGCCCGGTCTTTCCCCAACGCCAAGGTGGATGCCCTCGCCGTCTTGGATGGTGAATGATGACTGTCAGCATGCCTGTAGTGTCATAGGCTAATACGGGGTTTTAGTAAAGAACCCAAGGCATGGAGCACTGTGTTTAGGCGAGGGCATTGTGTGTAGGTGCTATGTCAGTATTGACGGTATCGAGCGGCCTGAAGGGTATCGTTAAAAATATATATGAAAAAATGTCGATGGCCTGGGCAGAGCAACGATAACAATGACTGTGGCATCAAAGGATCAAATAGACACAGACGGCACCGACGACGGAACAGAGGTGTGCATCGATGACGCCGATGGAAAAATCAGCGCCATGGATGAAAACATTGATGGCACTGAATCGATGCGGGGATCGATGGCATAGATGGACTGCCAGGGGAGGGGTGTCGATGGTGTCGAAAAAGGCAGGATGGCCTGGAAGGGGGTACCGACGGTAGCAATGGGGGCATCGACTGCACGAAGGTACCGAGGTATGAATTCAATAGGGGGCCCTGGCGCAATGGTAACCGTGGAAGTCCCTATCCCACTAGTGCTAATGACCATGCAGAGGGTCACAGGAGGACACTCGCAGGCTATGTGGGGCTAACTATGAAAACATAGGGAGAAGGAAGGCCGCAATTTGGTTGGTAGGCCAGGGAAACTGTAGTGAGGTAACAGGAACCAACCGAAAAACAGAGCATAGTACTCACCGAGCGTCGATTAAACGTACACGAGGAGAGACCCACACAGGGAAAAAGTGTTTGTGAAGTAAAAGTTTAAGTGTTTCCATGCGGAAAAGTTGTGAGAATTTCTCATATAGCTCCTAACCACTATGCTAACTGCAGAGTGGAAAAAAGAAGACTGAGGGGAGACACCTGTGGTCACAGGGATAATTGCAGGCCAAGCATGCTCAGTGCACTCAGTGTGCCAGTGTCAGTCAAAGCTTTATAGAAACTTTGACAGAAAAGTTTTCCGTAGCAGGGATCCGTCCACTGATGTCACCCATATGTGAGGACTACCATCCTGCTTGTCCTGTGAGAATAAATGTTTCAAAACAGCTGATGAACAGAATAAAGGTCAAACAATCAAAACTCATAAAAATTATTAAATTGTCCAAATATCAATAAAATATTTCAAAACAGCAGACATCACATAATACTCAATTAAAATGGCAGTCAATCAAGAAAAATAAACTTAAATTGCCACCTTTACTTACCCTCTCCAGCAACTCTCCAACTCCTTTTCCTTGAAAGCACATACCAGGAGCAGCAGCGGCTGCTGAAGCTCTGTCCTCACGGTCCTCTTCTTTAGGGCCCACAAGTCACTCACACACACACACACCCCAATTACAACCAGTCTGTCTCACACAAAGACACTAGTCACTTCCCTGCCCAGTCTCTCACACACACCCGTCACCTCCCTGCCCAGTCTTGTCTCACACACACACACACCCGAGTCACCTCCCTGCCCAGTCTTGTCTCTCTCACACACACCCCAGTCACCTCCCTGCCCAGTCTTGTCTCTCACACACACTTTGCTTAGAGCCCCAATGCTGTGTTCCCTTTAATTTCACAGTGGCAGATTTCCCCATGCTGCCACTGCCTTCTCAGCCGCATTGAAGCAGCAAACATTTATTTTAGAAAAATATGCCACGGCACTCAAGCCTTTCTTCTGGCTGTCAGGATATCCCTAGGCTCCCGTGCCCGCCCCCCCCCCCCCCCCCCATCTGCCTACTTTTACGGCTGCTGGGAGCTCCAATTGCCCCATCTGTAATCAGCATGGCTGAATGCCACTTTTACTTTAATTGCGGCTTTGCCGCGCTCACTGTTGCATCGGGGGGGGGGGGGGGGGGGGGGGGAATCCCCAGAGTAACCGGCCTCTTCATGCTTGCGACTCACTGCTGCTTTGGGGAATTCCTACTCTATCACTGTTCCCTGCCGCTTTGGAAGTGGGAAATCCTGGCGCAGCTTACCTCTTTTCTTTGTAGCTCACCGCTGTGTTTAATTTCAGCACTTCCAGCCCCGTGGCGGCTAGAGGATCAGGCTTCTTCGCTGCCATGGGCCTGGTCACTGCCACTCCTCTCAGCCCCCCTCAAACCACCCCACCCCCAGGCTGTGAGATGCTCCCCCCCCCCCCCTTCTTCATGCCCCACTGGCCAATCAGCAGCTTTCCTCCTCCCACTGGCAAGAAGGGAAAAGGCTTCTGATTGGCCTGCAGGGCAAGAAGAGAATAGGATTCCGATTGGCCCGTGGGGTCAGGAAAAAGTTAAAGGGAAGTATAACTGGGGCTGTGGGACACCAGGAGCCACGACACACCAGTTGAGAACAGCTGCCTTAGAGAATAGGCACTGCTATTACTGGCATCAGTACCATGGAATCTACTTAGTGTTTGGGTACTTGCCAAGTACTTGTAACCTGATTGGCCACTGTTGGAAACAGGATGCTGGGCTTGATGGACCTTTGCTCTGACCCAGAATGGCAACTTCTTATGTTTTTATGTAGAATCCCTTATAATTCCCATGTACTTGATTTTAATCATCAACTTTCCACTTGTGTAGAAGACAGCGAAATTTTTTAATAAGCAAGGCACAGCAAATTCAAGTAAGGATTAATGCAAAGTTTAATTAACATACAGAATTCTGCAAAACATAGTGAATGAAAATATCAAAAACAAATATTTGCAGTATGAGTGTGTGGGCAGGAGAGTGAGTTTTTGGTTTGAGTTACAAATAGCAAGCCAATTGCTGTCATCAATTTGGGTCCTTTATGCTTTGGAGAGAGCAACTACGGTAAATCTCAATTCATCTGGATCACGCTGCATGAACTTCTTACATACTTCTATTGCATCCTAGAAAGAAAAAAAAAACCAAACACAAGTTACAAACTGTGAAAGATATGGAAAGTACTGTCCACATTAAACACAGAGGTAATAACCTACAATAGTATATTTACCCACGTAGTAAAGCAATCAGCTCTTTCATAGGACTTTACAATGGAACCATAAACCCTGTGAGGAATGGAAATGATATTGCTTCTTGGAAATGTTACTTTTTTTAATTTGAGGGGGAAAAAATGAATACTGCTGTGCCCCAGGAGCAGTTCCTCTGCCAGCACTGTACTAAGTACATGATTAGACCGATCATGTATTTAGTAATTTTTGCTCATATAGAAAAACAATTTCATGTTGGCAATCTCGGTTTGATTCTGATGAAAGCATTCAAAGATACGGGAATAAAAAAAAGTCCATTACAGTAATGGATCAAGAAACACTGATTGGCTCAAGAGAGAAATGGTGCCAGGTTGTAAAATGGAGCCACAGCCTGCCTTGATGACAGGATTGCTGCCATGATGGCTGGCTAGATGGGGATAAGGAGCGGGAATAAAAATGGAACAGAACTCTAGGTAGCTACACATTAAGGCTCATGTTATGGCCCCAGCTGAAACAAGTCCAAATGCAGGCAAAATAAATGTTTAAAAAAAAAAAATTCCCAATTACAAAAATAATGAATAAACTACAAGCTGGTGACGTGTTTGGCAAAGCCAGTCACAATGTGTGCCATGAATCTGTCTCAGAGTCCATATTAGTAAAAGAAATACTTGTTTGGCCCTATACTACTGAAGTAGGTAGATGGGGTGCGGCGGCACCAGCTAGAAATCCTCATCGTAAAAGCCATTCTGGCACATGGGAATCTTATCAAGATACTCTCAGCAATATCCGAGAACCAAATCCCAACCAAAAGAAATGGAGAAATTACTTACCTGATAATTTCATTTTCCTTACTGTGGACAGATGGATTCAGGACCAATGGGTTATGTTCTTCCCCGCTAGCAGATGGAGACAGGTTTCAAAGCAGACATTACCCTAGATCAGGGGTGGGGAATTCCAGTCCTCGAGGGCCACAAACCTGTCGAGGTTTAGGATATCCTAATGAATATGCATGACATAGATTTGCATACAACTGAGGCAGAGTGCATGCAAATCTCTCGAGGACCGGAAGTGCCCACCCCTACCCTAGATATATCTCTGCTGTGACCTTAGCCATTCAATATTCTCTTCAAAAGCCATTGTGGACATATTATAGACAAATGAATAAAATTTGGATACAACTTAATAACTTGATTAAAAACTTTATTAAAAAACTGGTGATTGTAACTGTTCTCAACCAAACATAAGCGCTGAATTCCAGCAACATTATAGATGCCCTGATCTAGGGATAGGGCAACGGCTTACCTGTAACCTCTTGGAATAGAGATTCACCTCATCGACAATTCCTTGGTACCGTTCATGGGCAGCCATGGGCGGGATGCTGAATCCATCTATCTACACTAAGGAAAACAAAATTATCAGGTAAATAGTTTTTCCATTTCATTGTGTGTAGCCAGATGGACTCAAGACTAATAAGATGAACAAAAGCTACTCCCGAATGGGGCGGGAGGCTGCCCGCAGTCCAGTTAGCACCGCCCTCACAAAGGCTGCGTCTCCTCGGGCTTGGATGTCCAGGCGACTTAATCGGGAGAAGGTATGTAGGGAGGGCCACGTTGCTGCTCGATAGATGTCGATGGGAGACAGTAGCTTAGCTTCCGCCCAGGATAATGCCTGGGCCTTAGTGGAATGAGCTTTAACCTAAAGGGGTAAAGGCTTCCCTGCCTCTACATAAGCTCCCGTGATCACTTCCTTGATCCAGCAAGCTATGGTAGCTCGCAAAAGCCACTTTGTTTTGTTTCCTTCCACCGTGAAGAACAAATAAGCGGTCCATCTTGCGGTTCTGAACATTCCAGATACTGTACTAAAATCCTACTGACGTTTAAGTGGCATAGGAGGCGGTAGCCTTCCATGTCCTTGTGACTATCTAGAAACAGTAAGGAAATGAACTGGTTCAGGTGAAACTCCAAGACTACCTTTGGTAAGAAGGAAGGAACAGTGCGAAGCTGTAACATTCCTGGAGTAAACAGAGGAACTGCTCTGACATGACAGCACCTGTAGTTCAGAGATGCAACGAGCCAAGCATATCGCCACCAAGAATACAGTCTTTAGCATTAACAGGCGTAGAGACAGACTGCGCTGCGGCCGAAAGGCCCTGCTAAAAAGTCCAATACTAGATTGAGGTTCCATAGGGGGACTAGACACTTTAAGGGTGGTCGGAGGTGTTTAACCCCTTTTAGGAAACGGGCCAAGTCCAGATGCATAGACAGACAGGCTCCGTTCACCTCACCTCTGAAACAGGAGAGAGCAGACACCTGGACCTTCAAGGTGTTGAGGGACAACCCTTTGATCAAGCAGTCCTGTAAAAATTCCAGAATCATGGGGATCTTGGATGTCAGAGGGGGCAACCCACGTTCCTCGCACCAGGCCTCAAATATTCTCCAGATCCACATGAATGCCAGGAAGTCAACAACTTCTACGCATGGATCAAGGTGGTGATTACTGCCATGAATATCCCCGCTTCGTCAGGCAAGCCCTCTCAAGGGCCAGATCGTAAGACAAAACAGAGTTGGGTCCTCGCGAAGGATCGGACCTTGTTGGAGAAGGTCCCTGTATGGAAGGAAGCACAAGGGACTCATCACCAGAAGCCTCCAAGTCTGTATACCATAGGCATCTGGGCCAGTCTGGGGCCACCAGAAGGACTAATCCTCTGTGGCATTCGATCTTTAGGATGACCTTGCCCAGCAGAGGCCAGAGGGAAGGTGTACAAGTAAGTCCTCCTCTGGCCAGGTCTGGACAAGGGTGTCGATCCCTTGGGAGTGCTGATCACTTCTTTGACTGAAAGATTGGGGGACCTTCACATTGTGAGACTAGGCCAGTAGGTCAATGGATGGGAGGCCCCAGCGATCTACTAGGAGCTGAAAGGCTCTGGTTGACACCATCCATTCCCCTGGATCCAGACTCTCCCTGCTGAGAAAGTCTGTTCTGACATTGTCTTTTCCCATGATGTGGGAGGCAGAGATCCCTTGCAGATTTAACTCCACCTATTCCATTAAAGGGGCTCTATTTCCAGAGACAAGTGATGGGTTTTGGTTCTTCCCTGGTGGTTGATGTAAGATACCATTGTTGCGTTGTCCGACAACACATGACAGCTCGGGCTTCCAGGAGATTTATGTTCCAGCACGCCTCTTCCTTGGTCCATCACCCCTGGGTTGTCAATTCCTGACAGTGAGCTCCCCACCCTCGAAGGCTCGTGTCCATCGTGAGCACTAGCCAGTTTGGTGGGGACAGGCTTACACCCTTGCTTAGATGAACTACCTGTAGACACATCACTGGAGCTGAGAACACATTTCCATTGGTAGATGATGCGGATCAAGTAGTCTTGAGACAGTGGGTTCCAAAGTGACAGGAGGGAGAATTGGAGTGGCTGCATGTGTATCCTCACCCATGGTATTACCTCCAGGGTTGACGCTATCAGGCTGAGAACCTGGAGGTGGCCCCACATCTTGGGGCGCATTATGTTCGTCAAACAGCACTTGGCACATCAGTCCTTATCCTTGAGGGAGGGAGGGAGGAAGACTTTGTCCTGCTTGGTGTCGAACCGGACTCCCTGGTACTCTAAAGATGGGGAAGGCTTGAGGCTGCTCTTGTCCATGTTCATGACCCAACCAAGTCCCTGAAGCAGGGATCTGACCCTGCTGGTCACCTGGAGGCTCTCTTCTAATGACTTTGCCTGGATCAGTCAGTCATCTAAGTAAGGGTGCATCAGGATCCCTTCCCCCCCCCCCCCCCCCACAGTGCCGCTGCCGCCAGAACCACCATAATTTTGGAGAATGTTCTGAGTACAGCTGTCAGGCCAAAGGGCAATGCCCGGAACTGATAATGGTGGCCCAGTACTGCAAAGTGTAGGAAATTCTGGTGGTCTTCACGGATTGGGATATGAAGGTAGGCTTCTGAGAGATCCAGGGAGGTTAAGAACTCTCCCAGTTCTACGGCCATTATAAGTGGATTGATGCTCTTAAGGTCCAGGATGGGGATGAAAGATGGAATAATCCCCTGGGGCGTAGGTACCAGGGTTATAGCCCTCAAATTGAGGAGCCTTATCAACATGGCTTCCACTGCTTGTGCTGGGAGTGGCAAGGTGACATCATGAACATGTCCTGAGGGAAACTGCAAAATTCCAGACCGTATCCTTCTTGTATGATATCCAGTACCCATTTGGCAGACGTGATCTCAACCCACCGCTGATAGCAGAGGAATAGTCTGCCACCTATCTTCTTGTGCCATGGATGGGTCTGCCAAACTTCATTGGGTCGAACCTGAGCCCGAACCAGTTCCCCTTTTTGGTTGTTGGCTCTGAAAGGACTGAGACCTTCCAGAAAGCCGAGATGTCCGAAATGAGTTTCTGTAAGGCCAGTAGCACTGATTGCCCCTGGCACGACCCCTCATGGGTGAGGGGCGCTGGAGACCTTTTATTTTTCGGTAGCCAAGGGACTGGCGATTCACCCCACTTACTGGGCTAGTTTTTCCAATTCGCTTCCGAATAGGAGGGATCCCCTTAAAGGGCATCTTTGTGAGGTTTGCTTTAGAGATCGCATCTGCTGACCAGTTTTGTATCCATAGCCATCTTCTGGCCGCCACCACCGAGGCTACTCCTCTGACCGAGGTGTGAACTAAATCAGAGCTTGCGTCCACTAGGAAAGCCGCGGTGGGCTCCATCGCCTCTCTGGAATGTGCCCCTGAGCTATCTGCCTCTTGAGAGAGAAGCAGACATGAGCGACCTGAAGTCATTGCTGTCACATCAAAGGCTTGCTTAAGGAGGGACTCCAATTGTCTATCGTGCGCATTCTTCAAGGCTGCTCCTCCCTCTACTGGGATAGTTTTTCGCTTCAAAACTGTACAGACCAGGGCATCCACTTTCAGGAAACAAAGACATTCTTTGGCTGCTAGGTCCAGAGGGTACAAGGCCTCCCAGGCCCAACCTCCTTTAAAGCTGGCTTCCGGGGCGCTCCATTCCATGTCAACCAACTCCTGGGTGGCTTCCAGCATTGGGAAATAGCAAGGTGACTTTCCATAGAGACATCAGGATGAGATTCTTCTTTGGTTCGGACATAGGGTCCATGCCGAGAACTCACAGAATTTTCAGGGTCTGGGAGACCAGGGCCAGCAATTCATCTCTGTGGAAAAAACTGTAGCATGGTCCAGTATGGTTCCAGGCCTGGAGGGATTTCCCCGACCTCTAATGAGTCTGCATCCCCTTCATTGTCTGTGGTGTCTGGTTCCCTGCAAGGATACCCTTGGTAAGGTGAGGCACATTCCAAGGCATGCTGATAGAGATGGGAGGACAAGGCCTTCCCGGCTAGGGCTCAGGCCAGGCAGGGGCAGCAGCTGACTGTGCCTGAACAAAGGTTTGAAGGCCCTGAAAAAACTCCACCCAAGAAAAAAAAGGTAGCCGGGTCCATACCTAGCCCAGGAGGAACTGGGGTAGGCGCCGAACTGCCCTCTCTTGAGGAGGGCACAGTCCTGGGATTGCTCAAATCCGGGTTGCTACCATATAAGGTCATGGCTGACCCATCCTCCGACTGGGAGGGGCCGGGCTTGGAAAAGTTCTGAGGGTCCAGCCCTCCCTGGCTTTCCTTACAGTGCTGACAGAAAGGAATCTAGGTCAGAATGTGCAGACCTAATATGGCAGGCAGCACAAAGAGTGTTGTTTGTGCTTCTTTGTTGCTGGAGCCATAGTTCACTGTAGCTTGTGTGTTCAGCCAGCTAGTGCTTGGAGTCGAGCCAACACAAATCCGCCCAGAAGCGTGTAATTATAAGTGTCCGGTTGTGCACAGGTATACATGTGGTTATGCATGCTGGTATGCGCACAGGAGTGTGCAAACTTATGCGTACGTTAGGCGTACAAGGCTGGTCCACACCACGCGTACAGACGGTCAATGGGGAAAACGGTGCCACACCAAACCGCTAGCAAGATGGAACCACCGCGGCCTGCCATGTGGAGAACTGACCAAGCCTGAAGTGGGGCTTAGCCCATCGGGGGACCACTCAACCTGCTCTGAAACCCTTTCCTTAACTGGATCGGGAACATTGTCTGTACGGCGCACCAAGCAAGAAGACCAGAGGAAAGTCTTACCGAAGCCCTTCCACGTCTCTGAACTGGAGGAGTTCTTTCCTTACCTGGGTTCAGTGATTACCAGTTGAGAACAGAGACTGTCTCAAGTTGCGGGGGGAGAGGGCTTAGGCCATCACCGCCATACTCTGCTTCCTGCATCTGCTGCCTTTTAGCTGCTTTAGTAGCAAAGTCCATGCCGGGAACTGGCTACTGGACCAAGGCACACCTCTGAGGGATCTCAGAAATCGCCTCAGGAATTTTCAAATGGGGGAGGGATCTTTAGGTATCACCGCAGGAGAGCAGGGCTCAATCTTTCTCCAATTTAAAGGTAAACTGTTCTTCTTCGAACTAGTACTGCAATTCTGCTAAACACCAATGCTGGTGTGGGGATAGCATGTCCACATCTGCTAGGAGATGGAGAGATACTGAATGGCTCAGGTCACAGCAGGCATATATCTAGGGTGACCCTGACTGTCTCCATATGCTAGCAGGGGAGTACATAACCCATTGGTCCTGAGTCCATCTGGCTACACACTAGGAAAACAAAATCATCAGGTAAGTAATTTCTCCATTTCTTATCATGTACTTAGTAATCTTTGCTCATTTAGAAAACAATTTCATGTTGGCAATCTGGGTTTGATTCTGGATGAAAGCATTCAAAGCTATGGGAATAGAAAATGTCTATCACAGTACGGGATCAAGAAACACTGATAGTCTCAAGAGAAAAATAGTGTCAGGTTGTAAAACGGAACCACAGCCTGTCTTGGTGACAGGATTGTTGCCATGATGGCTGGCTAGATGGGGATAAGGAGAGAGAATAAAAATGTAACAGAGCTCTAGGTATACTCATGAGAGGCTTCTAAGAAAGTAAAAAGTCATGGGATAGGTGGCGATGTCCTTTCGTTGATTACAAACTGGTTAAAAGATAGGAAACAGTAGGATTAAATGGTCAATTTTCTCAGTGGAAAAGGGGTAAACAATGGAGTGCCTCAGGGATCTGTACTTGGACCGGTGCTTTTCAATACATTTATAAATGATCTGGAAAGGAATAAGCCGAGTGAGGTAATCAAATTTGCACATGATACAAAATTATTCAGAGTAGTTAAATTACAAGCAGATTGTGATTAATTGCAGGAGGAACCTTGTGAGAGACTGAAAAATTGAGCATCCAAATGGCAGATGAAATTTAATGTGGATAAGTGCAAGGTGATTCATATAGGGAAAAATAACCCATGCTATAGTTACACAATGTTAGGTTCCATATTAGAAGCTACCACCCAAGAAAGAGATCTAGGCGACATAGTGGATAATACATTGAAATCGTCGGTTCAGTGTGCTGCAGAAGTCAAAAAAGCAAACAATGTTAGAAATTATTAGGAAGGGAATGGTGAATAAAATGGAAAATGTCATATTGCCTCTGTATCGCTCCGTGGTGAGACTGCACCTTGAATACTGTGTACAATTTTGGTTGCTGCATCTCAAAAAAGATATAGTTGAAATGGAGAAGATAGAGAAGAGCGACCAAAATGATAAAGGGGATGGAACAGCTACCCTATGAGGAAAGACTAAAGACGCAAGGGCTGTTCAGCTTAGAAAAGAGACGGCTGAGGGGGGATATGATAGAGGTGTTTAAAATCATGAGAGGCCTAGAACAGGTAAATGTGACTTACTTACTCTTTCAGAAAATAGAAAGACTAGGGGGCACGCCATGAAGTTAGCATGTAGCAAATTTAAAACTAATCAGAGAACATTCTTTCACACTCAACGCACAATTAAACTCTGGAATTTGTCGCCAGGGGATGTAGTTAGTGAAGTTAGTGTAGCTGGGTTTAAAAAAAGATTTGGACAATTTCTTGGAGAATTCCATTACCTGCTATTAATCA
Source organism: Rhinatrema bivittatum (assembly GCF_901001135.1). Taxonomy (NCBI): domain Eukaryota; kingdom Metazoa; phylum Chordata; class Amphibia; order Gymnophiona; family Rhinatrematidae; genus Rhinatrema; species Rhinatrema bivittatum. Next base: position 173,978,527 of record NC_042619.1, on the reverse strand, counting down.
AGTTGACTTAGAAAATAGCCACTGCTATTACTAGCATCAGTAGCATGGGATATACTTAGTTTTTGGGTACTTTTAGGTATTTCCCTATCCCCAGAGAGTTTACAATCTAAGTTTGTACCTGAGGCAATGGAGGGTAAAATGACTTGCCCAGAGGTCACAAGGAGTGACGGCAGGACTCGAACCCTGGTCTCCTGGTTCATAGCCCACTGCTCTAACCACTGCATTCTCCCCAAGTGACTTGATGATCTGGTCTAAATCATCCCCGAAGAGAAATTTACCCTTAAAAGGAAGAGATCCCAGGCTTGACTTGGAGGAGTAATCTGCCGACCAGTTACGAAGCCAGAGGAGATGGCGTGCAGAGACCACTGAAACCATTGATCTTGCCAGCACTCATAGGAGATCATTCAGGCCATCCGCTCCGTAGGCTATAACAGCCTCTAGGCGGTCTGCCTGGCTCGCTTCCTCTGGTGGGAGGTCCTGAGAGGTAAGGAGTTGTTGAACCCAGCGAAGCCCCGCTCTTTGTGCCAGTGAGCTACAAATGGTCGCTCGGACTCCCAATGCTGAAACCTCAAATACCCTTTTGAGGTAGACTTCCAGCTTCCTGTCCTGTAGATCCCACAGGGCTGTGCCTCCTGTAACTGGGATAGTTGTCCACTTTGTAACTGCTGAGACCGCGGAGTCAACTTCAGAACCTTAACATCTATAAAGTCCTCGGGGAGAGGGTATAACTTATCCACCGCTCTGCTGACTTTCAGAGAGGCTTCGGGTGTATCCCATTCTCTGGCCAAAAGTTGTAGGAAGGCCCTTGACGGGGGAAGGCCCTTGACGGAGGGCAGAGACCCGCCAGTACTGGGTCTCCCTTCTTTCCCGAGGTGAAGGGTCCCGGCGGATCCTGTGGAGCCTTGATGTCCAGCTCTTGCAGAATATGTGGAATAAGAGCGTCTAACTCTGGAAAATCCGGAGCACACTCGGGTCATCTCCTTCCATCTGTGCGGCGAGAAGGGGATCATCCAGGCCAAGTAGGGGATGATCCAGAGCAGGATCTGGAGCAAGGTCAGCTGTCCTGGGGACTTTGGAAGGCAGGGGTCCGGAGGCTGGCCCATCCTTGCCAGGTAAGGATTATGCATCAGTAAAATAAAGTCTGTGGTGAATGGAGGGGGACCCCGGGGGGGGGGGGGGTAGATTAGAACAGTCTTCAGGCTGTATATGGGGTCCCAGGGGCAGAACCAGCGGAGGAATGTCTGAAAAATCCTCCCAATCTTCTCCTGCCGGCACCTGCATGACTGACTCTGGGCCCAAGATGGCCGACATTCCCGCGCGAAGCGGAATCGAGGCTGGCCCCTGTTGCTGAAGGCACGCTGGAGCACGCGAAGGAAGGCGTCCCGGCGGCTGTGAGGTGCCCGCCCCACCAGGGAGGCACCGCGTGCATACCCCCTCGCGGGATAACCGCGATCCCAATTCCCCACACGCCGAGCATCGGAGGACCCTTGGCATGCTGACATGGGGGTGGGGGGGGGGGGGGGGGGGAGGGAAATGTTGAAAGCCGCGATGAAACAGGGACAGCGCCGCGGGCAGTGGGAAGATGCGTCCGCTTAGCTACTGACCCCGATGAAACAGTGCCAGCAGAGGAATGTGACCTCTCTGCGGCTAGTGGCCCCGGGGAATGTGCGTCTCGGGGCGGAACACGGCGAGGGGGGGGGGGGGGAGAGGTTGAAACCTCTAACATCCACCCCCAGAGGTGCTGAAACGAGAAACCTAGAAGAAAAAAAGGTTAAAACAAAATCACAAAGAACTTACCCCAGCGGGCAGGGAAAGAAAAGTAAAAAGCAGACTAGTTAGAGACAGACCCGTCTGCAAGCCAATAGAAATCACTATGCTTGACTTTTTTTTTTTTTAATAGCTTGATCCATGTAAAGCAATCACAAGAAAAGAAGGTAGAAAGAACAAACTCTCTCCTAGACAGGAGAAGCTAAGGTTCCCCATCTCCTATATGCTGGAGTCAGAAAGATACTGAGGACTCACAGAGGGTGCACTGGTATATAAGGCAGCACCCTCCGAAGCCTTATCTGACTCCATCTGCTGGACAGGGGGGACATAACCCACCATCTGGACTGATCCTGGTACGTACAGGGAATTTGAGTTTTATGCAGTAATGAGATCAATTTTATCTTTTATGTTTGTGGTCTTATGGCTATTTCATGTATACCACCTTCAGCATCACTGGAAAGGCAGCCTCGAAATCAAAATAAGATGTCTATGATGGGTGGTGGGGGGAGGGGAGAGCCCTGCAATATTTTTACCATCCTTTGCTTTTATATGCAAGGCAGATTGATGCTCCAGCCTGGGCAAGCCTGGTAAAGTACCAGCCTCTGAAATTTTTTTTTTTAATTTCTTACCTCCAGCAAGGTTTCATCGCTAGTCCGTCCATGGCTTACTGGAAAAGGTTTACGTCCATCTGTAAGGAATAAAAATGCACACAAAAAGGTAACACAATGAGAGATCATTCCAGACATTTTATTTTCCAATACTTCTTTTCTATTTCATTTAAATACTTGTGCAATATATGAACTAAAAAAAAGTGTTTCCATTTGTTTAAAAAAAAAAAAAAAAGGATTATAAATAATTGAGTTATAGTCACATCTTTGCATTCAGAACATAATATATTACATAATGTTCAAGAGTATGATTTCTTTAATAATCAGTGGATAGTAAGTTTTATAGCAGAAAATCTATAGCTTGATAGACTTGTTCCTTAACAGATTCTCCAAAAGACATTTATATATGATGCTGTTTATACAGAGAGGCAAAAATATCTTTTGTATGTTACATAAATAAGAATCAGGATCCCCCCCCAGCAGAGCGAACCAGATTCTATAATCAGGTAGAAGGCCTGCCATTTAAAGTACAAATATTAACCAAAAAACAAAAACAATATTTCAGAAAACCAGTAACAACGTGGTCCTCCCCTTCCAAGCAGTAAAAAAGAAAGGAACGCAGAGAGACAAAGGAAAAACAAGGGAGTTTCCAAAGGTAACAAATCAAATGAAACGGCTTTAATAGAGATTTAAAAACCCATCAGTTATATATGCATCAGCATTAAATGACTTAAGGCTCTGAGGAAGAGGTTATCGGCCTTCAGGCCTCTATAAAAAGACTTCAATTATTCAGGCAGGAAAAATATGAAACATTCATTACCCTCTCTTGATTAGACATTTACAAGGATAACTTCTAAGTACAAAACAAAAACCTAACAATACAATTTCTTCCTGAAAGCTAGAAAACCTTTCCTATTAACTTGGGTAGCTTGAGCAAGATCGCAAAAAATCCTCACGAGCTGACCATAAAAAAAGAAAAGAAAAAGAGAAGAAAACTTTGAGCATTACATTACTCAAGTCCACAGATGAAATAGAGATCAGCAGGATACTCCACTCGCCTGTGCGCGCGATACAGTATTTAAATGAGGCCCGGCGGTAGAAACGGGCAAAAGGAGGCGCATGGGACACTAGCGCGTCCCTAGTGCCTCCTTTTTGGCAGGAGCGGCGGCTGTCAGTGGGTTTGACAGCCGACGCTCAATTTTGCCGGCGTCTGTTCTTGAGCCCGCTGACAGCCACGGGCTCGGAAACTGGACGCCAGCAAAACTGAGCGTCCGGTTTTCGACCCAGACAGCCGACTTCCAATTTTTTTTTTTAACTTTTTTTTTTTTTTTTTTTTCTGCTTTTCTGTGCACTTTCCCAGTGCTGGAAGAAATTAGCGCCTACCTTTGGGTAGGCGCTAATTTCTGAAAGTAAAATGTGCGGCTTGGCTGCACATTTTACTTTCTGAATCGCATGCGAATATCTAATAGGGCCATCAACATGCATTTGCAACATGCATTTGCATGTTGAGGGCGCTATTAGGTTCGGCGGGTTGGACGCGCGTTTTCCGCCCCTTACTGAATATGGGGTAAGGGAAAACGCATGTCCAATGGCAGGTTAACAGTGCGCTCCGTTGGCCGATACAGTACTGTACTGTATCGGCCTGTAGGATTGTAAGCCCTCTGGGGATAGGGAAATACCTACAGTACCTGAATGTAAACTGATGTGATATCTCAGATCGAATGTCAATATATTTAACAAACTGAAATATAGCAACTGTCCAAGAATATACGGAAACAAAGGTTCATAATGAGAGGGAACATGAAGCCTGCACATTTATTACTGGACCAGTCAGGAGGCAGGTAATTTCCTACAAGTTCTTAGACATTTTAATGGAAGGTGACACCAATAGCAATATTCTCAAGAGCACGCTCTGCTGATTTCAGTCAATAACCCCAAGCTTAGCTCTACCTGCAGGCAAAGCTCTGATCACAAGTAGGGGCATGCATGGAATAAAAAGTGTTTTGTGTTGCATTGTCATCTCTTTTTGTAATTAGGAAGTTTGTTTCATTTCCCTGTGTATATCTGTTTATATCATTTTAGCACATGCAGTGTTTTAACATGCATACTATACTAACAGCATGCATGAAATGACAAAATTTGGTTCAGACTCCTCATATTCCCTCTTCTCTGCATAAAAAGAAAGTCACAGTTGGTCTTACCTAGCTCATAAAGGTGATCTTGTAGATGAACAAAGGCAATAAAGTGCAGGTCTACTTTTTCATCTATACTTGGTGCCTACAGAAGGGGGGAAGAAAATGCAAGGTGTCATTCAATGTACATTAACACAAACCAGCAACAGCAATGGAGAGGAGCAGCAGCTTTGTTGTTAAGGAAGCACTCAGTCAACAAGCAGTTTGACCAGGGCTCCAAGAACTAAACATTACCAGAATAATGCTATTAGCAGCTTATGCATTAGCCACTTAACAGCACTTACGGGGTACTTAAGCAATGGCTCGAACATTAAATTATGCAAAAGGGCCATGCTACTAAAAAGAGTGAACTGAACAACAAATACACAAGAATAGTGCCTCGTGAAAACAGAGATAGGCCAATTCAGTACAGTGCGCTCCAACCCGTGTTTGGACCAGAGTTTGATGCACTAGCTTTACCCCTTATTCAGTAAGGGGTAATAGCGCATCGAAAACGCACGTCCAACCCCCCTGAAACAAATAGCGCCCGCAACATGCAAATGCATGTTGATGGCCCTATTAATTATTCCCAAGCGATACAGAAAGTAAAATGTGCAGCCAACTTGCACATCTTACTTTCAGAAATTAGCGCCTACCCAAAGGTAGGCGTTAATTTCTCTCGGCACCGGGAAAGTGCACAGAAAAGCAGTAAAAACTGCTTTTCTGTACACCCTCTCACTTAATATCATGGCAATATTAAGTCAGAGGTCCCAAAAGTTAAAAATAATAATAAATAAATAAAATTTTAAAAATAAAATAAAATTAGCCTGTTAGCTAGTTCAGTCAAGGTGGATGCTGCTAGACTCCTGAGAACACTCCCAGCCAGGATTTAAATAAATAAAGCAGTATTTCCTACCCACTGACCTCTCAAAGCAATTACAAAGTGCTGCAGAAAGAGAAAATGAATGGGAGTGCTTGATTGAGCAAAAACCCACACTTGTACTGGAAAAACACTGGTTCACGGAGATGGAATTTCTGTAGTTTCAGAAAACTCTGACCATTGCAACCAAGCAAACAAAGCATAGAGCTTTCCTCTGCCAAATTCCTAAGCTGCTTAAACACAAGATTTCACCTCCTGATCCTTGGCCATATTCTGCCAATAAATAAATTCAGGTAATCTCTGGAGAATGTTTGCAGCATAGTTGGATGGGGCCCCACAGAAACTCTGTGCACAGCTACCTCTCCACCCCCCCCCCCAGACATGGAATGAAAAAGCTTTCCAGAAACATTTTAGAACCTCCAGCACGCCATGCAAGCATCTTGAAAACATACTTACTCTTGATTAAAGCCTAGCAGGAGCTGTACAGGGCCCAAGACAAGTCCATGGGAGCTGATCTACCACCCCCCCTTTTTTTTTTTTTTTTTTTTTTTATACTTAACCCCCATATTCTTCCCTTCTCCATCTTAATATTTTGCCCCCAGTGTTTTCCAAAACCTCTTACTTCAGATTGTCCCCACCCAAACTTGACTCCCCATCTTGGTTTCCTTCTTTTAGGTCTTTTTTTTCACCATCATAAATCACACCATGTTTCCATCCCAGCCCTGTTCTGTAGTTTCACATACCTTCTCTCTCCTTTTAAAATGGCTTCATTATTCCCCTCCCACATATCCTATATCCACAAATGATTTCCTCATGCATTTTTCCTCTTTTGAACCCCTCATCTCCTTGGTCCTCTGCCTCCTCACATGTGCCTAGAACATCAAGTCACACACCTTCACTCTTCCTGTCCATATCCCACTCAACTGCCAAATAGAACTTACACTGCCCACCAAACATCCATAATTCACAAATACTATGCAATCATAGCAAATTCCAAGAATTCAAAGCATGCCATGATTTCCTCTCTCTCAATACTAAGAGCAGCTGATGTATTCCAAACATTAGAAAAGGTGAAAGGAAGGCCAAACGACTGCCAGCATGGTTAAAATGTGAGATAAAAGGCTATTTTAGCCAAAAGAACTTTCAGCAATAGAAAGATCCAACTGAAGAAAATAGGGGAAAAAAAAGCATAAGCACTGTCAAGTTAGATGTAAAACACTGAAAAAAGGCAGGCAAAGAAAATTGAAAAGAAATTGGGTGTAGAGACAAAAACTCAAAAAACCTTTTTCCTAAATGTAGCTGAAGCAGGAAGTCTGTTGGACTGTTAGATGATCAAGGAGTTATAAGGTCACTTAGAGAAGACAAGGTCATAGCAGAAAGTCTAAATTAATTCTTTGCTTCGGTGTTTGTGCAAGAGAATATTGAGATATCTGTGCTAGAAACAGTATTTAATGGTGATGATTCAGAAGAACTGAAACAAAGCATGGTGAACCTAGATGATATAATAGGGCCGACTGACAAACTAAATAGCAGCAAATCACCTGATCCAGATAGTTTATACACCAGAGTTCTGAAAAACTCAAAACTGAAATTGCAGATTACTAGGAATTTGGAATTTGTCATTAAAAAATATTGCACTTTAAGATTGGAGAGTGGCCAATGTGATGTCAATCTTTAAAAAGAACTCCAGGGGTGATCTGGGAATCTATAGACCAGTGAGCCCGACAATGCTGGGAAAAAATAGTAGAACCTATTCTAAAGAATATAATCACAGGGCATATAAAAAGACATGATTTAATGAGACACAGCCAACATGGATTTATACAAGGGAAGTCTTGCTTTATCAATCAAGGGATTAATAAATGTGGATAATGGTGATCCAGTGGATATAGTGTATTCGGATTTTTAGATGGCAGTTGACAAAAGTCCTGAGAAAAATAAAATATAGGATAGGAAGCAATGTCCTATTGTGAATTGCAAACTGATTAAAAATTGGAAGCAAAATCATAAAAATGTATCAAGAGGCAATTGTGATTTTTGATTGTGACTTGGTTTCATTATCTGATTGTATTTTGCTTCTTCCATTTTTTGTATTGGTTGCCTCTTGAATAAAGAAAGCTTAAAAAAAAAATAGGAAGCAGACAATAGGAATAAATTATCAGTTTTTTCCAGTGGAGAAATGTAAACAGTGAAGTGCCTCAGGGATCTTTACTGGGATCGATGCTTTTTAATATATTTAGAAATGATCTGGAAAAGGAAAGAACGAGTGATGTGATCAAATTTGTAGATGACACAAAATTCCGAGTAGTGAAATCACACACAGATTATAAGAAACTGCATGAAGGCCTTGCGAGATTGGAAAATAGGGCATTCAAATGGCAGATAAAATTTAATGTGGACAAGTGCAAAGTGATGTGCATTGGGAAAAGTAACCCACACTAATTGTATGATGTTAGGATCCATATTAGAAGTTACCACCCAGGAAAAGGATCTGGACATCACTGTGAGTAATACTTTGAAATCCTCAACTCAGTATGCTGTAGAGACAGTTAAAGAAAGTATTAGGAAAAGAACGGACAATAAAACAGAATGTCATAGTACCTCTGTATCATTCCATGGTTTGACTGCACCTTTGAATAAATGTGTGCAATTCTGGTTGCATCTTAAAAAAAAAAAAAAAAAAAGATATAGCTGAACTAGAAAAGGTACAGAGAATGGCAACCAAAATGATAAAGGGATGGAATGATTCCCTTATGAGGAAAGGCTAAAGAGGTTGAGGAAGACAGCTGAGGGGGATATGATAGAGGTCTATAAAATCATGAGTGGAATAGAACAGGTAAATGTGAATCAGACACTCCATGAAGTTAGTAAATAGCACATTTAAAACAAAAATCAGAGAAAATTCATTTTTCACTCAACCCACAATTAAATTCTCAAATTCATTGCTAGAGAATGTGGTAAGGGCAGCTAGTGTAGCTAGGCTTAAAAAAAAGGTTTGTACAAGTTCTTGGAGAAGTACATAAACAGTTATTAACTAGATAGACTTGGGAAATGCCACCGTTTATCCCTGGGTGCTAACAGCATTGAGATCTATCTACTGTTTGCCATTCTGCCAGGTACTTGTGACCTGGATTGGCCACTGTTGGAAACAGGATACTGGGCTTGATGGACCCTCAGTCTGGCCCAGTATGACAATTCTTATGTTATGTTCTTGTGACAAGAATGCCTCCTTTAGTCCGTTTACCTGATTTTATCAGACATATTAGAGCTGCAAGATCTACCAAGAGTGGATGAAGATATCAGGCCAGTAAGTGAAGACAGGCTTGCTGCCTATGACACGCCAATTGAGATGGAGTGTTTTACTGGCTCGGCTCACTTTCCTCCACATCTGAGCTTCTAAACACAGGCAGAAGCCTCCCCTGAACTTGCTCATGATGGAGGAAAAGGGCGACAAGTATCCAAAGCAGAAGTACTGGAACCTGTCCATATTTTTGCCTAGCCCCATCCTCCTCTCTAAATCCCAGCCATCACAGCAACAACCTTCAGCAAGGGGGTCAGTCAGTCAACGAGTGGCTCTCTTTGTAAGAGGGCACTCATGCACACACTGGCTCTTGCAGTCCTTCTACCCCCTCACGCCCAGAGTATTTCCTTAAGCATGCGTTTTCATGCAGTGGAGAGTGGCCTTTCACAAAGTCTATTTCTGGCCTTCTGCATGGATATAAAAGGTACATCTGCTCTATGCAATACTGGATAAGACTGAACTAGTAATAGCTGTCTTTGTCTAAAGAGAAGTTTAAAGAATGCAGCCACGGAACCTGTGTTGTGATGGAAGAGCACAAGGCATCCCGACAATGGAGGGTAGGATTATTGGTGGGGGGGCTTTCTAAGGCCTTGTGTGTTCATAGAAAAGGTACCGATACGCATAACATTTCTTTTTTGTAAAACACACCCCATGAAAAGCTTTAGTTCATAATATTGTTTTCATTGGTTCACAGGGGGACAAGGGGGGGGGGGAGGGGGAGTCATAGCCATCACACAGAGGTCAATACTGTAAAGCTTCATATATATAACCGAGTTCTCAAAAACCAAGGTCAAGTTTAAAGTTCAAAAATCAAAACACCTCTAAAATGAGACCCTCCATTCAGTAGACCTTAATCCATTTGCTTAACAGCTGTTCCCATATTTTCTTTGATGAATGCTAACCATTAATTATGTCCCATCTCTTTAATCATAGGTCTCACTTATTTTTTAAAATACATTTTTGGAAATTAAAAGATGTGACCTAAACTTAAATGTGTTGAAAATTACACCAGACATAAAAAATTGTAACACTTATCTTATTTGAATTTTGCATTCATAATGGTTGCTTGACATATGCCACGTTTTAATTTACAACGCTAGATCACTTTCTTCTACTGCAACTTTTTATATGTACAAATTTTTTTTTCAAAAAGTGAGACCTATGATTAAAGAGCATAATTAATGCTTAGCGCTCCTCAAAAAAATATGGGAACAGCTGTTAAGTGAATGGATTAGACTCTACTGTATGAGGGTTTCATTTTAGAGGTATTATAGTTTTTGGACTTTAAATTTGGCCTTGGATTTTGATTATGTTATATTGTTTATATTATGGTATTTTTTTGGTTCATCTAGTGTGATTATAACTGAGTTACCGGCACACAATTTGTTGTTCAAATGAGTTTTCCCCTGCCGACTGCATGGATCTTGTGCGCATGGCTGTGAACGTACAAAATTTATCCAGACAAAAAAAAAAAACAGGTGTCGATAGAGGCATTCTGGAGGCTAGGCAAAAAAACTTTGGCCAGTGAGTACACAGAGCACGCGTATTGGGTACAATTACATGCCCAGGCCTAGTTGGACAAACTGTTATAACTTTCTTTATCCAGGTTGAATATCTGTGGAAAGTTATGCACACAATTTACCCAGATAAATCTGCCGCTCATCAGCAATCTGAATACTGACCTCACAGTGATCAAAATTCAAGGTGCACAAGGTTCTCGAAAGAACAAAGGTCTGTGGCCTCTGGCCAAGGACTGTTGCTAGGTAGGAGAAATCTGGCCCGAAAAGGGAATATAAATAAGAGAAACCCCCAGATACTTGCCAATTAAGGTTCATAGTGTCATAGCCCAAGACTGGAAGATTCAGACTAAACTGCAAGCCGAAAGGAGAAGGAAAACTGTCCAGCCAAAGAACAAAAAAAGGGCTTCCATGAGGACTGTGTAATACATAATATGATGCTTTGTGCTGCCCCGTCCATGCCCACTTGAAACGGCCATCAAAAAAATAATTATATTCTGAAAAGTGGCCAAATGTTTTTAGCTTCATGCCAGGCCGATAGCAGCAAGTCAGGCAGGATCAATGGCTCTCTCTCTGCCCTTTTCCTAAATGTGCATGACATTAGGGAAGAGGGGACGTTTCCTTGAAGGAAAAACAAAGGAAGAGATACAGAAATGAAAAAGAAATGAGAGCAAGACAAGGGCAAGGCCTGCAAACACTGACAACTGCCCGTAACTGCAATCCTATTTTAAAACTCAAGAGTGTGAATATTTATAGTTATGACAGGGCTTCCAGTGGGATTTCATGAAATAAAGGCCATAATTAAAAAATAAACCTCCTTACCTTACTTCACCTCCTGGCTTCTTACTCAGAGAGCTACCTCTGGTTCCAGAGGTTACCGGTTCAAAGCCTCCTGTGCCTGACATTAGTACTACAGATGAGTCCAGATTCCTGGGTTTTGCTTCTCTGCCAGCAGATGGAGACAGAGAAAGTTTCACTGACAGTGTATATAACCCAATGTGCCACCTGCAGTCCCCCTCAGTATTGACCTGTACCCAAGCCAAGATGTCAGCAACCATAAATGTATAAGCAAAATTTCTAAGCAAACTCCCTACCCTCCGAGCCGGAAGGTAGTGAAGTAGCCCAAAAAGACAATAGAGAACTTGTTTGCCAAATTTAACATAAGTGAACAGCATTGAAAACCTCCAACAACTTCACAATACATGCAAAGCAACAGTATGAGCAGCATACTCTCCCCCCCCCCCCCCCCAATAAATAGGTGGGTCACTGGACTGATCTGTGGTATTACAGGAACAAAAATTAACAGGTAAGAACCAATTTTCTTTTCCCTGTACGTACCCAGATCAGTCCAGACTCCTGGAATGTACCAAAGCTGCCCTTAACTCGTGTGGGACCTGGAGAGTTCCACTTGTAGAACACACTCACCAAAGCAGAAAGAAGCCAGAGCCCCAACATCCAAGCAATAATGCTTAGCAAAAATGTGTGACTAACCCAGCAGCCACCAAAACCTTTAATGTGGAGACACCTATTGTGAGTCAGCCCAGGAAGTTGCCTGAGAATGTGTCAAGTGTGCCCCTAAACCCCCCAGCAGCGGGCACCCTTTAGAAATGTAAGTCAACTAATCGCTTCCTTCAGCCACCACACAACTGTAGTCTTAAGACGCCTTACTCCCTTCATTGGACCACTCCACAGTACAAAGAGGTGACCTGATCTACAGAACTCATGTGACCTTTAGCTACCTCAGTGATGCATAGCTCCCACCTAAGAGCTTAAGCTCCCCCATGTGAGGCATAGAGGAATCCAAATCTGGAAAAGCTGGAAGCTCCACTGTCTAAGATGGAACACAGAGACTACCCCAAGCAGAAAAGAAGGCACCATGCATAAAGATACCTCAGACATCTGTAGGAAGAGATCTCAACATAATGCCTGGAGCACTGAAATTCTCTTGGCTGAAAAAATAGCCACCAAGAAAATCACTTTAAGAGTCAAGTCCTTAACCGTAGCTCTTTAGTGGTTCAAACCGAGCCTCACACAATCTTCTAAGGATTAGATTCAGATTCCAAGATGGATAAATGTTCCACACCTGAGGAAGCAAGTTCTTAGCTCTCTGAAGGAACCATGTAACATCCAAATGTGCAGACAGATACCCGAGCACTTTACCCCAGAGACAAACCAGTTGCTACCTGGACTCAGAGTTAAAGGCCAATCCCTTGACCAGAAGCTTTCTGCAGAAAAGCCAAAATATGCAACACCATGGCCTGAACAGGCTGAGGCTGCACTTTGTCAACAGCAGACCAGGATTCGAGGATCCTCCAAATTCACACATATGTCTAGGATGTAGAAGGCTGCCTAGCTTGCAATAAGGTGGAAATAACTGCTTCAGATTGTCCCCTCCATCTCAGTCATCTCTTCTCAGAATCAAACCATGAGAGAGAAGTGAGCCACCTGACCTGAAAATACTGGGCCTTGGTGGAAAACAGTTGACTGATGTCTGAACCTCAGGGACCCGTCTATGGTCATGTTCATTAGATCTGGGAAGCATGGTTGATATGGCCACTCTGGAGTTACCAAGGCCACATTGTCCAGATGTTTCTCTATCTGCTGAAATCCCTTGTCCCACTAGAAGCCATGGAGGGTTGACAAAGAAGAATCCCTCTAGTCCATGGAAGCGCTAGTGCTCCGATTCCTTCCGTACAGTGTTCTTTCAGTGGCTGTAAAGCAACAATGCCATGGTGTTGACTTTGGTCAAGATACTCCCATCTTCTGTGAATGAGACATCATTGCCTCCAACAGCTCCCATTCCCCAGGGTCTAACTATTTCAGACTGAGAAAATCTGCTTCAACGTTGTTCACTCTGGCAATGAGAGATCCTGCCAGCTGCTCCAAGTGCTGCTCTGCCTAGAGAATCAACTCCCGGGCCTCTCGAGCCATTGACTGATTCTTGGGTCTGCCTCGATGGTTGATGTAGGCCACAGTTGTCACACTGTCGAATAGGATCCTTATTGGATGGCTGCTTAACCTTGGCAGACAGCAAGCAACACAAAATGCACCACTTTCATCTCTAACCAACTGACAGATTATGAGGCCTCCTGTTTCAACCACTGGCCCTGTGCAGACTGATCTTGCCACACCACCCTCCATCTGGAGAGATTTGCATTGGTGATGACTATTACCCAATTCAAAACCTCCAATTTCGCACCACGCTCGAGACTGGTGCGAGTAAGCCACCATGAAAGACTGTCCCTGGCTTCCCACTCTAACAGAAGAGGAAGACGAAACTCTTCCAATAACAGATTCCAGTGGGAGAGAAGAGCCCCCAGCAGAGGCCGCATATGCGTGAATGCCCAAAGCATTAATTCTGATGTCGATGCCATAGAATCCAGGACTTGTAATATTCCCAGACTCTGGGTACTGAAAGCTCTAGCTGAAGTCTAATCTGACTCTGCAATTTCAGCAATCTTTCTCCGTGAGACACACTCTATACTAGCATGTCGAACTGAGCTTGTAGATATCCAGAGTCTAAGAGGACTAAATGTCTCATTGCTAGGTTCATCACCCATCCTAGAGATTTCAAGCACATCAGTACTTTTGGTACTGATTGACAGAGGTCCTCTGATTTTGTACAAATGAGCCAGTTGTCCAGACATCCTCCTTTTACAATGCAGCTGCCCTCACCAACATCACCTTGGTGAAGGTATGTGGAGCCATCTCCAGCCAAAGGGAAAGGCTCAAAACCAAAAATGTTCCCTTAGGACCATAAACCTCAGCAATCTCTGGTACTCTGGCCCAATGGCTATGTGCAGATACGCCTCTGTCAAGGAACTCTCCCTTGTGTACCACCACTATGATGGACTTCAGATTTTCCATGCGGAAACAGGGAACCTAGAGAGCCGCATTTACCTTTTTTAAATCCACTCTCTCTTGAATTATATTAGGGGGGGGGGGGGAGGGGGAGTAAAAGGATGCTTAACTTAAAATTGACCTCCATCCACAATAAGCATGTTCAGGATCTGAGCCTAGAAACTCAGCAAAATGAAAAAAATCTGAGCATTCCCTTGAACAGCCTCCCTGTGGCATTTGCCCACCATGACTGATAAATGGGAGGCCTGAGTACACGATCCCTACATAGTAGGTTGCTTTGCCTTCTCTGGTTCCCCTGCAGAAAGGCCTGCAGGCCCTGGAAACACTCCACCCAGGAGGAGGAAGGATCTATACCTGAGCCCACAGGCCCAACCTTACTCTCTCCAAACCTCTCTCAAGGAAGATTCTGCCCTTGGGAACAAGCGAGGAGGAGAAAGACCATTGTCTCGCCTCCCACTCCACTCCGCTCCAGAGACACCATACACCGAGGGGATGTTCCAACATAGGCAAAAGCGGTAATAGTCAAATCGCTTTGAACATCTACATAGCACCGACACAAATGGAGAGTGTGAGGACTGAATTACTATCAGACTGCAAGCTTCACAAATAGCAAGTTCCTCCGTTGTCTCATGGGGGATGAGGGATCTGGACCACCAGATGTGCACTCCACGGACCAAGCAATCAGAAGGGTCACCAATCACCAATCCCCTGTTCCTCCACCTCAAACCGGGGGGAAAGGGGGGGGGGGGGGGGGATGGTCCCACCAGGACCTCACAACCCCCTGGGAGGATCCAGAAATTGTATCTTTTCTTCTTTTTTTTCCCTCTCTCGTCACACTGCAGGTTTTACACCATCTACCATCTGCTGGAGACAGAAATACTGAAGGAATGCAGGTGGCACATTGTGTTATGGTCAGTGTCAGTGAAAATCTGTCTCCATATGCTGGAAGGGGGGGGGGGGGGGGGGAAAACCCAGGAGTCTGGACTGATCTGTGTACGTACAGGGAAATTGCATTTCTCTTTCTCTGGTGTGCCGCACTGCTCTCAGAGTCTGGTTTCTCAGATGTTCCTTTCAGTTTTTGTGGAGGAGCCGCCGAGGAGTTAGAGCAGCAGGCAATGAACGGAGAGACCAGGGTTCGAACCCCTACTGTTGCTCCTTGTGCAGTCACCTCACCCTCCATTACCTCAGGTACAAACAGGAAGAATAACTTTAAAACAGCTGTGTGCATTTATGTGTGGATATGGGCGTTCAAAAATCTACTCCTGCATTTTGATATGATATGCGCAGGTTATAAAATACGTGGAAAATGTACCCTGCAACCTGTGTACATGTAAAAAAAAAAAACAAAAAAAAAAACACCCCAAAAAACCCCATAACACACGTAAATATATATATTGCACTTATTCGGACAAGCTTCAATTTATCAGGCCAAGTCATAAAAGTGATACTTTGCAGCTTCTTAGATAAATTGGAACTTGTCCAGATGAGTGCCATTACTTAGCTGGATAAAGTGAAATTTGTCCAGACAAGTGCCGCTTTCAAGATTTATCCAGCTAAGTAGCAGCAACACCCCCCCCTACTTAGCCAGATAAAATCAGAATAAGTAGCGTACAACGGCTATACTCACTTCTAACTAAAAATAAACGTGTGGAGATGTTACCCGTGCAATTTACATGCATTCATTCCCCCCCTCCCCCCCCCCCCGCAAGTCCGGTTTTACGTGTGCAAGTCAGGAGATGTTCTAACATGCGCACGGCGATGGAATTATCAGTTTTACCTATTAGTCTCCCAATTCGCCCAATCCACAGGCAGGTCATTGAGACCCTCCTGGCTCTTCAGCCTCAACTCCCTGCATTTCACTCACTCAGTCACCCCCCCCCCCACCCAGTCAGGATTTCATTTTTACTCTAGAAATAGCGCAGGAGTAAAAACAAGTGAGTAAGCTGCCAAATTGCTTATCAAATAGCAACTTACATGCATAAAAGGTTGGCTCTACCCTGGCCCACCCCCCTTTTTTTTTGTTTTACACGGGTTTATACAAAATATTAATGCGCAAATTTTGAAAATTCACTTTTTAAGATTGTCAACCCTCGTGAGTCAGGGAAATACCTTCAATACCTGAACTTAATCTGCTTTGAAATGCCTGAAAGGCAGAAAATAAAATATAAAGAACATTTATATTTAACAATTATGTTGCAACTAATTAAGCCATGTTTATGAACACTGAGCCTGAGAGAGAGCGGGAAAAAAAAAAAATCTCGCTCTTTGTTGCAAGCAATTGGTTTTAATCCCATGTTGGACAACTGAAAGAGAAACAGATGGCTTACAGATGGGACGCTTATGTGCAAGTAGCTATATCTTATCTTTTCATTTGAGACTCCAAAAGACCTAATGATAACTTCAAACTAACTGCCTGGCAAAGTCTGAAATGTGGTGAGCGAAAGATCAGAGCTTGCTCTGTGAGAAACAATTCAAGATGAAAGGCACACTAGCAGAGAGCATTCCCCTGAGAAATCCTGAAAATCAGGCAAATTAAATCTTTCATGAAAAAAAAAAAAAAAAACCCAGCTGATGGTTAAATGATTTAAGACTTTAAAACGTTACAACTAGAGCTGCATTCTTGAAAATTACACCCTGGTGGAATTATTGGCCACTTTGAAGTATCATTTTAATCTGGTCATTTCAAAAAGGATCCATCTATAAAGAAACCCCCCCCCCTCCAAAAAAAAAAAAACCCCCAAAAAAACCAGAACACTTCATGTGACTGCAAACCAAGAAACAATTTAGTTCCCTCTTAAGAGATCACAGACCCAGCCGCCCTCTGACCTTCTGTCAGAGCCAGTTAGGAAAGTGGCAAAGGAATGCACACGCAAGTGATCAGGTTTGGTTGTGTATATAAAAGAAAAAAAAAAAAAGGGGAAGTTAGAGCCCTCTATTCTTAAGTGAACCTTTTGCAGTCAAAACGTGAGAGGCTTGGCATGTTTGCTAGAAATACCTATCAGGATCCATAGCTAGCAGAGATACAAACAGCATTCGTAAGACTGCTGAAACAGAAAGATGAGGCGGAGTCAACATGTCCTAGTCTAGTGAGGGACAAGTCTCCTGGCTAGAAACCAAGTAAGCGAATTCTGGAAATTGAGTGAGCCTGGCAGAATAAGATTTTAGATGTCAATGCTTGTGAAGTACATGCTCATAGCTACATGACTGTAATGGGGGGAGTGGGCAAAGAAGAATGACTTCTCTAGCCATTAATCAGGAGCAGAGAAATCACCCAAAGGTTTTTAAAATAATTAGGAGCCTTTCTGGGCTGGAATACGGACAGCGCGACAGGATTATTGATAGCCTATCCAGTGAAGATTTTGTTATCCATTTTGACAGCAAGACTGCCACCATTAGGGAAGATGCTACTTCATGTCCTACTCTACCTCGTGCTCTGCCAGGGCTATTCATGAGATTACTGCAATCACCTCTTGCACTTTGAATGTTTTTACCTCAACTGAATACCTAACTGATTTTCAGAAGCAGACAGATGGAAGCAGGTAAACTACTGGATTTGATAAAAAAGTTTCTTTTTTTGTTGTTTAGATCCGATACTATCTGGGTTGTTGAAATCTGAAACTGGGTCTCCTGCCTATCTTTGTGTTTTATCAATTTTAGCTTGGAGCAAGGTATGTGGCTGCTGCTTTAAAAGTAGCGACAATTCAACAAATATTAAAGGACAAAACACTTTGACCCCACTGCGATGGATAAGTATCAAACATATCTAATCTCCCCTTTTCTAGGTAAAATCATGGAAAAGGTAGTTTATCATCAGATTAAGGATTTTATAGCAGAGGAATAATGACTTTTCCCTGCCAATCAGAGTTTCGCCATGGACACAACAGAGGCTGACCTCTTGCTCTATTAGATGGGATAAGAATGCATGTGGACAAGGATTTTGGATTCCCTACTCCTATTGTTAGATCTTTCCACGGCATCTGACACATTCCCTCCCACCAACATCCCCTTTCTAACCTATCCTAATAACCAGCTAGAAATACTTACTCGCTTCGCTTTAGCTTTCCCACCCACCACTTACAAAATAACTAGTTAAAGTGTGGAGAGTGTTGGCAATTTCTGGCACTGCTTGAAATGGTTTGTGTCTCTTCTATTTGGATGCACACAATGGGTGTGCTTGGAAACTCAATGTTCATCTACAAGATCTCGTTGCGGGGTTCCCCAGAGCACAGTCCTTTTGCCGCTACTTTTCAATCTGTATTTGGCTCCTTTAGCTGTACTAATCCAGGGGTTTGGATTGGGTTGCCAGGATTCTGTTGATGTCATTCAACGGGCTGCTCACATTGGACCTGGCAATTTCAAAAGTGAATGATTGAATCCTGCATCTGATTTGGTGTGAACATCAAGAGCCAAACGGAGCACCTTTAAATCTGTGGCTCTACAGACTCAACTGCTGTGGGAGGGCTCTTGCTGTGCTTCCTGTTTCGGGGGCAACTCTGATTCCAAAACTGTTTGCAATCTAGGGAGAAAGACTGGATTCAAGGCTCTCTATGCAAAACAGGTTGCCTCAGTAGTTTAAAAGGGCCTGGTTTGAGCCTACAGCAGATACGCCAGCTTCGGTCCTGGTTCCAGGGCATCACTTGCGATAGTTTTAAGTGCTTTCAGTGCCTCCAAAATACAATGGCAAGGTAACTGATAGGGACAATGAAATCGGACCATATTACAACAATGGTCTGCATCTTTCTAAGAAATGCATCTTGATGCAAAAGGGGAATGGCTCAGATCACACTGACAAAAGTTGAGAGACTTGGTTGAATCAGGTTGTCACCCCCCCAATAAAGTACTTGGAGAAACAGACAGAAGGTGAGAATCGCATAATGCTGTATGTAAAGAACAAGGAGAATAAAGTGGGTAAATAAGAGTATATACAAAAGGGAAGACCAGCAAAAGCATATCCGGGAGAACATGTATAAGCTTTCATGGTCTGGGGTGAACAAAATCCCAGGCATGGAGGCCCTAATGGAAAAAGCAGATTTGAATATTGGTAATATCACAGAAACAAGGTATAAGGAGTCACATTATTGGGATAGAGCCTTGCTAGATTGTTCTGTTCAGGAAGGACAGGGTAGATAGGAAAAGGAGAGTTAGCAGCACTTTGTATAAAAGCAACACCACTAAAAACTGAAATATAGGGGGTATAGGGGAAGGGAAAACGACTGGTAACTAAAGGCCAGTAAGCCTGACTTCTGATGGATACATTAATGGAGTCATTACTAAAGGAAAGAAAACAGTGGAACCACTATCGACTCTTGGGGGAATTCTGCACCAAAAAAATAAATTCTGCATACTTTATATTGGTCAAAATTACACACTATATGACCGTCTAAGTAATACAGAAAAAATGTAATACAGAAAAAATGTTTTAGTTAAGATGCAGAGTTCTAACTCCCCTGGCCAGTCTCCTTTCACTTTGCCCTCTCAGGCCCCAGCTCCTCCACCTGCCACCATTGTTACCCTCTCCCTCTAGGCCCAATCCCTTCCACTCTATCTCCACTCCCACAGTTTGACCCCCCCCTCTCTCAGTACTGCCCCTCACACAGGCACTCTCTCACACGCACTCCCTCTTTCTAGTGCACATACACACTCCCCTAATACAGGTTCCCTCTCTCTCTTGCACACATACACACCCTCATTTAGGCTCTCGTGCACATCCCCATCATATAGGCTCTCTCACACTCCTGCACATTGGCTCCCTCTCTCACAAACAAGCACTCTCATACCTTTTTACACACATCAGCTCCCAATCTGAATACCCATACACACTTTTTCACAATTTCCTTACATAGGCTCCCTCTCTAAGGCACCCATATCCACGAACTCACATTTGCTTTACTCTCTATATCACACCCCAGGCTCACAGTCTTACACACACACAGATTCACTCTCACCGGGGCCTGCTCCATCTTCACTGCGAGCAGGAAAGCCTCTGGCTCCTTCTTCGCCACAAGTGGGCTGGCCTCCACTCGCAGCATGCTGGGGCCTGCTTCGTTGTCGCTGTGAGCGGGGACAGGATCTGCTCATGGCATGCAGGGGCCTACCAAATTCTGCGCAGAAAATGGAGAATTCTGTGCTCCACAGTAGCACAGAATTCCCCCAGGACTAAAGTAACTCAGCAGCTCAAGGGAGTATTTTTTATTTTAACCAAACGAAGACTGAAGCAAATAAAAACGATCAATTTCTTTGCCCGAGTGACATCTGAAGAGGTGGTTTATGAAGTCTGAAACACTCATGTGCAACAGCATGTTTTTGCTTTTGTTTTATAAAGGTAATAAAAGCTACAAGATTTCCAGTTTAGCAGGCTGGCCAAAGAATTAGGTCAGGGGTGAATGGTGTACTTTGATTTCAGCAAGGCTTCCAACACTGCTCCACACAAAAGACTCATATATGAACTGAACAGATGAGGGAAGAGTCCTAAGAAGGGACGTTATCAGTGGAGTGCCTCAGGGATGGGTCTTGGTTCCAGTTCTGTTCATCTCTCTCTCTTTTTTAAGACAAGTGATCATGCAGAGAGGTTAGGACAGCTTCGGCTCTTGTGGATGATACTAAAATCTGCAACAGTGTGGATACTCCAGGTAGAGTAGAAAAATAAACAGTAGTCTAAGAAAACTTCGACAAATGTTTGAGAGTTTGATGAAGATTAACTGCAAAATATGTAGAGCTACCGAAACCCAAGCAATACATGATGAGGGAGGGATACGGGTATGTCCTAAACAGGAAAAAGATCATACCCGATGATTCAAAAGCTGTAAAACTGTGGGACAAGGCAGAGACAAGAGCCAGAGGAATGTGAGGGTGTCCTGGGTGGGCTAATACTGGAAGAGAAAAGGAGTTGATATTACTGGTTTACAGATCATTAATGAGACTTCATCTAAGTATTGTGTCCAGTTCTGGAGGGAAGGAGATAAGACAGACACAAATATCTCAAAGGTATAGATATTGCAGAAGAAGCAAATATTTTTCCATGCAAAGGATAGTCTAAAACTAGAGATCATGAAATGAGACTCAGAGGGGTAGAACATAAGACAATATTTCTTTGCAGAAAAAGGTGGTGGATACGTAGAATAGCCTCGCAGTGGAGGCCAAAACAGTAACAATTCAAGAAAGCACGAGATAAGCAAAGAGGTTATTTAGATGGGAAGAAGTGAAGGTAAAGTTGAAAATCAGGTGACCTCTGCAGTATTGCAACAGGAAGGTAAAATTAAGCAGACAATATGCCTTGCAGTCTTAGCTGGCATAACATTGTAGGGTTTATGATTCTATGGCAATCTGACCCAGCAAATGCTGGTTTCATATACACATACAGGGAGAGTCATTTTCAAAGCTATTTCCATGGGTAAAACAGCACTTTAGCCTTCCCTTTATGTGTGGGTAAACCTACTCGCATAAAACTACTCAATGCACACTGTGAGGAAGTATTCAGGGGGCCAGGGCTTGTACTCGCGTGCACACATTTTGCATTTTCAGAAATATCCTGTGAAGATGTAGGCGCATAACACAGCGGATGTAAATGTGTGCGGGTACTTTTCCTGGGATAGTCTGTGAAGCGACAGCATGCAGACACATTCACTTTGAAAACTGGTACAAAGTCCTCAGGTATACTTTGCACTAATGCAGTCGTCCCCAAATAAATAGTCATGTGCAATGAAGAGAAGGAAAAAGTTGCTGCGTGGAGATTTTACCTTCTCTCTCACCACTGAGCATCACAAAAACGCCACAAAACTGAAGCATCCTGTCAGTATTTAATAACAAAAATGGAACACGTGGAATGCCCGCTTGCTCACGAAGAAGCAGTGGGTAAGGGATCAGGACCAGCAATTATTTTTTTCTCCAGAAAATGAAAGTTTTACGTTTATGAATCTTTGGATAAACAAACAGTGCTCTACTGTGCCACACACTATTCATTTCTGTAGTGCTACAAGATGTACACAGCAACGTACAGAGGCACACAAGAGACAGTCCCTTCCCTGTGGAGCTTACAATCTGTCTTGTCCAAACAGCCTTCAAAAAACGTTATTTACCGAAAATAAAAAGGTTAAAAATGAACAGGGGATTTAAGATTTAAAAGCTTCTATTGAGTGCATTTTTTAGGCAAGATGACTATGAAATGCCAGGAAGCATGAGCATGCCAATTCAGGAAGGCTATTCCAGGCATACAGTGCAGTGAAGGGCGGAGTGAAGAGCTGGCACAGGAAAAAGGTTCAGATAAAAGCAATTTGCTCAATGAATAGGAGTTTGGGAGAAGGGCTTAGGGGGAAGAAAAAAAAAAAGGGAGAAGTGGCAATGAGGAGCTACAGGGTGAATACACTTGCAGGTAAGTAAGAGAATCGAACTGCATGTGGAAGTGGACGGGAAGCCGAGGCAGAGAATTCAGAAGAGGGATTACATGGCTGTACCAACTCTGGAGGAAGATGATGTTCAGCTGAATTTTCAGCAAACTGTGGTGGAAAGAGCTTGGTTCAGGGGGAGATCAGCAAGGAGCAGGCTTCAGACATCTCAGCCAGCATTTCCCCAACTAGCACGCCATGGCTGTAGGGCAGGTGGGCCATGAAAAAAAGCCTGGCAAGGATTTGAGGCCCAGCTGCAGCCTTCATTTTCTCTCTTTCCTAGCCGGCAGGATATCCTCCCATTGAGGGAGGGGGAGGACTGTCAGACAGTGACACTTATCTGTTGCCGCACTTCCCCCTCTGCAATTGAAACCGCACGGGGGCCCCTGGGGTTTTGCAAACTCTGCTGGTTGCCTGCAGTTCTGACAGTTAAAAGTGCAAAAGGGGTGGAGGGGGGTGAGAAGAGAAAGTGACTGTGCCAGGGGTGGGGGGAAGAGGGAATGTGATGTTAGGGTGAGGGGAGAGGGAAGGGAGAGCGATGATGATGATGCCAGAGAAGTGGGAAGAGAAGAGAAGGTGATGCCAAGGAGTGGGGGAACATAATGCCTTATAGAGTTGGGGGGAGAGGACAAGTGATGATTATGATGCCAGGGATTGGGGGAGAGAGAAGGAAAGAGAAGGCAATGATGATGCCAGTGGATGGGAGAGGGAAAGGAAGAGAAGGCGGCAATGATGTCTGGGATGTTGGGGAGTGAAGAGACGAGAGAAATTATGATGGTGGAGATGATAGTGTTCCAACAAGCAAGTGAACCCTGGGCCAGATGAGCTGTGACACAAAAAAGGATGGGAACCACTGGTCTACTCGGGAGGGGATAACAGTCTGATAAGGGTTTTTCTGGCATATTCAGAAAGGAAGGTACAGATTTTGGTAACGTTAGAGAGAAAGAAACAAATCTTTGTAGCGTTTTGAATGTGTGCGGAAAAGGAAAACAGCACCAAGGCTGTGGGTTGAGGGGACCGAACGGGTGACAGCTTTATCCAGAGTTATGAAGAGGGGGAGCCCAGTTTCGGTGGAAAGTTAAACTCTCAACGCCTGGTAAAAAGCAAGGCCTGGAAGTTAAAAAGCACTCCAGATCCATGATCCACTTGCTATTTTACTGACAAGGTGAAAAAAATGTTTGAAGTATATGACAGTTCCTAATAACCTCCGTGCAGATCCCCTTCAGCCTCATGCAGGCACCTTACCACACGTGAAATGATAAATACTGAGTAAACATCCACAATGATCTGGGCACACAAACGATATAAAAGGCTGGGTGTTGCCCTCTTAAATGCCAACCTTTACAACTAAACGCTTAATGCATGAAATCGGAAGGCGACCCTAGACAGACGACTAAAAGTAGGAGAAAACAATCAAGGGCCAGGAAGGCTTCAATCTCGAGATAAATAAGGACTGCAGCTTTAAGTGGGCTAAAAAAAAAAAAAGCCTTTACCGTACTCTGAAAGAGGAAGGCTGGGTGTGATGGAGGAACTGCTGATACAGGACTGCAGAGCTACCCCTGATCTGGTCAGAGATTCCTTCCATTCTGTGCCCCGGAGGAATGGGTGACAGAGGGGAACCCAAACCTCAGTTAATGGGACTCCAAAAATCAATTCAAATGGCGTAATGCCGGTTACCCACAAGAACCGCAGGCAGGTGTCCCACCCCACCCCCCACCATACACACAAGTGGCAACTCTTGCAAGGCAGCTTACACATCAAAGTACACTTCAGCCTCAAAAATCCTATAATTAGAAGCCGTAATCAAACCTTGGGATGCAACACACCACAGCTGGAAAGGCTTCATGAAATACCTGCTCCCAGACTAAACAAGTTTAACCCCTGCTGACTTGTTAGGGCAAGCCGAGAAGAGTCTTCATCTCACTGTGAAACAAGTTTGCACGGCACTAAACGCCAAATGCGTGGTGTTCCACGAGGTTCTCTCAGGAAACGCGGCTGCACCGTCTGAACCATGCGCACACACACACAGACCCAGCCTCACCCATGCCGGGCGCTATTATCTTAAAAATAGATAACACTGCTCTCTAATAACAGATGTTATGACCTATGAAAGTAGGATCCTTCAACGGAGGGCTTTAATCAAACCTCATTTGTAAGGAAATCCTGCAGACACAATCTCTAAGAGGGAAAGATAGCAAGGCGGAGTTCCCGCAGGAAAACACTTTTATAAAGTGTGTTGACACTGCAAAGAGCATTCCAGCTCCTTTTTAAAGGCCAGGCTGCAGACTGTTTCCTTCTCAATAATAAAAGTAAAACAAGGAGCAAGAATTAAAATGTCTTACACGAGGGTATCAAATAAGATCAACCTGTAAACTAAAAGAAAAATTTAAATCCAGCATTCCTGATGGCGAGGGCCGTTTAAGGAGATGGCAGTTTTGAGGAAATGATAATCCCCTTCTGCTTCCAAGACATTTCTCCACTAAAAACATTAAGTCACATGGGCATAAATCCTGTAAGAGGCTGCTCGGCCTACCATCTTGCCTTCCCACTAACCTTTAGCTTCCAAAGATTAACATTCAAACAAACCAAGGATCTGCAACCCAAAACATCACTTGAGGCAGATGTTATATCTGGAAACCATAGACAGCAGTTATGCATTCTTTGTTGTGAAGGTAAAAGATCGTATTGAGAGGAGATCATGTCCGTCTGTCCGCACAGCCAAGGAGCAGTGCGGACAGATGGACTTTTGCAAGTCAAATTCTCCAAATACACACCTGCCAGGAGCAATTACATTCTCTCTCTTAAAATGATCTCAAGATAAATAAAAAGTAGAATATTTTTAGTCTTTATTTTCGTACTAAAGATGTTTTGTTCAAAAGTCAAAAAAATCTGGATGCTTCCGGACCTATCCAGAACGCTGCAGGAGCACAGAAAGCTTTTGGCTATGAAACCCGAAGTTCCTTCTTTAGAGGCCACTTGCCTTACCTCTTTTTCCTTGCAAATGTATAATAACCTTAGAATCTGTACAATATTTTTTCTTTGATCCTAATCAGTTACGGAAATTTTTGTATGCCAAGTGTGCAATTGTGATTTCTACTCGCTCTGCCAATTAGGACTTGTTTTGATTGGGTGCTACAAAGCAGATCAATACCATTCTTAATGCTTGGTTATTTGTTTCCTTGGGACTAGCCATGCCCCTCGGCCTTTTCAGTTCCCTCCCACATATTGGCATTATACTTTGATGTACTTGTTTTCTTTTTCCAATTTCCTCTGTATAATTCATGTATACTGCCTCTTTTTTCTTTGTCAAATACATTTTATATTTGATTTAAAATTATAAAGTTAAAAAAAAAAAAATATATATATATATATATATAAATAAAAGAAGAGACTCTTGAGGCCTGCATTCTTCAAGCTGTTTCATGCAATGTCTGGGGAGACAGGGTTAACGCCTGTTTCCATAGGCCTTGATGCCAGGGGGGTGGCCCGCACATGCTTTTATTTAGAAACTGGCTATTCTACATTTAAGAGGCACTTGAAATAGTTTCCAGTGTCTGAGCAGCCTGGATCTGGCAGGGAAGTGAGACTAAAAACTGCTCTTTGCTGGAGGACAGGATCTCTTCATCCCAGGCACTGCTCAGTGTGCACACCACCACAACATAAAGTTACATTCCACAATTACAAAAAAGTAAACTACTAAAAATACTACTCTAGTGCATAAGAGAGAACACACTCAGTATTTCCATAACGCTGGTTTGCACTTCCATGGATGGCGA
This sequence comes from Rhinatrema bivittatum, assembly GCF_901001135.1. NCBI lineage: Eukaryota > Metazoa > Chordata > Amphibia > Gymnophiona > Rhinatrematidae > Rhinatrema > Rhinatrema bivittatum. Next base: position 173,952,265 of record NC_042619.1, on the reverse strand, counting down.
GCGCAGAATGCGATTTACAAAAAGCACCAAAACGATGTGTGTCAGTGTGGTACAAGGTGTTTTGACATACACTTCTATGGGGAGGGGCAGTCGAGTGGGCCACTCCTTTACCTGCAGACATTCAGACTGTAAGCTTCAAAGTCGCTTTAAGATGCTGACGATTCGCAGATCCCCTTTGCAGCGTGGGGTATGTAACTGTGGGGTAACGCATTAACCAGCAGTGCGCCTCTGTGGATGCCATCCATCCCACAGTGGAGGAAGAAACAAGCGCACAGCATCATGGCTTGAAGGCTCAGCTCAACTCTGGGCCAAAGGCATGAATAGGCCGCACCAGCAAGACGTGGTGGGGACATCATTGTGAAAGAAGGGACAGGTTTCTGTGTCAAAAGATTCAACACCCTAACCTCTCCAAGTCAAGACTTATTTTAGGTCCTTCACTTTAAAGTTAAATGCTTTAAGTTATAGGAGACTCTTTCTAATCAAATTTATGACAAATACATAGAATGCAATGGCAAATCTAGTGCTTTGGAAGAAAGAGTAAATATTCTTTAAGAGAGGCCACATGCATTTTTTCGCTGCAGAAATAACACACACAAACCACAAAGAAATGCTGCACTACAGACTCTGCAAAGTCACCACTAACTGGTGTGAAAAAGATGGGGTATGAATAAAAGCTTCTGCTTGCCGCTATGTCATCCTGACAAAGAAAAGTAGCGTTCTTTGCAAACGCCTCAGGGTTTCTCCCCCTCCCCCCAGCTGCAGTAAAACTAACTTCACTCCACAGGTCCCCATTAGCACACGAGCTGCTCTTGCCATGACCAACGAGGCCAAGCCTTGTGCATTCCAGGCCAGATTAGAGTGAGCCGCCTGGCTCGCCCAGCTCGGACGGTCTGCGCCACGCTGAAGACTGGAGCCCAGGAGCAAGATGTGGTTCCAATTCACTGCCAACCAGAACACTTCCGAGATACCGCACTGCCACAGCTCTCAAACAGCCAGCTTGCTTTCATTAGCTCCCTTCTATTTATGTGAAAAGTGAGATTTGTTTTTGTAATTGGCTGGAGAGAGAGACAAGAAGGCACATGGGTTATATAAGGCACTGCTTATATAAGAGTTATTTAGTTTTTTATTTATTTAGTTTTAAAGGGGAGGAATGTCTTTTCTGGTCTAAGCATCTACAGGTTCTAGTAATCAAAAATAAGAGATCCGGAGTCATCAGTCAGATTGGGAGGTGCAGGAGCAGGCAGCTCTGAATCCAAGATGGCCGCCGTTCCCTCTTCAGAAGGGAATGGGGCCGACCACCCAGCGGGCGGGCGCGCAGAAGCACGCGAAAACGAACGCTCCCCCTGGCCTCGAGGATCCTTCCCCGCCGGGGAGGCACCTCAAGCATAGGCCATCACAGGAGAGCCGCGATCCGGGCTCCCCAGAGGCGGAACATCGTGTGGGATGCGGCATGGGAGAGTAAGAGGAGAAACAGAGCCAAAAAACTCTCCCAGAGGCTGTCAGCAGCAGCGATACACTAAGGTATTAAAGTTAGGGAGACAGAGGAACGGCGCCTCTCTGTCTCAACTGCCCCGAGGAAGCGATGTCTCAGGGCGGGAGGAAGAGGTTGCACCCAGTGACAGCTAACTAGAAATGCTGCAAGAAACATACACACAAAAAAAAAAAAAAAAAAAAGTTTTTTCTTCTTAAAGTTGATCCATACAGGAAAAAAAAGAGAACAATTAAGAAAGAAAAGGAAATAGAATCAAAGTCTATCCCAAAGTACCGGGGAACCACAGGTGCCACCTTTCATCTGCTGGAGTCAGAGTAATACTGAAGGGGCGCAGAGGGCGCTCCAACCTATTAGGGGCCATCCTTACAGTTTTTGCTCTGACTCCATCTGCTGGAAGGGGGGACATAACCAACTGTCTGAACTGATCCGGGTACGTACAGGGAAGAACCCGTTCTCATGGTGGGAAGATATTAAACCCAGAGCAGACCATGCATGCCAAACCACACAACTGCGTGCTTGAAGATATCCCAAGCTCCTCTGCACCTCACAGCCACACTGGGCTGTTGCCTGCCTTTTCTAATCACATCTAACACGTCATGTTAACAAATCACTAAAACCAAATAAACACAGAAAAAAGCAAAAAAAAAAAAAAAGCAAATGCTGCCCCTTCAAATGAAAACGTGCTAAGCAGTGCATCTCTGAGACACACAAGGTGGCAGAACAGTAAAGGCTATGCAACAGTGTGCATGGAGGAAACTGGTGCTCTTTCACTTGTGGGGCTTTGATCCGAAGGCAAGCAGCGTGTTCTCCTTATTCTCCACGTGGACGACTGTGCGCCTAGTGCTTTGTGGATGCCGGCAGCCTCCACAGCTCCGTCTGCAGGCACAGTTTCTTCCAACACAGCGCCGTGTGTGCGGGCGGGACGGAGAGACTGACCGACATGACCAAGACAACATTTTCTTTCAGAAAGTCTAATAAAACTGAACATCTTTCATACAAATGACATATAAAAGCAAATCTAAAATTGTTCAATGTAACCAAACAAAATGTATTAAACAATGAAAACAGCAACAAACTGATTCAAACATCAATATTAAAACAGAAGAGGCAACATGGCCATGTTTTTATGCAAATACCTGCTTCAGGAGAAGTTTTAATATTCCGCCTTTCGTGACTGCTCTTCAAAGCAGATTCCACTCAGGTACCGTAGCTATTTCCCTATCCCCAGAGAGCTCACACTAATTTTGTACTTAAGGGAATGTAGGGAGTCTCAAACTATGTAAAACCTCACCACCAACTTGCCAGGAAGTGTTCTTCCATGGAGAAGAGGGTTCAAACGCCTCAGCTACCAGATTTAAATGCCTTCAGCCATTAAAATATCACTGATGCGCACTGCAACATCTGATATGCAATCCTGCACAGCAGTACCTGCTGAGGCTGCGCAAGATACTGCAAACTCTTTTGGGAGCCGTCGTTGGTGATTTCAGTTGCTGGGGGTGAGGTTTGACTGAGGTAAAAGGAAAAAGGTAAGCAATAAACAAGGGTCACACAGGCACCACCGGCAGGAATCTGCACATCGGACGTTGCATTCATTTGCAGGGTACACCAGTGATAAATTTAGTATCAAGATGATGATTAACTCTGGTAACCGAGGGTTTGAACTCGCTTCTCTGTGGGAGATCCTGCCGTTTTTGGGAATGTTAGTGAACCATATACATGTCATCAGGAATGATCAGTTCTGGGACTCCCACGGCGCTTGCGGATCCTTCTTCTCTGTACATGGGTACCTGATCTTTCAGGGAAGCGGAAATAAGGCAGCTCCCTACAGCTGTTCATTTTGCTCTATCATTTTCATTTTCCCCTGAAAGCACCAAAACCACCGCCATGTCGGGACTTCTGTTAAAACGAACCTTTGAACCAATTCTTAGCTTTTTAAATATGTAAATTACATTTTCGTAGGTTACATAAAATCCTCTATAAGCTCATTCAGTGTAGGTCGTTTCTATACAAATGTTTATTCTCTTGTTATTCAGCCACTTATTTTTTCCCTGTTACGTGGGGTGGATTTTTGGTTAACACCAACCCATAAAGCTGGTAAAATACCATCAATAGCAGCAATGCCAGGAGAGGGGGACGGGATGGGGGAAAGAGAGGGGACCACTTTACATGAGGTGTTTAATGCTCATCGGTACCAAGGGCTGGCACGAAACGCCAGACCCAACTGCACCAGCCAAAAAGTCTGTACACTCAAGACTCGCTCACCTGGAGCAGGCAAGGGGAAGGAAACGGGAAGAGGACTTCCACCACACCGGTGGTACCTACTTGCGTGCAAGGCGACTTCCGGCACGCGGTGTACCAGAAAATGCTGGGTAATGCCCTACTTCCCCCTTCTCTCCTCCTCACCATCACTTTGGATCTGACTACGCTCCTCATTCTCCTCTCTCTGTGCCGAGTCCCGGCTTTTCCTTCTTACAGCTTAAGCCAAGATGACTCTTAAATGGTGGAGGAAAAATGTTGACGGTATTTCCCCTTTTAAACACATAACTTCCATATGAATGCACAGTATGCAGGAGTGAACTGATGCACAGGTCCTGCATGCCCATAAAATCCCAGACAGAAAAGATTAACAGGCGGGGTAAAACTTATCTTCCAAATAGCCTGAATATTTTAGTCTACTCACAAGCACTATTTCCTCTGAAGAAACAAACCAGCAAACGCAACACAAAATCTCTCTTATTCCTGTATCTGCAGATTCCTATCTAGTAATGTCATACCAACGGAAATTTTACAGAGAGTGCACCGTAAGGGCAAGGAGAGCCATGTGGCCTGAAGGAGAAGACCTGCACCATCCCTCACAGTTTGTTTACAGAGTCAGCCTAATGGCTTGGTGGCCGTGCTGGGCCCTGCCACGTGGGTTTCTGGGCCGGAAGACGCAATCACAGAGCCCAGGGAGAGGGAGGCTGTCGCTGCCCAACACCGATACCTAGCAGCTGGGCTCGGAGGGCGCGCCAGCCAGCCCCCAGAAGGAGCTGCGGTCGATGGCTCCTGGCCAAAGTCTGCCGCCACAATGGCTGGGCTGGATTTATGAAGGGAGGAAGAGGGAAGGTATCACCCAAGTAGCAGCAAATGAAGGTTCATGGTGACACAGCTCCTATTCAGCTGGATGGAGCAGGAAGCTGCCAGCCTCCCCTTCCACTCCCAAATTTTATTTCAAAATCCAATTACCATTGCAGGTTGTTGCTGAACCTAAGACAACAATAATTAGATATGAAAGATGTCTAATCTCTCTACCACCCTTATGGTCGTTATTGCCTGGGGCAGCAAGTCACTCCAAAGCTTTTGCTGGTGGGGGAAAAAAATAAAATAAAACCTCAATGGGCTGTCAGAGTGCCCTAGGCAAACTCTCACTGCAGAGAAGTGAAGCGGGGCTGGACGCTACAGCGGAGCTCTTCTGGAAGCCACTGATAGAGTCAGTAACAAATCTCCCAGTTCTGTCTGGTCTGAACAGGGATCCGCGCTGAACTCTGCTCGGCCTGAAAGCCAGAGAGATGAGCAGCCTACCCAAGGATTCAGGAGAGGCATGGCCTGCTATTTCTAAATCATGTTGATTTTTAGTTTTCATTTTATTTTTAAAAAATAAATAAACAAACACCGTTCCAGAACTTAATGAACCTTTGGATCGCTTCAAAGAGGTCCGGTATGGAATGGCTTCAGAGACTCTGCTCGGCTTTGTAAAATCAAATTTGCTGCCTTGTTTCTGTTCCACCACACAGCAATGTTTGACGCTGCAAGACTTTTGAGAGGAAGGTAACTGACATTTAAAAAAAAAAAAAAAAATGCTGAAGGCCTGGCTCTTTGAGCAAGCACTTCCCTAGCAAACAATAACAATCTAAACTGGGCAAGATCTATACACGTTATATATATATATATATATATATATATATATATAGATAGATTGATGATAGGGTGGGGAGGTTTTTTGGGCTGAATTATATATATATATATATATATATATAAATAACACGTGTACAGATCTTGCCCAGTTTAGATTGTTATTGTTTGCTAGGAAAACATGCGATCTCAAAATAAAATGAATCTGGCACTCTTACAGAAGACAAGTTTTAAAAATGAGCATATGGGCATGCATGGATTTTTAAATCATCCGCATAGTTGCACGTATATGATTTAAAATACGCCTTCCACACGTAGGCATGCTCCTAATTTTAAACCGTCACTCCAAACATACTTCCCGTATCATCCTTAGGACTTTGCTGGCTTTAACGCACAAGGTAAGCGGATTTTAAAACATGCTCACATAAGGGACATTCCCAGTTTTCCCCAATAACTCCACCGGTTTGCCCAGTCAATCGAGGTCATCCAGAGCTTTCTGCTGCATGCCCCCCCCAGTTGCTCCTCACCCTGCCATGGAAGCCCTAAAACACGATTTCTGCAGATTTGTTCCTCATCAAGAGCAGCAGTAAAGATACACAGCTATTATACTGCAGCTCCGGTTTTAAAATATGGCGTTACTATTGGCACCACCCTGGACCAGCCATGCCCCGCCTCAAATCCACCCCACCCCCTTTTTAAACTAACTAATGCACGCATATAATTTCCAGCTTCAAAATTATACGTCACTCGCACATGGCCCAGATACTGATGTATATGGGCTTTTTAGTACGAGGGATGCTTTTAAAATTTGGTCCTAAATGTCCAATAATAATTAAAAAAAAAAAAAAAATTTTTTTTGTTTTTTTACCAAGTAGCTTGCTCTTTTTTTTTTTGGGGGGGGGGGGGGAAGTGAAGTAATTTTTCTTTGCTCCTTTGGACTTCCAGCTCAGTCGAAACCAGGGGCAGAATCCGGCACCATCTGCAAATACCTGAGGATTCTCTCCTTATTGTATATCTCCTCCCGATGCACCTCGTTCAGTCATCGCCAGGGTCCATACACCAGAGCTCCATCCAAAATTCTGCCACTAGGTATCTCCACTAAGCAATTACCCCTCCCCATGGCCTCTGTAGCATCCCCAGTCCCGGTCAACCTAGGGAATGGAAGACCTGAGCCGAGAGTCCAAAAGACACTGCCGCCGAGTCACCAGGCCGGCCCATGACATTGCTTCCTAAAGTCTGCACGTTCCCAGCATTTGCATCCAGGCGAACAATTTCTGTGCAGCGACTCAAACACCCAGCCTTTCGTATTTTTGCTTCACTTAATTTATCACTTCCTCTTGGCCTTTCCCTTGTTACATCTTCCTCTGCTCTGCAGCATTTTGCTAGACCATGCACCTATTTTTTTTTTTGGTTTTTTTTTTTTTTAAACGCCAGCCTATCAGCTAAAAAAGCAAGGGACAACAGATCCTTTCTCCCTGCACGACTGGCAGTGCAGGCAAACTGGATTTTTCTTTTTTCACTCTTTCAACACTTGGGAGTAACACAGGCCTCTGTTGTACGCTGGAACACCAGAACAGCGGGACAGAGCAGGAGTTGTTTTCACTTTAGGAAGTCGGATGAGAACAATAAGGCCACGACAATGCCTGCGGTACCGAAAACCCCCCAGCTGCCATTCAGGTTTCCAGAAACACCTGACGGAGCTTGGACAGGTTTGTCTGGGTCTCTGTGTTGCTCGACAATAGGCCTTTGCTCTCGAGAATCCCTGCTAATACCTGGAACTGAGGCTTTCACCTAGCACAGGCTCCACGGGGAAATGGAGGACCTGCTTATTATTGAAAACTGAAGAGGTGGGAGGGAGGGAGAATTCTCAGATTACTGCCAAGTTATCACATCGCTGCTTCTTGTTTAGGTCTTTGTAATCAGAGGAGAGTTAAAAGTTTATCTCCTTGTGCCTCAATTTAAGAAGCTGAATCATCATCACTGACGGAGCACTCTTCCCAAAGTAGCCATGCAGTTAGCGTTAACGGCTGAGCATCCTGGAGGCAGCTCAACCTGCTTCATAGGAGCTATATGGTGCACGCAAAATGCAGATATAGCATCTGACCTACAGAGGCAATCTAAATAAAAAATTAGCTCACATTATATACATTTTCTTTTTGTTTTTGAGGTGGAAGGGGAAGGGGAAGCTTCCCCATGCAAATACTGCCCCACCCAAGATGGCTGTCCGAGCAATTGGTGTTTCCATTGTTTGCATAGGTGTCAGAAGCCTCCTCCAAAGCTGGATCTTGTGATGTGGCCCCTGCAACGAGAATCTCCCTCCCACTGGGTTTCGAGCCCATCCTCTCTGTGCCATCTTGGACAATCGCCAGCCAGCAGGGCAGCGCCATGGCCAAGCTGTGCGGTTGATCACCAAGTCAGTAGTGTGTGCTGGTTTGCATTCACAGTGACATCTGGAAATTCAAAACAAGTGACCCTGAGTGGCAAAGAACTTGTGCTGCAGGAAAGCTGAAAACCCTTTTGAAAGGGATAATCTCCTCTTGCAGCTGGATACATGCACAGCAGGGATCCTTCAGTGGTCAAGTCAAACAAGCAAACCAAGAACAGAAGGCGGGGGGGGGGGGGGGGGGGAGGGGGGGGAGGGGGGGGAGGGGGTTACCAGCACAATGTGACCCGTGGCCTGGCCACAAATGCCCACATTACTCAGAGCTTATGACGCTGTTATGAGAAAACTGTGCTGAGTCTTCTTACCCTCTTTCCCAGTGTCAATCCCACCTTCCGGCAAGGAAGTATCTGAGGATTAGGGCGTACCCCGCACCTCCTACCGTCCTCTGTCCCACAACGCCTCAATCAGGTAGTGTGCCCCACCAGAAGAGTGGCAGGCCTGAACACCAGAAACACAAACCTGCTGCCAGTGGACGGGACAGATTGCATTCTGCAGTATTTCTGTATCATTCTCAAAGCATAAAGAAATCTCAGCCTCTCCTGAACCAACCTCCTGAAATATTATATACGAAACAAGATCTATGTCAGCACAGATCTGTGTTAGTTAACCCATCTTGCAAGGTGATGATTGGGATTCTCTCAGCCACTTCTAAACTAGCAAACAAACTGGGAATCTCACAACTATCCAGACAATTTGCTTCTGCAAAGCAATAAAATCCCTATTAATTTTAATTCCTCTTCGTCATCAGCTCACATACTCCCAGCTTTCAAATTATATCCTGGAAAAGCACTCTGGCCCAACAGAAAGCAGCAAGGAAAGAAAAGGTGCATCTACCATGAAGGTATTTAGCTGGGCATTGCCCAGCAGTGAGCCCCAGAATCTGTGTCGTACAAGACATGCTAACCTCGCAAGCACTTTAGTGGAGAAAAACCAGACATGAATAGTTCAGCACCATACAGTGCCAAGAAGCAGCAAGAAAAAGATTAAAAGGCCAGGGCCCCATCAAAATCTCATTTGGACCATTCTAGAAAAAGTTGTAATGCCAGTAGGCAGCAGACAGCAAGCAGCTACAATGACGCTGCAACGGATGTGTATTAGCTAGGGGATGAAGACTCCACGCCAGAGATTACCAAAACTATTTTATTTGGAGGCACAAACTCAGAAAAACCCCTTTTGAAGTCAGTGTTCTATATCAAAACCAGATGTAGAAGACTTATTTGGCAGTCGTTCACAAGGCTGCACATATTTTTTCCCTCGGCTAGGTTTCCTCCCCCTTTGCATTGGGGCTTTGCCCTTCCGTCACGATTTCTCAGCCGACAACTTCTGAATGTGACGTGCTCCAAATGACTGCACGCTACAGCAGCAGGACCAGGTAAAGTTTTCAAAGTCTTTTTCACTCAGCGTAGAGTTAAGCTCCTGAATTCATTGCCAGAGGATGTGGTTACAGCAGTTAGTGTAATTGGGTTTAAAAGTGGTTTGGATATGTTCCTAGATGAAAAATCCATAAACTATTAATAAGCAATTGTAGCTTGAGATTTAACGTTTGGGTACTTGTGACTTGGATTGGCCCCTGTTGGAAACAGGATGCTGGGCTTGCTGGACCTTTGGTCTGACCATGTATGGCATATATTATAGAACATAGAAGCATAGAAATGACGAGGTGGTGGCCTGGATTGCAAACTGGTTGATGGACAGAAGACAATGTGTGATGGTAAATGAAACTTACTCGGAAGAGAGAGCGGTGTTAAGCGGAGTGCCGCAAGGATCGGTGTTGGGACCGGTCCTGTTCAATATCTTTGTGAGCGACACTGCGGACGGGATAGAAGATATATTCTTATATCCCTGTGAGTTTTCTTACTTGGCCTTACTAGTGATATTTTGATATGCTGACGACATTATAAGGAGATGTTAGCAATAAAAGCAACGAGTTCCCTGCTTTAGTGCCCTTTACCAAATCTAGTTCATGCAGCCCTTGGCGAGCTGGGCAACAGCTCAGGCAGTGAGAAGCAGCCACCACCATTCTATCTTTTCTCAAGGTGAGGCCAAGTTTAAATCATCTTCTGACTTATAGCCTCACGGACGTTTGGAGAATACCTCATTGATGAAAACATCTTGGTGCAGTGGTTGCAGGGAAGCAGCCTCAAACTCTTACAGATTAACTCATAATGAGCTAATCTGCATACATAATAGAAATTACCACCTCCTCCCACGAATTCTCATTACAGTATTTTCCCGGTATTAACCATGAGGGCAGGCCACCATTTAGGTACTTGGGAATAAGAGTTACAGAGTAACGGGACTTTACCTGGCTTAAACAGATCCTTTATTATGGAAGTTATAATTTGATGCAGACTGATGGGGAATGCTTTCTAGGTACTACCCTAGGAAAAATATACTGTTTGATGTACTGCTAAGTGATGCAGAAAACTATAGACCAGTGAGCTTGACATCAGTCCTGGACAAAATGGAAGAAGCTATTCTAAAGAATAAAAAATTACTGGCCATCTGGATAGACACAGAATAATGAGGCAGAGCCAACATGGATTTAGCAAAGGAAAGTCTTAGAATTTTTTTTTGAAGGGGTTAACAAACATGTAGACATGGGTGAATTGGTTAATATAATGAATCTGGACTTTCAAAAGGTGTTTGACAAAGTCCCCGGTGAGAGGCTCAACAGGAAATTAAAAAGTCATGGGATAGGAGACAAAGTCCTACTGTAAATTGGTAACTTGTAAAAGAAAGTAATTTCTCCCAGTGGAAAATGGTAAATAGTAGCATGTCCCAGGGCGCTTTAATGAGACCAATGCTCTTTATTATAAATGATCTGGAAAAGTAAGTGATGAGTGATGTGATTTGCAGATGGCAAAACTCTTCAAAGTAGTTAAACCATAAGCCGATTGTGAGAAATTGCAAGAGTCCTTGTGAAACTGGGGCATCTAAATGGCAGATGAAATTAATACAGACAATTAGATCTAATTCTGAGAAGCAGAGGATTTGGCAAGAGAGGTACTGGTGGTGGGGCCATTTGGTAATAGTGATCATAATATGATCAAATATAAATTAATGACTGGAAGGGGGCCAGTAAGTAAATCCACGGCTCCAGAGCTAAACTTTCAAAATGGAAATTTTGATAAAATGAGAAAAATTGTTAGAAAAATCTGAAAGATGCAGCTATAAAGGTAAAAAGTGTTCAACAGGTGTGGACATGGTTAAAAAAAAACCCCATCCTAGAAGCACAGATCAGATGTATTTCACGCATTAAGAAAGATGGAAGGAAGGCAAAACGATTACTGGCATGGCTAAAAAGTGAGGTGAAAGAGGCTATTTTAGCCAAAAGATCTTCATTCAAAATTGGAAGAAGGATCCATCAGAAGAAAATATGCTTTATCCTAAGTATTGGCAAGTTAAATGCAAGACATTGATAAGACAAGCTAAGAGAAAATTTGAAAAGAAGTTGGCCATAGAGGCAAAAAAATCAAAATAAAAAAAACCTTTAAAATATGTCCAAAGCAGAAAACCTGCAAGGGAGTCTGTTGGACCATTGGATGATCAAGAGGTTAGAGAGGCACTTAGCCTTGTCTTCTCTATCACGGGAAAATTAAACAATTTCTTTGCTTCAGTGTTTAATGAAGAGGATATTGGAGAGATACCCATTCGAGAAGGTTTTCATGGGTGATGATGCAGATCAACTGAATCAAATCACGGTGAACCTGGAAGATGTGGTAGGCCTGATTGACAAACTTAAGAGTAGTAAATCATCTGGACCAAATGGCATACACCCCAGGATTCTGAAAGAACTAAAAAAATGAAATTTCAGACCTATTAGTAAAACTTTGTAACCTATCATTAAAATCATCCAGTGTACCTGAAGACTGGAGGATAGCTAATGTAACCCCAATATTTAAAAAAGGATTCAGGGGTGATCCGGGAAACTATAGACCGATGAGACTAACTTCAGTGCCGGGAAAATCTTGGAAACAGTTATAAAGAATAAAATCACAAAACATTTAGACAGACATGATTTGATGGGACACAGCCAGCATAGATTTACTCAAGGGAAGTCTTGCCTCACAAATTTTTTTTTTTTTTGAAGGGGTGAACAAACATGTGGACAAAGGTGAACCGATTTTCAGAAGGTGTTCGACAAAGTCCTGCATGAAAGGCTTCTAAGAAAACTAAAAAGCCCTGGGATAGGAGGTGATGTCCTTTTGTGGACTACAAACTGGTTAAAAGACAGGAAACTGAGAGTAGAATTAAATGGCCAGTTTTCACAGTGGAAAGCCTCAGGGATCTGTACTTGGACAGGTGCTTTGTAAAATATTTATAAATGATCTGGAAGGGGGTACGAGTGAGGTCATCAGATTTGCGGATGACAATTATGCAGAGCAGTTAAATCTCCAGCGGATTGTAATACATTACAGGAGGACCTTGTGAGACTGGAAGATTGGGCTTCCAAATGGCAGATGAAATTTAACATGGACAAGTGCAAAGTGATGCACATATGGAAAAATAACCCTTGCTGTAGTTAACACAATGTTAGGTTCTATCTTAGGAATTACCATCCAGGAAAGAGATCTAGGCGTCATAGTGGATAATACATTGAATTCGTCAGCCCAGTGTGCAGTGGCGATCAAAAAAGCAAACAATATTAGGAATTGCTAAGAAGAGAATAGAAAATAAAATGGAGGATATCATAATGCCTCTATCATGCCATGGTGAGACCGCACCTTGAATACTGTGCGCGCAGTTCTGGTCACCGCATCTCAAAAAGGATATAGCTGCATTGAAGAAAATGCAGAGAAGGGAGACCAAAATGCAAGGGGAATGGAACAGCTGCCCTATGAGGAAAGGCTAAAGAAGTTAGGGCTGTTCAGTTTGGAGACGAGATGACTGAGTGGGATACGAAAGAAGTCTACAAAATCATGAAAGGACTTGAACAATGTAATGTAGATCAGTTATTTACTCTCTCAGATAATAGAAGGACCAGGGGGCACTCCATGAAGTTAGCAAATAGCTCATTTAAAACAAATCAAAGAAAGTTCTCTCACACAGCGCATGGTTAAACTCTGGAATTCACTGCCAGAGGATATGGTTACAGCAGTTAGTGTAATTGGGTTTAAAAAAAGGTTTGGATAAGTTCTTAGAGGACAAATCCATAAACTATTACGGTAATTAATAAGCAATGGTAGCTTGTGATTTATCTAATGTTTGGGTACTTGCCAGGTACTTGGCAAGTACCCAAACATTTACAGAATACTGGGCTTGATGGACCCTTGGTCTGACCCAGTATGGCATCTCTTATGTTCAAGTGCAAAGTGATGCATACAGGGAAGAATAATCCCCAACTATAGCTACCCAATGCCGGGTTCCATATTAAGTGTTATTCAGGAAAAGGGTCTGGCAGTAAAAAAAAAAAAAAAAAAAAAGGGGGGGGGGGGAGAACAATGTTAGGAAAGGAATGGGAAATGAAAGAGATATCAGAATGCCTCCCTGGTGCAAATGCAAAGTTCTGGTCACCCCATCTCAAAAAGGATGTACTAGAGCCAGAAGAGGCACAGAGAAAGGAGAGCAAAATGATAAAAGTGATGCAACGGCTCCCCTATGAGAAAAGGCTAAACAGGTTAGGGCACTTCAACCTGGAGAGATGGCTGAAAGGAGTCTATAAACTCATGAGGGGGGATTGAAGGGTAAATAGGCAGCGGTTATTTACCATTTCTAATAGTACTAGAACTAGGGGTCACGCCATGAAAATAATAGGTAGCACACTGAAAAAAAAAAAAAAAAACTGGAGAAAGTAATCTTTCAGCACACAAACTATGGAATTTGTTGCCAGATGATGTGTTGAAAGTAGTTAGCGTAACTGGGATTAAAAAAGGTTTAGACAAGTTCCTGGGGAAATGTCCTTGAACCACTATCTATCCCTAGTTATGGGCAAGAACTGCATCTTCTCTGGGACCCTAGTGGGCACTTGTGACCTGAACTGGCCACTGTCAGAGAAAGGCTGCTGGGCTTGACGAACCTTTGGTCTGACCCTGTATGGTATTTCTTATGTTCTTACTAAGATGGCTGTATCTAATTTCACAAACTCCCACACTCCCTACCAGAGACTGTATTTTAATGCTGTAAAAACAGCCACTGCATGTACATATTACTATCCAAATACATCTTCAGCTCATATTTATGGACATGCACACAGCTCCATTTTGCACCATACTGCTGAAGGGAGTATAACGCTGAAAAGCTACATATCAATTCACTAGGTCAGCCAATAAAAAAAAAAGGTTACCACCTATAAACAGTTCAGTGTCTTATTCTGGTGTCAAACTGCAGAATTCTCTCTTATCTTTTTGTTTGCAGAAGGAAGCAATCCTGTGTCACGTGGCTGCCCATGACATTGGACTATAAAGGGTGGGGTGGGGTAGGGAGAGCCTGGCTGTGCCCGAGTCAGCCTGGTGTTTGAGCGTCACGCTCCTCAGTGCATGCAATTATATGACTCCAAGCCGAGCCCAACCAACCACAAAGGCAGGCAAGCTCCAGATCTGTTAATCCTTAGCCCCTCAGCACACCACTGTTGACTCATTTAAAAACAGAGAGGTTTGCTCTTGAAATGGAGCAATTTTGTGGCTAGTTAGACTTTGGCAGCCAGTTGCTTCAGCCGTGAGCTTGAACAGGAATCCTCTCTCAGAATCTGTGCTTACCTGACTATTTAGAGAGCTGTTTTTTTTTTTCACTGAAGGAATAATCTAATCTGGGATAGAAATGATTCATGGTTTATATACTGAGGAAGCCTGTGCTTCTTTCCAGAAGCTGGCAGACATTTCAGGCTGGATATTCAGCACCACTTAGCCAGATAAATTAGAACTTATCCGGCTAAGTGATAGCGGCTGAATATCTGGTCACACTGAGTAGTTGCCACTTAAACTACTTATCTAGGTATCAGGCTAAGTAGTGACTCAGCTAAGGGGCAAGTAGGATGGGGATGCAACAAGGAGGAGCTATTTCCCTGGCTAACAACCAGAGAAGTAGCGATATTAAGGCTTATCGGGCTAAACTGAGGGATACTGAAACTTATCTGGTTATTGAGCAGGTCTAAAGCTTGCCAGATAAACTTATCTGGTTAACTTTATCTGGGTATATTCAGTGGCACAGCTGTGCAGCTGAATATCTTGAAGTTAGCTGGGTAAGTTTATCCGGCTAACCTGTTCAGCCAGACAGCGGCTGAGTATCAGGCTCTTCCAACATTAATAAAAAACAAAACTCATTAAAATATTTGCAAATTAAGATACAAGACTTCCATTACCTCTAGATCACATACTGCAAAGGTGTCGATGAAACCCTGGCCAACTTTAAAACGTCTAAAGTGTGGGGTTTTCTCAGGGCTAACTTGGGGGAAACTGCTGCAGTGGTACAAGAGAAGGGCATTTTGAAGCGTGGGTATGAGGAGCCAGTGCATGGTGTTGTGAGGAGCGGGGTTATTTTCATATGTGGGAGCCATTTCTTTTTCTGCTATAGCCGCACACTGAATGAATCACACGACCATTAAGCCGCCTAAGTGCAGGAGGTTCCCTGCTTGCTGAAAAGCAGACCAACAGCAAGAGAAGCGTTTTTCACATCCCCTGCTCCTCACAGCAGCATTGCCTTTAGGGTGTCTGCAACTTGGGCTTTGGAATGGCCGCTCATATTCCTACTACTAGCACCTCCATGCAGGGGCTTTGGCAGGGAGTTTCAGTATCTTGTTTTGCAATGCTCATAAGGTAACTGTGCCCCAAAGGTGGTCTCCCCCACGCTCCTCAGTACTATATAAGTTCTCAAAGAAGGAACCCATCCTCAGGGTACAGCCAAAAAGGAGCCGATATTTCCCTTGGATCTTAGCCATGGCTGGTCAGGATTTTCGTGTGGGATGGCTCTCCCTTGAGCTGGACTCTGTACCTCTTCAACTTAGCTCAGAGAGGCTTTACCCACTTTTACAACTATGGATTACAATGTTGGAACCCGACCTCTTGAGGGACACAAAGACACGTAATATATATCCCCATGCACACAATAAATGATTTGGTTCTTTGACACACGTAACTTGGAGGCTATGTCCACAGGGCCCATGACATGGCCCAGTGTCTCTGTGAGCCCTAGGCACCTGAAGAGCAAAGACCTCCGATGTGGATTTGGGAGTGGGGCCTTTCACCTACCAAAGGTATCAGTGTCAGAGCTGAACCAGTCCGAAAACTCTAGAGACTACCTCATTGCAGTTGATCAAGCAAAACAAAAATTTACACACACTTAAAACTGCACTTGTGGTATCAATTAATGTAAGTTTGATTGGAGGACTGTGGCTTGGTTATGAATTTTTCAAATCCACTGATCTCATGCTGGCTACTTTGCCCCTTAACAAGGAATTCCAGTTATTAAACACGACTGACCACAGCAAGCAGAAAAGAAAACCTGCAACAAGCTCGCCTTGTATCTGTAGCCTTTAGATCTTTTTCACTTGAGTTGGGGCAGTACCGACCCATGATCTGACAAACTCAGCAGCTGCACGTAACTCTACTAGGAAGGAAGATTAGCAGTACCTCAGTCTGGCCTTCTTGAGCGCTGCATTCATGAGTGACACGAATCCTCTGCAATAAGAAAACATGTGTAAAAGAAAAACAAATATATATACTGCAAAAACAGATTTTGCTGAGCACAAGTGGGACCTTTTAACTAGGAAGTGAGGGAAAGGGATAAAATGTGCCTTGCTGCATCTCCAATTCTGAATGCTGGTAGGTGCGAGGTGGGATCTGGCCTCTCCTTATCTGTTCCCACAGATTCATTCCTCCCATGGAAGCTACTTATGGTATGCAAGAAAAATAAATCAGGAACAATCTTGTATCCACCTACAGCAAAAACTGCAGCTCCCTTATAAATCCAAAGAAAAATTAGGTTTTAAAACACCGCTCGCCAAGCACAAAAGCAGCACCTGCGTTTCACATCAGAAGCAGGCAAATGTGTTACTGCTGAGAGGGTGTTGAATCTTGCATTACCCCAGTCACTCTTCCCTTTCAGAGTCTGCTCATCTTCACCTTTTTCTTCAAAAGACAGAATGGGAGATCCCAGGGGATACCTGTATCCTTTATTTGGGCAGAAGAGTTTTATTTATTTATTTTTTTTTTAATAAAAAAGCTGATTTTATGCTGGTTCAGTGCTCGTACGGTCTCCTAAAAGTAGGTCTGCCCGCAGTCCGTTGCTGTGGGGAGTCTGCCACACAGAACTAATGGCAGCTCCACTGTCTTACGAGGTGATACCCTGCAGAAGCCTGGCATGAGCAAATTAAAAAAAAAAAAAAAAAGCCATAAAATCAATTTTATAAAAGCTCAAGTGTGCTCCCCTTTTTTACTTTGTAACTTGTGTAAAAGGCTGTTAAAAATGACAGAGTAAAATGTCATACAGCTATTGGCCCCTCCTACCATGCAAACAATACTCAAACTCCCCCACCTGTGTTTAAAAAAAGATAAATTAACCCCTCCCCATTTACCCCAGGGCAAGACAAGGCCTTCAGAAGCAGGAATAATGCCTCACCAAGATCCAAATTCAAAGTAGCATCAGGTGTGCCATGGCTTCCCTTTGCCACACGTGGGATCTGCCGGTGCCATCTTGAATTTCAGCATCACTCCTGCTCTTGAAGACCTGGCCTTAACCTGGGGGGGATGGACAGATTTTGCTCAGGCTGCACATTATAATAATCACCGGGACAAACGTGGCAACACCAACAACTCAATCACCTTTTATGTACACAGAGAAGAGAGGTGGATTCAAAGAGAGATGAGGACACACTAAATTGTTCTCATAAAAAAAGTTTGTTCAGGCTGCTTTTGGAGATCAAGTTTATACCAACAGCTCTTCAGGAAAGGTCTTCCCTGCTACCTAGGGTACAAGAGTGAGTTACCCTTCATTTTGCAGTGCATGCATCACATCTTCAGCATCTTCCAGGAAGTATTATGGGAATTTAGTGCACATACAACTGTACTCAACTGTTCAGCTATCCTGGGCCTCAAACCTGCACAACTCCTAAGCCTCATAAATACCAAGGAGAATCTGTTCACAGCACCTGTTTTCTCATGCTATACAAGTATATCTGCTCAGGGAAACCCGTCTCCTGCAGCTTTTACTTTGAGGCACTGTATTTAGCATTCCTTGTGAATTTCATAGAACAGAGGTGGCAGTAGCCACTTCTTGACTGATACAAACAATATTGCCCATATGAAACTAACAAAGAACATGGGGACATACCTCATCTTTTTCCAGGTACTTCGCTCTTTCTTCGGGGCTCATCGACTGGGACTCCTCCAGAAATGTTTGCATTGCTGAGCCCGGGTCTAAAAAAATAAATAAAGTAAAAAAAAAAAAAAAAAAGTCTGTACCTCCAAGCAAAATATTCCACTGTTCCCTTTAAGCTGTGCGGCTGCTCACCTTTTTAAACAGCTGCCACACAGGAGTTTTGGTCTGCCACGCAGGGCCGGTCAGTCAGGTCACAGTAACATGTCCACTGGTTGTGGAGTTGCTGCTGCGACCAAAACAAGGCCCCACAGGAGCCTCACCTAAGGATCTCTGCTTGCATCGCTATCAGAATAGTTTATTTCCCCACTGCGTCGGCACTCTCTGGGCCTGTCTCTCTTGGTACTCTCTCACTTTAGTTCAGCCGCAGGCCCACCCGCAGCATAGCTGAGAAGCACGTGGGCAGCAACAGGTCACAGGAGCACAAGTGGCTGCGTCAGGTTGCGCAGCGCAGAGAGAAGAGAAAGCCCGGCTTATTCAGAGCAGCAGGGCTGAAGATGAGGTGGGGGGGGAGGAGATACTCAAAGAGCAGAGGTAGCTGGACTGGAGCCAGTCAGGCAGGGGAAATGAGTGTGAAGGCCAGAGCTGGGAGGGGAGAGGGAATAAGTGCAGGGTGGGGGCGGGTAAGAGTGTGAACTGTAAGGAAGCCTGAGCCAAGCTTGGAGGAGGGAGGGGATGTGGGAATGAATGGGGGGGAATGAGTATGAGAGGGACTGGAGCCAGGCTTGGAGACGGAGGGGAGGATGTGTGCGAGGCTGTTTGGGACAGGTCGAAGATGTAGGGCAGTGTTTCCCAACCCTCTCCTGGAGGCACACTTAGCCATTCGGGGTTTCAGGATTGCCACAACTATGTATTACATCGATTTGCATGCACTGGGTCTACAGTATATGCGCATTTGTCTCATGCAGTCATTTCGTCAATCCTGAAAACTTGACTGGTTAGGAGTGCCTCCAGGAGAGGGTTGGGAAACACTGGTGTAGGGGATGAGTTTTCTCCCTTGTCCCCAAGCAGTCTTTACAGTCTACCCTCATCCTCCCACTAGGAATGTTCTCTCTCATGGGAGGAGGGGAGTTGATAGACACCTAGAGGGCCAGTGGTTGCCAAAGTTTCTAAAAATTACTGTTTCTTCAATCTTTATGTAGTAGAGCTGGATGTGCAGCACTTTAGAAATAAAGACAGTATGTTTATCTTTGCTAATGTATTTTTAGATACTTTATGCTTATTTTATTTATATTTTTGTTGTACTGCTTTGGATCTCCTTTGGGTGAGGAAGGCCATATAAGTGAATGTTTTGTTCTCCTAGGAGTTTTTCCTCATTCTTTTGTGAGAAGGTGTTTTTTTTTTTTAATATCAGTTTGGAAAAAACGTTAACCTCCAACATCTTTGTATTTTACGCACTGTAAGAGGAAAGGCGTTTTTCTCCAGTTTTACACTGTAGGCAGGTTCTGGCTTTTTATGCTTTGCAGTTCAGCATATTTCTAATATGTGGTCACTTAGCATTTGGTAGGCTTTATTATATGGTTTACATGTGTAATCAATATTAGGTAATCTGCTTCTGCTAGCATGACGTTTCTGTGTAGGGATCTGTAGCAGTCGGGAGGAGAAAGTCTGTGTGCATCCCCCACCCCTGACTAATCAAGATAATCTAGGTAACTGGAATCAAACGTTTCCAGGTATGGAGAGCAGGGGATTGTTTAATCCTTATTAATTTTAATTGTTGGTTGCTGTTTAATGTGTCTTTAAGATACGCTATTGGTGTTTCGGTGCTTTAAAAAAAAAACACCACAAAACTGCATATTTTTAATTATTGGATATTCTGTTCAGATTTATTGAAATATATATTTAATATGATTTTATTGTTTGATTTATGAGGAACGATGGTGGTGTTTTTCCATTGCTGCACTGCATAGTCAGAGTCTGGCTTCTTGTGGTTTTAAGTTCAGTTTTTATCTGCACATTTCTATTTTTACTTTATGATCCCTTATTCTATATTTAGTGAGGGTCTGTTTTATATTTGTGGCATTTAGATTTATTTCTTTTCAGATAATGGCATTATGTCTAAATGTCATTTAGGCGAACTGTCGATGTCTGGATTTTCAATGAAAAAATGTAGTTCAAAATTTACAACTGAATATGAACACAAGACTAGTAGGCTGTGTCAGAGCAGACCATGAAGCTGGGTAAAATCTTTACATATCGTGAAACTGATGTTTATGAAATCCGTCTGAAAGCGAATGCAGGTGCTGATTTCTCTGCTGCCAAAAGATGGGAAGATTTGAAGGTGATTATTTTAAATGACATATCAAGCCGAAGGCGCACACACGCACAATCACACACACACAATCGGGAAGTCTGCTGTGAATGCTCACAGAAAGTGCAGTTGATTGAGAAATTAGACAAGAAATACAGCAACTTAAAAGTGCAAAAGCTGACCAGGTAAAAGTTTTGATTGACAATGCTCTCTTGGCTATCAACATGAATGCTTCTATGCTTAAGGTGCAAAATATACACAGAGAAGTATCTCTCAGTCCCTGACAGTTGGCACAGTAAGAATTATGTTTTTGAGTTTGTTGAATATAGAAAATTTGTAGTTAAGAAAGATATCGTGAGCGAATTTCGCAGCGCAAATTTCCATACACTAGCAGTAGATGAGAGCACAGACATCAATTACAAAAATGCTGGTCTTATATGCCAAGTTTCGGCCACATGACAACAGTATTTACAAGACCATGTTTGCTGAAATGAAAAGTTACTACTTACTTGATAATTTCCTTTTCTTTAGTACAGATAGATGGATCCAGAACAAGTGGGTTAGGCACCTCTACCAGCAGATGGAGACGGAGCAAAGCTGACATCACAATATATATATACTCCTGCAGCGGCATCAGCCCGCCAACTGTGAACAAACTAGAAAAACTCAATTAACAGATAACCATTCCAGCACTCAGCCAACAGGAAAACACTGAGCTCAGACAAAGAACGTATTAACACTGGTCTAGGGACTGGAATAACACTTACTAATAACCCTTGGAACACGCAGTCATACAGGAGAACAATTGCCCAACCCGCCGGCAACCAAGGGTGGGAAGGTGGATCCTGCATATACTAAAGAAAAGGAAGTTATCAGGTAGTAGTAATTTTTCATTTCTTAAGAGTTTAGATAGGTGGATCCAGAGCAAGTGGGATGTACCAAAACTGTTCCGAAACAGGGCATAAGGCTGCCTGCGGTCCATTCACAACCATATGTGCAAAGGCTGTGTCCTCCTGGGCCT
This sequence comes from Rhinatrema bivittatum, assembly GCF_901001135.1. Taxonomy (NCBI): domain Eukaryota; kingdom Metazoa; phylum Chordata; class Amphibia; order Gymnophiona; family Rhinatrematidae; genus Rhinatrema; species Rhinatrema bivittatum. Next base: position 173,930,856 of record NC_042619.1, on the reverse strand, counting down.
TGCACATCCAGACAAATATACCTGGAAAAGGTGTGTAAGGAGGACAGGTCAGCAAATGTTGATGAAAGACAACAATCTATCCTCTGCCCATGACACTGCCTGAGCTCTAGTGGAATGCACCCTAACCTGTCTAGGCAACAGCTGCTCAGCATCCACAAACGAGACTGACTCCCTCCTTAACCCAGTGAGTTATGGTAGCCTGTAAAGCCAGCTCACCCCGTTTATTTCCACCATGGAGCACAAACAGGAGGTTCGTCTTCCTGAGAGGTATAGAAACCTCCAGATACCTCACGATATGTCTCTAGATCCAAGGTCTGCAACAGGCAATATTCCTCCACATCTCTTTCCCTGTCGGGAGATGGCAGGGAAATAGATTCAAGTGAAAATCTAACCACTTTTGGCAAAAAAGGAAGGAAGGAACAGTATGCAGCTGTATTGACCCCAGAGTCACCAGAAGGAAAGTCTCCTGACAAAATTGTCACAAGAAATACCGTTTAAGGTCAGTAACTGCAAGGAAAGGTTATGCATCGGTCGAAACGCAGGGCCCACTAAAATCTAAAAATCAGATTAAGACTCCACAAGGGTACCAGTATCCACAAGGGAGGACAAAGATGTTTCACTCCTTTCAAGAAACGGGCCACATCTGGTTGAGCAGACAAGGGCCCACCGTTCACCTGACCCCTGAAACAGGTAAGAGCTGCTACTTAAACCTTTAAGGAATTAAGAGTCAACCCCCTTAATCTAATAGCACAAAAAGTCCAAAATGAGTGGGATCTTAACCGAATGAGGAACAATCCCTCGATATTCACACCAAGCCTCAAACCCTTGTCAAACCCGCATGTAAGCCAAGGAAGTGGAAAACTTCCTCGCTCGCAGCAAATGTGGTGATCACCATTGTAGAATATCCATGCTTTAGCAAGCAAGACCTCTCAAGGGCCATACCGTAAGATATAATTGAGCTGGATTTTTGTGAAGAAAAAAAAAGTGCCCTGCCATAGCAGATCCCTGTGTTCCGGAAGCCAGAGGGGGAAGCATACCAGAAGCCTTCGTAGATTTGCATACTATGGTCTCCTGGGCCAATCTGGTGCCACCAGAAGCACCATCCCCCCCCGTGACTCTCAATCTTCTGGATCACTCTGCCCTACATGGGCCACGGAAGGAAAGCATACAGCAGTTCACCCTTCGGCCACTCCAGCATAAGGGCATTGATTCCCAAGGACTTTGGATCTCTCCTACAACTGAAGAAACGAGAAACCTTTGCAATGTGAAAAGTCGTTAGTAGGTCCAGAAATGGAAGGCCCCAGCAATCCGCTATCAGCTGAAATGCCTCATTTGACAACTCCCATTCTCCTGGATCCAGACTGTCTGCTGAGAAAGTCTGCTCTTACACTGTCTTTTCCTGCAATGTGTGAGGCTGAGATCTCTTGAAAATGTACTTCCACCCATTCCATAAGCTGGGCTATTTCCTGCGAAACTTGCTGGCTCTTGGTTCCTCCCTGCCGATTGATGTAAGCCAGTCGTTACACTGTCAAACTTTATTCAAACTGCTCAACCCTGCAATTGGCTGCTGAACTGCAAGTTTGCCAACCGGACCACATGGGCTTCCTGAGGAAGGGATCATATGGTATGACCACAAGAGAGCGGGGCAACTTAAATTTTCTCTTTTCTCCTTCTAAAAGCTTTAAGCAATCCCCCAGTAGGGAGATACACATCTACCATGTGCTAGAATTGGAGAATACTGGCAGGCTGATGTCACTGCAGAAGTACATATACACCGTGATGTCAGTTTTGCTCTCTGTCTCCATCTGCTGGTAGACATGCATAACCTACTTGTTCTGGATCCACCTATCTAAATGCTAAGAAATTATATTTTTGACTACTTGATAGTAGTTCCATAGCAGCAGAAGCAGCAATAACTGCATTTTATGAAGGGAACACATTGAACAAGCAAAAAATGATTATTTTTGCGTCAGATGGTGCATCAGTTATGCTAGGCAAGAACAACGGTGTTGCTGCAATTTGTCATAGTATTCTACATCTGCTAGAACCACACTACATCGCTCATCAGGAAGATGTAGGTATAGAACATGCTTGCAAATACATATCTTTAATGGCAGACATTGAAACATTCATTATAACAGTTTACACATTGTTCAGTAGGTTATCTGTAAGGAAAGCAGAGTTTACTGAATTAGCTGAAGTGTTGGAACGTGAGTCTGTAACCTTTTAGACCAGAGCTTTCCAAAGTGTGTCGCGACACTTTACTGTGTCGCCTGAGGTGTGCCGGTGTGTCGCGCAAGCCCGGTGCACGTGACACACCGGCAAGTGCAGGGGCCGAGAACCCATGGCTCCGAGCCAGATATGGCTCTTTTGAGGGCTGCATCTGGCTTGCAGACAAGTATCGCCACACTTTCCGATGACCCAGCTGCTCCCCGGTCCTCCTCCGCCCGGGCGGAACGCGGCAGGACAGCTGGAGTCAGCGGCACCGGCGTGCTCTCTTCTTCCCGCCCCCCCCCCCCCCAGAAGAGGAAGTGGAGAGTATCGGGTGCGTGTGCGGCAAGAAGAGGCCACGCTAGTGCGCTCGGCATCGGCCCGAAGAAAAGGAGACTGCAGCGCGGCTCGGAGGAAAATGAAGAGGTTCAACCGCGGCCGATGGGACTCCGCCTCCGCGAGGGCTGAAAATGAAGAGGTTAGCGTTGGGAGGAGGCTGCTGCCGCGAGTTCCTGGGGTGGGGGAGAGAGAGAGAGAGTGAATGAGCGAGCAAGCATATATGTTTGCTCGCTCATTCACTCTCTCTCACGCCCACCCCCACCGCGGGAACTCGCGGAGCAGCAGCCTCCTCCCAACGCTAACCTCTTCATTTTCCTCCGAGCCGTGCTGTGTGTGTGTGCGTGTGTTTGTGTGTGTGTGTGAGAGATTGCATGTATGTGAATGATTGAGATCCTGTATATGTGAAAGAGAGTATGTCTGTGATTGAGAGCCTGCCTGTGAGAAAGAGAGAGCATGAATGTAAGTTTACCATTGGGAACCTGTATGTGTAAGTTTGTGATTGAAAACCTGTTTGTGTGAAAGAGTATGTGTGTATGATTGAAATCCTTTGTGTGTGAGAGAAATCATGTGTATGTATGATTAAGAGCCTGTGTGTATAAGTAAGAGAGAGATCATGTGTGTCTGTGTGTGATTGAGAGCTGGTTTAGGTAATGGAGCATGTGAGTATGTGATTGAGAGCCTGTGTTTAAATGAGAGAGAGAGAGAGCATGTGTGTCTTTGTGTGATTGAGAGCTGATTTAGGTGAGGGAGCATGTGAGTATGTGATTGAGAGCCTGTGTGTAAATGAGAGAAAGAGGACATGTTTGTAAGCATGTGAATGAGTCTGTGTGTGAGAGAAAAAGACAGCATGTGTGTGTGTGATTGAAAGCCTGTGTGTGTGTGTAAGCGTGAAAAGAGAGACAGCATGTGTGTAAATGTGTAATTAAGAGCCTATATAAGTGAGACAGAAAAAACATGTGTATATGTGAGTACTGAGAGCATGTGTGTATAGGTGTGTCATTGAGAGCCAGTGTGAGAGAGCGCTGGTATGTGACTGAGAGAGGAGAAAGTTCCAAGCAAACCACCCCGCCTCCTGCTAATTCAGAACAATCTCAGGACACCTGGATATCAAACGTTCCCAGGTATGCAGAGCAAAAAAATGTTTGTATCCTTATTATTTTTCATTACTGGGTCTTTGTGTCTGCTATTTTGAAATATTTTGTTGGTGTCTGGAAATGTTTTATATGAGTTTTTAATTATTGGATATTCCACTCATCAGCTGTTTCGAAATATGTTCTTTTTGTTAGTACAGTTTTACTGCTGATGATTTTATATTTCTTGATTTGTTTTATAAGGATGGGTGATGTTTCTTTTTTCCTTTGTTACACTGCATACAGAGACTCTGGCTTGTTGCAGTTTCCAATTCAGTTTTTTCTGCATGCTTCTTGTTATGCGTTTTGGTCTCTTTATTCTATGATTTTGGTCTCTTTATTCTATGATTCAGGTGAGGTTTTCTGCTGGCGTGTAGTTTCTGTGTAGGACTCTATAGCAGCCTGACTTGGTCCGTTTTCCTAATAGGAGATGTGTTGGTGTCTTAAGGCCTGGTGTAATATTTTCAGAGACTTATTGTACTTTAAAAGTGTGATCTTACATAAAATGCACACATTTACTTGTATTTAGTTTTAAACATATTGTATGGCTCTCATGGAATTACATTTTAAAATATGTGGCGTTTATGGCTCTCTCAGCCAAAAAGGTTCCTGACCCCTGGGCAAGTGGGAGCCAATGCGGCCGCCGGTGGACCTCATCCCACTGGCGGCTGAGCAGTAAAGAATCGCTGTGCTGTGTGCCGCGGACACACAGCAGGAAGATCGGCATGGCCGTGGTGGAGCTCACCTCACCACGGCCTGAAGAACAAGGTCACGTCGAAACGTGCAGATGCTCCGCCTCCTTCCTGCCCACGCGGCCCCGGAAGGAAAATGTTGCCGGAGCCGCACGGGCAGAAAGGGGGAGGAGCATCAGCCGCGTGCAGAAGAGGAGCAGCGTCGTTACAGCGTGTGAGAAGAGGAGAAGGCCCCCACCGCGGATCGGTCCGAAAAGATCAGGGCCGCTGCAGAGCCCGTCCTGCAGCGACCCGTGAAGAGGAGGCCCAGAAGTAAGAGAGAGGCTGAGGGCCCGTAGAGTGTGTGCATGTATGAGGTGCGTTGAGAGATTGGGTGTGGGAGTGAGGACCTGAATGTTTGCAGAGACAGCATGTGATAGTGAGAGCCTGTGCTTGAGCAAGACAGCATGAGGGAGTGAAAGAGAGCCTGGGTGTGTGAGAGTCAGACAGCATTTGCAAGAGAGAGAGAGAGCATATGAGAGAGAGAGAGAGAGAGAGAGAGAGAGAGAGAGAGAGAGCGCATATGAGAGAGCGAGAGCGAGAGAGAGAAAGCATATGAGAATGAGAACCTGACAATGTTTGAGGGAAGAAGACAGATGGAGAGAAAAGAAATAGAAAAAAAGACAATATGAAAGGAATTGGCAAAAAAATAAGAAAGGGGAGGTGGAACAAAAAAGCCTGTGACCAACCGATTAGAAAACTAAGTTCAGACAGCAAAGGTAAAAAAAAAAAAGAAATAAATTACTTTTTACTGATTGGCACATGTAATCTTTGGTAATGTGCAAGAGTAGCACTTTCTCTATGCGGATCTCACAATGTACGAGATCAACATGGAGGAAGTGGAAACCCACGGGGCCTGCACAGAGGAGGCAGCAGAATGGGCTTCAGTGCCAATAGCAGCAATCAGCGCCTCCCCAATAGCCATGCGGCATCAGTGACAGTGGCAGCAGAGGAATGAGAGGGGCTCTGAGGTTGCTGGCAAAAGAAAGAGAGGGGGTCTGCCTTTAGTGTGCATGTGTATGAATGGGAGTCTGCCTAGGGGTGTATGTGTGTGAATGCATGGGTGCCTGCCTGAGGGTGTGTCTGTGTATGAGAATGTATGGGTGTCTTCCTGGGTTTGTATTTGTGAGAATAGGTGCCCGCCAGTGTGTGTGTGAGAATGAATTGGTGCCTGCCTGGGGGTCTGTGTGTGTGAGAATGAATGTGTGCATGCCTGGGGGATGGTGAGGGAGTGGTGTGAAAATGAATGGGAGCCTGCCTGGGGGTCAGTTTCAGTGTGTGAGAATGACTGGAAGCTTGCCTGGGTGTGTGTGTTTGTGTGTACGTGAGGGAGCCAGAGGGAGTGTGTATGAGAAAATCCAGGGGAGTAAGAGTTTGTGTGGGGGGGGGTGTGTGTGGAGGGGGAGAGAGTGTCTTAGAGCGCGAGAGGTTATGGTGGGTATAAAAGCATGAATGTGTATGTATGTGACAGTGTATGTGTGAGAGAGAATGGACATGTGAGTCTGTGTGAGAGAGGATAACCTCCTAATCCTGGACAATATCAGGGTGACTGGAAATCAAGAGCTCCCACGTATGGACAGCAGGGGCTTTTTAAAATCCTTATTAGTTTTAATTATTGGGTGTTATTTGATATATGTGCTGTTTTGAAATATTTTATTGGTGTTTGGGAAATTGTAAAAAATGTATGATTTTAATTAGAAATTCTATTTATCAGTAGTTTTAAAATATTCTTTTATTAGTATGGTTTTACTATTATAACTGATGCTTTGTTTCTTGATTTTGTTTTATGAGGAATGGTGGTTCTATTTTTCCATTGTTAATACACAGAGTCTGGCTTCTTGGAGTTTCCATTTCAGTTTTTGTCTAATTTGTGCTCCTTTATTTTGTATTCTGTATTTGGTGAGGGTCTGTCTCTGCTCTGTGTGTGTGACCATTATGAGAGATTCTGCTAGCATAGGGATCTATAGCAATCTGGTTTGTTTTGTTTCCTCAGTAGGTGGTGTATTGGTATTCTAGGACCCAGTGTAATATTTACCCTTGCTTTTTCACAGGTAGGGTTATTGTTGTTTGAGTCCTTGGTGTTATTACTGTTATGTTACAATGGGATTGCAGTATAGATTTTGAGTGTCTTTTTTACGAGGTTTTATTTTAGTTCACAATGTGCCTGGCAGTGGAAGGTGTTTGTGCTGCTGTTACTGTGAGGTGACACCAGAATTTGAAAATATCTTTCAGTATGATGAGCTGTAAGGGAAACATTCAAGCTCCATTGTTTGGGGGAATTTCAGTGGATGCACAGAGTTACAGAACTGGAGGTGCAGGATTTATATTGACATTCTGTCCCTTACTATAAATTCCAGACTTCACTCTCTCATAGCCATATATAATTAGTTGAATGAGGCTATCAATTTTACAGTGTGAAACTGGCCAGCTTTTTAAAATTACGCAGAAGACCCTTTGGACTTTATTAACACCAAATATTCAAAAGTTGTGTTCATCCCATCAAGCTCATATATCTCATTAAAGAGGTAAATTGAATAACACAATAACTTTGTTTTATTATTGTTATTCATAAATTATAACAATAACATTAATCTTGGAATATTATATATTTTTAATATAAATGAAAGGTTTTCACAAGATAGGTTGTGTCGTGAAACATTTTATTATGTATATATTTAAGGAAACATACATAGTCGAAATACATTTCGTTCGTTTAACCTTTAACCTCTGGTTTGCTAGTAGACTGAATTACTGTGTCCCGAAATTATGTTTGACTAAAAAGTGTGTCACCAACATGAAAAGTTTGGAAAGCTCTGTTTTAGACCTTTGAATGAAGGTGGCTGTTACAACACTGTTTTACAAGCACTGATGAGAAACAAAAGTTTTGGATGAATATTGTCAGGAGCAGGTACATCGGGTTAATGATCTAGTCAAATACTGTATGAAAGAATTAAGAGAGACTTGCTGTTTTGAACTTCATTGCTTGTTTCTGATGAAGTTGTTGGTGAATTGGCTGAATTATGCATGTTACTGCAAGGAAGAAATCTTACAAACTGAAATGCCTCGATGGTTGTAAGAGCAAAGATCACTAAGTTCCATGCCCAGTACCTTGGTAGAAATCTGCACTGGAATGAAGAGGTTGCTAAGATGATCACCAATGACAAGATGATCTACATTAGTTCCATCCTAAGATTCATCGAACGTCTTATGTTTGCATCTAGAAGCTTGTTTCCCTGAGAGCGAGTTGATGCAATGGGGAGTCTTTCAGATGTCAGTGTTAATCAACTTTGGTCAAGAGCTTGCAGTACTGATTTCCAGATATGCAGCATTCTTGAATAACTGATGTTAAATAGAAAATTATGCATGAATACAGTGACGTCAGATTTGTGATTACAGAAAAGATGAAATGTGGTTTGATGAAGATGATTTAATTTGTATTAAATAAGGAATAATTTGGTGACCTTGCACATCTGTTGGATATATGTGCCATATTTTTTGCAACAACCGCAGAATGTGAATGCAGATTCAGCCTGAACACCACTATAAAAAACAGTCTCAAAATTGGCTGGAAGAATTACATTTATTTTATTTATTTATTTATTTGAGTTTTTTCTATACCGGCATTCACGGAGTTCGTATCATGTCGGTTTACATAAAACAAGGGGTGATCAATAAATTATAAACGTACTTAACTATAACATGAGTATACATTTACAAAATATAACAAATTATAACAAGTGCGCAGAAAAAGCAGTTACAATAAAACAAGGATGGTTCTAACTGGGAGTAGAAGAAGAGGATGATAGAAGTTTAACAAGAAGTTTAACAAGAAGTAGAACGTGCAGTGGTTGGTAAGTCTGTATCAGTTTATTGGGTGATAATCAGTCTTGCTGTATTTGGCAGTCGAGCATCAGTCAGGGTCCGGAAAGGCTTTCATGAACAGCCATGTCTTAAGTCTCTTTCTGAAGGTTGGAAGACATGGTTCCTGTCGTAATTCTAAGGGTATTGAGTTCCATAGTGGGGGACCTGCTCGTTTGACATGTTTGACATGTTTGTGAGGATAAAGTCATATCAAAGTGACAGACAACCAATCAATCTTGACTGTGTACTGTATAAACCATGGCTGTCACTGAAAGACAGATGCCAGAAATGATTAAACAATTACTATTTACAAGAGTCGAAGTGGTATTTAAATTGCAGTTGATAGATATTTGAAAATTTGTGATGTTCAGTGACATTGATAAAACTGTTGAAGTCGACTCAGTTGAAAATGTGAACTGCAACGTGGCAAATAAAAATTTGGTAAAACTGTCTGAAATTTATTAAATTAGGCCTAGTGTAATTAAAAACACTTCAACATTGTAGAGTACCTCATGAGAACATTTCTTTGTGCATCTTGCACAATGGAGAAATTGCTTACCTGATAATTTTGTTTTCCTTAGTGTAGACAGATGGAGTCAGGACAAATGGGTTATATGCTCCCCTGCTAGCAGATGGAAACTGAGTCTGGTTTCAAAGCTGACGTCATCTTAGATACACCCCTGCAGTGGCCTCAGCTCTTCAGTATTCTCTTCAAAAGCCATTGTGGACATACTATTAAAAAACTTGATTAAAAACAGTTAACCATAACTGTACTCAACCAAATGCTGAATCCCAGCAAGATTATAGATGCCCTGATCTAGGGATTGGGCGACGGCTTACCCATAACCTCTTGGAATTGAGATTCACCTCGTGGGCGATTCCTTGGCACAGTCCTGTCTACACTTAGGAAAACAAAATTATCAGGTAAATTTCTCCATTTCCTAGCATGTAGCCAGATGGACTCTGGACTAATGGGATGTACAAAAGCTACAAAAGCTGCGGTAGGTGCTGCTGAATTTCCTTTCCCATGGCAGACCCAGACCTGGGATTACTCAGATTCGGGGTGCTACCAGTTAAGTTAGTGACTGACCCACTCTCTGAATGGGAGGAGCAGGTCTTAGAAAAGTTCTGGAAGGCCAACTCTCCCCGGGCCTCCTCACAGTGCTGACATAGGTAAGAATCAAGGTTAGACTGAATAGCCCCAATATGGCTATTCAGTCTAACCAGAGGGAACGGTGCTTATGTTTCCGTGCTGCCAGAGCTATTAGGTATGGTAACTGCGTGCTCAGCTGGCTAGCGCTTGAAATTGTGTGCATGCAGATTTTGAGCACCTCTGCAATCATGGTGAGGTGCCTTGTGCGCCCTTTACCTAAATTCTGCACCTGAGGAGTGTGCGTACGGATGAGCACAATGGAGCAAAAGTATGAGTGTTGCTATGTGCACAGAGCGTGCGCAGAGCTGGCACGCGCTGCACATACTGACGCTCTATGGTGGGCAATGGAGACGCACACAGCTGCGCGCAAGATGGTGCTGCTGTAGCCTAGCATGCAATGTGCCCACAGAGCCTGAAGCGGAGCCTAGCTCAACCCGTTCGGAAGCCCATTTCCCCTTACCCCAATGGGATCAGTAACAGTTTGTACAGCACTCCGAGCACGGAGACTGGAGGAGGACTTACCAAAGCCCCTCCAATGTCTCTGAATCAGAAGGAATACTCTTCTCTCTTTACTTACCTGGGCTCAGCACTTACCAGCTGAGTACAGAGACCATCTCCGGCTGCGGGGGGAAGAGGGCTTTGGCTGTCACTGCCTCACTCTGCTTCTTGCACCCGCTGCCTTTCAGCTGCTTCAACAGCAAAGTCCACACCAGGAACCGGCTACCGGACCAAGGCACACCTCTGAGGGATCTCAGAAAATGCCTCAGGAATTCTCAACTGGGGGAGGGAGCTTTTAGGTATCACCGCAGGAGAGCGGGGCTCAATCTTTCTCCAATTCAAAAGTAAAAATGTCTTCTTCTAAAGAGTACGGCGATCCAGATAAGAAAAGCACGTCCACATCTGCTAGGAGACAGAGATACTGAAGAGCTGAGGTCACTGCAGGGGTGTATCTAAGGTGACATCAGCATTGAAACTTGACTCAGTCTCAATCTGCTAGCAGGGAAGCATATAACCCATTGGCCCTGAATCCATCTAGCTACATGCTAGGAAACAGCTTTTTGACGCTGCTCAGGCTAATGGGTTATTTGCACACTAGGAAAAAAAGATTATAGGGAACATTCAAAGCAGGGTTATAAGCAAACAGCAGAATAACTTGGATAGTGACAGAAATGGAGTCTGTTTTTATATACAGTCAATAATGGGATCGCCAATCTCTCAGATAAGCCCAAGTGATAAAGTGACCCTCTCTGCTCCAGGTTTGGCTGGAAGATCAAACGTGGCTCTTTGCAGGTTTATGAAAGTATGTCTGAGAACAGAGTAAAGCACGGTACTAAAGGCTCCAACTGACTTTTCCACTGGTTCTGCAATCTGTTTACACAGTACTTTATCACAGCATCTGTCACGTTATCGATACTCAAATAAAGCTATAAACATGGGCATATCATAGCAAGAAATTAAAAAAACACAAAAACAAAAAGTGTGTACTGATTTTTGGCTTCCCCCCCCCCCCACCCCACAATATTCTTCACAGAAAACATTCTATTAAAATTAAAGAAGTGAGATGGCAGGTGGTCAGAATTCTCTTGAAACGGTCCTTTACAACTCAGCCAGTGCAGTATCACCCGTAATACACAGCACTACAGGGGCCATAAAGGAGGAAAAGAGCTTCTCTTCTCAGGAAGTTTCTACAAAATGAAGGCCTCAGCATGCTGCACGGGTTTCCAGCCCTAGCTGGGCCTGTTGTGTGTGTGTGTGTGTGTGTGACACAATCCCTCAACAGGCAATGGGAATGGTCCGAGAGGGACCAGAGGACAACCAGAGCCAAGCCCTAGAATAAAAACTTTGGTAAACAATTACACCCGCCTTCTGAGGGTGAACAATGTTGCGTTACTAGTGCAAGGCACCCCTGAAAACGTTTCAGCTCAGCTGACTTCAAAGTCAGCTAGATTACAGGAGAACTTTCTATGTAGATCTACAAAGAAACAATTGTGGAATCTTTTGCTAGGCGGTACAATCAAGGATAAGAAATTAAATCTATGACAGGAAAAAAAAACTGTCTGGTCAGGAAATAGAAGTGCAAGACCCATAAATCAAGTAAGATGTTGCTCTTTCAAGCCTAGTTCTTCCCATTACACCCTATAACCTCCTCCCTACCCTCATCCTTCTGTAAAATTGGCTTCCTTATTATTGCAAACCAAGCAATAATCCTTCTGGTCACCAAACAAGAGAGAAACAGGTTAGGGCGCTTCCTCCTGAAGAAGAGTCAATTGAGGGGATAAAACAGATATCTATAAACTCATGAGTGGTATGGGAATGGATAAATAGGGAATGGTTATTTACTCTTTAGACTAGTACTAGGAGACACTCCATGAAGATAACAGGTAGCACTTTAAACAAAGCAGAGAAAGTATTTGTTGCCAGAGGATGTGGTGAAAGCAGTTAGTGTAGCTGGGTTTAAGCAGAATCCAGACAAATTCCTGGAGAAATCCATAAACCACTATTAGCCAGGCAAACTTGTGGAAAGTCAATGTTTATCCTGGTTATGAGCAAGGAGGATTGAATCTATTCTTAGGGATCTGCCGGGTACTTGTGACCTGGCCACTGTTGATAACAGGATGCTGGGATCGATGGATCAATAAAGCCCCTCATGAAAGACTAAGAAAACTAAAAAGTCAAGGGATAAGAGGAGATGTCCTTTCACGGATTGCAAACCGGTTAAAAGATGAGAAAAAGTAGGACTAAATGGTCTGTTTTCACAGGGGAAAAACAAACAGAGTGCCTCAGGGATCTGTACTTGGACTGGTGCTTTTTAATATATTTATAGGATAGGGATGTTGCAGAGAGACTAAGTGAATTCTTTGCCTCTGTTTACTGACGAGGATGTTGGGAAGATACCGGTTCCAGTAATGGTTCAGATGAACTGAACCAAATCACTGTGAACTTGGAAGATGTAGAAGGCCAGATTGACAAACTAAAAAGAGTAGCAAATCACCTGAACCAGATGGTATGCACCCCAGGGTTCTGAAGTTACTCAAAAATGACATTTTCAGATCTATTAGTTAAAATTTGTAACCTATCAATAAAATCATACATTGTATCTGAAGACTGGAGAGTGGCCAATATAATCCCAATACTTAAAAAAGGCTCCAGGGGCGATCCAGGAAACTATAGACCAGTGAGCCTGATGACAGTGCCAGGAAAAATAGTGGAAACTATTCTAAAGATCAAAATCACAGAGCAAATAGAAAGAAATGGTTTAGTGGAACACAGCTGCCTTGGGTAAATCGATTCTAAGTCTTACCTCACAAATCGGCTTCATTTTTTTGAAGGGGTTAATAAACATGTGGATAAAGGGGAGTCAGTAGATACGGTGTATTTTCAGAAGGCATTTGACACTCAAGTCACTCATGAGAGGCTTCTAAGGAAACTAAAGAGTCACAGGATAGGAGGCGGCATCCTTTCATAAATTACAAACTGGTTGAAAGACAGGAAAGAGAAAGTAGGATTAAATGGTCAATTTTCTCAGTGGAAAAGGGTAAACAGTGGAGTGCCTCAGGGATCTGAACTTGGACCTGTGCTTTTCAATATATTTATAAATGATCTGTAAAGGAATATATCGAGTGAAATTATCAAATCTGCAATTTCAAAATTATTCAGAGTAGTTAAATCTCAAGCAGATTGTGATAAATTGCAGGAGGCCCTTGCGAGACTGGAAGATTGGGCATCCAAATGGCAGATGAAATTTAATGTGGACAAGTGCAAGGTGATGCATATAGGGAAAAAATAATCTATATGCTGTAGTTACACGATGTTAGGTTCAATATTAGGAGCTACCACCCAGGAAAAAGATCTAGCGTCATAATGGATAATACATTGAAACTGTCGGCTCAGTGTACTGCAGCAGTCAAAAAAAAGCAAACAATGTTAGGAAATTAGGAAGGGAATGGGGCATCAAATGGAAAATGTCATAATACCTCTGTATTGCTCCATGGTGAGACCGCACCTTGAATGCTATGTACAATTCTGGTCGCCGCATCTCAAAAAAGATATAGTTGCGATGGAGAAGGTACAGAGAAGGGCAACCAAAATGATAAAAGGGGATGGACAGGTCCCCTATGAGGAAAGGTTTTAAGGTTCAGCTTGAAGAAGAAACAGCAGGGGTGGGGGAGAGATATGACAGAGGTCTAAAACAGGTAAATGTTAATCTGTTATTTACTCTTTTGCATAATAGAAGGACTGGAGGCACTCCATGAAGTTAACAAGTAGCACATTTAAAACTAATCAGAGAAAATTATTTTTCATTCAACACATAATTAAGCTCTGAATTTGTTGCCATAGGATGTGGTTAGTGCAGTTAGTGTACATGGGTTTAAAAAAGGTTTGGATAAGTTCATGGAGAAATCTATTAACTGCTATTAATAAAGTTGACTTAGGGAATATCCACTGCTATTACTGGCATCAGTAGCATGGGATCTACTTAGTGTTTGGGTACTTGCCAGGTACTTGTAGTCTGGATTGGCAACTGTTGTAAACAGGATACTGGCCTTAATGGACCCTTGGTCTGACCCAGTGTGTCAATTTCTTATGTTCTTATAAATGATTGGGAAAGGGATACGATAAGTGAGGTGATCAAATTTGAGGGTCACACAAAATTATGTGGAGTAGTTAAATCACATGTGGATTGTGATACATTGCAGGAGGATCTTGTGAGACTGGAAGATTGGGCTTCCAAATAGCAGATGAAATTTAAATGTTGACAAATGCAAGGTGATGCATAAAATAGGGAAAACAGCCCTTACTAGAACTTAACATTGTATAAATTACATCTTAGGAGTTACCAGCCAGGAAAAAGATCTAGGTATTATAGTGGATAATACATTGAAATCATCAGGTCAGTGTGCTGTGGCAATCAAAAAAAAACAAACAGAATATTAGGAATTATTAGGAAGGGAATGGAAAATAAAATGTAGGATGTCATAATGCCTCTGAATTGCTCCATGGTGAGACCGCACCTTGAATACTGTATGCAATTCTGCTCACCGCATCTCAAAAAAAAGTTGCAGTGGAGAAGGTACAGAGAAGGACAACCAAAATAAGGGGCATGGAACGGCTGCACTAAGAGGAAAGGCTAAAGAAGTTCAGGGTGCTCAGCTTGGAGAAGAGATGACTGAGGGTGGATATGATAGAAGTCTACAAAATCATGAAAGGACTTGAACAAGTTAATGTAAATCAGTTATTTACTCTCTCAGACAATAAGACAAGGCGGCATTCCATGAAGTTAGCAAGTAGCTCATTTAAAACAAATTGAAGAAAATTATTTTTTCACTCAGTACATAGTTAAACTCTGGCATTCATTGCCAGAGATGTGGTTCAGCAGTTAAGTGTAACTGGATTTAAAAAAGCTTTGGATAAGTTCCTAGAGGAAAATTCCATAAACTGCTATTAATCAGTAAGGAATAGTAGCTTAAGATCTATTTAAAGTTTGGGTACATGCCAGGTACTTGTGACTTGGATTGGCCACTGTTGGCAACAGAATGCTGGGCTTGATGAACCCTTGGTCTGACCCAGTATGGCAGATCTTATGTTCGGTCTGACTCAGTGTGACAATTATGGTTTTATAAATAACGTAGCCTAGAAAAGAAGCAGGATGGTGCCCACACCAGCATGATAATACTTTGTTTTCCTAACAAACATGAATAATTTGAAGATAGTCTCTCTGAGTGCCAGTCAGTAGCAGTATAAAAGTTACAGAATCTGGCAGGATTTCCGGAAAAAAAAAATGTTCTCCCCTTTTCTTCTTTCCCCAGACACGAGTGTCAAAGTTTCATAGCATGGATATCAAGAACATGGCTGACAGTCCACCCTGGTAAATACATTTTAGTATGAAACACTGCCAATATTAGAGTGAAACAAATCCCTGCTACAGCCTGCCTTACCTTCAGATGACACAGTAAAATAAAAATATAACCAGGAAACCTCATAGGGATTTTGTGGAACAGAATTAAGATATTCCTCCCCTTTCCCCAGGTGCTGATCTAGCCAACTCCTCCCTCTCCTCTCCCCATTGGACACCATCCAGGGGCCCACTCCCCCAGTAACTGCTCCCCAATGTCACACAACCCTTGCACTGACAGCATGCAACATACTTTGCCCCGCTCCGAGTTCTACCACAGTACTACCAGCCCTTAGGATTGGCATTTTAATTGTTTGTAGCTTCCATGCACTTAATTCTTGTATTTCAGAGCTCCCAGCTGATTCTCTTCAGAATATTAAGTTTAAAAAGAAAACACAAGTTTCACGTTTCTCTTCCGGGCAACCATGAAGTTAATCTAGCCAAATCCATCTGCAAGAGGGGTTAAGACTTGTCACCCATCTCCCTAATCCAGAAGGAGAGAACAGAAGCACCAGAGGACACCATACAGCAAGTAGGGAGTTCTCCCAGCAAAGAAAGGGTCAGAGCGCCACCTACTGGATACACACACATATATAAAATCTCATTTAAAAAAGGGAAAAGTAGTGTTTACCGAAACTCAACTTGTCTGTGTTATTTGCGACAGCGTGAATGAGGCCGACTGTACCGCAGGCATTGCTGATCGTCTGCTTCATGAAGTACACCGACGCGCCGACTTCCTGTCCCTCTGCTTTAATTTTCTCCTCCTCTTCTGCGCGGAATAATTTGTACTGAATAGAAAAAGGAGGAAAAATAAATAAAAGGGAAGAAGATCATGGGACACAGATTCAACCCCTCCTTTCCGTCTCCTCGACTCTAGGCTCACCACCTTCCATTCTAGAAACTCACAAACTGTCCAAAAGCTCTCCAGACCTTCTAGTCCGTCCTTCATGCATAATCTACAAAGGGAGCTCAGTGGTCCTGGAGGCTCCTGTATATCCTCACCTTTGGATCGCAGTGCAATCTGTATGAGCAGTATATTTCTAAACACAAATTTGGAGCTGCATCCATAAGCTTTCTGGGAAAACACTTTTGGCTTCTAGCTTTTATATAGATACACCCTATCCTGAAAATAATTTTGCTGTAAGTTGAATGATTAAGGAGATAATGTGCACACAAACTGAGCAAATATAGAAGCAATTTACTTTTTTTTAGGCAAAAATCAGTTTAAAGATAATCTGCAAAGAATGCATTCTTTATAAACCATGTTCTTGGTTTATAAGGAATGAACTGGAAAAGACATGGAGATAATTCTGTGCATGCTATTCTCTCTGCACAGAGAAACTGGATACTCAAGTAGTGGTTATAGTAAATACTTCATGCTTATTTTTATAGTGCTACTGACTTACACAGCATTGTACAATAGTGATCAGTATTTAAGTACAAATACGTCCCTGCACCAAGGCAGAGTCATAAAATGGGGGCATAGTCTTCCTGAACTGGTACGTCATGTTCTCTCTTGCCATGTTTAAATCCCATCTAAAGATACAACTTTTTGAAGCTGCTTTTAAATCTTAGGCCTGATTATCTGCTTTTAGCCTCTTACTTTAACCATAGTCTTACTTTGTGAAATGGCCGAAGTCTCATCCTATATGTTTGTCTTATATTGTAAGCTCTATTGAGCAAGAACTGTCTATTTTTTGTGTGTTTTGCACAGTGCTGTGTATGTCGTGTAGTGCTATAGAAAAGCAGAGTTGCTTGCCTGTAACAGGTGTTCTCCCTAGGACAGCAGGATGTTAGTCCAGCACGGAAAACTTGGCAAAGTTTCTAGAACTTTGACTAAGCACACTGAGCATGCCCAGCATGCCACTGTCCATGCATCCACACAGGTTCGATCTTCAGTCTCATAACATAGAATTTATGAAAAAATAAAATAAACGTAGGAGAAACCCAACTCTGCGGGGTGGTGGGAGGGTTTCCTGAGGACTAACATCCTGCTCTCCTAGGAGAACACCTGTTACAGGTAAGCAACTCTTTCTCCTAGGACAAGCAGGACGAGGAGAAAGTGACACACAGCACTTACAGGTCGATACAGTTATGCCGCGTTAGAAAGAGTGCGGCAGTGCAGGGCGCACCCTCGTTCCCCGCACGCACAGTTCTCTTCACATATCGCTCGATACTCTATTCAAATTGCTTGCAAATGCAAGCCGCGTCTGCGAAGCGTTAGGCCCGCGCAACCCATTTTACTGTATAGGCGCTTAATACAGCGCCTATACAGTATCCTGGGTGCGCTGGTACCTGTCATGTCAAATGTCATTTCAACTGACATTTGAAATGACAGGTACCAGGAAGTGGATGGTTTCCCCCCTCCCGAAGCAAGGCGGGAGGGGGGAAACCATCAAAACTAAAACAATTTCGGTGCTCAAGGCATGACGTCACGACGCTTGACGTCATGGCATGTGACTGCCTTGAGCACCGAAATTGCACGCTCGTAAACAGGCGTGCATTCATTCACTGCCGGCGGGGGCTGCTGGAGGCCGCTGTCAGCTCCCATACGGAACATGCGGGATGAAATAATTTTTTTAAACAAATAACTAATGCAATCGGAGTTCCGTGCAGCATCGTTCATGCAAAAAGAAGGGCTGAATGCAGTTTGAAAGCGGGTTAGTATATATGGAGGTTGTCCATGGTGCAGGACTAACACCAGGTAGAGGGTAGGCGGTAAACTAACAGGTTAAGGACACGGCAAAATAGCGGGTTACAAAGGAGATAATCGGAGCGCGCGTCACAGTATCGGAGGGAATAGCTAATTCCTTCATTTACATAAGAACATAAGAAAATGCCATACTGGGTCAGACCAAGGGTCCATCAAGCCCAGCATCCTGTTTCCAACAGTGGCCAATCCAGGCCATAAGAACCTGGCAAGTACCCAAAAACTAAGTCTGTTCCATGTTACCATTACATATGATATACATGCTGGGTGCGGAAAGGGTTATGCGTCGGTTTCAAGAAGCGCTAAGGACGCGTGAAACTGGAGACTGTATCGCAGGATCGCTTTAAGCGTCCCAATTGTGCGCCCACAGCGAGTTGCAGACGGGGAATCTCCAACCGCACTTTACAGTATAGACCTATGAATTAGGTGTCAAATGCACAAAAAACTAGTGCTGGTGGCAACAGAGGGAGTTAGCCTGAACTCAAAACAAGGGGTATAAGGTCGGAAGAGCTGGGTTTATTTATTGAAAAGATTCTGCAGGACAAACTGACCAAAATGGCTGTCGCGTCGACCTTCTCAGTCAAGCAGTAGTAAGAAGCAAAGGTATGGAGGGAATGCCATGTCGCAGCTTCGCAAATTTCTTCCACAGGGACCGCACACAAGTGGGCTACCGAAGCTGCCATGGCCCGAATGGAGTGAGCCTTGACATGGCCTCCCAGCTGTGCATAGCAGAAAGATGCAGCCTGCAAGCCAGTTGGACAAGGTCTGCTTGGATACAGCAACTCCCAATCTATTTTTGTCAAAAGAAATAAAGAGTTGCATAGATTGTCTGTGGCCTGCTCTTTGTTCCAGGTAAAAGGCCAGGGCCCTTTTGCAATCTAGGCTGTGCAGAGTTCACTCAGCCCAGTGTGAATGAGGCTTAGGAAAGAAGGTTGGTAAGACGATGGACTGATTAAGGTGGAAGTCAGTCACCACCTTGAGTAGGAACTTCAGGTGTGTGCGAAGAACCCGATCGTGGAAGAACTTCGTGTAGAGTGCAATCCTTTGTGCTACGCTTATTTTAATTCCCTTAAGTTTTCCTTTGTTAATTAACCTTTTTCATAGTGTTTAGTAATCCTTTGTTTATTAAATATGTTCAATGTATTTGACTTAGGAAACGATAGATAGATAGATAGATAGATAGATAGGACACCAGTGCCTGAAGTTTGCTAACCCTGTGGTCAGAGGTGACCACTAAGAAAACGACTTTCCAGGTCAGGTACTTCAGGTCACAAAAGCTCAAAGGGAGCCCTGATAAGGTGGGCCAAGACCACGTTGAGGTCCCAGGAAACCAACAGGGAGCCCGAGGAGAGGTTTCAGCTGGAGTAGACCCCACATGAAACGACCCACAATAGACTGTGCCAAGATGAGCAAGCCATCCACCTCTTGGTGGTAGGTTCCAATTGAGCTGAGATGCATTCTTCACAGAGGTGGCTTTCAAGCTAGCGCCCGAGAAGTGCAGCAGGTAATCCAACAGCTTGGAGGTGGAACACGAGAATGGGTTCAAACCCTGGCTACCACACCACACTGAAAATCTCCTCCACTTCAGGCCATAAGACTTCCTAGTAGAAGGCTTTCTGGACTCCACTAGGACCTGAGACTCCCTCCGCGAGATTCAGAAGCTGCAAGGTCACCCTTTCAACATCCAAGCCATGAGAGACAAGGACTGGAGGTTGGAATGGCGCAGCCTCCCCTGATCTTGCATCAGGAGGTCCGGAACATTCCCAGATGGATCAGTTCCCGCAGGGAAAGATCCTGCAGGAGTGGGAACCAGATCTGCTGGGGCCAATAAGGTGCGATGAGAATCATGGTCCCCCCAGTTCTGCTGGAGCTTCAGAAGCATCTTGGACACCAGGGAAAGTGGAGCATACAAGAAGGCCTTGCCCCAGTGGCAGGCAAAAACATCACACGGTCTTGCCATTCCCCCTAGCTAGGGAGCAGAACTGGCCTACTTTCTAGTTGTAAAGGGAAGCAAAGAGGTCCACATCCAGAGTTCCCCAAAGACGGAAGATCCGGTCACTGCCTCCTTCTTCAGGGACCACTCGTGCGGCCAGTAGGAATCACTTAGATAGTCTGCCAGTGCATTCAACCGTCCCAGCAGGTACCTGGCTCGGAGAAAGATGTTCTGGGACAGAGCCCACGACCAGATCTGGACTGCCTCCTGACAAATCAGGAACAATTCCTCCCTGCTTGTTGAGGTACCACATGGCTAGCTGATCGTGCTCATCTAGACAGACAACCTTGCTGGCCAGTACATAAGAACTTAAGATATGCCATACTGGCTCAGACCAAGGGACCATCAAGCCTAGTATCCTATTTCCAACAGTGGCCAATCCAAGTCACAATTACCTGGCAAGTATCCAAACATTAGATAAATCACAAGCTACTATTGCTAATTAGTTACCGTAATAGCAGTTTATGGATTTTTCCTCCAGGAACTTATCCAATGGAGAAATTATTTGATAATTTTGTTTTCCTTAGTGTAGACAGATGGACTCAGGACAATGGGTATAGTGTACTCCTGATAGCAGTTTGAGACGGATCAGATTTCAATCTGATGTCAGCCCCTAGTACATATACCCCTGGAGGAAGTGCAGCTCTTCAGTATTCTCCTCGAAAAGCATTGTGGATATGTGTGTGACTAATTTGATTAACTTGAATAACTTCATAACTTGGTTAAACTTTATAACTCGATTAACTTGATCTGGTTGAATTGGCTATAGCTGGAGACTGCAGGTGCGCTCAATGGAAAGCATCAACACCTGATAGGATGGGTGTCCAAAGTGAAGGAAGCATGGCTTACCCTTGTATCATTCGAAATTCCATAAGTAACGGCAGCCAAGGGTGGGATGCTGAGTCCATCTGTCTACACTAAGGAAAACGAAATTATCAGGTAAGTAATTTCTCCATTTCCTAGCGTGTAGCAGATGGACTCAGGACTAATGGGATGTATAAAAGCTACTCCCGAACCAGGTGGGAGGCTGCCCGTGACCCACTTAGTACTGTCCTTGCAAATGCCGTGTCCTCCCGAGCCTGAACATCCAGGCGGTAGAATCTGGAGGTGTGGATGGAGGACCATGTCGCCGCCCTGCAAATCTCGGCGGGAGACAGCAT
Source organism: Rhinatrema bivittatum (assembly GCF_901001135.1). Taxonomy (NCBI): domain Eukaryota; kingdom Metazoa; phylum Chordata; class Amphibia; order Gymnophiona; family Rhinatrematidae; genus Rhinatrema; species Rhinatrema bivittatum. Next base: position 173,909,675 of record NC_042619.1, on the reverse strand, counting down.
TCTGGTTTCTGCCCAGGACACTGCCTGGGCTCCAGTAGAATGGGCCTTGATCTGTAGAGGCGGTGGCTTGCCTGCTTCTACGTAGGCCGCCTTGAGGACTTCCTTGATCCAGCGGGCTATGGTTGCCCGCGAGGCCACTGTGGAGGACGCTGTGGAGGATGAATGGGTGTCAGTTTTTCGTACAGGTTCCGACATTTCCAGGTATCTGGATAGGAGTCTGCCGATGTTGAGGTGGCGCAGACTACGAGCTTCTTCAGAATTCTTCGATTCATCTGGCGATGGTAGAGAGATGGTTTGGTTAAGATGGAAATGTGACACCACTTTGGGAAGGAACGAAGGGAACATGCGTAGCTGGATGGTTCCCAGGGTGAGCCTGAGGAACAGCTCCCGGCAGGACAGTGCTTGTAGTTCTGAGATGCAGCAGGCTGAACAAACTGCCAGCAGGAATGCTATCTTTAGCGGAGGGACAGACATCGGAGGGGTCTGAACGAAGTTCCTGCTAGAAAATCCAGGACTAGGTTGAGATTCCAAAGAAGTACCGGCCACTTTAGTGGTGGGTGGATGTGTTTGACTCCTTTCAGGAAGCGTGAAATGTCTGGGTGAGAAGCTATGCTGTCACCCTCGCTCTTGGGGCCATAGCATGATAATGCAGCCACCTGTACCTTGATGGAGCTGAGGGACAGACCCTTCTGTAGTCAGTTCTGCAGGAATTCCAGGATCACGGGAACTTTAATTGAGCGTGGTATGTCGTCCTTGCCTTAGCACCAGGCTTCGAATACTCTCCAAATCCTTATGTACGCTAGAGATGTGGAGAACTTGCGAGCTCGGAGTAGGGTGTCTATTTCAGCCCCTGAGTATCCGCTCTCTCAGGCGAGCCCTCTCAATGGCCAGGCTGTAAGAGAGAATTGAGCTGGATCCTCGTGGAGGATCGGTCCTTGTTGAAGGTCTCTGTGTGGAGGCAGTGGCAGGGGGGTCCCTGCCACTAGTCTTCTCATGTCTGCGTACCATGGTCTTCTTGGCTAGTCCGGGGCCACCAAAAGTACTAGTCCCCTGTGTAGCTGTATCTTGTGAATGATTGCGCCCAATAGGGGCCACGGCGGGAAAGCGTATAAAAAAAGAGTCCACTGTGGCCATGTCTGTACCAGGGCATCGATCCCCTGGGACTGAGGTTCCCGCCTGCGGCTGAAGTACCTGGGTACTTGGGCGTTGGACCGGTTTGCCAGAAGGTTCATGTCTGGTGTTCCCCACTGGTTCACTATCATTTGGATTGCTGCGGTCGACAGCTTCCATTCTCCTGGGTCTAGACATTCGCTGCTGAGGTAGTCCGCCATGATGTTGTCTTTCCCGGCAATGTGGACGGCCGAGATCTCCTGTAGATTTACTTCCGCCCACAACAGACACCTGTTGGCTTCTGGTTCCCCCCTGGCGGTTGATATAGGCCACTGTTGTGGCGCTTTCTGACATTACTCTGACCGCTTTGTCTCTGAGTCTGTGAACGAACCATAGGCAGGCTAGTCTGACTGCCCGCGCTTCTAGACTGTTTATGTTCCATCCAGACTCTTCTGTGTCCCACTGCCCTTGGGAGGTTAGCTCCTCGCAGTGTGCTCCCCATCCTCTTAGGCTGGCATCTGTGGTGAGCAGGGTCCAGGTTGATGAAAATAGCCTTGCCCCCTGGTTCCCGTAACTGGGTTCGGACCCTGCCCGGGAGTGACAGACGAACGGCGTAGTTCTGAGACAGTGGATTCCATCGCGATAGAAGTGAGCGCTGCAGGGGTCTCATGTGAGCTCGTGCCCATGGCACTACTTCCAGTGTGGATGCCATCAGACCGAGGACTTGCAGGTAATCCCATGCTGTGGGGCGAGGTTCGTTCAGCAGGATCCGTAACCGGTTCCTCAGTTTTGATTTCCTTGTGGGAGACAGGCTGACCTTGTCTTCTTTGGTGTCGAATCAGACTCCTAGATATTCTACCGACTGTGTGGGCTGCAAACAACTTTTGTTTGTGTTACATAGAAACATAGAAATGACGGCAGAAGACGACCAAATGGCCCATCCAGTTTGCCTAGCAAGCTAGGCACATTTTTTTTTTCTCATACTTATCTGTTACTCTTGGCTCTTAGTAACCTTTTGGTTCTATTTCCCTTTCACCCCCACCATTAATGCAGAGAGCAGTGTTGGAACTGCATCTATGTGAAATATTTAGCTTAGTCAGGGGTAGTAACCGCCACAATAAGCAAGCTACACCCATGCTTGTTTTCCTAGACTATGTAATTCAGTCCTTTTTGGTTGTTGTCTGTATATAGATCCTCTTTTCTTCATTCCCCCTGCTGTTGAAGCGGAGAGTTATGCTGGACATGCATTGAAAGTGAAGTATCAGGCTTATTTGGTTTGGGGTAGTAACCGCCGTAACAAGCAAGCTACTCCCTGCTTTTTTGTGAATGCAAATCCTTTTTTCCCACATTCATTCACGTCCTCTAGACTTTATGGATCCACAGTGTTTATCCCACGCCCCTTTGAAGTTCTTCACAGTTCTGGTCTTCACCACTTCCTCCCGAAGGGCATTCCAAGCATCCACCACCCTCTCCGTGAAGAAATACTTCCTGACATTGGTTCTGAGTCTTCCTCCCTGGAGCTTCAAATCGTGACCCCTGGTTCTGCTGATTTGTTTCCGACGGAAAAGGTTTGTCGTTGTCTTTGGATCATTAAAACCTTTCAAGTATCTGAAAGTCTGTATCATATCACCTCTGCTACTCCTTTCCTCCAGGGTGTACATATTTAGATTCTTCAATCTCTCCTCATAAGTCATTCGATGAAGACCTTCTACCTTTTTGGTCACCCTTCTCTGGACCGCCTCCATCTTGTCTCTGTCTTTTCAGAGATATGGTCTCCAGAACTGAACACAGTACTCCAGGTGAGGCCTCACCAAGGACCTGTAAAGGGGATAATCACTTCTCTTTTCCTACTCGATATTCCTCTCTCTATGCAGCCCAGCATTCTTGTGGCTTTAGCCATCGCCTTGTCACATTGTTTTGCCGACTTCAGATCGTTAGACATTATCTCTCTCCTGCTCCATGCACATCAGCCTTTCTCCCCCCATCGAATACAGTTCATTCGGATTTCCACTCCCCATATGCATGACTCTACACTTCTTGGCATTGAATCTCAACTGCCATATCTTCGACCACTCTTCCAGCTTCTTTAAATAGAGAGAGAGAGAGAGAGAGAGAGAGAGAGAGAGAGATATCCATTTACCAACACACATTGTTTTCTGTCCTTCAACCAGTTTGCAATCCAAGCCACCACCTCGACACTCACTCCTAAACTTCTCATTTTATTCACCAGTCTTCTGTGCGGGACCGTATCAAAAGCTTTGCTGAAATCCAAGTAGATGACATCGAGTGCCCTTCCTTGATCCAATTCCTTGGTTACCCAGTCAAAAAAGTCAGATTTGTCTGACAGGATCTTCCCCTAGTGAATCCATGCTGCCTCTGGTCCAGCAATTCTCCTGACTGTAGATAGTGCACTATTCTCTCTTTCAACAGTGACTCCATTACTTTTCCCACCACCGAAGTGAGGCTAACCGGTCTGTAGTTACCAACCTCTTCTCTGATACCACTCTTGTAAAGTGGGACCACCACCGCTCTTCTCCAATCACTCGGCACCTCTCCCGTTTCTAGGGATCTATTGAACAGGTCACACAGCGGACCCACCAGCACATCTGAGCTCTCTCAGTATCCCGGGATGAACTTCATCAGGCCCCATGGCTTTGTCCACTTTCAGTTTCTCCAGCTCTTCCCATACATTTTCTACTGTAAATGGAGTTACATCTACTCCACTCCCCTCCAGTTTCTTGTTAACTAGGGACGGTCCTTCTCCAGGGTCCTCTTTAGTGAACACAGAACTGAAGTATTCGTTTAATATTTCTGCCATTTCTTCATCTCTCTCCACACATTGATCCTTTCCACCTTTCAATTTCACTATACCACTATGAACTTTTCTCTTTTCACTGATATATCTGAAAAATGTTTTGTCACCTCTTTCCCTCCTTGGCAATCCTCTCTTCCGCTTGACTTTTTGCCATCTTGATTAATTTCTTAGTCTCCCTCAGTTCTACCAGATATTCTTCTTTGTGCTTCTCCCTTTGGAATCTTTTATATTTCTTGAATGCTGTTCTTTTAGCCTTAATTTTATCAGCCACCTCCTTTGAGAACCAGATCGAAAAGTAAAGAAACCAAAAGAAAAATGAAACCTAACATATAGATTAGTTGCCTTGGTAATTGCTCCTTTTAGATTGATCCACTGTTGATCCACATCTCTCATTCTCCCAGCCTTTTAGTTCTTCCTCCAGGTAGTTCCCCATTTCATCAAAGTCCGTGTTTATGAACTGCAAAACTTGGGCCTTTGTGCTTCTTTTCTGTATCTTTGTGATATTAAACCATATCGTTTGATGATCACTAGTGCTGAGGTGGGCACCCACCTGGACATCAGAGACATTATCTCCATTAGTGAGCACTAAGTCCAGTATAGCTCCTTCTCTCGTGGGTTCCATAACCATTTGTTTGAACAAAGCTACTTGCAGGGCATCCACTATTTCTCTACTATTATTAGATTCTGCAGATGGGATTCTCCAGTCTACAACCGGCATATTAAAGTCTCCAACGATCACCACTTCTCCCTTCTTTCCTATCTTTTGGATGTCTTCAACCAGATCTCTATCCATCTCTTCCTTTTGGTTTGGAGGCCTGTAAACCACTCCAATAAAAATGGATGTCCCATCTTTTTTTAGGTTGGCCCATATTGCCCCATATTCCTTGCAGCTCACATGCTTGGATATTGTTTCTGACAAAGAGCCACTCCTCCCCCTTTCCTATCCTCTCTATCCTTCCTTAACAAGTTATAGCCTGGTATTGCCGTATCCCAGTCATGAGATTCCGTAAACCACATTTCCGTGACAGCAACAACGTCCAAGTTCGCCTCCATCATTAGGGCTTGCAGATCTGGGATTTTATTGCCCAAACTATGAGCATTTGTGCTCATAGCTTTCCAGCTTTCTTTGTACAGGTTATTGCTGTTCTTGTGGTGAACCCCCATCCGAGGCTCTCCAGTAGAGTTTTGACTGTTGGTTGCTTTCCTCTGGGGATTTCGCCCTGATCAGCCAATCGTCTAGGTAAGGGTGTACGAGGATTCCTTCCTTCCTCAGTTTTGCCACCATCACCACTATGATCTTGCTGAACGTCCGGGGTGCTGTGGCTAACCCGAAGGGTAGTGCCCGGAACTGGTAGTGACAGTCCAGGATTTAGGTGTAAGAAGTGCTGATGTTCCCGATGAATTGGGATGTGAAGGTAGGCCTCCAAAAGATCCAGATGTGAGGAACTCTCCCGGTTGAATTGCCCTTATTACGGAGCATAGGGTTTCCATGCGGAAGCCTCAGGTGGCGGTTGACTGACTTGAGGTCCAGGATGGGCCTGAACGTCCCCTCTTTCTTGGGGACGATAAAATAAATGGAATAATGCCCAGTATTTATTTCTTGTGGAGGCACTGGGGTTACGGCCTCGAGGGCCAGTAGTCTGGTCAGTGTAGCTTCCACTGCCACCCTCTTGGAGAGGTCGTGGCAGGGGGATTCCACGAACTTGTCCGGAGGGGTTCATAGGAAATCCAGGTAGTACCCCTCTCGAATGGATGGCTAGGACCCACTTGTCCTAAGTTATCTCAACCCATCTGTGGTAGAATAGGGCTAGTCTGCCCCTTATGGCTTCTTCCCTTGGACGGGTCGGCTGAATCTCATTGTGGGGTGCAGCTGGGGCCTGGACCCGAGCTGGTTCCCCCTCTTGTTGTGCTTGTTCCGAAAGGACTGGTTCCTGTCCGTAGGGCGGGGTGCTTGATAGTTGCTTCTGTATGGGTTGAAGCGTTGTGAACCTCTGCCCCTGGAGGGCCGGGGGAAGGGTCGCTGGTTTCTCTTATTCCTCTCCTCCGGTAGGTGCAGCAATGGGGACTCGCCCCATTTATTGGCCAGTTTCTCTAGTTCGCTGCCGAACAGAAGGGATCCTTTGAAGGGCATTCTTGTGAGACGCCTTTTGGAAGATGCGTCGGCCGACCAGCTTCGGAGCCAGAGTTATCTCCTGGCAGCCACAGCTGATGACACTCCTCTAGCCGCTGTGCGCACCAGATCGGCAGAGTCCGCAAGGAATGATACTGCTGGTTCCATGGCCTCTCCAGGGGTGTTGCTCCTGGTCCTTTGACAGCGGCGACGTCAAAGGATGGATTCCAGACGCTGCTCATGAGCATCTTTGAGTGCTGCTCCTCCCTCCACTGGGACAGTAGTGCGCGTCGAGACCGCGCAGACCATGGCATCCACTTTTGGGCATGTCAGAAGGTCTTTGGCCACCGGGTCCAGGGGGTACATGGCTGCCATAGCTCGTCCCCCTTTGAATGTGGACTCTGGAGTACTCCATTCCAGGTCAATTAGCTGCTAGACGGCTTGTAAGAGAGGAAAATGACTAGAGGTCTGGCGGAGTCCCTCTAGCAGGGGATTCGTCTTAGGCTCTCCCGAAGCACTTGTGCCCGGGATAGCAAGCTCCTTCAGGCTATGGGTGACCAGGTCTGGGAGCTCGTCCTTGGTGAAGAAGTGTCTCATGGTTCGATGAGGCTCTGTCCCCGGGGGGGGAGTTCCCCCTCTTTTAGGGGCTCTGCTTCCTCTTCAGAGTTGTCCATGTCCCCATAGGTGGGGCTTCTGGGCGGTGGAAACATTTGTTTAGGCCTAGCATGGCCTGAGGGATAAAGGTCTTTTGGTGGAGGCTGTGGCTGTTTAGCCGGCAGCTCAGTCTGCATGTGGACCAAGGTGTGTAGCCCTTTGAAGAATTCCACCCATGAGATAGACGCTGGGTCCAAGCTAAGGGGCGTTGAGTCCCTGGAGGTCCCTGTCTGAGAGGGTGTCCCGCTGGAATTTACTACGTCCGGGGTATTCACTGAGGAGCTAGTACTCGGCCCTGGGTGGGACTGGATCTCCCAGGGCCTCCTCGCACTGAGCGAACAGGGCGTTGCCTCTTCGCTTTGTGCGGCTTTGATGTGGCATGCCGGGCAGAGGCCTTGAGCCCCGTTTGCGGTGGTGCCGTGGCTATAGGCGCGTAAATCCTTATGTGTGGCCCTTGTGCATGTAACTTTATGCGCACCTGTATTTTGTGCGCCTATCTGGCCTGTGCGTCCGGGTCGAGACGGCGGACAGAGCGGCAAATAGGGCCAATATGGCGACCATCTCCGAGGGTATCCACGTGGGAGGACCCTTTGAACTAACCGGGGCCTGGCCCTGCTAGGGCAGATCAACCCGGTGGAACTGGTCCCGACTGGCGACCTGTGCGACTCCTCGAACCTCAGAGAGCGGAGTCTATGCTGAAAATTTCTACCTTACCTTGTCTTCAGCGATTCCCGGTTTCATTCCGGGCGGTCTCTGGCTGCGGGGGGGGGGGGGGGGAAGAGGGTAAATACCTTCACCACCGCGCTCGAGGGTGCACTCGCTGCCCGAAATTGGGGGCTAGGTCCTCGCCGTGAATCGGCCGCTGGACTGAGGCTCACCTCTGAGGGACCACTGAAATCACCTTGGGAATTCTCAACTGGGGGAGGGACCTGAGGGCTTCACCGCAGGAGAACAGGGCTCGCCTTCAGAGGTAGGTTTTCTTCGTTGAATTTGTTCTAACGCTGTGAGAGTGTGCAGATAGTCCCTAACTGCCATGGAGACGGAAAATACTGAAGAGCTGCACTTCCTTCAGGGGTATATGTACTTGGGGCTGACATCAGATTGAAATCTGATCCATCTCCAACTGCTATCAGGAGTACACTATACCCACTGGTCCTGAGTCCATCTGCTACACGCTAGGTAAACTTTTTTTTAAACCCAGTTACACTAAATGCTGTAACCACATCATCTGGCAATGAATTTCACAGCTTAACTATACGCTGAGTGCTAAAGAATTGTCTTACATTTGTTTTCAATCAGCTACTTGCCAACTTCATGGAGTGCTCCATGGTCCTAATATCTGAGAGTGTAAACAACCGATTTACATTAACTTGTTCAAGTCCTTTCAGTAGATCCCGAAATGCCCAAAGGCCATACCGGATCACCCTTAGCTCAAGGAAGTTGATCCGGTACCCCCCTCCTCCTGAGCTGACCAGTGACCCTAGGTGCAAAAGGTCTCCCACATGTGCCCCACAACCCAGGTGGGAGGCATCCATGGTGAGTACAACTTTAGTGGGGGAAGCCTAGAATGGAACCCCCACCTCTAAATTGGGAAGAGACATCCACCACGACAGGGAGTCCTGAAGTGGAGTGACTCAAATGCACTCCCAAAGATCCTGAGTGGCCTGGTGCCACTGAGACCCACGCATGTGAAGACGAGCAAAGGGAGTAACACTGACAGTCGCGGCCATGTGTCCTAGCAAACATAACATGCTGTATGCAGAGATCTAGCAACTTTGAAATATTGTTCCTGCCAAAGACGCCAAGCTGATTGCCTGATCCCTGGGCAAAAATGCTCAAGCCTGGTCGTATCGAAGCTGGCACCTATCAAGTTCAGATGCGGGAACGGAACCAGCTGGGACTTGGTGTAATTGATTAGAAACCCTAACGTCTCCATGATCTGAATGGTGGCTTGCAAGGACTGCAGCACTCCCTGCCTGGAAGCGCCCTTGACGAGCCAGTCTTCCAGGTAGTGAAAAACCTGCACTTACCACCTCCTCAGATACGCAGCCACTGCTGCAAGGCACTTTGTGAAAATGCGGGGTGCCAAAGCCAGACTGAAGGGCAGCACCCTGCACTAAGAATGGTGTTCACCCACCACAAACTAGAGGTATCTCCGGTGTGCGTGGGCAATACCTATGTGAGCATAGGCATCTCATAGATCAAAGGAGCAAAGCCAGTCTCCCCGGCGCACGAGAGAAATAAGGGCACCCAGCACGATCATCTTGAACTTCTCCCACGTGAGGAATTTTTTCAAGGCCCTTAAGTCCAAAATCGGACGAAGGTCTCCTGTCCTCTTTGGGATGAGGAAATACCTGGAGTAGAAGCCGCTTCCCCACTTACTGGGAGGAACATGTTCGACAGCCTTGGCCATTGTGAAGGTGGAGAGCTCCTTGAGTAGTATTTCCTGATCCGCTGAGGACTCCCAAGAGGGGCACGGGGAAGAGTCTGAGGAAACCTCTTGGAAATTTAACCTGTACCCCTGGCGGATGATGGAGAGGACCCACAGATCAGGTAACAGTCTGCAAAAGACATGAGCTGACCTCCAACTGGAAGGGCTGGCTGCATTGGTAACTGGCTTAGACTCCCGCGCAGCCAGTCAAAACCTGTAGCGGAAGTCTGCTGCAGGACTGGCTGAGTTCTGGAGACACACTATTGACTAGGACGAGACCTTGGTGCGGCCCGGTGAGACCATGACCCACTTGCAGGAAGGTGTCAGGGTCCCTGTCTTGAGGGCTTTCTGCCTGAGCACTCTGGGTCTGATGTGCTAGCTGAGAGATGATGCAAGGTCTCATGATAATCTTTAAGTTGTGTTACTGTCTCCTTGATTTTGTTGCCAAATAGATTCTCTCCAGTACAAGGCAGGTCAGCAATACAGTCTTGCATTTCGGGTCAGAGATCAAAGCCCTAGTGCCCACCATGGCTATCATTGCCACTGTCTCAAAGATATCCTATGTGGACCTAACTTTGTTGCATTCCAATTCCTGCTGCACAACCTTCAGGAAGTCTTCCTGGAGTTGTTAAGGGAGGCAGTCTACCAACTCCTGAATGTGGTTCAATATTTCTGGAATATTGGCTCATATATAACTGGTAGCAGGCAATGAAGCTGTCAACATAGATCCCTGGAAGACCTTGTGGCCCAGGGCACCTAGGGCCTTGTGCTCATGGCCAGGCGGAGCCAAAGCATGGATGCAAGACCTCTTCACTTTAAGGGCTGACTCCACCACCACAGACTGGTGGGGGAGATGGTGCTGCTCAAATCCTGTAGATGGTTGTACTAGGTACACCGCATCAGTCTTCCTGTTTACCAGGAGGACAGATTGTCTGGCTCTGGGAGCACCCAATCAAGTCCTTGAAGATATCATGGACTGGGACTGCAACAACCTACTTAGGAGCATCCACAAACTGAAGGATCTCCAGCATCTTGTGCCTGGAGTCTTCCTCAGTCAGGAGCTGGAAGGGGACAGACTCTGCGCCACTGCTTGTACAAAGTTTGCAAATGTCAGGTCCTCTGGAGGGGAATGGTCTCTCTCCTCTGGAAGAGAGGGTGCAGAAAGTAGTTCCTCAGAGGAAGAGACGGAAGGCTCATCTTCCCACTGATAGTAAGGGCATCGGCCTTGCTCCATGGCGATACCAGCAGAGGAGCATGAAGAATGGTCCTGGGTTGGGGTGCTGGGGGCCCAGAGAGCCCCGCAAGCACCATAGGCATTGAAGGACCTAGTAACTCAAGGCTTGGTGGCTGCAGAGCTGATCCGGGGGGAAGGGGGGGGGGGGAAAATGTTCCACTGGGGCTGGAGGCCCTTCCTCAGAGGGATCTGTAATGGGAATGCTCTTCGATAGAGGCCGCACCGGTGCCCCGTACAGCAGCAAGGGCTCCCCAAGGCATCAGCGCGGGTTGCGTCGGCAGTGCACCAAAGAGCAGATCTAACTATTCCAGCAATGGCACCAGCATGGACAGTGCAGGCTCCGATGGCAGCGGAGGCCCTGAGGGGTCCGGCAGATCAATGCCCTGCAGGGCTTGTCCCACCACCAACCATACTCTGCGCTCCAACTGCTCCTCAAATGCTGTTGAAGACAGTACAGCTTGAGGAGGTGGCATAACCTGATTTCCCTCAGAGCCCCAAGGGGGAACTGGAGCGTGGCACCAACATCTGCGGGGACCGCCTCAGGTCCTTGGACTCAATGGATGTCAATGCCTCGTTGGCACGGGGTTGCTTCGGTGCCTTTTCGAGCTTGGAGCCATGGAAAGGTGGTGATCAATGACTGCTTCCTCGATTTCTTGCAATGCTCAGCCCGGTCTTTCCCTGGTGCAGACGTAGAGGGAAGAGAGACAGGGGCCGATCCCCAGCACCTATTTCCAGCTGGGAAGTCTGCAATGGAGTCAACAAGACAGGGCCAGTACCCTCCAGGGACCTCTTTAGCATGAGGTGTTGACACACCCGACACTGATGTCGAGGGTTCAGACTTCCTGGCCCTTGGGGATCATCTGAGCACAAAAAGAGCAGCCGTATACATCGTGCAAGGCCCCCCAGGCACAGAAGGCATACCTCACAGGGTCAGTGATGGACATGGTCTGGGGACACTGGAGGCAGCAGCGGAAACTGGAGTATGCCATAGAAAAAAAAAGCAACAGCTGAGCGGTTGATGGCTGGGGGCCACTGAGAAACAGCATAGTTGGTAATCAAACAAAAAAAATTGTACTTATTGCAAAGCCTTTAACTAGGGCCAGGAAAGGATCGAGGGACCCAGTGTGGGAAAAAGAACGAGATATGAACTTGAAAATACAGTTTTCTGAAGAAAAAAAGCACAAGCTCCATGGCCGCAAGGTGATAGATCTGTGGAAAAGAAGAGACTGAAGAGGGACCCTGCGTGGATGCGTGAATAGTGGCATGCTCAATGTGCCTAGTCAAAATCCTAAAAACTGATGGAGCCTGGCACAGAAAACTTCTGATGTCACCCACGTGAGGACTACCATTACTGCTTGTCCTAGTAGAATGAGTAGTAGTCGTAGTATAAAGTGACTTGCCCCAGGTCACAAGAAGTGTGTGCCAGAAACAGGATTTGAACTGTGCCTTCCGTGGTTCTCACCACATTGCTAGCACCTAGGCCACTCCTCCCTACATAACCACAGGCTCACCAGGCTACACTATCTGTGTACTGCATCATCTGTCCAGGAAGGAACTACACTTTTGCTGGAATTCCTGGCTCTGGTTTCAAAGATGCTACACAGTTCAGTTGTTTTACTGCAGATTAGACACAAACTGCCTTTTCTTCCATTACATGTGGAAAATTACACAGAGCTCAGAGCCACAGCACCTCCTTTCCAGGAGGGGCCAAGACACCATTTCCCCAGACTCCTCCCTCCCCACCCCCCTTACTTGAGATCTGCACAGGCCTTGACAATTTTTCTTTAGATCTAGAAGCCAGGCCAAATACTTAGCAGCCAGCATTTGAGAGCTTTTTCAACCTTCCTCTCAACGTCAACTAAGCTGAAAACCTGAAAAGCGGGTGGGGGAGAAAGGAGAACGATTAAGAGCTCTTAGTGACTGGCTGTCTCCAAGATCCACTATAGTTCTTTAAGGCCCTGATTTACCAAGGCTATTTCCCCCATTATGTGTCTATAGAAAAAAGCTTAGTAAATCTAATCCCCTTCCATCCCGAACATGCAAGCACCCTCCTTTCCCATCGTCCCCCATCAGCTGTGCTCAAGGAAATTGCTTCTATGTCTCGTCTCCTCTCGACACCCACAGAATAGGTGCTGGGTACTGACATCTCTATAAGCAATGCCGTTCTCATGCTCTTCACTACAGTATCTGGTTTTGCAGCAGATTTTTTTTTATTGGTTGGAACAGGAATGTCCCAGGTGATCACAATTTCTTTATTCTCTTCTCTTCTGTTGGGGTTAATGCTCCCAGTGGTTTATTTTTGGTACATCAATGTTATAATGTTTACAAAGTTTCCAATGAATAAGCTGTGCCAGGTTGTTGTGCCTTTCTGAATACAGGCCTTCTGACATCAGTATGTCACATCCAGTGATGAGATGTGTAACCATTTCCAGTTCTCTTCCGCAGAATCTGCATTTGTCCATTTTTTCTGCCTTTTCTATGCCTGCTGTGAACCCTCTTGTCTGTAGTTCACTATCCTGTGCTACAATTATCAAATCACTCATCTGTCGGTTTGAGTTCACCTCTCTAGCCACCACTGTGTCAAATCTGATCTACATGGGGTTTCTGAAGCTCTCTATATTTCCCTACTGCATTTTTGCTTCTGCCACTTATTTCTCTTTGATTCTTTAAAGATTTTTCTCTTGTTTTGGACATTTTGTTGCTTCTTTCCCCTTATGTGCTGGTAGATTCTCAGTCATTCCTTCTATTCACCAGAATGATTGTCCAAGCTTAAGAATGGAGATTGATGTTTATTCACTTTCATACTTCAGCAGTATTTGAGCATTTGGGTCCACTGATGCCATTAAGTATGCCTGGAGGCTTATAATAGCAGCTCTATATGTGCAATTAATTTCAGTGAGACTCATACTGTCTTCAGCTCTAGGGATAAGAAATGGCCATAAGAAATTGCTATGGTACTTTTTCAGCATACATTGGTTCTTACAGATTACCTGATGAGTGTGGAAAAGCTTCCTTGTTTTTACATCAAATCCTTCAAGATAATTAAGGGGTCTGTCTACTATTCCAAAGCAGTCCAATAGCTACCAGCTCGCAATTCCTGCATTAATATATTATTCTGTGCTGTTAAGCACTTTCCAATATCAGTTTCAGTCTCCTATAGTACTCTTTTCTCTCAGTAGTTTGTCAAATTTTTCCACCTCTCTACTCCTAGATATTTAAAATACCCCTTCCGCTTCCAGTTCCTTTATAAGACAGTCTTCAATCAGGGCGATGTTTTCAGTTTTGCTCAATTTTCCTTGGAGGAAAGTTGCGTTAGCACATTTGTTCAGGCAAAATGTTATCCTGATGTCATCTGAGAAACACTTCACCGCATGGAGTTGTGCTGCTAAATGAGCATCACAAGAGCTGTAAAGTTTTAAGCCACCTATAAATAGGTGAGATTTTATTGGAAAGGGATCGGTAGCTCTAGAATTAAAGGTTAATTCCAGAACCCAAGGAGTTGGAGAACTCAGCAGATTTAATGGCAGACAAGCCAAAAGCGACGACAGGGATCTCCCTGAAATATTTCGCGCTGGAATGACAAACTAACCACCTTTATAATTCAGATGTAGTCTGCCACATGTTTATGGTGCACCTGATGGACTCATTCAGTGCAGTGTTCACTTTGCCTTGCATTGTACAATCTATTATCCAAGAATGTGGGATGCTATCAAAGTCAAACCATGCTATACTGAGGTTTTGACTATTTATACAGCTGTTCATAATAGCTTTATTCAGCATCAAATGGTCTTTGGTTCCATATGCTCCTCATTTCCTTCTGTTGCCAAGATGTTATTAGAGTCAATGTGATCCAATATTCTACAACATCTGTGTCTATTTGCAGTGAACAGTTTATAGAATGTAGGCAAGCAAGTTATTGGTCAATAGTTTTTGGGGACTCGTCCTTTGGAAGAAGGCGTGTCTGTCCTATTAGCCATTGAGGAGTTAATTCTGGCTGTCTGGTCAACTGGTTTTTTGCAATTAGCCAGGTCTTGGTGGAGAGCGGTTAAATATTTGAGCCAAAAGCTGAGCATGTTATCAGGGCCAGGGCACTTCCAATCTGGAGCTCTTTTTAACCTAGCTTCCAGGCCACTGCATAGTTTGTTTGCCTTTTGTATATTTTTCTGTATGCTGGGTAACCATTCTGCTTCTTTGTTGTGTTCTACAGGATCTTCATATACATTTCTAAAAAAACCGATCTGTTTCTTCTTTTGTTTATTGTATTTTAACAGCAGATGATTTTTTTCCCAGGTCCCTGTGGAACTACTGTGAGTTCTCTCTAAATGTTTTCTTTTGGTGCCTCTCCTCTCTATTTTCTTCATATATCTTTGCAGCTTCTGCTGTTATTTTCAATTTATTTTTGAAAATATGATTTTTTTTTTTTTTAAAGTCTTCTTCCATTACTGCAGTACATAATAGCTTTATTTTTTTGGATTTCTCTATTTTTAGCATCCTCGATCCCTTGAGGTATACATTTACCAGGGACACCTCTGCTCATGGTATTCATTTTTTCTATACATGTTTTCCAAGGAGGATCCAGCATGCATAATCCTCATCATATAAACCAGGAGCTCAGCTGCCCGATTCCTTTTCTCTTCATTCTGCTTCCTGGTGCTACCCTGCCCACCGCCTCCTGCGATGCACCCTTATCTCTCACCAGTTGCCTCTTCCAATTCTCTGGCTGTTCGAGCAACTTTATTCTGGTGTTCTTTGTTCCTTTCCTTTTCCCTCTGCTTCCTGGCGTGCCTTGCACCTGCTCTCATCCCTCCAGCAATGCGCTATCCTCTCATATTTGCCTCTTCCATTTGTTCTGGATGTTTTGGCACCTTTATCCTGGTGGTCCTTGACTGCTCAGGCAACTCTCCTCTGGGATTTCTTTCTACATCTCCTTCTCTTGCTCTCTCTCTCTTCCAGCATCATCTTTCTGCAGTTTTAAGATGTTATCACTTAAGATAGTTCCATTCTAAACATTCCTCCTATTGAAGATCTTAAGTTACCATCCATTACCTTTTGCAAGTTTTCCATTGACATTTCCTCTCTTCCATTTTTTGATAGGTTCTCTTTCCATGCCCTACAGTTTTAAATACAGAATTTCTGGCATAAAAACAGCAGTACATTATTTCTATTTTGTCTTCAGGAGTTTGCTTAATTGTACATAAACCTCTTCATTAGCTTCTGAGGACTGTCTATTGTTGCAGTGAGTCCATGAAGTTCACATGACCTATACCTGCACAAAGTCATCAATTTCACCAGAAGATTTCTGCTTCCTATCGTGCTGCAGTAGTCGTCGCCTGGCTGAGATTTAGTAGATGTTATGCAATGGAGTCGCCACATGAAGGAACTCAGCCAAGACTTGGTGAGAGACAGTTACACTAACTATTCTCTCAACCCTAGAGACCCCCCTCCCCCAAGCTACATGCTGTTTCTGGTAATCGGATGGTGGCCCAGGATGGCACAATAGGTGCCTCCTCACACTGCCC
Organism: Rhinatrema bivittatum; assembly: GCF_901001135.1. NCBI lineage: Eukaryota > Metazoa > Chordata > Amphibia > Gymnophiona > Rhinatrematidae > Rhinatrema > Rhinatrema bivittatum. The sequence continues at coordinate 173,893,802 of NC_042619.1, read as the reverse complement.
CACTTTACTTCTCTTTGGGGTTTTTTTTTATTTTATATACCGACCTTCATGTGTACATATCAAATCTGTTTACAATAAAAACAAATGTCAATTAAAACATTTGCAATTCAAAAATTTTAAGAGAAAAAAGAAATATATATCAAAATATTAAAATTATAAAATTAGCTAACATTAATAATTAAGATAACATTAAAACAGAAAATAAAAGTAGTAGGCATAAAGAGTAGAGATAAGCATAAATTAATGAAATGCTTGATGGAACAACCAGGTTTTTACTCCTTTCTTGAAAACTGATGTTAGGTTCCATCCTAAGGTCTTGTGGTAGGGAGTTCCATAATTGTGGTCCGGCTATTGAACGTGCTCTGTCACGGACTGTATTCAGATGTGCAGCTTTTACCGACGGAATTGGAAGCAGTCCAGTATTCATTGATCGTGTTGTTCTAGAAGGGGTGTGGAAATGTAATGATGCTGTGAATCATTCGATTTTTTCATTATAGAGTGATTTATGAATTGAGAACCTTGTATTGATTTCTATAGTCAATGGGTTACCAGTGCAGTTCCTTCAGGACGGGGGTGATATGGTCATTTTTGTATTCGTCAAGAGTCTAGCGGCAGAGTTTTGCAGTAGTTGGAGAGAACATAAAAACATGGTAACATAGGCAGGTAGGCCCAGAAAAAGGGCATTGCAGTAATCCAGCTTGGCAAATACCAGGGCTTGTAAAACAGTTCTAAAATCATTCTGATATAAAAGAGGTTTTAATCTCCTTAAAACATTCAATTTAAAATATCCGTCTTTAATTATACTATTCACCTATTTTCCCAAGGAAAAGATGACATCAGATTGCCGTAGGTGTATTCCCCCCCTAATAACTTTTTTGTTTGGTATTCTGTCCACAGAGGTCTGATAACATAGACAGGTAGGCCCAGAAAAAGGGCGTTGCAGTAATCCAGCTTGGATCTGTCAGGGGAAGACAAGAGGACTTGGACAGGCTTTTTTTTTTTGAGCCATGTGGAGAAGTAGCCCAGTGGTTAAAAACAGAGGGTTGAGAACAAAGGAACCAGGGTTCAAATCCTGCAAGGCACATCATCCCTCCACTGTCTCAGGTACAAGCTCTGAGACTGTAAGCCCTCTTGGGACAGAGGGATGCTTATGGTACCTGAATGTAATTCGTCTTGAGCTGCCAATGAAAAGACATGAGCTACATCCGAACAAAATAAATATGCATGGTTCTGGAAAGTAGGATCCTTTAGATCTGGTAGAACTTCTGGTTTCCTGACCCAGCAGCTTTCTATTACTCCTTTAGGCTCCCAGTGCATTAGGAATTTACCTCCAGTGGAACAGGCAGCCCCATTTTTTTTTTTTCACATCCTTTCATCTGGTCCAGTCATCAACTGGTAACTGGTCCAGTCATCAGCTGGGGGCCACAGAATTCAGTAAGCATGGATTCGGAATTTGACTATAAAAAGGAGGTTTCTGCTCGGTGATGGTGGAGACTCCCTCTCCCACCCCGTGGGCTTGTTAACACCACTTTCAGTGTCCCCAGGCCCGATCAGACGGGTCAGCAGAGGTCTGTGAACTTAACCCATGACAATGCATGGGTGCAGCCCTTCTCTTACTGGTTTCCTGCGCTTACATTCTCTCCTTGTTTTAAATTCCTTCCCTCCTACAGCACACAACCACTATTCTGCACGAGACTCACCACAAAAAAAGGGAGCAAACACCACAAGCATAAGGGTAAAACCCAAATAGTCACTGGACGTGAGCAGCAACAGTACAGGGAAGAGCTGTAATGAAGCACTCCAAAAAAAGGAACAAGGAAGAGTCCCTGCATAGAAAAACATTTAATCGTTTGTCCAATCAGGGAGGAAACCTCTCGATACTGACAAGTCATCGTCGGCGCTTGTTCAGTAGGACATATGAACATATTCTGAAAGGCAAAGAATCCTTTTTGCCTTTCCTTTCTGCCGCACCTCCTTCTACTGCAGATCCTCTCTTGTGCCCCTTGCTTCCTTCCTTTCTGGTCCCCAAGGACCAGGCATGGTCGAGTGCTTGAAAAGTGAGCTAAGTCAGGAGCTTTAACCCTGCTCTCCCACTTGCTCTTAGAATGACTAAACCTGTCAAGCTGCTTCCCTGAGCCCACAACCTTAAATACACCAGTGCCATGGTGTCACGCGATGGGATAAGCTTTAGTAAGAAGTGAGTCTCTGCCGCTCATTCACCCTGCTACAAGAGGCCCGTCTGAATGTTACCGAGCATGAAAAACTCAGGAGATGGTAGACAGGAAAGATGTATTGGAATGCCTCAGGCACCCACAAGGCAGAGGTGGCTATTCTTGCTCATACAAACGTGCCATTCACTACAGAAAAGGTTGTGAAGAATCCTGGAGGGTGACTAGCAATAATCAAGGTTAAAATGTTTGGGGAAAAATGTTATGCTCTGAAATCTGAATAACTATGATTCCCCTTTTTTTCCCCCAATATCATCATATACAAACATATGGAACTTGAGGCAGATGCTGCGATAGCAGCTAGAGATTTGAACTGTGTATGTGATTCCGATTTAGACAACCTTCATGAGATTTCTGGAATGAGAGTCAATAACAGACACAGATGTGCCCCCCATCTGTATGAGCAGCTTGGCTTGCTAGACACTTGGAGGATATGCCACAACTCAAGAGAGGGGAAAATAGGAAAAAGCATAAGCATTGTCAAGTGTAAAACTCAGGCTATGAGAATTGGAAATGAAACTGGCCATAGAGGTAAAAACTCAAACACATTTTAAAATATATCTAAAGCAGGAAACCTGCGAGGGATGATCAAGGGGTTAAAGGCTTTCTTAAGAAAGATAAGGCCATTGCAGAAAGACTAAATGAATTCATAGTGAATAAAACATTGAAATAGTCAGCTCAGTGTGCTGTGGCAGTCAAAAAAACACAATTTTAGGAATTATTAGGAAGGTAATGGTGAATAAAACAAAATGTCATAATGCCTCTATTGCTCCATGGTGAGACCGCACCTAGAGTACCGTGTACAATTCTGGTCGCTGCATCTCAAAAAAAGATATAGTTGCAATAGAGAAGGTACAGAGAAGGGCAATCAAAATGATAAAGGGGATGGAAGAGCTCCCCTATGAGGAAAGGCAAAAGAGATTAGGGCTGTTCAGCTGGGAGAGAGGGCTGAGGGGGGATATGATAGAGGTCTTTAAGATCATGAGAGGTCTTGAACGAGTAGATGTGACTGGGTTATTTACACTTTCGAATAATAGAAGGACTAGGGAACATTCCATGAAGTTAGCAAGTAGCACATTTAAAACTAAAATCGGAGAAAATTCTCTCACTTAATGCACATTTAAGCTCTGGAATTTGTTGCCAGAGGATGTGGTTAGTGCAGTTAGTGTAGCTGGGTTCAAAAAAGGTTTGGATAAGTTCTTGGAGGAGAAGTCCATTAACTGCTATTAACCAAATTTACTTAGGGAATAGCCACTGCTATTAATTGCATCAGTAGCATGGGATTTTCTTAGTGTTTGGGTAATTGCCAGGTTCTTGTGACCTGGTTTGGCCTCTGTTGGAAACAGGATGCTGGGCTTGATGGACCCTTAGTCTGACCAAGCATGGTAATTTCTTATGTTCTAGGCAACTAGTAAGCATTTTACAAAAAGTCCAGTTTCTATGGAATTTTGTAAGAATGCAAATATTTCCTCACTAATGGTGAGCTCTGAAGCTGAAGAGGCATTTGACTGCTGAACTGGAGTTAGTGCTAAGGAAGTTTGGCTTGAAGGCTAGTTTCCTGAGAGCCGTGCAGTTTCCATACTCGTGTCCTAAAGTGGTGGTGATGACAAAGGAGATCAAATCAGAGGAATTTTTTCTGTAACAGGATACTTGTCAAGGTTGCATGGTGCCACCAATATTTGTTTTGGCACTAGAACCATTACTAATAAGAACCCAGGAGACTAGAGATATTAGAGGCGTGTTTATGAGGGATCAAGAGTTCAAGATAGCAGCTATCATGCACGTATTAGCTCACATCAAAGATCTTTGCTCTATTTAATAAGAACATAAGAAATTGCCATGTTAGGTCAGACCAAAGATCCATCAAGCCCATCATCCTGTTTCCAACAGAAGCCAAAACCAGGCCACAAGAACCTGGCAATTACCCAAACACTAAGAAGATCCCATGCCACTGATGCAATTAATAGCAGTGGCTATTCCCTAAGTAAATTTGGTTAATAGCAGTTAATGGACTTCTCCTCCAAGAACTTATTCAAACCTTTTTTGAACCCAGCTACACTAACTGCACTAACCACATCCTCTGGCAACAAATTCCAGAGCTTAATTGTGCTATGAGTGAAAAATAATTTTCCCCGAGTAGTCTTAAATGTGCTACTTGCTAACTTTTATGGAATGCCCCCTAGTCCTATTATCCGAAAGTGTAAATAATCGCTTTACATCTACTCGTTCAAGACCTCTCATGATCTTAAAGAGCTCTATCATATCCCCCCTCAGCCGTCTCTTCTCCAAGCTGAACAGTCCTAACCTCTTCAGCCTTTCCTCACAGGGGAGCTGTTCCATCCCCTTTATCATTTTGGTTGCCCTTCTCTACCTTCTCCATCGCAACTATATCTTTTTTTGAGATGCGGCAACCAGAATTGTACACAGTATTAAAGGTGAGGTCTCACCATGGAGCAATACAGAGGCATTATGACATTTTCCGTTTTATTCACCATTCCCTTCCTAGTAATTCCCAACATTCTGTTTGCTTTTTTGACTGCTGCAGCACACTGAACCGATGATTTCAATATGTTATCCGCTATGACGCCTAGATCTCTTTCTTGGGTGGTAGCACCTAATATGGAACCTAACATTGTGTAATTATAGCATGGGTTATTTTTCCCTATATGAATCACCTTGCACTTATCCACATTAAATTTCATCTGCCATTTGGATGCCCAATTTTCCAGTCTCACAAGGTCTTCCTGCAATTTATCACAATCTGCTTGTGATTTAACTACTCTGAACAATTTTGTATCATCTGCAAATTTGATTACCTCACTCGACATATTTCTTTCCAGATCATTAATAAATATATTGAAAAGTAAGTGTTCCAATACAGATCCCTGAGGCACTCCACTGCCTACTCCCTTCCACTGAGAAAACTGTCCATTTAATCCTACTCTGTTTCCTGTCTTTTAGCCAGTTTGTAATCCACGAAAGGACATCGCCACCTATACCATGACTTTTTACTTTTCCTAGAAGCCTCTCATGAGGAACTTTGTCAAATGCCTTCTGAAAATCCAAGTACACTACATCTACCAGTTCACTTTTATCCACATGTTTATTAACTCCTTCAAAAAAGTGAAGCAGATTTGTGAGGCAAGACTTGCCTTGGGTAAAGCCATGCTGACTTTGTTCCATTAAACAATGTCTTTCTATATGTTCTGTGATTTTGATGCTTAGAACACTTTCCACTATTTTTCTTGGCACTAAAGTCAGGCAAACCGGTCTGTAGTTTCCCAGATCGCCCCTGGAGCCCTTTTTAAATATTTGGGATACATTAGCTATCCTCCAGTCTTCAGGTACAATGGATGATTTTAATGATAGGTTACAAATATTTACTAACAGGTCTGAAATTTCATTTTTGAGTTCCTTCAGAACCCTAAGCTGTATACCATCCGGTCCAGGTGATAAACTACTCTTCAGTTTATCAATCAGGCCTACCACATCTTCTAGGTTCACAGTGATTTGGTTCAGTCCATCTGAATCATTACCCATGTAAACCTTCTCCGGAACAGGTATCTCCCCAACATACTCTTTCGTAAACACCGAAGCAAAGAAAAAAAGATATAGTTGCGATGGAGAAGGTACAGAGAAGGGCAACCAAAATGATAAAGGGGATGGAACAGCTCCCCTATGAGGAAAGGCTGAAGAGGTGAGGGCTGTTCAGTTTGGAGAAGACACAGTTGAGGGGGGATATGATAGAGGTCTTTAAGATCATGAGAGGTCTTGAACGAGTAGATGTGAATCGGTTATTTACACTTTCGAATAATAGAAGGACTAGGGGGCATTCCATGAAGTTAGCAAGTAGCATATTTAAGACTAATCAGAGAAAATTCTTTTTCACTCAACGCACAATAAAGCTCTGGAATTTGTTGCCAGAAGATGTGGTTAGTGCAGTTAGTGTAGCTGGGTTCCAAAAAGGTTTGGATAAGTTCTTGGAGGAGAAGTCCATTAACGGCTATTAATCAATTTTACTTAGGGAACAGCCACTGCTATTAATTGCATCAGTAGCATGGGATCTTCTTAGTGTTTGGGTAACTGCCAGGTTCTTGTGGCCTGGTTTTGGCCTCTGTTTGAAACAGGATGCTGGGCTTTATGGGCCCTTGGTCTGACCCAGCATGGCAATTTCTTATGTTCTTATTTAATCTTTCCGCGATGACCTTATCTTCTCTAAATGCCCCTTTAACCCCTCAATCATCTAACGGTCCAATTGACTCCCTCACAGGCTTTCTGCTTCAGATATATTTTTTAAAGTTTTTACTGTGAGTTTTTGCCTCTACGGCACCTCAGCAGCACTAACTTCAAGAAATGAAACGGCAATAGTTTACCCATGAAAAGGCAGCAGTTCACCACCAGTGCAATATGAAGAAAATACAAATAAGGCTGATACAGACCTCTAGTAAAGTACCTCTCTCAGTCACATACACACATAACAGACAGACCTGTCTTCATCAAATATAGAATAGAAGACCACAAATTACAAATGTGGAAACAAAATCTGGAAACTCCAAGACCACCTTCTGCATGCAGTGCAAAACTGGAGACTAGAAACAAAAATATATTTCCTCCTACACTAAGCAAACTTCAAAAAGAGAAGAAATGCATATTCTCAAAACTGACATAGTATTGCCCTTGTACCCAGTCACTCCCCTCCATGCCCCCATCACCCCTCAAACACCCCTTCACATTCCCATATCCCTGTCCAACATTCCTGACACCCCCCACTCCACAGGCTCTTCCTCATGCTCCCTCTCTCCCCTGCTCAACTCCTTCTGCCCTTCTCTGTCCCCTTCCCAGAATACCTCTGACCACCTCTTTCCTACCCCTTCCTGCTCAGTATCCCTCACTCTCCACACCCCTTTCCCCAATCCAGCTGCCCCCACACCTCCACTTCCATCTCTCTTCCCTGCCAGCAGCCCCCAACCCCCTCCCTACCCAGCAACCCCAACAGCCCAGCAGACTCCTGACATCCTATTTTCCCATGCCTTCCTGCGCAGTACATTTCCCCCTCCCCTCCTGGCTCCCAGCCAGCAGAAAATACTTCAGTCCAATCCAGAATCTCCCTCCCTCTTCATGAGCAGAAGATGAGGGTAAGAAGCACCGAGGAGAGGAAGATGAAGAGGCAGCAGCTCTACAGAGCACACACTTTTCTCCCTTATGCTCCTGCTTTCACATCCAGACCCCATGAGGTGGAGAGCGTTAGCAGCCTCACTTCCAGCAGATGAAGATAAAGTTAGTGTCCTGCTAGGCCCATATGAACAGGGGTTTGAGATATCTCACTCTGATCTGGGTGAAGGAGGAGGGAACAACCTCCCTCTGGCCAGGAAGAGAAGGAAGCTAAAACAACTTCCTGTCATACCCAATAAAAGTGAAGTCAGCCAATTTTTGCCCAGACTAATGAGGAAAGATCAGTCTTCTGCTGGCTCCGTGACACCTCCTGGGACTTCGTGACACACTAGTGTGTCCAGACACCTGTTGAAAACCACTGTCCTAGGGCAAGGGGTGATGTGATTAATCAGTCTTGAAATGGAACCTGTCATTCTAAAGATTTGAGAGAGAAGTATCACTTAGAGGCTTGCTTAATCAAATAAGATTATGAACTGGAAAGGTAGGTGGGAACGGTGAGGGGAGGCAGTTTATGTTTTAGTCTAAGCCAGTATTTCCCAACCTTTTCAAGCTTAAGCTACACCTCCTTTAATGAAAATAGTGTGACACACCAAATTCCACAGAGCTGGCAACACGGACATGGAGAAGACTATGTCCAAAAGAAGAGCTAGAGAAGCATCGAAAGCACTACCTGGCCCTTCCAAATCAAAAGAAGAGGGGGCTGAAGAGATACAAGAACCATTTCCCTCTATATACAGGTGCAGGAAAATGGAGATGTCAGTGTGGAGTGGCTGCCAGAGCTCCTCCACTGCTTCTAACCCAACAGTCTGAGTAAGCCACACCCAGTACTCAGTGCATGCGCTCTCATCTCACTCAGCCAGTGGATGAGACAGAGGCTTAAAGGAAGAAGCTCAAGAAGAAGATGGAGGCGGCATTGTGTGTAATGTATATCCTGCACTAAGCGGGGCCTGGCTATCCATGTCTTGCATGCTGCCCCTTAATTACCACACTCCACTATAGCTAGGAAGAGGAGGCACGCATGATAAACATGTAGGAGCTCCTTGCTGAGCACATGGAAAGAGCCTCCGCTGTTGTCTCTTGTTGCTGCGAGGTGTTAAGAGCAGAGCTCAAATGCAGGCCTAGATCTGAGCATTAGGAAGGGGTGACTTCTCCACGGCGCACCCACCCAAGTGTTAAGGGTAGGTCTAAGCGCTGGGGTGAAAAGTGAAAATAATGAAAGTGTTTATATTAACAGTAATTATGGATAATAATTAGCTTGGTATGCATAAGAAACAAGATATACATTTGATTTCCTTTGGTCTGACTATTTAATATAAAGAGTTTAAGTGTACAGTTGAACAGGGGTCTAAGGGAGAACACTTAAAAATGTCGTCAAGGGTTTGTTATGTGTCCTCAATTATGATTTCTTTTCTAAACCGCATCTAGTAAGGAGAGAGTGAGGGTGACCAAGCTGGAGCAGAAAACCACACTGATTCCAGACTTTTCAAATGCATTTTTACTTCATTCGCTTTAACAGTACTTAAACAATAAGAATGACTGCCTTCCTTTGCTGTACACTTTCCACTCCCTTGGGTTTGTTCAGAATAGATTTGCAGGCGCTGCCTCTCCTGGAGATGCAGAGGCCTCCTAAACCGAGCTGTTCCCGCCCTCCAGACTCTCCCCACTTCACAGGGTCCTGCCCACAGAGCTCTCTCCCTTTGTGGGATTTAAGGTGGACCAGGCATCTAGCCTGGTCCTACATACACAAAGGGGAAAAACAGGGTCCCTCTGTCACACAGTGAACCAATTAGGACTGAGCCTTTGCCCCACATGAAGTACTCTCTCTAAATAATATAGACCGGGGGAGTATGCCTTTTCTATTGTCCTCCTAGTCATTCAGAAAACAAACTGAAGATTATACGCTTGCTTAAATAAATGTATTTGTTTGAAGGGCCATTTCTTTGGAAGAGCTTGCTCTGTGATCTGAGAGAAGCTCCGCCTAAGGGTCACCGGATGGCGTCCCAGACAGCATGGCTAATTCATCCTATCTACAGAAAACTCCGTTTACAATAAGCAGATGGCGTCAACTAAATAAGCCCGGGCTTCCCCATCCACCTTCTCACCACCATGTGACAGAAAGCACATTAAATAGGGGCTCCGGACCCAGGGAATAGCTCAAATATGAATTCAAATGGCATTTCTGATTATTTCAGCACTCAGATGATTGCTTTTTTCATTTTATCTAAGTTTAGGCAGAGTGCTTGTGTTGAAACACAAAACAAGAACTGGGCTAATAAAGGCATGGGAAAGCAGCTTTGATGACTAAAAAAAAAAACAACAAACAAAAGAAACAAAAATAAATAAATAAAGACACCCACCCCCAAACATGAGAACTTGAGCCTTTTTTTTTTTTTTTTTTTTTAAATTTGAGGAGCAGCAGGCTGAGAACACAGGAAACCAGGGTTCAAATCCAGCTGACACTTCTTGTGACCTTGGGCAAGTTGCTTCACTCTCCACTGCTTCAGGAACAAATTTAGGGCCTGCTTTTCTACTGTCTCTCCCCCATTCCCTTAGATTGTAGGCTCTCTGGGAACAGGGAAATGCCTCATTACCTGAATGTAGCTTGCCTTCAGCTGCCAGTGAAAAGGCACAAGCTAAATCCAAATAAATAAAATATAAATTATTCAAGTGTTATGCTCTGTTCTTTTGGCCTCGCCGAGAGACGCATTACCTTTTCTGTGACGGGGAAGAGCAGCAGCACGGCACAGACCGGTCGCGGCACCAGGCCGAGGAGTTCAGCATCCATCCCATACACATCGACAAACTGCCAGCTCGGACACATGCCCAGGTGCCGAAGGAACTGGAAGAAAAAGGGAGAAGAGGCAGACATCAAGGGCAGGAACAGTCACCAAGTGCGCATCCCCCCAGGCCAAAAGTTCTTAAATCAAACGGGAACCAGAGGAGGGGCTTGAAATCGTTATGCAAGACTGAAACAAAGAGGAAAATTGGTTCTTACCTGCTAATTTTTGTTCCTGTAGTAGCACAATTAGTCCAGACTCCTGGGTTTTGCCTCCCTAAAAGTTTTGCTGACACTGTACATAACCCAGTGTGCCACCTGCAGTCCTTCCGTTTTGACCTGTACCCAAACCAAGATGACAGCAACAACCATAAATTTTTAAGCAAGCTTCTAAGCAAACTCGCTCCCCTCCAATGAGCTGGAAGAAGGTGAAGTTGCCCAAAAAGACAATGGAAAACTCATTTCCCAAATTTAACATGACAGCAGCATTGAAAACCTCCAACAACTCTGCACTATATACAAAGCAACAGTACGAGCGGCAGACTCTCCCCCACCCCCCAGTAAATGGGCGGATCTCTGGACTGACCTGTGGTACTACAGGAACAAAAATTAGCAGGTAAGAACCAACTTTCCTTTCCCTGTATGTACCCAAACCAGTCCAGACTCCTGGGACGTACCTAAGCTCCCCTTAATTTGGTAGGACATGAAGAGTTCCACTTGTAGAACACTCACTGAAGCCAGAACCCCAACATCCAAGAGATAATGCCTAGCAAAAGTGGGCATGGGCTTCCCACTAGTCACCCAGCAAATTTCATGCGGAGATTGACTCAGTGCAGGAAGTCATCTGAGAATGCGTCAAGTGTGCCCCTAAACCTCCCAGTAGCGGGCACCCTTTAGAAATGTAAGTCAACTCGATCGCATCCTTCAGCCACTGCACAGTTGTACCATTAGACGACTTATTTCCCTTCTCTGTACCACTCCACAGAACAATCTATAGAAATCATAAGTGACCTTTAGATACCTTAATAATGCATGCCTCCAATCTAAGAGCCTAAGTTCCACCACATGAGGTGTTGAGGAATACAAATCCATAAAAGCTGGAAGCTCTACTGTCTAAGATGGAACACTAAGACTACATCAGGCAGAAAAGAAGGCACCATGCATAAAGATACCTCCAAAATCAGACATCTATAGGAAGGGATCTCAACACAAAAGCACCTGGAACTCCGAAATTCTCCTGGCTGAACAAATAGAAACCAAGAAAACCACTTTAAGAATGAAGTATTTAACCGTAGTTCTATTTAGTAGTTCAAACAGAGTCTCGCATAATCTTCTAAGGACTAGATTCAGATTCCAAAATGGACAAATGTTCCACACCTGAGGACACGAGTTATTAGCTCCCTGAAGAAACACAGAACATCCGGATGTAAAGACAGAGGATACCCTTGCACCTTACCCCAGAGACAACCCAATGTCACTACCTGAACATTCAGGGAGTTAAAGGCTAGTCCCTTGATCAGAACGTCTCTGTTGAAAAGCCAAATGTGACACTGTAGCCCGAACAGACTGAGGCTGCACTCCGTCAACAGCAGACCAGGACTCAAAGATCCTCCTAATTCGCACATTTTATTTATTTATTTATTTCAAGATTCTTATATACCGCGGTACGTATAAAGATACATCACCTCGGTTTACAGACAACATTAATTTTAGCAACAGGCTTTACATAAAACAGTTTATACAAAATTAAACAGCATGAATATATTAATAACAGATTTTACAATTAACCGTTTTAAAGAATATGTAAACATATATGTCAAAAATGTAGAAGGTGGAAATAATCACTTTGGAAAATTATTTATTTATTTATTATTTAACGCTTTTCTATACCGACCTTCATAGTTAAAAACCATATCGGATCGGTTTACTTCGAACAGGGTAATAACTGGATTGACAACTAGAATAAATAAGCAAATGAAATAGAAGAGACCAAAAATTACATTCATACAAGGGATAAGAACTTGGAAGCTTAATCAGCTGGAAAGAGAGGTTAAAGCAACGGTAAGAATATAATATAATACAGTAGAGAGAAAAAACAGATTAAATCATCATGTGCTTTGAAGTATCAGAGTCCGTCGTTCAGTCAGCAGGTAGGTCCATCGTTCAGGTAGAGAATAAGGACAGACTAATGTGTATCCGGGGGGGGGGGGGGGGGGGGGGATCTGAGAAGGCTTGGCGGAAAAGCCACGTCTTGAGTTTTTTTCTAAATGTTAAGAGACATGGTTCCAGTCTGAGGTCTGATGGGATGTTAATTCCAGATTGATGGGCCTGCTGTAGAAAAAGCTCGGTCTTTGGTCGAAATGAGGCGTGTGGCTTTAGTTGGGGGAAATTGCAGCATCCCTTTGTGAATTTCTCTAGTTGGTCTGTTGGAGGCATGGAGTTTGAAGGGGATTTCGAGGTTGAGTTGAAGTTGGTTGTGGATGGATTTGTATATTAAGGTGATTGATTTATGCAGGATTCTGAAATTAACTGGTAACCAATGTAGGTTTCTGAGGATGGGTGATGTGTTCTCCACGGTTAGTGTTGGTCAGCAATCTCGCTGCTGCGTTCTGAATCATCTGCAGTGGCTTGGTGGTAGCTTTGGGGAGGCCTAGGAGGAGGGCGCTGCAGTAGTCAATTTTGGCAGACAGCAAGGATTGGAGAACTGTCCTGAAGTTGTGGAAAAATAGGAGTGGTTTGAGTCGTTTTAGGACCTGGAGTCTGTAGAAGCAGTCTTTGGTTGTGGTGTTGACCATTTTCTTTAGGTTTAGTCGGTTGTCGAGAATTACCCCAAGGTCCCTAACATGCATATGGGTGAGATGGGTGTTGTGGGGGGGTGGTGGGGGGACGTTATCTTGGTTTGAAGAGATGAGGAGGAGCTCTGTCTTCGAGGTATTAAGTACAAGGTTTAAGCTATGGAGAAGGCTGGTGATCGATAGTAGGCAGTTATTCCAGTGGGTGAGAGCTTTTGAGATAGATTCTGTTATAGGGATCAGAATCTGTACATCGTCAGCGTAAAGGTAGTGAATGAGGTTTAGATCAGTTAGCAGAGGGGGAGGAGGTAGATGTTGAAGAGGGTCGGAGATAAGGAGGATCCTTGTGGTACGCCAAGTGGGGACTTAGTCAAGGGTGATGTGGTCCGTGAGTGAAATGAGGAGGGTTTCCGTGTTGCGTGATTTGCGGAAGCCATATTGCGAAGAGTACAGGATGTTGTGGTCTTCTAGATATTCTGAAAGCTGAGTGTTTACCAATTTCTCCAAAATCCCCTCCATCTCAGTTGTATCCTCTCAGAAGCAAAGCCATGACACAGTTTTCCACCAGCTGGAAAACTGTTGTTCAATGTCTGAACCTCAGGGGCCCATTATGACCATGTTAATCAGATCTGGGAAACATGGTCGATGTGGCCACTCCGGAGCTACCAGGATCACGTTGCCTGGATGATTCTCTAACCGCCGTAATCCCCTGTTCACCAGAGACCACAGGAGGGAGACCAAGAAGAATTCCTCGAGTCCACGGCAGCAGCAGAGCTCAGATTCCTTTGTACCGTATTCTATTCAGCGGCTGTAAAACCGCAAGGCCTTGGTATTCTCTTTGGTCGGGTATATCCCAACTTCCATGAAAGACATATCACTGCCTCCAACAGCACCCATTCCCCGGGATCTAACTTTCTCTGACTGATAAAATCTGTCTGAACATAGCTCACTTTGGCATGTGAGACACTGCCAGCCGCTCCAAGTGCTGTTCTGCCCAGAGAATCAACTCCCAGGCCTCTGGAGCTGCTACCTGATTCTTGGTTCCACCTTAACGGTTAACGTAGGCCACAGTCGTCGCACTGTCTGATAGTATCTGTACTGGAAGGCCACGTAACCCTGGCAGACAGGCAACTAACGCGAAATGCGCCGCCCTTGTCAGGCCATGAGGCCTCCTGTTTCGGCCACTGGTCCTGCATCAACTGATCTTGACACACCACCCTCCACCAGAGAGGCTTGCATCGGTGGTGACTATTATCCAATTCAGAATCCCCAATTCCACACCACGCTCGAGATTGGTGTGAGTAAGCACCACGAAAGACTATCCCTGGCTTCCCCCTCTAATGGATGAAGATGAAACTCTTTCAATAACAGATTTCAGCAGGAGAAGAGCCCTCTGCAAAGGCCACATGTGCAAATGCCCAATGCATTCATTCCAATGTTTATGTCACAGAACCCAGACCAATAAATAGTCCCAGACCCTGGGCACCGAAAGCTCTAGTGTGCTTAACTGAGCTCCCAGGTACTCCAGAGTTGGTAAGAGGACAAAATGGCTCGTTGCTAGGTTCACCACCCATCCTAGAGACTTCAAGTGCATCGGTACTTTTTGTACTGATCGACAGAGGTAATTTGATTTCAAATAAATAATCCAGTCATCCAAATACACCAACACACCCTTCTTTTGCAATGCGGCTGCCCCCACCACCATCCCTTAGGACCACGAACCTCAGGAATCTCTGGTTCTCTGGCTTGATGGCTATGTGCAGATATGCCTCTATCAAGGCTAGAGAAGCCAAGAACTCTCCCTTGTGTAATGCCACTATGACAGACATCAGAGTTGGACCTCAGAGTTTCCAAGTGGAAGCCTTCTTTAAATCCAGTATCTCTTGAATTGGATACGGAGAAGGGGGGGGGGGGGAAGAAACAGGATGCTTAACTTAAAATTGACCTCTGGTCACACTAAGTGTGTTCAGGGGCTAATCCAACAGACTCAGGCCATGCCGAGCATGTTCAGGGTCTGAGCCAAACTCATCAAGACATCTCTGTGAAAAAAAGAAAAAAAAATTTGAGCAGAGTCCAAAGTGGCTCTCAATCATATGCAATTTCTCCCTCTTCTAGAGGTGGGAAAGTCAATTCCCTATCAGAATCCTCCGATGTCTCATGATCCACATCCCCTTGAACATTACCAGGGACAGCTTTCCTGCAGCATTTGTCCACCATGACTAACAAAAGGAAGGCCCAAGCACATAATCCCTATAATAGTAGGTTGCTTCGCCTTTGCTGGGCACCCCTGCAGAAAGGGCTAAAGGCCCTGGAAACATTTCACCCAGGAGGAGGATGGATCTATACGAGAGTCCTTAGGCTCAATCTTGCTCTCTCCAACCTCTCTTGGGGAAGCTTCTGCCCTCAGGAACAAGGGAGAACTTACCATTGCCTTGCCCTCCCACTCCATTCCCCCTCCAGAGACACCATAGGCCGAGGGGATGTCCCAACATGGGCAAAAGCTGTAGTAATGAAATCGCTTTAAGTATCTAAACAGCACCGACACAAACTGAGAGTGAGAACTAATTCTTATCTGATGGCAAGCCTCAGAGATAGCAAGGTGCTTGGACCTGTTCGTCCCTGGCACCTAGCTCTCCTGAACTTCAGCTCTAGGTGGCCTCCTGTGCGCACACCAATGCCACCTGGGCGTATATGCACACCCCTCTAGGACGCATGCAAATACGAGCTCCAGTCTAGGTCATGGCCTTATGCACACAAGAACCCATGGAAATACCTGCACAAGTCTAGGTTGCAGAAGTACAAGCTTGAATCTAGGCCGTGGCCTTACGTGCACAGTCCCAGCACATGCACCGCAGCGCAGGGAGAATTCACGCACATGCTTATGCACGTGAGAAAAACTGCTGCAGTGGCCTACCACACGGCTAAGTAAAGCATGCCTGCACCTTCAGCACGTTTAAGCCCGGATCCATTTAACATCCGGCACTGAAAATAATCAGCCTGAAGAGCTTCTCAACAGCTCAAGCCTTGACTGGCCGAGAATCCATGGAGACTGGGGCCAAGAGCCAGCATCTCGCTAAACACGCTTTGCGCATAAGCAAATTAAAACCGGCAGAAGACCTCTACACCTTCTCAAATTAAGCTCTCAGCTCAACATACACACATCAGATAGACCAATCAGAAACGCTTATAAAGGAACCTTATACGCACCACCGATCAAAACCACCCTAAGAAAACGCGCCATCTCTACAGCTGGGCCCACCATTTGGAACTCGCTACCTCCGGAGCTACGTCAAGAACCCTGTATCCAATCTTTTAAGAAACACCTCAAAACTTGGCTCTTTAGAAAAGCGTTCCCGGAGTCTCAAGAACACTCAGACACGGGTCAAAGGACATAACTGGACATCAGAGAGTCACATTCTCGTCCCCGACCACCCTCACTAGTCCACCTTATCAAGAGTCAATGCCACCTATCCCTTTCTCCCCCTCCCCTGACCTTCCCCCATCCTTAAACGCTTTTAGGTTACGCCTATCAGTTACACCACTACCATGGCACTGATGCTTTATTTAAATTTGCTTTATTTATTGCTTTATTTAAATTTGCTTTCTGTTCTTTTTCACATTCACTATGGGTTTAATCTTGAAGACTTGTTTGTTTTGTTGATTTTTGTTTTTACTTACATATAATGTTACTTATAATTTGTTTCAATGTAACACCTCAGCCGCGATTGTTCAGTTTCAATGGAAACCGATTTGATTTGATATCTTCTTTCAAGAATGTCGGTATATAAGAAATCTAAATAAATAAATAAGTGCCTCTCTGCGGGACAGGGAACTGCCGGAGTTAGTTGAGGGGATTCCCCTGCCTCGCCCGCCAACGCTGCTAGGGAATCAAACATGGCCGCCATTTCCGTGCTGACAGGGAAAGCCTCAGTGCTAGACCCAGTCATCCATGAGGCTTGTTCTACCAGTGTGGCCATGCTTGACACAGACCCCTGAATGCTTTTGCTGCATGCATATGCTGTTCCTTCCCGTGCCAGTGGCACCACCAGCACCTCAACAGCAAGCAGGTTAACAGTCCCACAGTGCAGAGCCAACACCCAGTCTCTTCCGCAGGCAGAGAAGCTGCTGAAAAACGCCCATTGCTGAGCTCCCTGAGCTGCAAAGGTAAAACCAATACTTTCCTTTGGTGCAGAGATTCAGGTTCCAGGAGCTCAGCCAGCATGGTAGATCAGAAACAAGCCAGACTTTTTTTTTCTTCTTCAAAACTTTACTAAAAACTTACAATACCTACTCCCTAGAAAGGAACACAGAGTTGCTAGCAGAAAAAAACAAAATCAGCCAAATTAAAAAAGAGGGACAGACTAAAAGAAAACAGCCACGCTGAGCCTGTAGCTGCCTCATGAAGCGGCAGATCTGCAATACCAGATTTACAACCCACAGATCGAAGGACCAAGTGTACAAAAGGGTCACCAAACCCTAGTTCGTCCACCTCAACCAGATAGGGAAGGACCCACTAGGACCCAAAAAACCCCTGGGAGGAAGGCTCAAATCAAATACTGAGGGACTGCAGGTGGCACACTGGGTTATATACAGTGAAACTTTGTCTCCATCTGCTGGCAGGGAGGCAAAAACCAGAAGTTTGGACTAGTCTGGGTAAGTACAGGGAATGAAAATTAATACATTTGGGGTGGGGAGAGACTTTTGGCCTAAAGCCCCAGGAGCCTTTACACACAGCTTTCTCGTATTTTTTCCCTTCTCATTTAGCCTGGTCATTGCAGCGACCACCCTCAGCTGGCAGGCACAGGCCTCCACAATGATACCAGCTCCAGCTGGCATGAGGGCCCTGAACTGGGCTTTGGGATTCCTGCGTGCCAGCAGCAACGCAGTCATTGAGTCAACCCAGAAAGACTTTTTTTTTTTTTTTAAACTAAATCAGTTGTCTGTGAACAAGGGGATGGGAGACCGAGATTAAAGACTGAAAACCTAACACGTGTGGTTCTTGATCTCCCCCCATCCTGCGAGTCGGGATATTCTGGGGCGAGTGACACCAGACTCAGGTGCGTCCTCCAAAAGCCATCACTGCCGTCTTCTTCTTGTGAATTGCTGCCCCATGGCATGGCAGAGCGTGCGCCAGACAGCACACAAACCTGCCACCAGGGCTTGGCACGAGCACCAAAGTCAAATAGAGTGGCTTAGTGATTAAAGCGATGGGCCAAGAAGCAGGGAAACCCAGGGCCGAAAATGCCACAGACATGCCTTGTGACCTTGGGTGAGCCACTTAGCTCCTGTTGCCTCACATACCCATTTACATTGTGACCTCTCTGGACAGGGAGTTATTCTATCTGAAGTCTAGTAACAAAGTAGGCCACCTTGAACATCACTTGGAAAAGGAAGCTTAAAAAGATAAAACAGGTCAGTACTCCCCGAGTCCCTCTCATCCTGACAAGAGACAAAGATGCCCTCAGATGTATTTGATAGCAGGAGGCTGAGCCAGAGGCAGCCGATGACCTGCCCTAACAGGCACTAGCTGAACATGTCGCCAAAGAATAATTATAAACATAAACCTTACAGAACATTTTATACTTCAGACTGTTGATGTAGAGTTGGCTTTTTTTTTTTCACCTGTTCCACAGGAACATATGCAGCCGATCAGAAAATCGAGAACCATTGGTCCAATTTTAAGCAGTTGCACATGTTGAAGAGCTCCAGTAACAAAAAAAACACAACCAGGTACAGATTCTCTCTCTCACTGGGCTTCTCCTACACCATTTAAAGCAGGACGGAGCCAGAAATCAGAGAATCCTCAGCCCACAGGCACCCAAGTCACTTACAGTCTGTGCTAATGAAAGCTGAACGGATGCTTTTCCTCCCCCCCGTTTACTTCTGTGTTTTTTTTCTCCTCCATTGCTCCCAGTCCAGTGATAATTTGGACATTCATCCCACCACCCCCACGGCTGCATTAATTGGAGAGAGTAGGGTTACCAGCTTTTACATTCCAGCCCTCTGCCCACCAACCAGGATTCCCTTACAAACTCTAGTTTAAGGTAGGACTAGCGCAGACAAACAAAACTGCGAATATGCTGTCTTTGGTTGAGGTGCAGATTCTCTTTCTATGTTTTGAAATGCGATGTTGTGATGGTGGGAACCTGCATCTTCATGTTACTCTGAACACAGCACAGCAACGTCATTGCAGGAAAGGTCAGGCTTCCGGTAATGAGAGGCCAGGCTCCTACCATCACAACATGCCACTTTAAAAAGTGGCTGGAGCCTTGCTTTAAAGCTATTGTGGCCAGCCAATAGGTATGAACAGGATGCTGCCTACTCCCTGGCCCCAGGGCTGCCTCATCAGCATTGCCAATGCAGGATTCCCTCATGAGGTGCTAATACCAGAGGGCCTGGAGGACACAGCGCCTTCCTACAGGGACATGAAGAGCAGGACCTCTGTTCACAGCTGCCTGTCCCACGTGCCGTAGACACATTCAAGTGGGAGCATGCAAAGTCTGTTCAACAGGAACATAGGGACAAGCCAAGGACCCCTGCCCGGCTGCCACATGCAGCATTTTCCACTTGTTTCTGTTAGCAAAAATGACAAACCTAGGTTCTCTCTTCCATCTTTGCTATGGATCTTTTCATATCTATATTTTAATATTTCTATTTGTAGTTTTGAAAATGTATTTCCATCTCCCCTGGGAGGATCCAGAAATTCTCTCTCTCTCTCTCTCCAGACTGCAGGTCTACCAGAGATAGAGAAATACTGAGGAAATGCAGGTGGCACATTGAGTTATGTACAGTCTCAGTGAAACTTTCTGTCTCCATCTGCTGGCAGGGAGGCAAAACCCAGGAGTCTGGACTGATCTGGGTACATACAGGGAACTATATTTTATTATTTCTATTTGTAGTTTTTGAAAATTAATTTCTATCCACTCTGATTTACTACTTAACATTTCTATAGCGCTACATGACATATGCAGCGCTGTACAAACATACAAAAAGACAGTCTCTGCTCAATAGAGCTTACAACCTAATAAGACAAACATACAGGGCAAGAGACTTGGTTAAAAGAAAAGAAAGTTAGTCAAGACTAAAAGCAGACAATCAGGCATAAGATTTAAAAGCAGTTTCAAAAAGGTGGATCTTTAGATGGGATTTAAACATGGCAAGAGAGGGAGCATGATGCACCAGTTCAGGAAGACTATTCCAAGCACGTGGTACAGACAGGTGGAAAGCACAGAATTTGGAATTGACAGTAGAGAAGGGCACAGATAGAAGTGACTTATCTGATGAACAGAGTGCATGAGGAGGGGTGTAGAGAGATAAGGGGAGAGGTAGTGAGGTGCTGCAGAGTGAAGGCATTTGTAGGTGAGAACGAGGAGCTTGAACTGTATGCAAGAGTAGACAGGGAGCCAAGGCAGTGATTTCAGAAGAGGGGTTATATGAGCGTAGTGATTTTGGTGAAAAATAAGTCACGTAGCTGAATTTAGGACAGATTCCAGTGGAGAGAGAGAGAGAGAGAGAGAGAGAGAGAGAGAGAGATGGCTTGCCAGGAGACCTGCGAGGAGCAGGTTACAATAGTCTAAGCGGGAGGAGATGAGAGAGTGGATAAAGGTTCTGGTAGTGTGTTCAGAAAGGAAAGGAAGGATTTTGGCAATGTTATAAAGACAGAGATGACATGTTTTAGCAGTATTTTGGATACGTGTATAGAATGAGAGAGAAGAGTCGAAGAGGATAAGATAGGAATGATGACCGTGTTATCCACAGAAACAAGGAAGAGGGGAGGTGAGCTTTGGGGGGAGGGGGGGAAAGAAAGATAAGAAGCTCTGTCTTGGCCATGTTGAGTTTAAGGTGGCGGAGGGACATCCAGGCAGCAATGTCAGACAAGCAAGCCGAGATCCGGGACTGGATTTCTGGTGTACATAGGTAGATCTGGGAGTCATCGGCATAAAAATGGTATTGAAAGCCTTGAGAAGAAATCAGAGCACCAAGGGAATTAGTATACAGTGAGAAGAGAAGAGGGACCAGGATGAAGTCCTGAAGCACACAAATTGATAGTGGAATGGCAGTAGAGGAGGAACCACCAGAGGAAATGCTAAAAGTGCAATGGGAGAGGTAAGAAGAGAACCAAGACAGGACAGAGTCCCAAAATTCAAGTAAGGGCAGAATATCAAGGAGTAGGTGGAGATCAACAGTGCCAAAAGCAGCAGACAGGTCAAGGAGGATAAGGATAAAATAAAGACCTTTGGCTTTAGCCATAAACAGGTCATTGGACACATGGCGAGGGCTGTTTGACACCATTTCTAAAAACCCAGCCTCCTACATTCAGCTGTGTGTTTTTCAACTACAGTAGCATTAATATATATTAAAAATAAAATGTGGTGGTGGCCCTTTAAGCTCCCCTCCCTTTTATTTTATTAGAACAAGAGCACTGGAGAGATCTCTCTCCCCTTCCGATAACTCAGTCTTAGTTAAAATTCTTCTTTTTTTGGGGAGCAGCCCAGTGGCTCAGCCTTAAGTGCTGAGTACTGCCATGTGGAGGAACCTGGGTTTGATTCTGACGTTGGGTCCTCTGCTTCCCAGGTCTCGTGGAGGATGCTGCAGAGGCAGTGCTCACAGCCTCCGTAGGGGAGGCAATCCCAGTCGCCGTGCATAGGTGGCACATGGTGGCTGGATTCAGGAGCCCCCGGTGCATGGCCCTGACACTGCAAGGACTGAGACAGGCGACTTGGACATGGAGATAAGGTAGGAGAAAAAATCCCCACACAGCTGTGAAATGAAGGCTCACGGCCCCAAATCCCAGTACTGGATCTCACTTTGCTGGAAGCCAAAAGAGGCAGCAATAGCAGGATGAAAAAAAAATAAAGAAAAATCATCTTTTTCACTGTGATTATTCCTGAAGAGACACCTGCTTCTGCCAATCTTTATCAATAACAGGTAAATTGCAGGGGGGGGGGGCACGGTTTTGCTGCTGCACTGCTGTCAGATACCTGAAAAGCAGGAAGGCATCAAACACATCTGAGGGGTAGCTGCAGGGCCTGAGACATTTAAAAATAGGCCAGCGAGGCCTTGATAACAAACAGGCACCCCTTATAATCTGTAATAATGCACAAATAAGAACTAACTTACATTGCAACCGGAAAAACCACCAGGCAGGCCCAAAATGAGGAAGCAGCAGATTCCAGGCACAAGCAAGTTGAAAGTCACAATAGTCTGGCTAGTACTTACTAGCTGCTATCACTAGAGGGCCTCCCACTCCCCCCATATCTGTCAGGGACCACTTCTGACGGCTGCCAAGGAAAGAAAGAAAGTCGCAGGCTGGCCTCACAGCAAGGGATTACCATATTTCTGGACTGCAGTAGTCACCACTTCCACTGTCTTGAAAAATTAGCATAGGCAGAAACCACTCCTTCCCCTAGTAAGGTCATCACAGCTATTCTTCTACACTTAGGTCCTCACAAAAGGTAATACTTTTCTGGTGCGTTTCCTTTCACTTTTATTCCAGACATAGGTAAACCATCACTATCCCCCACTCCCACCCTCCCTTACACAGACTGGCTAATTAATGCACACAATCCATGGTGCTAGGACCGTTCTATGAACTAACTATAGGTTCTATGACCTATTCTAGAATATACCCTAGGATGCTGCTGCTGAACCTCCTACTGTTTAGGAGTATCATCATCTGAAGAGTTGGATGCGATGAATGCAAGGTGAGCAGACTGAGGCAAGCCACACCTCTGCACAATGACAGTTTGAAATACCAAGTCATGCCTGCTATAAAACCCAGTATCTGATTATAAAGTATCTGTGAATTTTAAATTTGTAATTATTTTAAGTAGCTTCTATTTTTTTTAAGTGGAGAAATAGCTTCTTTGCAACCTGCAGAGGAAAGGCCCAAATGCTATCCCCTGCTTGAGCTGACACCTACCAGAAATACCAACATGGGTGTGTTTGCCAACCGAGCAATCTGATTGGCTAAATGCCTAGTGCTTTGTAAGTTATTTAAACTAATGAGATCCCAAGAAGCCTCAGCAATGCTAAATATATAAATACAAGCCAGCCAAAATCTGATAGAGCTATAGGACCCAACCTTTTTTTTTTTCTTTTTTTTTTGAAAGGGGCAGAAAAGCAATAGCAAAATCATGTCCCTGATTACACATGGGCATAGATTTTGCCACAGTTCTGTATGGTGGGTGATGAAAGACAACTCTCCAGGTTTCCATACTGCACCACAAGCAGAGCTGAAAATGGGAACAGCATTCCAAAAACCTTGGATGGCCATGCAAGTTTGTCCATTTAAAGAGCTATGCCTGATTTTTTCAAATATTTTTTTTGAGTAGCTCCGCTGCATCAGCAAAGCCAGCAGAAGAGTCAGCAATGATGTCAGCCTCAATCCATACTGGCTAAATCAAAGTCATTGCCAACACAAAGTAAGCCAATCTGGTCCCAATGTGACACTATTCCCAGAACTGCATGCAGAAGTTCAAAAAAATAACATACAAGTAACATTTTTAACTGACAAAAGGTGACTATTTTTACCTCCAGTGTAGTCTCAAAACTAAGCATTCTTGCATCTATTGTACAGTTAAAAATCCAAGAACCTCCCACCCCATTGCTTTCCAAATACATACCACAAATACATGAATTATTCAATTGACAGCACCCCCACAGATATCCACATCCAGTGCAAGTCCACCTGCAAGCACTACCCTACTTACTGCCGTGCTCTCAAGTGTGCCTTCAAAGCAACATTTAGAAATGTAAAAAAGTAGTAACTGTCAGTTCAGATAGCCTGTATTTTACCACTAACTTTCTTAGGGACAACAAACCCCCACATTTAAATATCATGATTTTTGGGCTCACCACCACAGACTGAGAAGCACTGCACTCTGTGCTAGGGAGGGCCAAGCTATAATCTGGGTCAGTACACTATTTAGAGAACTGATTTACTCCTAAATATAAGCCTGTGGTTGTCCACAGAAAAATATGATTTGACAGAGAATGAGGTCACAGGCAACTGTCCACTGGAGACTAGTGAAATAAAACATGCGACGGATGGGTGGGCGCCTGCTTTATAACGAGGATATCACTGGTATGATACAACACTGTCACTCCAAGGTAATGCAAGAAACTGTACAAACTTAAAATGAAGAACCCCCACGGACGCATTCAGAGCATTAAACCAGACATGGGACGGGGCGACTGCAGTGATTTGCAACGGAGGCGTACTCCGAGGTATCTCAGCACACGCATGCAAAGATCAACAACCTTCACGTGATATTTCGGTAACAATCACAGTTCTAACCTCATCAAGCTCATCTCCTCACTACCCCCTAACTTTTGAAAGACATTACCTCCGAAAAAAAAAAACAAACAAACACCACCCCACTCCTAATTGAAAACGCCCAAATCTGTTTCACACCCATGTTCAGCTCTTGGACAAGCCCGTTTACAGAAACCTGTGACAGCGCGCATAACTTAGAAGGAGAAGCTCGGGGGACTATGCGTGGTTTCGGATCTTTCACAGTAGGGTGGTTGGGACTGCTTGCATCGGATCTGTTAAGGACTAAAAGAGAGAAAGTACTCACAGCTCACTGGAGGCCTCCTGCCCTGTCCTGGGGCCCTGGTCAAATGACACTCAGCTCAAACACACACCACCTTGCACCGATTTGCCCAGAACGGGATCACCCAGGAGAATAAAACCACTCACCTGGTTCATAACCTGCAAAATAATAAAAAAAAAACCCTCAAATATATATAACAAGGTTTTTTTTTAATTTGTATATATAACAAGTTTTAAACAACGTGCTGAGGGAAGGAAGAAAACGATGGGGCTATAACCGCTGAGGAAAAGCTGCAGCACAGAGACTTACATCTGGATTTGCTTCCAGGGGCAGCCAGCGCTGGACTTGCATGGCTGGAAACTACTGCCGGCGTTGCACGACTCCTGCTGCTACCACTACTCCTCCCGCACGCTCTCCGGGAACCCTACAGTTCCTCCCACGTTTCCGCCGCACACCCCGCCCGCTTCTTCCCTCACGGGCCTGTCCAAGCGGCAGCCGAGAACGAATGGGGGAGGGGGGGGAGAGAAAGGGAAAGAGTTGGGGACTGCGGTCCAGGTTATCCCCGACATCCCTAGAATTATATGCAGGGCTCTCCACTAGAAGTGACCAGGGGCTGGGTGTAAAAGAAGAGCCCGGGCCTCCTTGTGCGCGGCCACTCCCAGGTGTCACGACACCCCTATGGCAGTGCTCAGTTGGAATATCCCAGTATCCGGGGGGGAGGAGGAGGAGGAGTTCAGAGGGCACGTCGCAATGAATGGAATGGGGAGAGTGTCAGCTTCCACTTGCAGCGTGCGTCTCTATGGCTCGCTGTTCCGCCGCGCAGCCAGCAGGGAGCGATCAAGTTCTATGTGTCGGTTCTTTGCAGTGATCCATAGACAAGATTCATCCTGCCTTTACGGTTATGGCTTAAAGTTAATATAAATGAACTGGCCTTGTCATAAAGATGGAAGAGACTGGAGTTCACAAAGCTGTGTTCTAAGGCTAACATCTATGGGGAAGTGGGCACAGATCATAGGGAATCTCTTGCCTTAGATCAGGGCTTTCCAAGCTTCTAATGTGATCTCCTTTGAGCACTTGAAAATTCATATGACAACTAAACCAAATTAGTGGAGGTGGTCCTTCACCAACAATCACTCCACTCTTACCCTCCCTGCCAGGGGTGGATTGCATGAAAATATCAGCCATGGGGAGTTTTTTCAAAACCACAAGGTATCTGTCTGACTCCTTTGTGCATTTTCCCTGCAGCATGTGTTTCAACAGTTCCCAAAAGCAAGCCAAACTGGCACTTTGTAGGTATATCATGTGACCTGGAGCCAGGCAGATTTGCAGATTTGAGCAAAAAAAAATCTCCAACATAAATGGCACATTTTTCCTAAATAACTAAGTAGTAGAACATACCCTTGATCAGAGATGAGCAAATGGAGCTGCATGACCTCTTTCATCCATGCAATCAGTTGCCATTTGCCTGCAAGTCTGGTTACATCTCTCATAATTATATCTTGGATTCCTGGTCTGGTATTAAAGTCTCTTGCCAACAATCAGCTCTTGAACCAGTTGCCAAGTAATGTGACAGCCATACTGCCGGTCAGTGTCAGACATACATCTAGTCTGTCAGACACAAAGATGCTCACACTCTTGCTCACATCACAGTGTATGGGTATGTCATAGAGAAAATGTGCGTATGGGTGTCTTTCTGTATCAGGGAGAAAGACACCCATACATGCACTCTCTCTGAAACACACATTCTGTTATTGTGCTGCTGCTCATATTTACATAGTGAGTACCCCACTCTAGTACTGCCACATGATTATCTAAA
This sequence comes from Rhinatrema bivittatum, assembly GCF_901001135.1. Classification (NCBI taxonomy): domain Eukaryota; kingdom Metazoa; phylum Chordata; class Amphibia; order Gymnophiona; family Rhinatrematidae; genus Rhinatrema; species Rhinatrema bivittatum. The sequence continues at coordinate 173,867,460 of NC_042619.1, read as the reverse complement.
ATGTTTTTGCTTGCTGCCAACCCTTGCCCAGCTTGCAGGTGCACTCATCCTCTCCCTTTCCCATTCCCACCCTCACTCCAGGAGACTCACTGTTTCCTCCTGAAAGGGTCAACTGGCTGTGGAAAGTCCAGCCTACAGAAGTCTCCCCAACACTGCACCGGCACTTCCTCTGGCTCACCCCATCTCTTTTTGTGACTGTAGCTTGCCTCCACTTCTCCATGCCACCATCACCAACTACCATCATTCCAGTGCATTCCCATTTGACTGAGTGCTACAGAGTCTGATGCTTTTATAGTTCCCTAGACTCTGCATTGCCTACCTACTCTATTACAGCAGGCTCTAAAACACCAACACATATTAGGATAACAGAACAAGCCAAGCTGTTATAGATCCCTACAAAGAAAATATACTAGCAGAATACCTAACCTCAGTCACACATGCAGAACACACTGACCCTTGCCAAATACAGAATAAAGAGACAATAAAGTTTAACTAGAAACAAGCAAACAAAAATTGAATTGGAAACCATAACAAGACAAAATCCGTATGCAGTACAATGATGGAAAAACAGAAACATCACCATTCTTCTTTAAACGTCAAACAATAAAATCAAGATCTGTATTTGTTTATTTATTATTTAGCATTTTATATGCCGTGGTTCCAAGTGAAGATCACAACAGTTTACATCATGACATAAATATTATAGGTAGCCAATTACAATCACTTGATATGTTCATATATCATAAATTTAGCGATAGACATGACTGATTAAGGCAGGCATGGGAGAGAAAATAAATAGGGAGGAGGTAGTATGGAAGAGGTTGGAGAAATTACCTGATAATTTCGTTTTCCTTAGTGTAGACAGATGGACTCAGGACCAATGGGTATAGTGTACTCCTGATAGCAGTTGGAGACGGATCAGATTTCAATCTGACGTCAGCCCTAGTACATATACCCCTTCAGGAAGTGCAGCTCGTCAGTATTCTCCTCGAAAAGCATTGTGGATATATGTATGACTGAATAACTTGATTAACTTTATAACTTGATTAACTCTATAACTTGGTTAACTTAATTAATTTGAACTGGTTGAATTGGCTATAGCTGGAGACCGCCAATGCCCTCAACCAAGAAACGTCGACACCCGGTAGGATGGGTGTCCTAGATGAAGGAAAGCATGGCTTACCCGTGAATCACTCGCTCCTGGGGATATCCCCCGAGAATTCCATGAGTAACGGCAGCCGTGGGTGGGATGCTGAGTCCATCTGTCTACACTAAGGAAAACAAAATTATCAGGTAAGTAATTTCTCCATTTCCTAGCGTGTAGCAGATGGACTCAGGACCAATGGGATGTGTAAAAATTACTCCCGAACTGGGTGGGAGGCTGCCCGTGACCCACTTAGTACTGCCCTTGCAAATGCTGTGTCCTCCTGAGCCTGAACATCCAGGTGGTAACACCTTGAGAAGGTGTGGATGGAGGACCATGTCGCCGCCCTGCAGATCTCGGCGGGTGACAGCATCTTGGTTTCCGCCCAGGACACTGCCTGGGCTCTAGTAGAATGGACCTTGACTTGTAAAGGCGGTGGCTTGCCTGCTTCTACGTAGGCCGCCTTGATGACTTCTTTGATCCAGTGGGCTATGGTTTCTCGCGAGGCCGCGTCCCCTTGCTTCTACCCGCTGTGAAGGACGAATACATGGTCCGTCTTTCGTACGGATTCCGACCTTTCCAGGTATCGGACTAGGAGTCTGCCGACGTTGAGATGGCGTAGACTTCGAGCCTCTTCTGAATTCTTATGCTCATCTGGCGATGGTAGCGAGATGGTTTGGTTGAGATGGAAGTGAGACACCACCTTGGGGAGGAACGACAGAACTGTGCGTAACTGGATGGTTCCCGGGGTGAATCTGAGGAACGGCTCTCGGCAGGACAGTGCTTGTAGCTCGGATATACGATGGGCCGAACAGACTTCCAGCAGGAAGGCTGTCTTCAATGTTAATAGTCAGAAAGACAGACCGCGGAGAGGTCTGAAGGAGGTTCCTGCTAGGAAATCTAGGACTAGGTTGAGGTTCCAAAGAGGCACCGGCCACTTTAGGGGTGGTCAGATCTGCTTGACTCCTTTCAGAAAGCGGGAGACATCCGGGTGAGAGGCTATGCTGCCGCTCTCGCTCTTGGTTCCATAGCATGACAATATGGCCACCTTTACCTTGATGGAGTTGAGAGACAATCCCTTCTGTAGGCCGTTCTGCAGGAATTCCAAAATCGCAGGAATTTTGACTGAGCGTGGTATGATGTCGTGGTCCTCGCATAGGCTTCAAATACTCTCCAAATTCTTATGTATGTTACGGATGTGGAGAACTTGTGTGCTCGGAGTAGGGTGTCAATTACTGCCCCGAGTATCCGCTCTTCCTTAAGCAAGTCCTCTCAATGGCCACACCGTAAAAGAGAATCGAGCTGGGTCCTCGTGGAGGATAGGTCCCTGTTGGAGCAGGTCTCTGTGTGGAGGTAGCGGCAGGGGGCTCCCTGTCAGCAGTCTTCGCATGTCTGCGTACCATGGTCTTCTTGACCAGTCCGGGGCCACTAGAAGTACTGGTCCCCTGTGGTGTTCTATCTTGTGGATGATTGCACCCAATAGGGGCCACAGCGGGAAGGCGTATAACAGAGTCTCCTGTGGCCAGGACTGTACCAGGGTATTGATTCCCTGGGACTGGGGTTCCCATCTGCGGCTGAAGAAACTGGGTAGTTGGGCGTTGGACTGGTTTGCCAGGATGTCCATGGTTGGTGTTCCCCAACGGTTTACTATCAATTGGAATGCTGTAGTCGACAGCCTCCATTCTCCTGGATCTAGACTTTCTCTGCTGAGGTAGTCTGTAGTGACGTTGTCTTTCCCGGCAATGTGGATGACCGAGATCTCTTGAAGATTCACTTCCGCCCATGACATTAGGAGGTCTATTTCCAGAGACACCTGTTGGCTTCTGGTTCCTAACTGACGGTTGATGTAGGCCACTGTTGTGGCGTTGTCAGACATTATTCTGACCACTTTGTCTCGGAGTCTGTGAACGAACCTTAGGTAGGCTAGTCTGACTGCCCGGGCTTCTAGGCGATTGATGTTCCATCTTGACTCTTCTTCGTTCCATTGCCCTTGGGCGGTTAGGTCCTGGCAGTGTGCTCCCCATCCTTGTAGGCTGGCATCCATGGTGAGTAGGATCCAGGTTGGTGAGGATAGTCTCATTCCCTGGCTCAGATAGGCTTCCTGTAGCCACCATCGTAGTTGGGCCCGAACTCTGTCCGGAAGCTGAAGCCATACTGTGTAGTTCTGGGACAGTGGATTCCATCGTGATAGTAGTGAGCATTGTAGGGGTCTCATGTGAGCTCGTGCCCATGGCACAACTTCGAGTGTGGATGCCATGAGGCCGAGAACTTGTAGGTAATCCCATGCTGTAGGGCGAAGTTCGCTCAACAGGGTTTGTAACTGGGTCATCAATTTTGATCTCCTTGTCGGTGTCAGGATGACCTTGTCTTGTTTGGTGTCGAACCGGACTCCCAAATATTCTAGAGATTGGGAGGGCTGCAGGCAGCTCTTGTTTGTGTTGACCACCCACTCGAGGCTCTCCAGTAGAGTTTTGACTCTGTTGGTTGCATGGTGGCTTTCCTCTGGGGATTTCGCTCTGATCAGCCAATCATCTAGATAAGGGTGCATGCGGATTCCTTCCTTCCTCAGTGTTGCTGCCACCACCACTATGATCTTGGTGAACGTCCGGGGTGCAGTGGCTAACCGAAAGGTAGTGCCCAGAACTGGTAGTGACGGTCCAGGATCGAGAAGCGTAGAAAACGCTGATGCTCTTGATGGATCGGAATTTGTAGTTAGGCTTCCGACAGATCCAGGGATGTAAGGAACTCTCCCAGTTGTATCGTCCTTATTTGATGGGGTCGGTTTATGTTCTGCATGTGTGACTGAGGTGAGGCATTCTAATAGGATGTGTTTTAGGGTTTTCGGAGAGTCAAGCCCACACCTAACAGACATCACAATATTATTATTATTATTATTTATTTGTATACTATCGATCTAGTGAACAATCTTGGCCTAATACCATATGGGTTCCAAGTGTCTTTTTTGCAGGGATTTCTGGTTGGCATCAGCAGTGCATGAAAATATGTGATACTTTTTACCTTAGAATATTGTACTTTGATATTTTTTCATGTTGTTGTGTTCCGCGCCCATGGCCATCCACGGGCGCGGCCCCCTACCTCCACCGCGGCAGCGACCCGCCGCTGTAACCCCGGGCTGGTGCCCGTCACTCCGGCTGCTGGGTAGTGAGCCGTCCCTGCTCCTCCCTCGCAGCATTCTGCTGGCTTTCCTCCGCTGAGGAAATCCAAGATGGCCGCCGCCATCTTTAGGTGCGAGGCCGCGCCCCCTTGCTTGATTTAAAGGGACCTGATCCCTTTAATGATACCTGCTTCCAATAATCCAGAGCAGAGGAAGGATATAAAGAGGCTTCCTCTGCTCATTCCTTGACTTGGCAACTTCCTACGTTGGTCAGGTCTGCTTGCTTCGGTGATTTCCAGTGTCTTGATTCCTTGTTCCTGTTCTGTCTTGGTATTCCTGGTTCCTGACTTCGGATCGGCTAGCGGTGATTCCTGGTATTGACTTCGGACTGGCAAGCGGCGATTCTCTAGTGTGTGACTTCGGACTGGCAAGTGGTGATCCCTCGGTGTGTGACCTCGGACTGGTAAGCGATGACCCTCTGGCACTCAACCTTGGACTTCTTCCTGACCATCGTCTCCAAGGGCCCACCTAAGTCCCAGCGGCCCAGGTCCCTACGGGCTCCTCCCGGGGGGACCGCGGGCTTCCAAGGGTGAAGCTCCAGTCAGCCCTTGCACCAAACGTCCGTTTCCTTGACCTCTCAAAGGTCCACCTAAGTCCCAGCGGTCCGGGTCCCTACAGGCTCCTCCTGGGGGGACCGCGGACTTCCAGTGGCGAAGACACACTTCCGTTCCTCGACGTCACGACTCTTTGTCCGCCTCCACAGTCGTCTCTGTCTACAGTGCCGAGGGTCAGCTGGTCACATCTTCTGTTTCTGCCTCGCCTCCCAACGGGAGAACTTACGGATCTTTCACCAAAGGTATACCATCCTCCTGTCGGCCCAAGGGTTCACAATCCTGAGTATAACACATGTAAAATATAAATGTATTTATTTTTGCAGTTTTTATATACCGTTGCACAGAAATAAAGTTCTATCTCTATGGTTTACATATTTAAAAAGTCATCACAGTTTTGAAAAGAGAAAAGTACAATAAAATCCAATATAAACTCGACTCGGTATTCATAAAATTAAGAAATATCAGTTATTAACTAAAAACAATAAAATAAAAGATACAAGTACAATAAAAATCTAAAAAAATAATAAGACATGAAAATTAAATTAATTATTCTTGGCAATTATCATGACTCTAATGATAAATATCTAACTCAACTGTGTGCATGGAATGGGGCAGGGGGGCATTGTGCAAAACTATAAGGTTCACCTAAAGCACCCAATGCCCTTGCACCAGCCATGGTTTTGGGGGGGAATGGTGTCAGTTTTTAAAGTTTGTATCACTGAAGGGAGCTGGGTGTTTTTTGGGTGAATCCGGGACAGAGAATGAATGAGAGTGTGTGTGTGTGTGTGTGTGTGTGTGGGGGGGGGGGGGGGGGGAGTATAATCCCCGCAGGGCAACAAAAAATGCTAGCACCCGTCCCTGATCCCCAGATACTCCTGTAGTGAAAGAAGCCAATCGTTCTCTACATTATTACAGTCACACAGAGATATTGTCAACCACATGTCTTATTCAAGGGGATTTCAAGACAGTCAACCAAAGGTTATGAGCCACATCGATTCCATCTTCCCTCACCAAATTGTCTTGAGAGGGATGTAGGTACAGAACAGGTTGGAATGGGAAGACACTACGCCCATCGACTGAGAGGGAGCAAGGCAATATCTGCCTGTCTTCAGAAAAGTGTAGCATAAATAATCCCCTGCGGCTTTGGAGTAGAAAGATATTTGCATTCTCGCAGCAGTTCTACCAATAATATGGGTGAGGACGGATTTCAATGCACAGAGAAATAGAAGTAAATATGAACGGCCCGATCTTTACAGAAGAAATGTGATTTATTAATTATTAATGCCCGCCGTAGCAGCAGAACAGGGCGAGCCAAGCTTCACAACCAATCACAGCTCTGCATGCAGATCACCAACTGCTCCTTTTGCCCCAGGAATTAGCATCGCGAGGAGTTAAGTAGGCGGGGAAGGGGAGAGGTACCGGTAACTGCTTCTCCAATCAGAGAGGACGTTGGAGAGCCTTTCGAGTCAAAGGGAGCGAAGAGCGTCTCTCACACCGTGATCTTGGAGGAGGTCGCACTCTGCCCTGGAAGGGGTTGTGACGTGGTTGCGGGATTCCATGGCTGCTAGCGGGGCGCGAGCCGGCGTGTTCGGGAGGAGTTTGGCAGCGCTGGGTGAGCTTTGCATCAGTTCCCACGCCCGGGAACGCACAAGAGATTGTTGGACGTTGGGTCTTCCGGATGGCGCCAGGAACCGGAAAAGCCAGGCCTGGTTTTATTCGACTGCATGCTGGGATCTGTAGTCTTGTTAGATGGCGGAAGAACTATGAATTTATGATGACTTGGGGGCTATGGTGTCTCCTGCTATATGCATTAGTCTTTGCGTCCTTCGGAAAGATTCCAAATCATTCAGGGGTGTTTTGAGCACTATTAGCATATTAATTTATTGGACGTGTATGGTCAGTTGGGGGGGGGGAAAAAGCTTATTCTGTAAATTATGCTAAGTTTTGTGATCGGAATAATTTAGAAAAAGCTCTCAAGTGGAAATCAAAAATAGTCTCAGCTGTTTTATCATGCGAATACAGTGACTTTCTAAAGTAGCAGCATATGATAATTACGTTGCTTTCCCCCCCCCCCCCCCCAAAAAAAAAAAAAAATAGGTGTGTTTGGGCGTTGGGATGTAATTGTATTTATTTTTAGAAATTATTATGCAACATTTAACTGTATCATAATAATACTTCTGAAACGATCTGCTAGTTGATATTGTAAGAATGCAGTTACTCAGCCAAGGGGTCCACTGGGTTCAAGCAGATGCTGGTCACAGCTTTGGCAGACCCCAGTGTTCTAAGTCTATTTTCTTTTTGCTTCTGTGCTGACAGAAGAGTAACAAAAATAAACAAAAAATACATGGGATCATAACCATGAAGTGGATTATTTTAAAGGGCTATTCAATGTTATGGTGATTTGTGTAGGGCAAAAATCAACATCGATGTGTTAGAAAAAAATGTTATCAGCCTTTTTTTCCCCTTTACAATTGTGTTCCAGGTGCTGTTCAATAATAATTCTAAAATTATGTTAAATTATTGATTTCTAATTAAACTGTCATGTAATGTCAAATCCCCAACAAACTTTTTCAACTTCCTTTTTTTTTCCCCAAAGTAGACATTTTGTAGTCCTTGTTGACTGTGGAACAACATTGGAACATTGCTAACGCACCATTTCAAAATCATTTTCTTATGGGTAGTCAGGGCTGATGCTTTTGCCCACCTTTACAACAGAATAAATATGCACTCAACAGATTTGGGAGTCAACAGGCCGCAGCTTTATTAAACACCCCCAGAGCTGGAGCCATGCAAATGTATCAATAAATTCGCCTATCTGCCACAAACCAGCAAGCCGTGTAAACCCAGGCTATCCCAGCCTGTATGAAGCGCCCATCTTTTATCGAATCCCATGACTCCCGCCACCATTAAGCAAGGAGCCAATTAGATCTATCCCCACCACCGTCCAGCAAGGAGCCGTACCAGCAACTGCACGCAGTTGTTAGGCTAGGAACCCCTGACATGCCCCCTGTCAGGTCAGACAGCAGTCAACCAAGGCATAACCCCCCCCCCCCCCCCCCCCCCCCCCCCCCAATCGGCTCAGGCTACCCGCCACAGGCGCAGGTAAGAATTATCTGCGACCACCAAAGATGCAGCCAATACTCCCATGAAGAATACATTCCACGGCCTCCTGCAGCGAGTTCAAGAATAAATCCAAACCAATAAAGGATAAATGTACCTCATCCTTACGGAAAAGACCAGCGTCCATATCCCAGGACCACTCATGCTGAATATGAAACTCCCTATCAAAGTCAGCCAAGAACTGATCTGCTGATTGGCCTTGGCTCGACATCGATGCCAAATATTTTTCTTGATCGCTGCAAGACGAGGAATTATGTCAGACCAACAGAGAACGGTGGCAGGCAGCAGAACAGAAACGCACATTAAATCTCTGCGCACCATGCCAATGAATCAGCAGCCAGACATCTTACCTCAATCATTCCCCCCCAAGGTGAATAATCAAAATATCCGGGTGGGCAGAGACAGTCAAGCCCCTGATGCAAACACAATAACAGTCGTCCCGTCCCCGCCCCCCCCCCCAGCACATCTCCCTCCGCCCCAACCAATAGAAGGACACGACTCCCCAAGTTCAGGTGTGTCCCGTAAGGGCGCCCTTGAGCATGTGAATAGGCCCAGGCCACATAGAAGTGTCCCACAATCCATATGACTATTTCGCATCAGACTGGACCTGCAAAAAGAGAAAAATTAGTATCCTGTGCGATTAAGTAGAACCCTTGCGCACATACCTAGTGAAAGCATCCGACTTCCACCTCCCTATTCTTTGGATCACTTCACCCGACAGGCCGGAGATTGCCGGAGAAGTGGCTGCCCCAATGTGAAACGAGTGAGCCCCGAATCTTGAAGTATCCATTCCTAAGGCAGCCAAGCAACCCGCAAAACCGCCTCGAATTGTTACTTCGTCAAAGGCCTCAAGTCCCGATGCACAAGAAAGTGAGCACCCCCCACACACAGGGCGAATTCGCCCAACGGCAACACCATTAGCTACAGGGCAAATTCGCAGACCTGGCACAGGATGGAGCACCACAGAGGACCCTCTGCCCAGCTGATCCGTCTTGGATCTGTGAATAAAAAGAACAATCGAATCCTCACTAATACGCACATGAACAAATAGAAGCCCAGACTCATCAGACTCCTTGGTCGCCTGTGCAACCAACTCGCTAATGCAAAAGGCACCGAAAAATGCCCAGACAAAAGCCAGATAGAACAGACAACATTCATACTCATCGCAAATATCGGACAGCACATCCCACAATTGGCACAGAATGTCATGGGTAATGGGCAGCTGTTTGTCCTCCCACCAGGGGAGAACCGTGAGCCCAACCCGCTAGTAACCGACGAATCGGGAACCTTTCCACCGGAAAACCCCAACCATGGGCCCTCATGAAGAATGAAAATCCAGCCAGCTGTCTGTAAACCGCCATCCTGGAATCTCCCGACCCTCTAGCCCTTTCGACAAACCGGACCCCTCTGCCAGCCCTGTCTTGCTAAGAAGGACACCACCTTGTTCACGGACTTCACAGAACAGTTCCCCGTGGAAGGAGCTAACTATGCCTGGAGCAGCTTCCATGCTTCCGGGTGCTGAAGCTCCAGAGGAAAGGCGGCACCAACGCTCCCTGTTGATCAGCTTCTGATGCGAGCTCTCGAAACAAGGTCCACTTGCAACGCGAAAGCGAATCAGCGATGGAGTTAGCTACACCTGGGACATGCCTGGCCCGTACAGTGATGTGCAACACGAACTCTCACAGTAGTTCCGATACTGATAAACACTTGGCTGCCCGCTTGTTGATAACTTCCACGACCCCCAAGTTATTACACCAAAAGACCACCTTTCTGTCCTGAAGCTGAGAACCCCACAAAACTACAGAAACTACCTTCTTGGAATTGTTTCCTATCATGATGTTCCTGGTGAACCCCGCCTCCTTTCAATCCTCTGGCCAAAACAGCTGCACACCAAGCACCCCGGAAGTAGGCACCAAAACCCACCGAACCAGCAGCATCAGTAAATAGTTCCACATGATGATTAGATACTGCCTCACTTTGCCACAGCGAACAACTGTTGAAATCAGCCAAAAAAAGGTCACAAATCAATAAGTCTTCTCGCAACCGCTGAGTTATGCAAAAACGATGTCCACTTTTCCGCAATCTGGTCATACTATAATTCAGTCTTTGGAGAAAAACCCTGGCCATAGGGATCACAGGACATGCAAAGTTGAGACTCCCCACCAAGCACTACATCTGACGCTGTCATCTTCCTGGCCCGCACTGCCCGGGATATGAGATCCCATAACACTACTACTTTTATTAGCAGGTAGTCGCGAAGTCATTTCAACCGAATCCAGTTCAATGCCCAGGAAGGCCAGACAAGTACTGGGGCCCTCTGTCTTGCCCTCAACTATGGGAATCCCGAATTCTGCAGCGGTACTCTGAAAACAATGTAATAACTGCAAACATGTTGCCGACGACGCCTCACCTACAAACAGGAAGTCGTCCAGGTAATGAACAAGGTTTGCTACCCCGGCTCTTTCAGCTACTATCCAATGAACAAAAGAACTAAAAGCTTCGAAATAAGCACAGGCACTTATCGAAATAAAATGCATCCTGAAAACGAAAACCCAGCAACGAAAAACATTCGGGGTGGATCGGGAGAAGCCTGAAGGCAGATTCTATGTCCACCTGGGCCAACAAGGCCCCCACTCCATCACTACCACCCTCTCGAAAGACACATACTGCACCGTATAGAGATCCTTCGGAATGTAGTCATTTACCAAATTGCCCTCCAATAAGGAAAGGTTGTGAATCAGACAGAACTTTCCCGGTTCCTTCTTTGGTACCACAGCCAAAGGAGAGAAAACCATATCTGCTATTGGAGGGACCAGGAAAGGACCCACAATCCTTCCCAGAGCAATCTCACTTTGCAATTTTGCTGTGACCATGTGAGCCAATTTGTGAACCGATGGACAGTTCTGACCCTCACCAACCCCAACCGGTATCTCCAAAGGAATACAAAAACCTTGTTCAAAACCTTTTAAACAAAAGATGAGCAACCTCCATCTTTGGGTACCTACCCAGCCATGACAGCATGGTGTCCAAACGGACAGGGGTAGGAGCTATCCTTGAAACTTAGGGGTGTTCTTAGGAATGACTCCGCCCCCAGTCCCACCGCCGATTGCCTCGGACACTTGGATGCGGTATGACCCAATCCGCAGCCGGAACAGGCATGTCGAAACTTGCAATCGGGAAAATTGCAGGCCGAACGGTTGTACATCTGGGAAGCAGGCTCCCGTTCGACTACCATTCGCTGAACCTGAGCCGGACCGAAAGGACCGCACTCCCAATACACTAGAAACCCGACCAGCCTCCGTGACCGCAGTAGATCCCATTTTAGACCCCCATCTGGGTCAGCCACATACCAAAATCCCTAGTTCCCCCAAGTCATGTACTTGTTCTTCTCCATTTGGTCTTGAAAGTACTCATCATAATTCAGCCACGACCAACCCTCATACACCCGACTAGCATCCAAGATGGCATCGGCGTAAGCAAGCAAAGTCCCATAGTGGGCCGGGTCATGGTGACCCACTACACTGGCTAGCTGGAGGAATGAGCGGATCCAAAGCACATTACGAGCCACCCTTCTTTGCACAACCTGCGATCTGTCACCCCCACTCTTTCTTCTGTTTTTCCCTTCTCTTCCCCCTGCAACCCACCAGCAATGTGAAGATATCTATGTACTTCCTTTGTCTGTCTGATCATCCGCCGAAGAGACCTCTGAACATCCTCCCACAATTCTGATAGGCTGACAAGTGCAGGTGCCCCCTGTTCTAACTCTTTCCACTGGCCCCACACTGAGGACAACACCCCCCCCCCCCCCCCCGCGAAGCACCAGATGAGGCTGAAGAGGAAGAATGGGAAGAGCTGGAATGGGAACGCTTCTTCTTGCGCCGAGACCTTTCCTGCTTCTTGGGAGCCACGGAACCAGAGACCGGAAGCTCAGGAGCCCCTACCTGTGGCGCAGCATTCGAATCGCTAGCTGGACCGGTCGCCACAGAAGCTGGAACTGTGGGGCTGTATGTATTCTGTCTGCTGACAGGACCACTTACACCAGAAGACGGACATGCTGGTAGCAGCAGATATGGGCTCATTCCGCCACTCTTCACGACACGAAGGCCCCGGTCCGTCAATCGCCGCGTCCTCTGGAGGAACCTGTGGATAAAAAGGAGCAGCCACCGCAGGCTCAGAAGACCCAAAGCCAGGAGGCCTTACCCGTGATCCCTCAAAGAAATAAGGCCAACCTCGAGGTCCCCTACTCGAAGAGGCGGGAGCCGAAGCTCCCCGCCACGACTCGGTATTGGCACCCCAAAGGGGCACTGAAGGGGCAGGGAACCATCCCGGAGGGCACCCTTACCATGACGGCGATGGACCCTCATCCCATGCGGGAAAGTGAGGTCGGATTAGGCCCTGGGAGGGCCCACACTGGGGGAACCTGGAAGGACCCACCCAGGAGGCCCAAAGCCTGGGGCCCGGCAACTGGATATACCCTATACCCAGGGAGAAACATTCCCAACCCTGAATCAACCCCAACACTGGGCCTAGGTTCGGGGCAAACCACAGCAGCATCAGAGGCTGCAGCCCCACTAGCTACAGCACCGGACAGCTCTGTGTGCTGAGGAACAGGAACTGCCGGCTCCTGCAAAACATTGAGGCGGGGGGGAAGGGCCCGAATCTAACCATGCGGAGAGCAGGGACGCCACGGGAGAGCCCACCTCCTTCCCTGCCAACACAGCCTTGCCCCCACGCGCACGGGACCTGGAAGCCTGCCCCCGGGTCACACTCCCACCCGAACTCACCGCCAGCACAACAGGCTCCCTTCCTGCTCCTCCAACTCCAGCCCCTCCGCCTCCTCTGTCGGCTTCACGGTTCTCACGTTCACCACAGACCCGGTCCTTTCGAAGAAGAGACTGCTGTAGCGACACTCGAACATACGGCAGACCCGGCAAGGACTCGCTAACCAGCAAGGGAAAAACCCTCACGATACGTGAAGCATCACGATGCAGTGCCGAAAACACAGCCGTGGACAAGAATCTGCCCAGCAGAATGCTGGGTAAACCCTCTACTGACTCCTCCCGCCCCCAGCTAAACCGAGCATGGGAACCAATCTGTTTAATTAAACCACCCAATCTCTGTCCCGCTGCCTCTACACCCCCACCCCCCCGAGCTGAACATGCCAGGCTTCCATAAGCGAGCCTGGCACCATATTACAACGGCCGGGCAGGCATGAAGCCTACCCAACCTCATAATATGCTGGTCCTTAGCCATGCTGAATGTTGTCTGCATGATGGTACAGGCAAGCTGGTTTTTGTCTGTCTGTCTTTGTTTGTTTGTTTGTTTGTTTTTATTTATTTAAAATCTTTTCTATACCGTCATTAAGGTGGATACCGTCACAATAGTTTACAGTAAGGCACAAAAAGTAATTTTATTAAAAATATAACAGTTTACACAGGTGCCATTAGGTTCGGTATGCTAGTTGTTAAATGAGTAAGATGACTATTGCGTCCAGGTCAATTCTATACTATTTCTCTGTTGGTATGTACTAAAAACAGTCTGGTTTTGTTTGCAGATTTTGACAACTTGTTTGCTGTTATTAAAACGATACCTCCAGATTTGTTTGCAGAACTAGTAAGTAATGAGAGAACATTTTGTGAGATTTTATTCTGTAAAGTGAATGCACTTTCATATAAGTACATCAGTATTTTATATTTATAAATATGCATGCAGCCATCTTTTCAGACTTCTGTATGTCCTTTAGAATAAACCCCAAACACTACAGCATGAGTGTTACTCTTAGCCATGTTTAATAGAACCAGAAGGTGAACCAAGATATGACTAGGCCAACGCCCATAATTTACCTTATAGCATAGGGCTGTCCTTTTTCTCTTGGGGGGGATTCTGTGACATGCCTCCACCCTCAACCCTAGTAGATTGGAGACTGAAGCTGGGTCAGTAAGAAGTGCTTCAATCAAGTCTGTAACGTACTGATGCTGCTAATTGGATCTCTTATGCTGTGATTTCCCTGGTTCTCATCGTTCTTCGCAAACCGCCCACAAAGAATTACAATGGGTAAATCCAAATCTGACTGGTTCACTACAAAAACAGGTGTACCGCAAGGATCGGCAATTTCAGCCCTATTATTCAACATATACCTCTTACCCCATGCCATCTCCTAGCTGGACTCAGCTTAAATTTTAAAATCTATGCTGACAACATACAGTTTACTGTCCTTTTTGCTGAGTCATGGTCCAAAACGTTCTCTCTATTACAACTCTATGTAACAATAATAAAAATATGGTTATCTCATACCAGGCTAAAACTGGAAACCACTAAAACTGAGTTAATCTATTTATCAACGGTACCGGACTCAAAACATCAGCCGCCTCAAACCTTCACATTTGAGAACCAGCACATACCTATAACATCCCATGCAAAGAATTTAGGTGTGATTGACAACATATCAGAAATAGATTTTTTTTTTTTTTTTTTTTTTACTTCAAAATACATATGTTAAAAAAACCTCAAGCCGTTACTACTATCATACGACTTTCGTTTAGTTACACAAGCTCTGATTCTTACAACCCTAGACTATTACAATTCCTTATATCTTGGACTACCTCTATCTACAATACAACTCATCCAAAATGCCACAGCACAAATGTTATGTAATGTACCATGCAAAGAACATATTACACCTATATTACAGCATCTACATTGGCTTCCAATACCATACCGCACGACATAAAATTCTATCATTCACAATTTACTATCAGGCCAATACAGTAAGTGCGCTCCAACGGAGTGCACTGTTAATCCTCAATTGGACGTGTGTTTTTGACGCGCTAGCGTTACCCCTTATTCAGTAAGGGGCCGAAAACGCGCTTCCAACCCCCGCCCCCCCCCCCCCGGACCTAATTGCGCCTGCAACATCCAAATGCATGTTGATGGCCCTATTAGGTATTCCTGTGCGATTCAGAAAGGAAAATGTGCAGCCAAGCCGCACATTTTACGTTCAGAAATTAGCGCCTACCCAAAGGTAGGCGCTAATTTCTTCGGGCACTGGGAAAGTGCACAGAAAAGCAGTAAAAACTGCTTTTCTGTGCACCCTCCGACTTAATATCATGGCAATATTAAGTCGGAGGTCCCGAAAGTTACCAAAAGTTTTAAACAAAAAAAATAATAATAATTTAAGTCTGCTCGCGGGTCGAAAACCGGACGCTCAATTTTGCTGGTGTCCGGTTTCCGAGCCCGTGGCTGTCAGCAGGCTCGAGAACCGACGCTGGCAAAATTGAGCATTGGCTGTCAAACCCGCTGACAGCTGCCGCTCCGGTACAAAAGGAGGCGCTAGGGACGCGCTAGTGTCCCTAGCGCCTCCTTTTACCTGTTTTTACCACCGGGCCTATTTTGCATACTGAATTGTGCGCACAGGAGAGTGGCCTGTGTGCACGCCGGGAGAGCGGGCATTTGCCCGCTCTCCCATGGACTTTACTGTATCGGCCCGAAAATAACTCCAACTCAATTTGGCTATGTTCATTACTTAGAATATACAGACCCACCAGACAGCTCCGCTCCTTAGATAAATACATACTGGAAATTCCCTCAATAAGAACTGCTAGCTTAACATTAACCCGGAAACAAGCTTTTTTTCAGTTGCTGGTCCAACTCTATGGAACTCACTTCCAGAATATATCCGTTTTAACAGCAAATCGTACAGAATTTTAAAAAATGCTAAAAACCTACTTTTTCACACGTGCTTACAACATACAATAACTAACTTTCTACACTGAACCTTACATTGCTTGCATGAATTAATAATTTTAATGTAAATGTGATGTATGATGTATGTTACGATACTGTGTATGTTTTATTGTAAACCGCCTAGACGGATAGACTCCTACCCCACGGTGCAGTATATAAATACATTTCCTAGCATGTAGCCAGATGGACTCAGGACCAATTGGTATTGTGCTCTCCTGATAGCAGATGGGAGACGCAGTCAGATTTCAAAGCTGATGTCAGCCTACATATACCCGTGCATCGTGCTTAGCTCTTCAGTATTTCTCCATCTCCATAGCAGATGCGGACACTATCCCAAACAAGAATAGTGTAACATTTACAGCAAGAAAGAAAGAGATAAATTTACCTTAAGAGAGCCCCACTTCTCCTGCGGTGAAACCTAACGGTCCCTCCACCAGTTGAGACTTTCCTAAGGTCGATTCGATATTCCTCAGAAGCGAGCCTTGGTCCGGCCGAATCCCGGCGTGGACTTAGCCCCCAGGGTGGCTGAAATGCAGTGGGTGCAGATTCAAGCGCGGCGGTGAAGGTATTTCCCTCTTTCCCCCCCCCCCGCAGCTGGAGACCACCCGGCATGCGACAGGTAAGCGCCGACACCAGGTAAGGTAGAAACCTTTTACTTCTAAGTCTCTGGTTTCCAAGGCTCGACTAGCTGTACCATCTTTCCTCCAATAAGGCTTTAAAATCGGGTTGAGCAGCCCTCCTTGGGCAGGCCCCGATTTGGTACGAGGGTCCGCACATGTGGAGACTCTCGGGGGGGGGGGGGGTTTCCATCTTGCCTTCGGGGTCATTGGCGCCATTTTCCTCCCTCGACCGGCGGTCCGCAGGGGCAGGGTAAGCGTACAACTAGGCCACACACACAACGGTGCACGTATCTGTGCTGCGCGCACAAACCCCATTGCCCGCGCACACAACTTGTGCGCACTTCATGCACATAACTTGTGCATATCCAATGCCCTTAACCAAGCGCATCCGCGTGCATAACTCCATGCTCGGGCGAGTCTTTAAGCCCATATACGCACACAAACAATAGCACCGCCATCCAAGAAAGCCAAGGGCCCCTTCCTTTGCCCAGCCTGCCACTTGAGAGCCGCACATCCTGGATTGGAATCCCTCCTGTTCCAACAGGGCGAACAGAACCAGGGAGAACCAAATCAAGACCCTCTACAGCCAGGAGAGGGATCCGGAACTATGGATGATGGTATCATGGACCTAAGTATTTCAGACTTGGCGCCCCCACAGGAAAACTCCGGGGCTAACACTACAACCTCCTCTCTTCCCCCCCCCCCCCCCCCCCCCCCCCGGATCAACATGGACCCAGGAACCTTGTCCTGAGTGGAATTTTTGAAAGGGCTGCAAACCTTTGTCAGGCACAGCCAGCCCCTGCCGCCCACCTGACTCAAACCCTGCCGGAAGCACATGCCCTTCCAGGCACCTCGGGCTTCTCAAGACATGCCTCTCCTACCCAAGAGCCTCTCTGACAGGGATCCAGATGCCTCAGAGGACGATACAGACTCCCTGGAAGAAGGAGAAATTCCCCCAGGGATGGAGCCATACCGGACCATGCTCCGATTCTTCCACAAGGACAAATTACCAACCCTAGTGTCCCAGACTATAAAGACACTGGGTCTTCCAGGCATGGAGTCCACAGCAGAACCAAAGAAGAATCCCATGTTAGAATAGAATCCTCATGCTATTTTCCTATGTTGGAGCCCATTAAGGAACTGATTGACCTGGAATGGAATGCTCCAGAAGCCACTTTCAAAGGGGGCGGGCACTAGAAGCCCTATACCCGCTGGAACCCATGGCTAAGGAACTTCTACGTTCCCCTAAAGTGGACGCTATGATCTGTACAGTCTCAAAACACACTATGGTCCCAGTGGAGGGACAAGTGGCACTGAAGGATGACCAGGATAGAAGGCTGGAGGCCATCCTTAAGCAGTCCTTTGAAGTATCAGCAATGACGCTCCAAATTGCCTCCTGCTACGCATTAGTGGCACGTTCCAATTTGATCCTCACTAGAGACGCAACCACGCCAGGAGAAGCAATGGAACCTGCGGTCTCCTTCCTCACCGATGCTACCGCAGATCTCATGCGCACCTCATCCAGGGGTGTCGCCGCCGCAGTGGCGGCAAGAAGACAACTATGGCTCCGCAATTGGTCGGCTGACGCGAATTCCAAAGCAAACCTCACAAAAATGCCTTTTAAAGGATCCCTCCTGTTCGGGAGCGAACTGGAGAAATTAGCCAACAAATGGGGTGAATCTCAAGTACCCCGATTACCCGAAGACGGGAACAAAAGAACATATCAGTGCTCCTCCCCCCAGAAGAACCAAGGGTAGAAGATCGCAGCGCTTTAAACCTTACAAGAATACATAGTCCCAAGCTCCTCGTCCTTCATGAAGGTCTCAGTCCTTTCAGAACAGGCACTTCAAGAGAGGAGCAAGCTCAGGGGCAGACCCTGGCCGTACCCCACAATGAGAAGACTCAGACCTATCCACAGGAAGAAGACATAGGGGACAGACTTACCCTTTTCTACCAAAGATGGGTCAAGATAACTTTGGACAAGTGGGTCCTAACTATCATTCGAGAGGGGTACTCTCTGGAATTCCAAAGCATTCCCCCAGACAAATGTATGAGATCGCTGTGTCACTCCAACTCCAAGAAACTGGCAATGGAAACCACTCAGCCTGAAGGCAATAGTCTTAGTACCCACACTTCAACAAAATACTGGCCACTATTCCATCTATTTTATCGTTCCTAAGAAAGAAGGAACATTCCAGCCCATCCTGGACCTCAAGACCGTCAACAGTTACCTGAAAGTACCACACTTTCGCATGGAAACCCTACGCTCAGTTATAATGGCGGTACAACTGGGAGAATTTTTAACTTCCCTGGACCTATCCGAAGCCTACCTTCACATCCCAGTCCATCAACATCAACAGCGCTTCCTGCGATTTGCGATACTGGGCCATCATTATCAATTCAGAGCGCTACCCTTCGGACTAGCCACCGCCCCCAGAACCTTCACCAAAATTATGGTGGTAGTGGTGGCAGCACTGAGGAAAGAAGGAGTCCTGGTACATCCTTATTTGGACGATTGGCTGATCAGGGCAAAGTCTTCGGAGGAGAGTCACCATGCGCCCACCAGAGTGTTATGACTGTTGCTGCCAGACATCTCTACTCCACCCTCCTTACCTCTCTGGCGACTCCTCCCGCAGTTGACGGATGTTTGGCTGCTGCAGCATCTGCCTACCGTCCTCTCCGGCATCCCTGGTCTGGCTTGGGCACTGCTTCCCGCCATGCTGTCCAGCTGCCTTAGGGCGCGCGCGCCGCATGGCCCTGCTTCAAATACTTTCTTTGGCGCAAACCTCAGGGGCGTCCCCCTGTGATGACGTCACGCATCCCGAATACAAAAAGCCTACACTACTGCTAGCTAATCAAGTTAGCAAGGGGTCAGGTATTCGTACTGGTGAACTCCTTACGGATGGGATTCGCTCTCCGTACCTAGCTACTCTGCCTCTCCATTATTGGACTTACTCTCTTTGGGGTACCTGCTCCTCGGGGGCCTCTCTCTTTTTCAGGTCGCTGTCTGGAACCGGTACTCGCTTCTCGAGGGCCCATGTTCCTGGACTCGCTGCCTGGACTTCACTTCTGCCTGGAAGATACCGCTGCCTACACCATCAGTGAGTTACCATCTACTTCTCTCAGAGCTGTTCCCTGGAACCAGGTATTCTCTCCTCGAGGACCTGCCTCTGCTCCAGCTCCTGTGATTCCTACCGAGAGAAACCTCTGTGTGAGTACTCAACCAACGAGGCTCTATTCCAGAACCCTGCATATACTTCATTGTACTCAATATCTCAGTTTCTCTTCACTACAGCACAGCCATTGTGGGATCGCTGTTCCAGAGCCCTGTGGGACTACAAGCCCAGTTGGGCTTCATCTCTGCTCACTACTGCCACCTCTGGTGACTCCTCAATACTGTTAATAAAAGATCTATCTGTGTTGTATGTCCTAAAGCTGAGCCTGACCTGTGGCCCCTCATGGGTCTTCCCCCCCCCCCGGTCATGGTCAGCAGCCACAGTGTCCAAGGGTCCACCCAAAACCTTACAAACAATAACAGAGTCAAGAATCTACTACAAGAACTCGGGTGGGTCGTGAACACAGCCAAGAGCTGTCTACAGCCCTCCCATTCAGAATACCTGGGAGTCCAGTTCGATACCAAACAACAAGGTCTACCTTCCCCCTCCACGGAGAAGGAAGCTAATGAGTCCATTATAAAAACTGTTGACCTCAGTCCATTCCAAGGTATGGGACTACCTTCAAGAACTCAGCTTCATGACATCAACTCGGGAAGTTGTCCCGTGGGCAAGGGCCCATGTGTGGCCGCTACAACGTTCCCTACTGTCACGATGGAACCCGGTATCCCAGAATTACTCAATTCGCCTCCAGCTACCTACAGAGGTTCGAGAGCAGTTTCAATGGTGGCTACAGGAATAACATCTAAGCAGAGGCATAAACCTATCCGCACTGAAGTGGATCTTGCTCACCATGGATACAAGCCTGCGGGGGTGGGGAGCCCACTGTCAGGAACTGACAGCCCAAGGACAATGGAACAAGGAAGAGGCAGGATGGAACATAAACCGCCTGGAAGCTCGAGCGGTCAGACTAGCCTGCCTATGATTCAGCCACAGACTCCAAGGCGAGCCGTCAGGCATGTCGGACAACGCAACAACAGTTGCCTACATCAACCGCCAGGAGGAACCAAGAGCCAGCAGGTGTCTCTGGAAATAGACCTCCTCGTGGAGTGGGCAGAAATAAATCTACGGGGGATTTCGGCCTCCCACATCACGGGAAAAGACATCTTTGCGGACTACCTCAGCAGAGAAAGCCTAGACCCGGGGGAATGGTAGCTGGCGGACACAGCCTTCCAGCTGATAGTAAATCAATGGGGTCTCTCAGCCATGGACCTACTAGCAACTTGTCGCAATGCCTGGGTCCCCAGATTCTTCAGCCGCAGACAAGAACCACAATCTTAGGGAATCGACTCTCTCTCTCTCTCTCTCTCTCGTCCAGAACTGGCCGGAGGAAAGCCTCCTGTACGTCTTCCCACCCTGGCCACTACTGGGCAGGGTCATCCACAAGATAGAATACCACAGAAGACTAGTCCTACTAGTCGCCCCAGATTGACCAAGAAGACCATGGTACACAACATGCAAAGACTATTGGCGGGGAATCCTCTGCATCTACCGCCATGCAGGGACTGATCTCCCACGAAGACCCGGCTCGATTCTCTCTTACGGTATGGCCCTTGAGAGGACTAGCCTAAAGAAGCACAGCTACTCAAAAGCCGTGATTGACACCCTGCTTCGGGCACGCAAGTTCTCCACATCTGTCTTACATACGGATCTGGAGAGTATTCGAAGCCTGGTGTGAAGACCGAGGTCTCCTACCGAGTACAGCCAAGATTCCCACGATCCTAGAATTCCTGCAGGATGGCATGCAGAAGAGTTTGTCCCTCAAGGTCCAAGTCGCAGCACTGGCCTGTTTCGGGTCCGAAGTGGACGGGATCAGGCTATCAACTCATCCTGATGTGTCTCGCTTCCTGAAAGGAGTCAAACAACTCCGACCACCACTAAAGTGGCCAGTGCCTCTATGGAACATCAGCCTAGTACTAGACTTCTTGGCAGGGGAGTCCTTCAGACCAACAAGCACCCTGTCTCTACATCTCTTGACCTTAAAGACGGCGTTCTTGATAGCAATATGCTCAGCCCGGCGCATCTCCGAACTTCAAGCGTTATCCTGTCGGGAACCGTTCCTCAGGTTCCCCCCGGGCACCATATAGCTGCGTACGGTACCATCCTTCCTTCCGAAAGTGGTTTCCCAGTTCCATATGAACCAGACCATATCCTTACCATCACCAGATGAGCACAGAGATTCGGAAGACTCACTCCTCCTTCGCCACCTGAATGTCGGCAGAATCCTAGTCCGATACCTGAAGAGATCGGAATCCTTGCTCAAAACTGACCACCTGTTTGTCCTTCACTGCGAGAAGAAACGAGTGGAAGCGGCATCGCGGGCCACCATAGCCCGCTGGATCAAAGAAGTGATTAATGCTGCCTTCATAGAGGCAGCAAAACCTTTTACCTCTACAGGTCAAGGCACATTCTATAAGGGCCCAGGCAGTCTCCTGGGCTGAAACCAGGCTGCTCTCAGCAGCCAAGATCTGTCAGGCAGCAACATGATCCTCCCTACACACCTTCTCCAGGTTCTACTGCCTGGATATTCAGGGCAGGGAGCATACAGCCTTCGCAAGGGCAACACTAAGTGGGCCACGGGCAGCCTCCCACCCTATAGGGGAGTAGCTTTAGTACATCCCATTGGTCCTGAGTTCATCTGGCTACACGCTAGGAAATGGAGAAATTACTTACCTGATAATTTCGTTTTCCTTTAGTGTAGATAGATGGACTCAGCATCCCGCCCACGGCTGCACCAGAAATAGAGAACATCAAATATCAAGACTGAACAAGTAAAGGGTAAGCCACAGGCTATCTCTAATCCAAGACACCCGCAGTTGCCCAGGTGTCTGCATTTATTGTTTCAGTGCCCTGGCGGTTTCCAATTCGAAAAGTTTTTTATATATATAAAATCAGTTGAACCAGTTCAATATATATCCACACTGTCTTTTCGAAGACAATACTGAAGAACTAAGCACGCTGCACGGATATATGTAGGCTGATTTCAGCTTTGAAATCTGACTCCGTGCCCCATCTGCTATCAGGAGAGCACAATACCCATTGGTCCTGAGTCCATCTGTCTACACTAAAGGAAAACGAAATTATCAGGTAAGTAATTTCTCCTTTCTTCTGGCAGAACATAAGCAGCCCATTCATCAGGAGCAACAGCAGAGGACTTTCCAGCATGATCATAGTCACCAGACATGGCTGAATCGAGGAAGCTTGTTTATCTGATTTTAGAGGATAACTGTGCAATTCCCAGTGGCAGCTCACTATGTAAACTGGCCAGGATGTTTGAACAAACAAAATAATTATGACCTTTGCCACATTCTCTTAAGCTGCTATTTGCCATTGTTTTAGGGAAAATAAAGGAGGAAGAGAAGAGAGAGGAAGTTCTTGCTGTGTATCTCAGTTCTGACTTTTCTTGGGTTTTTTGTTTTTTTTTTATCATTTCTAGATACTTTGCTCTTCATGGGGAAATCTTTTTTTTGTTTTCCAGTGTCAACAAGTCATTCAATATCTTCAGTGTCAGATTGCAGGTGTAAATACAGCAGAATTATGCCAGGTCAGTGTCGGCATGAACCTGCTAGCAAGTAATACATTCAGATGGCGTGAATGTTTGTTTTTATACTACTTTCTATGGTGAAATAAACATTAGCCAAACACCATCCTCTGTTCTTGGGCAGGCAGTTAATTGGCATGGTTTGCTGTGCCAGTATACATATACTTATATTAATATGTAAAGCTCTGGATGCAGTATATAAATATATTAAGCTATACCTATTGTTACCACAGTGGAGTTGCCGTTTTCATTAAAGAATTATATGGAACACTGAAGTGCAAGGATTTACTTTGAGCTGCATCTGTTTTGTTTGTTGTGCTGATTTCCTGGTGCAGTGGATTGCTCAGTTTGTGTTTTGTATATAAATATAAAACAGTGCAAACAAGTTTCCCTGTAAGTACACGGATCAGTCCAGACAGTGGGTTGAGCCTCCTGTCCAGCAGATGGAGACAGAGGAAAAACTGAAAGGATATCCTATATCAGGATAGTGCTCACCCTGCGTCCCTTCTGTATTTCTCTGTCTCCAGCAGATGAAGGCAGTTAATCCTGCGGTTTTCTCTCTCTCTGTGGAAATTTCTTCCTACCTTTTGGATTCTTTTTTTCTTCAGGATCAAGCAAGTATTAGTTCCTTAAATTATAATATAAATAAAAGGAAACCAGGTTTTATCCTTGAGTGAGACAGTTCTGTCTCACAGCTCTTACAGGGTCCTAGGGGGGGTTTTTCCCTTGCTTGTTCAGCCTAGGAGCCCTTATTCCCAGAGCCTTCTGCCTGTCTGGAGTGATACTAGTGGTCCAGTCACTCCCCCTTGTGCTTGGGTGACCCCGGAGAAGTCTCATGCCTCGGGTCCCACTGCAGAGCTGACTCCATGCTTCTGCTCTGTTGGAATTAACGAGTAAATACAAAAAAAAAAAAAGGCACTCACGATTGATTTGAAGGGCAGTGGGAAGAGGAGCATAGCAGGGCTGATTCACCTGCTCCCGCTCGCACTTTTAGACCGGCTCAGCTGATTTCATTTTTTTTTTTCACCGCGGCAGCTTTTTACTCATGCCGCACTCGGCTGCCTGCCTAGCCTGCTTCGCGGTTCTCCTGCGATGGGCTGTGTTCCCTCTATTTGCCCGACAGGGAGGGTCCCTAAGTCACGGCAGAGAAGTCCGTGGTCGGACCACCAAACGTGCTCCCAGGCCGGCCCTCTCACGAAAAACTGCAGGAATGGTGGCCATTTTAGTTTCAGGTCTTGCAGTAGATTCGGGGCCGGAGGGGAGAAGGGAGCCTGATTTTGGCGATTCGCTGCCAGATCTAAGCCCCGTGGACTTCCCGGGGCCAGACCTTGACCCTTCCCGCAAAGTCCCATCACCGTTTTTCCCCGGAGTTTGTTCTCTTGCTGCAAAAATCTTTTCTAGCTAGTCTAAAAGAGCAGGGCGATTTTCCCCGCCCCCCCCCCCCCCCCCCCAGCAAAGATCCCTCTGGTATCCACCGGGCAGGTCCCTCAAGCCCCAGATTCGCAGGGAGTCAGGGTCAGGACTGTACCGGGCGTACCAGATCCCCCTGACCTGCTTCAATCCTCTCTGCTGCCAGACCCAGATCAGGATGCTGACTTGCTGCTCCCAAATCTGCCCGTCGAGGGGGATGACCCGCGGGTCTTACGATTATTCCACCGGGAAGAGCTTGACCTGCTCTTTGTTCTGGACGAGCTGGGTTTAGATGTCCCTCCTGGGAAATCCACGGGTGCCTCCACTCAGACAGTGGACCCAGTCCTGTCGGGGCTTAGGGTTCCTCCACATACTTTTCCATTCCATCCCATGCTAATGCACAGGTACAGAGAAGGGCTACCAAAATGATAAGGGGCATGGAACAGCTCCCCCTATGAGGAAAGACTAAGGAGGTTAGGACTTTTCAGCTTGGAGAAGAGATGGCTGAGGGGGGATATGATAGAGGTGTTTAAAATCATGAGAGGTCTAGAACGGGTAGATGTGAATCGGTTATTTACTCTTTCGGATAATAGAAAGACTAGGGGGCACTCCATGAAGTTAGCATGTGGCACTTTTAAAACTAATCAGAGAAAGTTCTTTTTTTTTTTTAACTCAATGCACAATTAAACTCTGGAATTTGTTGCCAGAGGATGTGATTAGTGCAGTTAGTGTAGCTGTGTTTAAAAAAGGATTGGATAAGTTACTTGGAGGAGAAGTCCATTACCTGCTATTAATTAAGTTGACCTAGAAAATAGCCACTGCTATTACTAGCAACGGTAACATGGAATAGACTTAGTTTTTGGGTACTTGCCAGGTTCTTATGGCCTGGATTGGCCACTGTTGGAAACAGGATGCTGGGCTTGATGGACCCTTGGTCTGACCCAGTATGGCTTGTTCTTATGTTCTTACTGCTCTGGGACAGGGAGTCCACCGAATCCGGTCTCCAGGTGGGTAGGGTAGTGGACAAGCTCTATCCTCTACCAGACCAATGCCTCGATGCTCAAGATCCCTAAATTTGACGCATCAGTGTCCACTGTCACTAAACGGACCACCATTCCAGTTGTGGGGGCGACTGCGTTAAAAAATCTTCAGGACCGTAAATTAGAACTCTATCTTAAGAGGATTTTTGAAGTCCGGGGCGAAAAGTCTGTAGCAGTCTCATGCAGCGGGCAAGTCTTAGGTGGGTTCAACAATTACTCAGCACCCAGGACCTCCCATCTGCAGAGGCAGAACAGACAGAACGGCTTGAAGCTGTGGTGGCCTATGGCGCTGATGCTCTTTATGATCTCCTCAGGGTGCAGGCCAGAGCCATGGTTTCCATAGTTTTGGCCAGGCAACTCCTCTGGCTGTGAAATTGGGCAGTAGACTCCTCTTCTAAATACCAGGTGGGCACTCTACCTTTCAAGGGTAAGTTGCTTTTTGGAGAGGGCCTGGACCAGCTTATTAAATCTTTGGGCGACAACAAGATTCATAAGCTGCCTGAAGACCGCCCTAAACAGTCCAAGTCATTCTTTCCTTCACGCTCTCTGTTCAGGGATCAGCGCAGATACAACAAACTGTGTGGGACTTTTCAAAGAAATACTTCCAGAAGATCTCAATCGTGGTCTCATTCCTTTCGTCGGCGATGTCCCTTCCGAGATGGTAACCATCAAGGCGCCACCACAAAGTCATCACAATGAGATGCGGCCAGCCTATTCCTCCGTTCCTAGCTTAGGTGGACGTCTTACGAGGAATGGGTCAAAATTACCTCGGATCAATGGGCCCTTGAAGTCATCAAAAAAGGCTATGTGTTACAATTTGCTCGGGATCTCCCAGACCGCTACTTAATATCTCCATGCAGCATCGAAAGTGCCCGGCGGTAAGGCTACAAGAGCTTGGGGGCCATAGTTCCTGTACCCCTGGAAGAACAGGGGTCCGGCCAGTATTCCATCTACTTCATCGTCCCCAAAAAGGACAGCTCCTTCCGGCCCATCCTGGATCTCAAGTGGGTCAACAAGGCCCTGAAGGTCCCCCATTTCCGGCTGGAGACCCTGAGGGTGGTAATAGCGGCAGTTCGCTCAGGTGAGTTCCTTGCCTCTCTCAACTTAACGGAAGCCTACTTACACATCCCGATCCGCCAAAAACAGCAGTATCTTCGTTTCCAACATCCTGGGTTGGCACTTCCAGTTTCGGTCACTCCCGTTCGGTCTTGCCACCTCTCCTCAAACTTTCACCAAGGTCATGGTGGTTGTAGCAGCCTGCCTCTGCCAAGAGGGCGTCCTAGTCCATCTTTACCTGAATGATTGGCTCATTCAGGCGAAGTCGGAGAAACTCTGTGTGATAGCCGTCGACAAGGTCTTGTCCCTCCTCACTTCCCTCGGGTGGATAGTCAATTTCTCCAAGAGCAACCTCAAGCACTCTCAGGTCCTGGAATTCCTAGGGGGCACGCTTCAACACCTGCGTGGGCAAAGTTTAGCTGCCCGGGCGCTCAAGCTTATGGATCAAGTGCAACATCTGTTATCCCACGGCCTGGGGATTACCTTCAAGTCCTGGGCTCTATGGCTTCCACTATAGACTTGGTTCCTTGGGCTTTTGCGCATATGCGTCCTTTACAAAAAGCTTTGCTCTCCCGCTGGAAGCCGGTTTCGGAGGAGTTCCGGACACCTTTACCACTCTCAGACTCTACCATTGCCAGCTTGCAGTGGTGGCTCTCTCTCGCTCACCTGTTGAAGGGGATACACCTGGAAACACCCCAGTGGGTCATTGTTACGACTGATGCCAGTCTCTCCAGCTGGGGAGCGGTGTGTCACTCAGTCTACCCAGGGACAATTGTCTCCAGTCCAATCTCGATGACACATCAATCGGCTGGGGACCCGAGCGGTCCGTCTGACGCTCAAGATCTTCCTGCTCTTGATTTGACGCAGAGCTGTACGAGTTCTCTCCAACAATGCCACCACAGTTGCTTATATCAATCGCCGGGGAGGCACCAGGAGTCGCCTGGTGGCTCTGGAAGCCAGCAAGCTGCTCTCCTGGGCGGCACACCATCTGGATCGACTAGCGGCCTCACACATTGCGGGGAAAGAGAATATTCAGGCCGATTTTTCTCAGTCGCCAGCACCTAGACCCAGGGGAGTGAGAGTTGTCCGAAGCGGTGATGGAGCTGATCATGTGCAGGTGGGGAACTCCTCACTTAAGACATAATGGCCACTCTGAGGAGTGCAAAAGCTCCCAGATTCTTCGGTTGCAGACGGGAGCACTGCTCGGAGGGCGTGGATGCCCTGGTTCTTCCTTGGCCTCGGAACATCCTCCTTTTTATGTGTTTCCGCCCTGGCCGGCAAAGTACTCCAAAGAATAGAACTCCACAGAGGGCCGATAATTCTTGTAGTGCCAGAATGGCCTCGGAGGCCTTGGTTTGCGGACCTAGTGAACCTCGCGTCAGACGGTCCTCTTCGATTCTCGCCTACTATGTCAAGGTCCCGTATTTTTTAATCGGGCCAATCGCTTTTGTCTAGCGTCCTGGCTTTTGAGTTGAGGCGACTGAGGAAGAGGGGTTACAAGGAGGAAGTGATATCCACGCTACTGCGGACACGTAAAACTTCCACCTCTCTTGCTTACATTCGTTTTTGGAGAATGTTTGTTTGTTTGAGAATGTGTGCTGACTCCAAAGTACCGGCACATAAGGCCCCGGTGTCCCAGGTGCTCTCTTTCCTACAGAATGGCGTCTCCAAAGGTTTGTCCTTTAATTCCTTATGGGTACAGGCTCTCGGTTCCCTCTTAGGACGTGTTGATGGTTACGTGGTTGCGGCCCATCCGTATGTGTTACGGTTCTTCAAAGGTGCCAAGCATCTGATTCCACCTGTCCGGGCTACTTGTCCATCATGGAGTCTGAATTTGGTTCTTAGAGTTCTCTGCGAGGCACCCTTCGAACCTCTCCGGCCGGCAACACTTAAGGATTTGACTCTGAATATGGTCTTTCTTGTCGCTATTTGCTCTGCCAGGAGCGTGTCAAAGCTCCAAGTGTTGTCATGTAGGGAGCCCTTCCTTTGCATTTCTGATTCAGGGGTTCCTCTTAAAACAGTTCCCTCATTTTTACTTAAGGTGGTGCCTTCCTTTCATGTAAATCAGTGGGTAGAGCTTTCGGCGTCTTCTTCAGAAGACATTGCCAGTACGCCTGGCAGAGAACTGCGGCGACTTGATGTCGAGAGAGTCCTACTGCAATATTTACAGGTTACTAACGAGTTTAGAGTCTCTGATCATCTGTTTGTTCTTTGGAGCGGACCAAGTAAGGGGAACAAAGCTTCTAAGGCTACTATCGCTCGATGGCTAAAGGAGGCGATTGCTTCGGCATATATCTGTTGGGGTCAGACGGTCTCGGAGGGTTTAAAAGCACATTCTTTGCATTCGCAGGCGACCTCGTGGGCGGAGAACCAGTTGGTTCCTCCGCAAGAGATCTGCAGAGTGGCTACCTGGAAATCTCTGCATACCTTTGCTAGGCATTATCGTCTCGATGTTCAGGCGCCAGTATTTGGCTCCTTCGGCAGACAAATGCTTCTCTCTCTGTCCCATCCTACTTAGGGAAGCTTTTGTACACCCCACTGTCTGGACTGATCCGG
This sequence comes from Rhinatrema bivittatum, assembly GCF_901001135.1. Classification (NCBI taxonomy): domain Eukaryota; kingdom Metazoa; phylum Chordata; class Amphibia; order Gymnophiona; family Rhinatrematidae; genus Rhinatrema; species Rhinatrema bivittatum. Next base: position 173,838,328 of record NC_042619.1, on the reverse strand, counting down.
GTTCTTACAGGGAAAGGAAAATTGGTTCTTACTTGCTAATTTTCGTTCCTGTAATACCACGGATCAGTCCAGACTCCTGCCTGGGCTACATCTGAATTTGATACATCTGACAAATCTGTGAAAGTTTCTCTTTCACAGATTTGTCTTTCTGCACATTTATGTCATATCAGAACTATAAGGCTCCGGAAGTATCTGCCAGATAGATATTTATGTAAGATCAGTTTTCTTAACACGGTTTTGCATTTCAAGTTTGCAGTTGCAGCTTTTTTTGCCACTTGCTTGATCTTTCTCTAGTTCAATGTTACGTTCTTCTGCTTTGATAATGTTTATACTGAAGGGACGCAGGGTGAGTACTGTCCTGATATAGTATACCCTTTCAGTTTTTTTCTCTGTCTCCATCTGCTGGACAGGAGGCTGAACCCACTGTCTGGGTTCAGCCTCCTGTCCAGCCAAGAACCAATTTTCCTTTATCAATTCAGAACATGAAACAGGAAGTCCATTCTTAAGCACAGTTTGGTTCTGATGATTTTAGTACTTGGTAAGTTTTATAAGATTGCTTTATTTTCAACCTGTTTATTAAAATACAGAGAATCTGACATTTATGCAATTACACATCAGCAATAAATCAGGGTTTACATAGCAGAGAAACCCTGGTATGTGACTGAGGGGAAAAAAGTATATCCAAGGCATAAATTGGACTCATGTTCTGCAAAAATCCCTTCTTAAATTGTTTTGTAATTTTACCTCTATCCTTTAACCCGTGTTGACAGAAATTTCAAACAGCAGGCACTGAAGTGAGCTTGGAAGAACTGAGAAAGATAGTGAATGCTCTCATCTGGTTGTTCAGGTAAAATATATATCTTTTCATTTCCAGTGACCTCAGTCACTGAAACAGGTTTGAATCGAGAAGATGAAAATGAAGGTACATGAATCCTGTCCCTAGCAGCAAAACTCAGCTTTGCTCTGCTGCTCGTCTATAGGAAGAACGACTTTTCTTCTGAATTCTTGAATCTTATTTAATATAGAAGTGCAGAACGAGTACATGCAGATATACAGGATAAAAAACAGAACTAATCATGTATACTTCCTTACTATCAGGTCGATCCAGTATCGTCCGCTCGAGGATTGCCCGTCTGTAACGTGCTCGTAGCGCACAATTCGGGCGCGCAAGGCAATTCGGCGATACAGTCTCCAGTTTCACGCGTCCGTATCGCTTCTGAAAACAGACGCATAACCCTTTCCGCACCCGGCATGTAAATGAATGAAAAAGCTGTATAATGAAGGAATTAGCTATTCCCCTGCGATACTGTAACGGGCGCTGATATTATCTCCTCCGTAACCCGCTGTTCTGCCGCGGCCTTAACCTGCTAGTTTACCGCCTCCCCCTAGTAGGAGTTAGTGTAGTGTAGGGTAAAAACATTGCTTACCCGCCCTGGTCCCGTCCGGTCTCCTGCAGCCCCGTCCGGACCGGACGGGGCTGCAGGAGACCGGACGGGACCAGGGCAAAAAAAAACAAACGAAAAAGTAGCAAGGCTCGGGCCTGCTATGGTAAGTTTAAAAAGTGTAAAAAACAAAAAACCTGTGTGTTATATAAAAAAATAAAACAATTTTAAATACCTGTCGGAGGGCCGTGGGTCCCGGTGGGCGGCGGGCAGCCATCAGCGGCATCCGGTAGTCCCTTCTCCCTTCCTCCCTCCCTCCCCTGCCTGGATGAGCGCCAAAATCGCACGGGCGGGTCGGCAGCGGGGGGGGGGGGGCGGCAGCGAGATCCGGGGAGCCAGCAGCGGCAGCAGCATGTTCGATCGGGTAGGCAGCTAGGTGGCAAAGTAAAGATGGCCGCCTGCACGGGAAAATCGTGCAATTGGCCGCTGAAGACGTGACGTCACGACGTTTGGCGTCACGGGGTGTGACGTCACGTCTTCAGCGGCCAATTGCACGATTTTCCCGTGCAGACGGCCATCTTTACTTTGCCACCTAGCTGCCTGCCTGATCGAACATGCTGCCGCTGCTGGCTCCCCGGATCTCGCTGCCACCCCCGGACCCCGCTGCCGCTGCCCCCCCGGACCCCGCTGCCGCCTACCCGCCGCTCCCGGATCCTGCTGCCGACCCGCCCGTGCGATTTTGGCGCTCATCCAGGCAGGGGAGGGAGGGAGGAAGGGAGAAGGGACTACCGGATGCCGCTGATGGCTGCCCGCCGCCCACCGGGACCCACGGCCCTCCGACAGGTATTTAAAATTGTTTTATTTTTTTATATAACACACAGGTTTTTTGTTTTTTACACTTTTTAAACTTTTTTACACTTCCTGGTGCCTGTCATTTCAAATGTCATTTGAAATGACAGGTACCAGCGCACCCAGGTTACTGTATAGGCGCTGTTACAGCGCCTATACAGTAAAATGGGTTGCGCGGGCATAACCCTTCCCTAACGCTTCACAGCCGCGGCATGCATTTGCATGCGATTAGAGGAGAGTATCGGGGAGTTAGTGAAGAGAACTGTGCGTGCGGGGAGGAAGGGTGCGCCTGACACTACCTCACTGTTTTTACCGCGGCCTTACTGGATCGACCTGTATATTCTTTTATAAACCAAGTAGATATGAAACCCAAGTGCTTTTAGCGGTGCTGTGTGTATTACAGCTGTTATGTGTAAAGATGACTCCAGCAGCAAAGCATGTTAATTTCTATAAATAATGTGTGGCTGAAAAAGTAGAACCTCTCCACCTCCAGGAATCAAACATTGAATATGGTCATGACAAATTCTCCCTGCCCTCACTTGTCATGTGTTCTTAAAAAAAAAAAAAGGGTTAAAAGTATTTTATTCTCAAATCCTTTGTGTCACCATCAACAACACTAGAATTTTCTTCTAGTCACTTGCCGGACCTTTCCAGGTCCAGCAAGATTGAAGTGGAGAGCGGCTCAGGGAGGGTCAGGGAACTCTGGTTCTCAGCCTCTTGGGTTGGAGGGAAGCCTGGATCAAGGCAGATCAGGGTACAAGGAAGAAGACTTCCCAGAGGTGACCATAGGAAACATCCCTTCCCCTGCCCTTTCTTGCACGACAGAGACAATGGAAAAGTAACTTTTTTAGCTGGAAATCATTTATTGAAAATATCTTTTTGCTCCTGCCTTGCCTCTTACCACCCCCCCCCCCCCCCCCCTCAGAAAACCAAATACTAGCAGATGGCATGGCCACATGCAGCAGTGCGGTTTTATCTATGAGTGTTATCACAAGGAGGCATAGCATAACTATGCAGTGCCTTAAAAAGTTTGCTTTCACCAATCCTCTGCAGAGCAAATGCTGATAATGGTAATCAACATAACTGAGATCCTTTGTGAGCTTCTTTCGTCCCATCCTCTCCCCTTTCATAGGCATACTATTTGAACTATTAGTTATGAAAGCCCACAACATACAAAAAAAATCACTATACTTCTGAGACCTTCATACACAAGCCTGATTATGTGCATTTTATTAAACAGAACTAAGGCAAGAACAATGCCCGAACACTTCCAAAAAGAGACTCAAAACTTGGTTATTCTAGCTAGCATTTAATTAACGCCATTTAATTACTCTTACCTTACTTTACCATCCATCAGACTACCCACTAGATTATCAATCAGATTATATATTAGATTAACATCCCAACTCTATAGTCCTCATCACAAATAAATGATCCATAGTCCATATTCTCACCCAGAGCTATAGCCAATCTTTCAAAAGAATCACAGTATTATTATTATTTTATAAGTTATGGTTTTATTACCCTGTTCACTCTTATCCTAGTTTACTCCCCTGTTTTAATGTAATCGCATTCTTACATGCCTGTTATTGTTATAATGTAAACCGAAATGATATGTAACTTTGCTAAATGAATTGCGGTATATAAAAATGTTAGATAAATAAATAAACTGGTACCTCCATTATAATCAATGGTATATAGAAAAATATCCAATTTTTTAAATATTTTCTCAAATTTCTAATTTCTGTGAAAACACAGTCCCAGATTTTGCAAGAATAGTTTCATGATTTCTGAGACTTTGGGTTTTCATTGCAATTAGAAATTTGATAAAAATATAAAATTTTAGACATTTTTTTATAGATGCCATAGAGACCAATGATTATAATCAAATATCAATAATGAAGAAATATCAAATGCTACATTTTGTTAAAGAATGGAAAGATATGTGATTTATTTATTTATAACTTTTTTATACCGGAGTTCAAGTGACAGGGTTACTTATCATTCCGGTTTACATTACAACAATTAGAAGATACTGACAACTGTCTCTTACAATGAACAAAGGAGATGAACAACTTGGAGAACATAACTGGGCAATGAACAAGGTGTGTGCTTACAACAAATTGGAGAAGAGGTTAACAAGCTAGAAAGGAGGGAAGTTAACTAATGTAGTTGTCATAATTATACTGCATTTACACATGTTGAATTTGGGGGAAAAATTAGTCATCTATCTATTGAGAATTGCCAATTCCCTGTACGTATGAGGATCAGTCCAGACTGCTGGGGTTATGCCTCCCTTCCAGCAGATGGAGTCAGAGAAAAGCTGAAGAGCACCCCCTAGATATACTGGTGTGCCAGCTACGATCCCTCAGTATTTCTCTGACTCCAGCAGATTGAGAGGCATAACATGTGGTCCTGATCCTTTGAAAATTTGAGTTTGATTGTACAGATTTGACATTACAGTGACCTTTGACTAGACCATTTTCTGTTAGTTAGAACAGCCTAAGTCGGATTGGTTTAAGTTCTGCTCTTTTTAGTACTACGCCTTTTCTTTTCACATGCGCTGTGTGAGGGTCTGATTCCTGGCAGGCTTGGCAGGGCAGTGCCCTAACGCCTAATCCCCGGAGCTAATTATTTCCTCTGTGACCAGGGAGAGTATTCACTGGTGGGCCGGTCATTCTCCCCCCTGTCTGTATGTACCTGGGTGTTCTTACCTCTGAAGGGGGCTCAGCAAGGAAAGGAAGCAGGGAGACGGTTTATCTGTTGTGAGCGCTGAAAAAACCCCAAAAAAACCAAACCTAAGAGTAAGTCCTGTTGGTGGCAGGCTGTTGAAGTCTTCCTTAGCCCCGGCCTACCAATCTAGGGTCCCGGGACTCCGGAGGGGGTGGCCTTGTCACCCAGCGCAATTCTTTTCTCCTGTCGGTGCTGTGTCGTTTTCGCGCGCTTTTTCTGCAGCAGCTCCCTCCCTGCTATGCTGCGTTCTTCGACCTGCACGACCTGTGGGGAGTCAGGGGCGTGGCTCTCCTTAGAGGGTCTCTGCTCCCGATGTCTTCTCGGGGGTGAGGGACCCTCTCAGTGGCTGAACACTGCCCGCGGGTCTCCTCTCTCACAGCCGCTGAGAGTGCCGGTGGCTTGGGGGCAGAGGCTGGCCCCATCCCTACTCGAAGAGGGAGCGGTGGCCATCTTGCCCATGCCGAGCATAGACAAAACAGCGTCGGAAGGAGGGGAATTCCCTCCGGCCCTAAGCCCACAGCGCAATCGCGATTTTGTGGCACCTCGTTCCCCCCCCCCCCCCTCCCGGCCTGCAGGGGGGGGACGGGGACCTTAAAGAGGCCAGCCCCGTTTTCTTCGCAGTTTGTACTGTTAATGCATAAGGCCATTTTAGAGGCCGAGGCTGGCTGGGAGGATTCGTGACTTTCTCCCACTAAAATTTCAAAGTCCACTACGGACCACGGGAGGGCGGGGGTTCGTTGTCCCTGGCCACCCGTAGATCCTGATGTTACAGAACCAGCGGACCCCTCCCAAGACCCCTTGGTTCAGGATGTGGGGGGTGATTTGGATGGGCATGTACCGGTAGAGGGGAATGATCCCCCAGATCCTCGTAAGGACGAGCTGGATCCCTTAATCCCGCTTGTGTTAAAGGAGCTAGAGATTCCGACGCCCCCACTGGAGGCAGATACTTCCCCGGGGGATTCTGTTTTAGCGGGGCCTAGGGGACCCCTACAGACCTTCCCGTTTCATCCTAAATTATATCTAGGGAATGGGATTTTCCCAAGGCTTCATTAAGGGTCAGCAGGGCTATGGAGAAGCTATACCCCCTGCCGACTGGGTCCTTAAATCTTCTCAAGCTTCCCAAGGTGGACTTGGTGGTCACGGCCATAATTAAGCATACTACCGTTCCCGTGATGGGAGGAACAGCGCTCAAGGATCTTCAGGATCGGAAGCTGGAGATTTTATTGAAACACATTTTTGAAGTTTCTGCGCTAGGTGTCCGGGCCGCGGTCTGTAGCAGCCTCATGCAGAGGGCTATGCTTCGCTGGGTCCAACAATTGCTTACAGCCCAGGACCTACCGCCGGAAGAGGCGGAGCAGGCTAACCGCATGGAATCCGCGGTCGCCTATACAGCAGACTCCTTATATGATCTTCTTCGGACTTCTGCGCGCACTATGTCCTCTGCGGTATCCGCAAGGCGACTGCTCTGGCTTCGACACTGGGCCGCAGATGCTTCCTCCAAGTCCCGTTTAGGTTTCTTTCCCTTTAAGGGGAAATGGTTGTTTGGGGACGAGCTAGAGCAGCTCCATTAAGGACTTGGGGGACAATAAAGTCTATAAGCTGCCCGAAGACAAACCGAGGCAGTCTCGCCCTTTTGGCACCTTCAGAGGCCATTTTCGTGGCCAATGTCTGTTCCGTGCGGGGAGGGGTGTTTCCTCCACACAGAGACAGCAGGCGTCTCGGTCACAAGCATGGACACATTCCTTTCGTGGCAGGCGGCCTCAACGTTCGGGGGCATCGCATACTTTTACCCCCAACAAGACTTTGCACTGAAGAAGCGCCGACCCATTCCTCCGTTCCATTAATCGGGGGTCGGCTGTTCCTGTTTCGGGAGGAATGGGTCAAGATAAGGTCGGACCAGCAGGTCCTCAACGTTATAAGTCACTGTTTCGTTTTGGATTTTGCTCATCCGCTCCGCGATCTGTTCCTTGTGTCACCCTGCGGTCCTCCGGCAAAGCAGCAAGTAATTGCGCAGATGTTAGCTCGATTACGGGTGCTGGAAGTTGTGGTTCCAGTTCCGCCTGCCGAGCATCAGACCGGTCTGTATTCAATTTACTTCATGGTTCCAAAGAAGGAAGGAATGCTCAGACCAATCCTGGACTTTAAACAGGTCAACAGAGCCTTACGCGTTCCACGTTTTCGGATGGAGACGCTGAGGTCAGTCATTGCGGCCGTCCACAAGGGAGAGTATTTGGCTTCTTTAGATCTAACTGAGGCGTATCTCCACATTGGAATCCAGGAGCAACATCAGATTTCTGAGGTTCATGGTTCTGGGGAACCACTATCAGTTTTGCGCCCTGCCATTCGGTTTGGCGACGGCCCCCAGAATTTTCACCAAGGTGTTGGTGGTAGTCGTGGCTTCTCTTCGCCGCCAGGGAATATTAGTGCATCCCTATCTGGACGATTGGCTCATACGGGCAAAGTCGGAGGCTCTTTGCAAGTTAGTGATTCGGTCGGTGCTGGATCAGCTGCAAGCGCTAGGTTGGGTAATCAACTTCGCGAAGAGCCAACTAGTCCCAACTCAGCAAGTGGAATTTCTGGGAGCCCGGTTCGATACTTCAGTGGGCAAAGTTTTCCTTCCCCCGCCAGCGGATGGTCAATTTAATGACTCAAGTGCAGAGTCTGTTGGAACTGCCCTTGCCTACGGCCTGGGATTATTTACAAGTACTTGGGCATATGGCTTCTACTCTGGAAATGGTCCCTTGGGCTTTTGCTCATATGCGCCCTTTGCAGGGAACGCTACTTTCCAGCTGGGATCCCAAGTCAGAGGACTATCACATGCTCTTGCCATTGCTGGACCCGGCATAGTCCAGTCTCAGTTGGTGGTTAATACCGGACCATCTCCTTCAACGGGTGGATTTGGAACCTCTACCTTGGATCATTGTTACAACAGATGCCAGTCTGACCGGCTGGGGGGGCGATATGTCAATCCCGAGCAGTGCAGGGACGATGGTCCCCTCGACAGGCCACATGGTCGATCAATCAGTTGGAGACCAGCGTGGTTCGTCTGGCCTTCCGTCAATTTCTTCCGTTGGTACACCACCAGGCGGTATGAATTCTATCAGACAACGTGACAACCGTGGCATATATAAACAGGCAAGGGGGCACAAGAAGTCGTCCGGTGGCCACCGTAGCAAGTTTATTGATGGCCTGGGTGGAACGCTACTTGACCCACATCGCAGGCGTGGACAATGTTCAGGCAGATTTTCTCAGTCGACAGCACCTGGATCCAGGAGAGTGGGAACTGTCGTCAGAGGTGATGCCCCGCTCTTGGATTTAATGGCGACTCGACTAAACGCCAAAGCAGCTCATTTCTTCAGTCGAAGGAGGGAACATGGATCGGAAGGGGTGGATGCTCTGGTACTTCCATGGCCTCCACACATCCTCCTTTGTGTTTCCCCCGTGGCCTCTGGTGGGAAAGGGTCTAAGGCGCATAGAGTCCCACCGGGATCTGGTCATTCTAGTGGCCAAGAAGGCTGTGGTTCGCGGATCTAATCAACCTAGCGATAGACGGTCCCTTACGTCTCACTCATCTCCCGAATCTTCTGCGTCAGGGCCCAGTATCTTTCGATCTAATGGATCACTTTTGTCTAGCGGCTTGGCTTATGAATGGAGACAACTGAGAAAGAAGGGTTACCCGGAAGCGGTGATTTCCACCCTTCTTAGGGCGCTCAAGACCTCGACGTCCCTCGCCTATGCTAGAGTTTTTGGATGGGTTTTTGACTCCTGGTGCAGTGGGTTGAAGTTGTCCCCACAGAAGGCCTCCATAGGGCATATCTCACATTTTTTGCAGGCCGGTTTGAAAAAGGGCCTAGCTTACAGTTCACTTCGTGTGCAGGTAGCGGCCCTGGGCTGTCTGCGGGACAAGATTGAGGGTTCTTCTCTTGCCTGTCACCCGGATGTTGCTCGTTTTTTACGCGGAGTTAGGAATCTACGTCCTCCAGTGAGGGCGCTTTGTCCATCCTGGAGCTTGAATTTGGTTCTCCGTGGCCTCTGCGCTTCACCATTTGAATCTATCAAGCCACTTTGAAGGATTTAACTCTCAAGACAGTATTTCTAGTGGCTATTTCTTTAGCATGTCGCGTTTCGGAACTTCAGGCATTGTTGTGCTGGGAACCGTTTTTGCATATATCTGAGTCCGGAGTATCCCTACGCACGGTACTATCTTTCTTGCCTAAGGTGGTTTCGGCCTTCCACGTCAGTCAGGCAGTGGAATTACCTGCCTTCTCTGAGGAGGATATCCGCTCTTCTCACGGTCGGGATCAGAGACGCTTGGATGTCCGTCAGACACTTCTTCGGTACTTGGAGATGACTAATGATTTTCGGCAGTTGGATCATCTATTTGTTTTGTGGAATGGTCCCAAGAAGGGACTTCAGGCTTCCAAGACCACTATCGCCCGCTGGTTGAAAGGCGCAATTACTTCCGCATACATCGGTTACGGACATCCTGTACCCGATGGGCTTAAGGTTCACTCTCTCCGATCTCAGGCGGCATCATGGGCTGAAAGTCAGTTTGTGTCTCCTCAAGAAATTTGCAGGGCAGCCACTTGGAAGTCATTGCACACATTTGCTAGACATTATCTGTTGGATGTCCGTGATACGTCAGCGGATTCTTTTGGTAGCAGTGTGCTTCGAGCGGGACTCTCTGGGTCCCACCCCATTTAAGGCGGCTCGGGTACATCCCAGCAGTCTGGACTGATCCTGGTACGTACAGGGAAAGGAAAATTAGATTCTTACCTGATAATTTTCGTTCCTGTAGTACCTAGGATCAGTCCAGACGCCCGCCCAATCTGTTTATTACGGGAGAGTCCACTCATTGTTTCTGTTCTTTTGTCTCTCTACAGTTCCTGCCACTGCGTTTGACGCGCTAACATTACCCCTTATTCAGTAAGGGGTCAAAAACGCGCGTCCAACCCCCCTGAACCTAATAGCGCCCGCAAATGCATGTTGATGGCCCTATTAGGTATTCCCGCGTAATTCAGAAAGGAAAATGTGCTGCAGAGTATCGGCATACGCATTGCTGTGTATGTTCCGGCAAGTTATACGAAGTTTTCTATTTTTGGGTAGGGAGACAGGTTATTTGTATTTTCAGAGAAATATATCTACTTGATCAGAGAAGGGCGACCAGAAAGGTGGAGGGTCTTCATCGAATGACTTATGAGGAGAGATTGAAGAATCTAAATATGTACACCCTGGAATAAAGGAGGAGCAGGGATGATATGATTCAAACTTTCCGATACTTGAAAGGTTTTAACGATCCAAAGACAACGACAAACCTTTTCCGTCAAAAAGAATATCAGCAGAACCAGGGGTCACGAGCTGAAGCTCCAGGGAGGAAGACTCAGAACCAATGTCAGGAAGTATTTCTTCACGGAGAGGGTGGTGGATGCCTGGAATGCCCTTCCGGAGGAAGTGATGAAGACCAGAACTGTGAAGGACTTCAAAGGGGTGTGGGATAAACACTGTGGATCCATCAAGTCTAGAGGATGTGAATGAAGAGGGGGTGGCTCGCGGGAATGAAGGCTACTACCTGGAGATAATACCCTTATTCAATATACGTACACACGGTTAATGCGACTCCAACATTGCTCTAAGCTTCAACGGTAAGAGGAAATGTGGAGAAAAAAAGGATTTGCATTCACAAAAAAGCGGGGTGTAGCTTGCTTGTTACGGCGATTACTACCCCCAAACCAAATAAGCCTGATACTTTTCTTTCAATGCATATCTAGCATAGCTCTCTGCTTCAACGGCAGGGGCAATGTAGAAAAGACAACAACATATAGACAACAACCAACAAGGACTAAATTACATAGTTGAGTGAACAGAAGCATGGGTGTAGCTTGCTTATTGAGGTGGTTACTACCCCTAACTAAGCTACGTATTCAATTGGATGCAGTTCCAGCACTACTCTCTACATTAATGGTGGGGTGGAAGTGAAATGGGACTGAAAGGTACAAAGAGCCAAGCGTAACAAGTAAGAGGAAAAAAGAAAAGTGCATGGCTTGCTGGGCAGACTGGATGGGCCGTTTGGTCGTCTTCTGCCGTCATTTCTATGTTTCTATGATCTAGTCATTGGTTGTTTAAAAAAAAAAAAAAAAAGTTTACTATTCAGCAGGCGTGGATGATTATATGTTTCATTCTGCTTTGATATTGATGATACTGAGGGATCGCAGGTGGCACACCAGTATATCTAGGGGGTGCTTTTCAGCTTTTTTCTGACTCCATCTGCTGGAAGGGAGGCATAACCCCAGCAGTCTGGACTGAACCTAGGTACTACAGGAACGAAAATTTATCAGGTAAGAAACTAATTTTTCTATATCAAACACTCATTGGATAATTACCCAGCCAAGGTCTTGAAGTTCTTGGGCCTGAAAAGCTGGCAGCATAAGGGAAAGAGATTATGGAGAGGATAGTGAGTGGCTGATCAGATGGTGAGTTTAGCACCTGGTTGGATTCACACTGCTAGAGTGACAGACATGGAGTCCTTTACTCTGCCAGGTTCTGCTGAAATAGGAAAAATATATTGAAATTAAAAAAAAAACCAAACAAACCAGGATTTCACTAAAGCCTTTGACACCCTTCCATGTAGAAGGCTGAGCAGGCTAACCATTCTGAGAGTTGGAAGTAAAGTTACCAACTAGCGGGCTGATATACAGTACAGTGCGCTCCACCGGAGCACACTGTTAACCCACGATTGGATGCGTGTTTTCGACGCACTAGTGTTACCCCTTATTCAGTAAGGGGTCAAAAACGCGCATCCAACCCCCCTGAACCTAATAGCGCCTGCAAATGCATGTTGATGGCCCAATTAGGTATTTCCGCGCGATTCAGAAAGGAAAATGTGCAGCCAGGCCGCACATTTTACTTTCAGAAATTAGCGCCTACCCAAAGGTAGGCGCTAATTTCTCCGGGCACCAGGAAATTGCACAGAAAAGCAGTAAAAACTGCTTTTCTGTGCACCCTCCGACTTAATATCATGGCGATATTAAGTCGGAGGTCCCAAAAGTTACAAAAAGTTTAAAAAATTGAAGTCTGCTCGCGGGTTAAAAACCGGACGCTCGGTTTTGCCAGCGTTTCCGAACCCGTGGTTGTCAGCGGGTTTGAGAACAGACGCCGGCAAAATTGAGCGTCGGCTGTCAAACCTGCTGACAGCCGCCGCTCCTGTCCAAAAAGAGGTGCTAGGGACGCGCTAGTGTCCCTAGCGCCTCTTTTTACCTGTTTTTACCGCCGGACCTAATTTAAATACAGAATCGCACGCATAGGAGAGTGGCCTGTAAGCGCACTGGGAGAGCAGGCATTCGCCCACTCTCCCACGGACTTTACTGTATCGGCCCGTAGGTGAGAAACTGGATGAGCAAATGAAGAATGGTGGTCAGTGGAGTTTATTCTGGTGAAAGGCCCATGAGCAGCAGGGTGCCACCAGGATCTGAGCTAGGCCTAATCTTTTTCAGTGTACTTATATGTGATACTGGGGAAGGATTAGAAGGAAACGTGTGCCTGTTCATGGATGATATTAAAATCTACAGCAGAGAGAATAGATCAGGGGGATAAATAAGATGAAAATTGTTACCAAATCCTTTACTAGTTAACCAGTTTTTTAACTGCATTTTTTTTGGGACACAAGTATAAAATCATGCTTTTAGGCTACAGAAATCTAAGGGCTAAATACCATTTTGGATGGCAGAACTGGTAGCCTTCAATAAGGAAAGCAACCTGGAATATCATCTCTTGATGACCTCAGGGTAGCGAGCCAATTTGATAAAGCAGTTGGGAAAGCTAATAGTATGCTTGGGTACATAAAGACCGGTTTCCTGAACATACCCAGCTCAGTCCAGACAAGCGGGTTTTATTCATCCCTACCAGCAGATGGCGGTAGACACCAAAACTTTGGGCACTGCCACATATACGAGAGTGCCACCTGCAGTCCTCTGTATTTGTCTACCTCCAGCAGATGGTAGAGGTGCTAACCCTGCAGTCCTGACTGATTGGATATATGAAGGAAAATTGCTCCCCAAGGTGACAGGCTCCTGCAGAAGGGTCGCCTCTCGGGTTGAGCCCGGCGAACGGGGGGTTTGATATCTCTTGCCAGCTTCAGCCCGGGACCACTGACAGCCAGTAGTCTGGTTTCCTCTGTGGGACCGAATAAGGGGTAAGGGAAAACGTGCATCCAATAGCAGGCTAACAGTGCTCCGATGGAGCGTACTGTACTGTATCGGCCTGCTAGTAAGCTTCTATAAGATAACAGAAGGTAGCATTTTCCATAGACCGAAAAAGTGAAGGGCAAGGAGATGTCATATATAAATCCGAAGGAAGGGAAGATCAAAAAGGATGTGTGCAAATACTTGTCCACAGCGAGGGTGCTGGACACCTGGAACAGACTTCTGACAGGTTATAAGAACCAAAAGTGTGGCAGAATTCAAGCATGCATGGGACAGACAAAAAAAGGATATTGGTGATGGGGGAAGAAGACGACCACAGATCATGTAAGATGTAGCAGGAGCTTAGGCAGGCAGAAATGGGTAGATTGCTTGAACCAAGTAATACTCATCTGTCAACATGATCTGCATCTCTAGGTAAGCAAAGACATAGGGGGAGGGGCGGGCATTTTGAATTGTTGGACAAAGTTGACTTCTCTTTCCTTGGAGCTCATTTAGTAATTTTTAGTTTTGTGTAAAGGGAAGAGTCTCATCATTTTTCTGTGAATGTATTCGCAGCACTGCAGCACAGAACAATCTCTCCGATGACGAGCTGTCAGACAGTCTTTCCAGTGTCTGCAACGCCTTGCCAAAACAAATCCTGCAGGTTATTCGTCATGTATGGAGTCAGCACGGCCAGTCTGTCTCCACGTCAGAAAATCCCAAAAACATGGTGACGGTAGGACAGGTAATGTGTATTTTCCTGTTCTGAAAAGTTGCAACTGCTCCTCAACAATTTCCTCTTCATGAAGGAAAGTGAGAATGCCATAAACTCTGATGGCCATTTATAGTATGGTTCAGTGAGTCTCTCTCTGGCAATTTTAAAAAGAAAATGCCAAGTTGGAGTTCTGGGAAAGTTTTGGGTTTTTTTGCACTAGCAATCATGTCAATTTTTGCTGGCTTTTGTGGTCATTGTGAAAAATGTCATGCTTTTGCAGTCCAAATCGGCTGACTGGGGAAAAAGCAACAGCTGATTCATTTCATCCTGCTCCACCGGTCCAGCCAAGATGAGTGGGTTATGTCCCCCTACCAGCAGATGGAGGCAGAGCACACAGCTTTCCTTTGGGACATTATCACCACTACTTAGAGATGGTGCAGCACAGGGAAAAGCCAGTATTCTCTGCCTCCAGCAGATGGCAGAATGTTCTAGTGGTGCAGAAAGATTTCTCACTGGGCCTGCCTCCCTTTGTGGGTTTGGCACTAATTTGTGATTTTCCACTGTTAAGAGGGTCAGGCTCCTGTTTCGCCTAAGGTAGCAAGCCCACAACAGAGGTTCCCAGCCTCAGAGGGGGCTTGGTAGAGCCCAGGGTGTTCCTTGTTTGACAAAATTAAAATGCAAAAATAAAAAAGAAAGCTGCAATGAGATAGAAGAATTCTGCAAGGAGAGAGTCTCTGCTGACCCCTTCCCCCCACCCACACACACCTTTACCTCACCCCTTACCTCTATGATCCTGTTCCAAGATGACAAAAAAAAAGGTAGAGAAGTATACAAGCGAGCAGGAGCAGTTTCTTCCTCATAAGGTTTGTGTGGGGTTTTTTGTTTTTTTTTAAGAGGTGTTTTTCTTTGAGGGGAGATAGTGTTTCAGCTGGTTCCAGTCTTTGCCCTGCACTCAGTTTTGCCACCTAAGAGGACCATTGCTGTGGGGCCTGTGGCTGCAGGTGCATCTGGCTTAATTTGAGTGGCCTGTATTTTGATGGTATAATTCCCAGGGAGGCTTCACAAGCCTCAGAGTTGTCTGCTCCATCTGCTGCAACTTTGGGGATAGAGTCGGGGACAGTTACATGTTCTGTGCATAGGCAGAGAGAGGCCTCCGAGACAGCATTTTTGGAGGGAATAGCTGCCATTTTTGTTTTCGGCTATCACAAGTAAGACTCTTTTATTCACTGGTAGCCAGGTTTGGAAATCTCTCCGTTTTTATCTCCAGGGACAGATGTGGCTAGGAGTGCCCCACTAAGCTCAGGTATATCTTTTCTTTCTGTAGTAGGCCTTCTGTGTAATTCAGATAGCTGTTAAGGGGGAGAAGTCTGAGGCAATTTTTTTCCTGGCTTCTTCCTCAGCCAGGGATTAGGATTTATATGCCTATTTGAGTGTACTATATTGGCTGTGAAGTTCTCCACTTCCCAGGGCTCATGAAGTTCCTGAGTTTCCCTCCAAAAAAAAGAGAGAGAGAAAAAAGTTGATGCTATTCTCTGCCTTTTCTGTGGGGCCAAGATTGGAGGCATTATTGGTGCGGTGTTCTCATCTCTTAGAATCACTGATTCTAAACTAGAAAAGATGCCTGACTGGGACCCCATCATTAAAGGACTCTGCAAATCTAAGGATTTTCGCTTCATTCTGAGATAGAGGACATGTTGATTTTGGCATGTGTATCCCCTGAGACCAGTCTGGAAGGAGTCAAAATCTTCTCTAGACCACAAGAGGAATACCAATGACTTTTTTTTTTTTTTTTTTTTTGTGCAGGCTTCAATCATTGTGGAGGATCCATCTTTGTTTCTTGTCTTCTGGCTTGTCTCTTGAAATGTCACACTTATTTAAAAAAAAAAAAAAAAAAAAAAGGGAAAGAAAGGGTTACTATTCATCGATGATTTCTACCCTATGGAAGGCCTGTAAGCTCTCTGTTTCTGAGGTTTATATTTTTGGTTTTTGATGCCACATTGAAGCGTACTGCTGTGAGGGTTGGTTTCATCTTGGTGTTAGAATATTTCTTGTATGTTAGCTTTTCTCAGGTAAAACCTAAAGAAGGGTCTGGCCTTGAACTTCAGAATGTTCAGATTGTGGCCTTTTCCTATTTCAGGAGTAGAAATCTAGGGATTATGGTAGTTTCCCATCCAGAAATGTCCCGTTGTCTTCTCTGAAGGTAGAAGCTGCAGTCTCCCTTTAAGGCAGTGATCCCTCAATGGGATCTTAGTTTTTGGTTCGGAAAGCACCATGGTCACTTTGCTTTTGAGCCTTTGAAGAATGCTTCATTTAAGAACTTATTCTTGATGCTGTTTTTTTCCTGGTAGCAATTTGTTCAGCTTGACATTTCTGGCTCTTTCCTGTAGGGCACTGTTTTTGGTCTTTTGCGTCAGTTTCGATGTATCTTCACCCGGTACACGTTCCTTCTCAAGTTAATATTGGCATTTTTCTCATTCACTTTGTGGGCCAGCTTTTCTAAAGAAGAGTGGTGAGGTGGCAACAAAACCTTATTATTCTTAGCTGTTCATTAGGTATTTGGAGATTACTTCTTCCTTCCCATTAGACGGACAGGCTGTTTGGAGAACCACAGTACAGTGTGGTGGCCTCTGAAACTACTCTGATGGGATGGATCTAAGTTGATATATTTTTCATTTTGGCTCTGGGTCTATTCAGCCCTGGATATTATTTGTGCTCTTTCTACTAGAGCACAGTCTAATCCCAGTTGAAAGCAATTTGGGTTTTTTTGCACCGGTAGGGCATTTGGTAAGTTAGCTGCTTGGCTCATCCTTGTATTCTTTTGTTATGCAGCCTTTTGGAGCTGCTGTTCTTGGAGCGGCCCTTACTTCCTCCCTCTTGAGTAGTTGGGCTTTGGTACTTACTCCACATCTTGACTGGGCTGGTGTACCAGGATGAAATGGAAGGAAAAAGTTTTACCTTCCATGAATCCTGCTACAGCAGTCCAGGGCCCTCCTAGGAAACTGGGCCACATTATGAAGGAGACAGTCTGATTGTAAGGTGCCTGCATTGTACATGAGTAGATCTTCCCCAGCCTTTGTTTTTCACCTGTGCTTTTGTTATGTGGTGTTTTCCTGTATCTCCATAGAGAACTGACAGGAAGTTGCTGTAGCAGGCTTGTCCATGGGACATATTTTTCTCTGACCAACAGTACATAAGAGCAAAATCCTGCACTCCAAGCAATATCGCAGAAAACACAAGTGCAGGCGCACAGTTCAATCCTGACAGAGCACTCACAACCGGTGTATATATTAAATTCTTTTAATTCTTCAATATGGCAACTCCTCTGACTCATACAGGCAACAGACTTAATGGCGTCCCCCGACACGGTACCCGTGTTTCGCCGCGGGCTGCATCGGGAGGGCTCGCCAATAGGGGTTCATAAGAAAGCTGTGAAAAATAAATATACATCAGGACAACAAACAGGACTTATAACCGAACATAAAGTGCAAGTTATACAACATCATAACATACCTGACAGCATAGGAACTTAAAAGTGACAGGGAGCGCACTACCCTTTCCCACTGACAGGTATTTAAAGCTGATTAAGGCGCCAAAACAGGAAGGCAAACCACGTGGGACTTCACCGTCCCATTCATTGGCTGCCGTTCCTGTGACGCGCCTCAGCAGGGTTGTAAACCAAACAGTGCTTATGAATGACCAGCGCTACGGAAGAGCTCTATGTGAACAGAAACCATTCAATGTCTCGATTTAACCCCTTAGGAGATACTGAATCTAAAGTGAAAATCCAACGTTGTTCGATGCGACCCAGTTGTTCAGAATAGTTACCCCCTCGTGGGCACCACGGGAATACCTCAAGGACACTGTATGCGAGATCTGACAAGGTGTGTGATTTTTTAACCCAATGATCTACGAGGGGTTCATTTTCACGGGAATGACGAATATTGGAGCAATGCTCTATAATTCGAGTTTTTACCATACGGGATGTTTTCCCGACGTAGATCAGAGGACAAGGGCATGAAATAACATGGATAACTCCAGCCGTAGTACAATCTGAGTAAGAACATAACCTAAAAGTTTTTTTGGAAATTGGATGAATAAAACTAGTAGAGGGTGAAGTATGGGAACATACAATGCATCGTCCACACGGGTGGTGACCAAGTACACTATCAAGATTCTGTGGCACCGGAATATCAGTATGAATGAGTTTGTCACGTAAATTTTTTCCTCGTCGGAAAGTGAATCTAAGGGGACCCGGGAATAAAGTGTGTAAGGACAGAGCCTCCCAATGTCTGCGAATCATCGCAGTAATCTGGCGGCTGAGAGTGGAGTATGGCAAAATACAATTTGTGACTGTTGATTCGCAGACATTGGGAGGCTCTGTCCTTACACACTTTATTCCCGGATTGAACTGTGCGCCTGCACATATTTTTCTCTCCCATCCCATCCCATCCCATGGCAATTTATGCCTGTCCCATCCCATCCCATCCCATGGGATTCCCATTACAATATTAATATGGAATACAGTTCAAATAAAATTATTAAATTTATGAAAGTTTACGTTTAGTGTCTACTAAATAGGACTACATGTACAAAGAGACATGCAAAACGACAATTTATTAACTTTATTAACTTTAACACTCAAAAGTATAATCTAAGTATGACAATTTATTTTACAATATCAAGTATCGACTACTATGGGAAATACAAATGTGTGCCATCCCATCCCATCCCATGGGAATAACATTCCTATGGACAACACTGTGTAAGAGGATCTTCTCGCTAAAGCTAAATATTTTGGAATTTTTGTTTTTTATTAATTTGAGTGTTTATGATCTGTTTAGTGCTTTGTCAAAGGAAGGAGAAATTACTACTTACCTGATAATTTCCTTTTCTTTAGTACAGACAGGTGGATCCAGAACCAGTGGGTTATGCACCTCTGCCAGCAGATGGAGACGGAGCAAAGCCAACATCATGGTATATATACCCCTGCACTGATATCAGCCTGCCAATATTCTCTGCAAAAGCCAACTGTAGACAAACTAACAAAAAATAGATTATTAACAAACAACCACTCCCGTACTCAGCCAACAGGAAACCACTGAGCTCAGACAAGGAGTGCAATAACACTAATCTAGGGATTGGATTGACACCAGTACTCCCTGGAACACGCAGCCACACAGGAGGACCATAGCACAACCATTCGGCAGCTAAGTGCGGGAAGGTAGATCCACCTGTCTGTACTAAAGAAAAGAAAATTCAGATAAATAGTAATTTCTCCTTAGCGTTCAGACAGGTGGATCCAGATCCAGTGGGATGTACCAAAGGTACTCCCGAACAGGGCGGGAGGCTGCCCATGGTCCAGTCAAAACCGCACATGTGAAGACTGTATCCTCCTGGGCCTGCACATCCAGGCAGTATGCCTGGAAAAGGTGTGTAAAGAGAGGACCATGTTGCAGCTCGGCAAATGTCAATGGGAGACAACAATCTAACCTCCACCCATGACACTGCCTGAGCCCTAACCTAACTAGGCAACGGCTGCTTAACATCCACATATGCAGTCGTGACTACCTCCTTAATTCAGCAGGCTAATGTAGCCCATGACTCTCGCTTACCCTGTTTACTTCCACCATGGAGAGCAAACAGGCGATCTGTCTTCCTGAGAGGTCTAGAAACCTCCAAATACCTCAAGATATGCCTCTTGACATCCAAGGGCCTTAACAAACAATATTCCTCCATCTTTCTCTGTTCAGAGATGGCAGGGAAATGGACTGATTCAAATGAAAATCGAGACCACTTTTGGCAAAAGGTAAGGAACAATATGCAGCTGTTTCGCCCCTGGAGAGTCTCTCATAGAAAAGGCTGCCAGCCAGACAAGGCCTGAAGTTCAGATACTCGACGCGCAGAATAAATTGCCAGGAAGATCGGTAGAAGATCTAGGCGTACTCTGATGCTTACCCGCAGCACCAGACGTGAGTGATTTCGCTGCCTGTAACCTTGGTCGGGGCCAAGGTCCTCCATCTGAAGAAAAGACTGCAGTTCTCGAAAAAATTAAAGTCAGAGGGATCCATGCCAAAACCAGGGACTATCTGTCCTGTGCCCACTGAACTACCTTCCCCAACTGACGAACCAGCTAGGGGAGCTCCAGAGTCAGGTGATCCTACTGGCAGCTCTCTTCCCAGTCCCGCATCTTCCCACTGGGAAGAACCAGGCTTAGTAAAATCAGGTGAAGGCAATTCCCCCTGAGCCTCCCAGCAGCGCTGACACAAGTTAAAGGGAACACCAGGCTGAGATACCAGAATATGACAAGCAGTACAGAGGGTAAGGTGCTTAGGTTTCTTTGCTATAGGCACCATCAGTCTGTCGGTATGCTCTAACAGGCGTAAGAAGTGTGCGTCCAGCTGTATTCGCACTGCAAAAAACTAGGCGCCCAAAAAATTGAGCATCCAAAATTTAGGCGCTGAACACTGTGCCTTGTTGAGCGTCCAATAACTGAGCTCCCACAAGGCCACTCAGATTATGTGCGTGTGACTGCCCAGATAGACGCCCCTCACCAACTGGACGTCCACCTAGGTGCACAAACTGGGCGCAGAACTGGACACACAGCGGGACGCTCTAGCACAAACCGAAGGAACTGAAGTGGGCAGCCTAACGCACAGGAAAAAAAAAAACGTACAAAATGCTGCAGCAGCCTACCATGCAGCGAACAAGAAAACCTGAGAGTGAGGCTTAGCCAAAAGGCTGCTAACCCCGCCAGGCTGCGTGTGTCCCTAAGCTCCCCTGGAGGTGGGAACAAACGATGGATTGGCGCATCGAGCACGGAGACTTTCTGCTTTCTTTTTTTTATAGTTAAGTCTACACCAGCTGAAAATCAGCTACTGGTCCAAGGCACACATCCAAGGAAGGGATCCAAAGATATCACCTCAGGAATTCTCGACTAAGGGAGGGACCATATGGTATCACCACAGGAGAGCGGGGCGAATACATTTCCTCTTTTTTTTTTTTTTCTCCTTTTTAAAACTTTAAGCAATCCCAATAGGGAGATGCACATCCACCACCTGCTGGAGACAAGAGAATACTGGCAGGCTGTTGTCGGTGCATGAGGTATATATACAGTGATGTCAGGTTTGCTCCATCTCCAACTGCTGGTAGAGGTGCATAACCCACTGGTTCTAGATCCACCTGTCTGAATGCTAAGAAATTCTGGCTTTTCCCTGTGCTGCCCCACTTCTAAGTAATGGTGATGATGTCACAAAGGAATGTTGTGTGCTCTGCCTCCATATGCTGGAAGGGGGTCATAACCCACTCATCTTGGCTGGAATGGTGTAGCAGGTGTCATGGATAGAAAATAGGTAAAAATTTCTCTGTTTTGTTGAAGCTCAGTCTTGTCTTGTGTATGGAGTCGGAAGAGATGGCTCCAGAATCTGATATAATGCGAGGAGTGGGGGAGAGATATTTATTTATTTTATTTAAGAGGGTAGTGTATGGAGCTCCATAGGGACCAAGATGGCTTTCGAACAGTGTTTCAATCTCTTATTTTCTCTGGATTAGATTATTGTAACAGTCTTTATTTAGGGTTATCTGATTCCAGTCTGAAACCTCTGCAGCAGATTCAAAACGCCACAGCTCGATTACTGACAGGATTCCCAATGAGACAACACATTACACCTATTCTGTTCAAATTACACTGGCTCCCAATTAATTTTAGAGTTAAGTATAAAATATTAGGGATGTGAATCGTTTTTGAACGATTAAAATTATCGTCAGATAATTTTAGAATCGTTCTAAATCGTTAGAGTGCACGATACAATACAAATGCCCCCGATTTATCATCAGGGACATTTGTATTGTATCGTTAAATAGGGCACGGGAATTATTTGGGGGAGGGCGGGAAAACCGGCACACCAACACAACCCCTAAACCCACCCCGACCCTTTAAAACCAATTCCTTACCCTCCCCCACCCTCCCGAACCCCCCCAAAATGTTAAGTTACCTGGTGGTCGAGTGGGGGGGTCCCGGCGCGATCTCCTGCTCTCGGGCCATCGGCGCCATTTTGGCTACCACTGATAAAAATGGCGCCGATGGCCTGATAAAAAAAAAAGTCCACCCCGACCCTTTACAAATTACCCCTTTGCTTCTCCCACCCTCCCGACCCCCCCCCCCCCCCAAAAACCTTTTACATGTACCTGGTGGTCTAGCGGGGGGTCCGGGAGCCATCTCTTCAATCATACCCCCGGTGCCGGTGTTGGAGGGTTCAAAATGGCGCCGATTGCCTTTGCCCTCACTATGTCACAGGGAGTGACCCCCATTTTTATCAGTGGTAGCCAAAATGGCGCCGATGGCCCGAGAGCGGGAGATCGCGCCGTGGCCCCCCCCCCCCACTGGACCACCAGGTAATTTAACATTTTGGGGGGTTCGGGAGGGTGGGAGAGCAAAGGGGTCATTTTGTAAAGGGTCGGGTGGGTTTTTTTTTTTATCTGCTCAGGTCTCACTAAAAAATTAACAATGTGAATTGGAATCGGAACCGATTCCAATTCACATCTCTAACGATCCGATTTTTTTCTCCCACCATCCGAACCTGATTGTTAAAACGATCAGGCACACGGTTCACATCTCTATAAAATATTATCTCTCATACATTCATTGATACATGATCATGACTCGACCTGGTTATGCACCGCATTGCGGCTTTATAAACCAACCAGAAGCCTCAGATCTGCCAGTAAGAATTTACTTGATGTTCCCACAATCAGGCTTGCAAGATTAAACATAACCAGAGAAAGAGCTTTTTCCATAGCTGGTCCCTTACTCTGGAATTCGCTTCCAAATGCTCTGAGACAGATCATCAATTACAAAGAATTCAAAAATTCAGTAAAAACATATTTATTTAAAGAAGCATTTGCAGGACAAGAAGGAATGAACATATAACAATCATAAATTCCATATGGGTATGCTGTCTGGTGTAGAGAATGTATAATAAGAATATGGATAAAAAATATGTATCGGCAAAAATAGAGGTAAGCATATAATCAATTTTTAAACGATCCCTAACACAAGATTTTAAAACTACATTTTATTCAAACTAGCACATGTACCCATTTTAATACAAGTTTTAACAAACGTATATCATATACCAAAACTTTACACTTCCAATTGGAAGTGGCATTATCTCCTCACAGAACCGCGAGCAAAATTGGAAAGTTATGACTCTGAGTTTTTGCTCTGTTATATTTGTTGAGTATTATATATATATATATATATATATATATATATTAATATATGTGTGAGTATTTGAGAATGTGTGCATGCGTGTGATTGTTTTTTTTTATTGCGAGAGAATTATTGGATAATATTTTGAATATGAGTATATGAAGTGTAAAGTTTATGTATATGATATGTTATCTTGTATTAAAATTTGTACATGTGCTAGTTTTTAATAAAATGTAATTTTAAAATCATGTATTAGGGGTCATTTAAAATTGATTATATGCTTACCTCTATTTTTGCTGATATGTAGTCTGTTTGGGGAAGCAAATTTTGTTTCCAGCCACTGTTTGTTTTCTCCTTATTGGACAAAAAAATAATACAATTTTAAAATTAAGTGTAAACTTAATATCCAGGACCAACTGTGCTACAGACTACCAAGAGAGGCAAGGGCAGAAAGTAGCACTTTTGGTTGCGGAGGTAACATACTGGAGGGACCATCGGTCACCCAACACTGCACATGCATATACTGATGGGTAATAAAACCAAGCCTTAATAAAGAACTCCTTTTTATATGTCCTTCAAAAATGATTTTGCCATCTGACCTCTGAATTAATATGTGATGGTTCCATTTCACCTTCAGCTTTATTAGTAGTTCTGAAGAATAATCAGTGCTGAAATTAGTGAAGAAAGATGCAAGTTTTAACACATTCTGTCATTCATCCTCATGAGCTTTTGGGAATATTGCCCTTATTCCAGTGGGTTGGTGCGTGATGGCAATATGGGTCAATGCTCCGAGAATAACTTTTATTTGCCTTTTTACAGCTTGTCGATTTCCAGTGGAAGCTGGGGATGGCGGTGAGCTCGGATACCTGCAGGTCTCTCAATTACCCCTATGTGACCGTGATGCTTAGAGTGGCAGACTACTCTGGTCAGACTGTGAGCAAATCTTTCGAAATGAGCATTCCACAGTTTCAGGTTTATATTTTTTGAAAATCTTTTTTGTCTGTTTTGCCTTGATCTTGTTTTTATTCTTTGACCATGATGTGCAGATGTAAAATGGTGACATTTTTATTTGTTAGCAGAAATGCAAAGGCTGACAGAGAGACAGGAAGTGTACTAGTTTTCCAGTGACAACATAGGTAACAACTGGGTCATTTTTACTGCAGCAAGTGAAGAGTACGCAAATCCTGTTTTGTCTGATTTTTGGGGGTTTTTTTCCTCCTCCCTCTCCCCCTCCCCTACCTTGAGAATATGTGCTGCTTTAGTCGTCACACTGTGAAAGTTTTTGCCAAAATAGCAAAGGCGCCAAGGAAGGGCACAAGGACAAAGTGTGTCTGGGAAATGGGTTTTCTTTCCTTTTTTAAATAAAATTCTATATATATATTTTTTTTTTTAATTAAACATCTCAACATTTCAATGAGAAGAGAAAAGATTTAAGCAAGAGTATACAATAAAAACCAATGAAAGAAAAGGTTTTTTTTTTCCCCCATAAATATCTTTAAAACCAGCTTAAATTCTCCAATGCTAAGTTTTTCAATATAAAAGGGGGCTAGGTGATAAAGTGAAAGCAATATAGTTTCCTCTTCATCCAGGCAAAGCCAGTCCACACCAGTGGGTTGTGCACTCCAACTAGCAGATGGAAACAGAGAATGACGCGCTAATGTCTCTCTCATATAGCTCAGCACAGACACCGGCCAGTCAGTATTTCTTCATTCTCAGAAGATGATGGACATGCATCCTTGCTTGTAGACTTCGGCCTGTCAGGTTTGGGCAGGCAACCTTTCAGACCTCCTGCAGTGATTTAGATTTTATTAATTTATGAATCGCCTAACACAAAAGAGAACTAAGCGATGTACAATAAGAATATACATAATATAAATACAGAACATAAAAGTAGAGTAAATTAAAACAAAACAAATCATGAACAACTACAAAATAAACATAAAACCTAAATAAAAACAAAGCTAAGACATAAACTTCAAAACATATAAGTGCTGAAGAAGTAAAATAGAATAAACACTAAAAGTAAGCAAGATTAAAAAGATATTTTAATTAACGTTCTGAAACTCTTAATGGTGTCCGATTGCATGATTTCAATAGGGAAAGAATTCCAGAGTGTGGGTCTACTATAGAAAAAGCACATTCATGCGTGACACTGAGTCTGGCAAGCCGTGGAAATGGTTTGTCGAGTAGGCCACATTGGGATGAGCGCAAAGACCTTGTGGGCTGAGAAAAACGAAGCATGGCGTTATCCCAAACAGAAGACTCATAATTCAAAAGTTTGAAGATATTCATTGCAACCTTGACTTTATCCTCTAATGGATGGAAAGCCAGTGTAATTCTGTTGGAGTGGAGGTGATATGATCAGTCCGCTTCAAGCAAAAAAGTAAACTGGCGGCAGTATTAAGTAACAGCTGTAAGGGCTTGATGGTAATATTAGCTAAGCCAAGATAAAGTGAATTGCAGTAGTCCACTATGGGGAAAAAGAGAGACTTGTAACACAGTTCGAAAGTCACGTGCATGGAGGAGTTTTTAAGACCAGATAAGACACAAATTCGATAAAAACTTTGAGCAATGATATATTTGATGTTGGGACGAAATGATTAGAATATTATCTCTCCAAAACTTTTGAGCTGCTGTTGAATTGTGAAATTGCAGCCAAACAGAGATATAGAATTAAAACTAATGGAAGAAATAGGGACTGTGCCTGGCAAGGAACTCTGTTTTAGTCATGTTTAAAGACAATTTGGTGTCTCAACCATTTATTAATGGCGGAAAAGCAGATATTAAGGTGCTCGAGTATTGACCCAGGGGGAACGTATATATAGTACAAATTGTATGTCATCCGCATATAACTTCTACGAATCAGTCAGAGCTGCAAGCAGTTTGCAAATAGGAACAAGATAGAGATTAAAGAGAGTGGAAGAATGGGCTGATTCCTGTGGAACTCCAGTGATTACATTGGAAATTTGAAGAGTTTTTTCGATTTTTGCTTTTATGACTTGAGTACGATCAGCTAGGTAAAATCGAAACCAGTTTAACACTATACCTGATATGCCAATTTCCTGAAACCTGTAAAGTAAGATAACTGTGATCAATCATATCGAAGGCTGCAGATATATCAGATGAAACTAGCAGATACTGCTATTAATAATCAAGGTCACATCTAAGTATGTCGGTAAGAGAAAGAAGTAAAAGTTCCGTACTTAAAGTACAACGAAAAATGAATTGATGGGGATCTAAAAGTTCGGCTTTTTCAATAAAGTCATTCAATTGCATAAGAACAGAAGAGTCTTACGCAAGATAGCTTAAGCTCCCTTCCTTAGTTGAGACTTGGCTAGGAAGGACAGAAGTGAGGTGAAGGCTGGTGCCCTAGCCGCCCTCCTGACAATAGAGTCCCAATGGAGTAAGGAGGCTTTGGGTTCCTGCTGCTAAGTTGTTTTACCTTCCTCTTCTCTGTCTTGTTCTCCCCTCTATCTCCTTCTCACTGACCCTGCATTCTGCTGCTGCGGGCCATTTCCTGTGCTAAGCATGGCTGACCAAGAAGTTTAAAAAAAAAAAAAAAAAAACCATATATATATGCGATCAGGTTGTGCAGACTGTGCGAGTGCCTTGCCTTTGGCGAGCCAGGTGCCGACACGCTGATTTTAGGGCCAGCCAGGAGCAATCAAGGCAGTAGAAGAAGCACATGGCAGATGCCATTTTGTTTAGCAGCACATTGTGCTGCTGCTGCTGAAAGCTTGCGGTGGGAGCCATTTTGAGAGCTCTGCCGAGGGATGAGAAATGGCATTCGGGGATCACTGCAGGAAAAAGCTGCAAGTCTGCACTGCCTGCCATATGTGTGTTGTTAGCCTCAGGAGATCCCTCTGCATTTGTCAGAAATGTGGAGAAATGCAGGGTGATGTCTTCAGGAGAATTTGACCTTGTGGGGGAATTCAGGGACTTCCCTTTTTGCAGGAGGAGGGTGTTGTGACAGCTTCTCCCAGGATGGGTGAGGAGCTTTCTCCACCACCTCTCCTGCTTATTCCCATGGGTGTGGGCTTAGAAGTTGTTTTGCCTACTCCGGAAGTGGATCTTTCTGCTGTTTTATGGGTGGAAATTTTCAGAGGCCTTCAGACTTTTTGTCAAGTGCAAGAAGGGTCCCGGGTGGATTTTCAAGATTACCCGTGCCAGAGGTCTCCTTCCTCAGGACCTTGAAAGCATTCAAATGAGTCCTCTTTCTCTCTCAGACTGGTGAAGAAGAGGAAGGGACAGAGTGAGAGTGGAGAAAATGAAGACGGGGGTCCTTTGGGAGACTCCTGTGGGAAGTCAGGGTCCTTCATGAGGGATCAAGACAAGGCCTTTTTGGAAGAAGGCAGACTACCATACCTGCAAAAGGAGATGCAACTCTGAAGGATGCCCAAGATTGGAAGATTGAGGCAGTTCTGAAGCATACCTTTGAAGCAGTGGCCATGAATTTGCAAATCTCTGCTTGCTGTTGTATGGTGGCAAGGGCCGGGGTGCAGTTGGCTCAGGAAGCTCTGTTTGAGAATGGCCCGTATTTGGAGCCAGGGGCTGCATTCCTGGTGGATGCAGGCTATGATTTGGCTTTTTACGGCTGCTTGTGGAGTGGCATCTGTGACTGCAGCCCAAAGACTCCTATAGCTAAGGAACTGGTCCACTGATACAGTTTCAAAGTCTAATCTTACCAAGTTGCCCTTTAAGGGGTGCTTATTGTTTTGGGACAAATTAGAAAAGATTTATTTATTTATTTAATATATTTATATACCATTTTACCAATTACAAAATTGAACAAAGCGGTTTACAGTAAAAGTAGAAATAAAACTATAAAATAAAAAATAAATAAAAATAACCTAGAATAAAAATACAATCAACATTATGATCAATAAAACTAAAAATACTATAATAGAGTGAGATAATCTCTAACTTATATATTATAAAAACAAAAGGAAGAAAAAAAAATTAAGAACCCTAATCATAAGTGCTGCATATTGCTATCCCAGTTTTCCCTGAAGTTGCCTACTATTGAGCTAATTCTAGATTCCCAAATGCTTCCTTAAAAAGATGAGTTTTTAAGGCTTTTTAAAATTCCTTTCTATTATGTATTTGTCTCAAGGGGTTCGGTAAAGCATTCCACAAGATAAGTCCAGCTACTGAAAAGGCTCTTTGTCTTGTTACATTTAAAGCAGCCATTTTCACTGTAGGAACTTCTAATACGTTTTTTCCACCTGATCTGAGATCTTTTGAGGGTTTGTAAATTCGTATGGAATCAGTGTTTAACAGGGAATGAATTGTAAGTATTTTATACCATATTCTGTATTTAACTGGTAACCAGTGTAAACTCTACAAAATAGGAGAGAGGTGCTGTTTAATAGGCGTCGCTGTGAGAAGTCTTGCTGCTGAATTCTAGATTAACTGATGGCGGATCGCTGGGGGTACTCCAAATTTCATCGGTTGCCCAAGGATAGGAAGTCAGCTCCCCAGTTTTCCTCTGTGAGGGGGCTTTTTCAGAGTTCTCAGCATTTTCATCCTTCCAGAAGTTTGGGTAATCGGAGGTCTTGCATATTCGGGAGGTCTCAGTCCTTTCAAGCGAAGAAGTCAGGTAAGGATGATACCTCCTGGTTCTGAAGCTCCTCAAGCCTCTCCTCTCAATGAAGTTTAGGGGGTCCATCCTCCAGTTCCAGAAGTAAGCGGGTAACTGTCTCAGTTTCATCGGCGATGGAACCACATCACCTGCAACCAGTGGGTTTTGGAGGTGGTGTGGGATGGGTACGCTCTGGAGCATATCCATTCCCTCTGTTTTTATGGTTTTCCCCTTGCAACTCTGTAGAAAAGTGACCAGTGGTCCAGTCCACATTACAGCAACTGGTCATTCTGAAGGCCTTCCAGTTCCAAAGGATCAGGAAGGTGCCGGCCGTTATTCTATTTACTTCATAGTCCCCACGAAGGAGGGCTCCTTTCGCCCTATCCTAGATCTGAAGGGAGTCAATCCAGCCTTTTGGGTTACCAATTGTGATCATATTGGTGCAGAAGGGAGAGTTTCTCATTTCGCTAGACCTCTCGGAGGCTTACCTGCATATTCCTATTCGTAAACGGCATCAGCGTTATTTGTGTTTTTCTGTGTTAGGTCAGCGTTGCACTTCGGCTTGGCCATGGCACCCAGGACCTTTCCCAAGGTGATGGTGGTCATGGCCACAGTGCTCCGCAAGGAGGGAATTCTCATTCATCCATATTTGGACACCTGGCTAATTTGAGCCAAATCAGCAGCAGAGAGCTGTGTGGTATCAAGCAGGATGGTGTAGTTGCTGCAGCACCCTGGGATGAGTAGTGATTTTGGCCTAGAGCAGTCTATAGCCATATCAGGTTCTGGAGTATCTGGCATCTGGTTTGATACTGCTCAGGACAAGGTGTTTCTTCTGGAATTTTGCATCCAGAAGATCTGAGGGCAGGTTTGGGCCTTGCGGTTGGCGAGCTGTCCATTTTGGTATAGGCATACCTGCAGATGCTGGGATCAATGGCTGTGACAATAGAGGTTGTTCCTTGGACGCGGGCACATATGCATCCTCTACAAAGGTCCCTTCTGGCCGAAGGAATCTCAGTCTCAGAAGTACAATGTGCGATTGACCTTGTCACCAGAGGTGAGGCAGAAGTTACTCTGATGGCTACAGTGGGAGTATCTATTAAGAGGAATGGATTTGGAGACTCCTGACTGGTTGGTGGTCAAGACTGATATGAGTCTCCAGGGCTGGGGTCTCACTGTCAGGAGTTAGTGGCATAGGGGCAGTCAGCACCCAAAGAGGTGTCTTGCTCAGGCTTCTGGTCAGCTGATGGACCGATTCGGTAACCTTTTTGAAGTTCGTGGACCGGTTGGAAGGGAAAGATGTGAGAGTGATGTTGTAAGACACTACCGCGGTGGCCTACATAAATCATAAAGGAGGGACTCAGGTGAGCAAGACTCTCAGGAGATAGATATCCTTCGGCCTCACATAGCAGAGATCGAAAACGTTTGGGCAGATTATCTGTCATCACGAGTTGGATCCGGGAGGATGGGAATTGGTCCTGAAGATTTTTGCCTCATCGTGGATCGGTGGGGTTCTCTTTTTCTGGATCTGATGGTAAGTTGCAGAAATACAAAGATGGAGTACAGTTGGACAAGGGATGTTCAAGCACTCAGAGTGGATGTGCTAGTTCAGTCTTAACCACAGGACAAGTTGCTCTATGCGTTTCTGCTGTAGCCCATGATCGGTCGGTTAGTTCAGAAGACAGTGTGACATCCAGGCTTGGTGCCATTGGTTGCCCCGGTCTGGCCGTGCAGGCCATGTATGTGGATCTACATCATCTCCTGGTGGAAGTTCCACTGCAGCTCCCTCTTCTCGGGGGGGGCTTCTGTGACAAGGTCCCATATTTCACAACAATCCAGATCAATTTTCTTATGTTTTGGCCCTTGAAAGGACTTGGCTCTTGAAACGGTTATTCGGGAGCAGAGAGCATGTAGGTTTTAAATGTAATTGGCCTATATTCAGGTCTGGTGAGTCTTTGAGCATTGTTGTCAGGAGCACTCTTGTTTTCCTTAACATCTATTCCCTTAGTCTTGGACTTTTTACAGGAAGGCCTGAGTAAGGGTTTGGGCTTGGACATGCTAAAGGTGCAGGTGGCTGCCATAGTGTATTATAAGAACATAAGAATATGCCATACTGGGTCAGACCAAGGGTCCATCAAGCCCAGCATCCTGTTTCCAACAGTGGCCAATCCAGGCCATAAGAACCTGGCAAGTACCCAAAAACTAAGTCTATTCCATGTTACGGTTGCTAGTAATAGCAGTGGCTATTCTCTAAGTCAACTTGATAACAGGTAATGGACTTCTCCTCCAAGAACTTATCCAATCCTTTTTTAAACACAGCTATATTAACTGCACTAACCACATCCTCTGGCAACAAATTCCAGAGTTTAATTGTGCGTTAAGTGAAAAAGAACTTTCTCCGATTAGTTTTAAATGTACCACATGCTAACTTCATGGAGTGCCCCCTAGTCTTTCTATTATTCGAAAGAGTAAAAAACCGATTCACATCTACCCGTTCTAGACCTCTCATGATTTTAAACACCTCTATCATATCCCCCCTCAGCCGTCTCTTCTCCAAGCTGAAAAGTCCTAACCTCTTTAGTCTTCCCTCATAGGGAAGCTGTTCCATTCCCTTTATCATTTTGGTAGCCCTTCTCTGTACCTTCTCCATCGCAATTATATCTTTTTTGAGATGCGGCGACCAGAATTGTACGCAATATTCAAGGTGGGGTCTCACCATGGAGCGATACAGAGGCATTATGACATTTTCCGTTTTATTCACCATTCCCTTTCTAATAATTCCCAACATTCTGTTTGCTTTTTTGACTGCCGCAGCACACTGAACCGACGATTTCAATGTATTATCCACTATGACGCCTAGATCTTTCTTGGGTAGTAGCACCTAATATGGAACCTAACATTGTGAAACTATAGCATGGGTTATTTTTCCCTATATGCATCACCTTGCACTTGTCCACATTAAATTTCATCTGCCATTTAGATGCCCAATTTTCCAGCCTCACAAGGTCTTCCTGCAATTTATCACAATCTGCTTGTGATTTAACTACTCTGAATAATTTTGTATCATCTGCAAATTTGATTACCTCACTCGTCGTATTTCTTTCCAGATCATTTATAAATATATTGAAAAGTAAGGGGTTGTGTACAGGGGAGGCCCCTCTCTTAACCTTAGCCCCCCCCCCCCCCCCTTGCATTCCTCGCTGCCTTTGTGGGATTTAAATTTGGTCCTTTCTTTTCTGGTGGGTCTGACATTTCGCCCACTTCAGGGTATTTTCTTGTGATTGTTGACCCTGAAGACTGTATTTCTGGTCGCAATTTGTTCAGTGAGGTGGATTTCGGACCTGCAAGCCTTCTCTTATAGAGAGCCCTTTTTGATCATCATACCAAATAGGGTGTAGATAAGGACGGTGCCTGCCTTTCTTCCGAAAGTGGTTTTGGACTTTTACTTGAATCAATCAGTCTTGTTGCCATCCGTAAACAGGAATTTGGATGTGAGGCGGCATTTATTGTGCTCTTTAGAAGTTACGAATGATTTTCGTAAGACTGACTTTTTCTCCTTCACTCCATAGTGAAGGAGAAAAAGGGTGAAGTGGCTTCTTGTGCCACGGTGGCTCATTGGATTAAGGAAGCGGTGACAGCAGCCTATGTGGATGCCGGAAAGCCTCTGACGAAGCAGGTGAGGGCACACTCGACCTGGGTGCATGTGGTTTCCTGGGCAGAACTACGTTGTTCTCTCCGGCCGAGATCTGTAGGGCAGCAACGTGGTCTTCCTTGCATACATTTGCCAGGAACTACCGGTTGGATTTGGCGGCATGGGAAGATTCGTCCTTTGCTAGGGCAGTGTTGCTTGGACCTTAGGCAGCCTCCTGCCCAATGGGTGTGGACTGGCTTGCCTGGATGAAGAGGAAGGTGAAATTACCGTACTTTTCACTCCATAAGATGCACCTAGGATTCAGAGTGGGAAAATTAAAAAAAAAAAAAAAATGGTGTGCTAAACCGGCTCTGTTCCCGGGCATCTGTGTGTCTTATGGAGCAAATTAGGGGAAGGCATAAAATGTTTGTGGGGTTTTTTTTTTGTCCCATCCCAACCCTTTAAATTTAATTACCTACAACCCCCTACCCTCCTAACCCCCCTAAGATTTGCCAAAAATCTCTGGTGGTCCAGCGGGGGTCCGGGAGCGATCTCCTGCACTCGGGCCATCAGTTGCTAGTATTCAAAATGGTGCCGATAGCCTTTGCCCTTACTATGTCACGGTGAAAAGAAGATCCTTTGAGGTTACAGTTTTAATTAAATCCTGGTGCCAAGAAACGGAATTCAGGCCTAACTCCTATTGAAGCCACAGACTTGCTATTTGTTTACACAACAAAGAAGAACAACAGGATACTAGAAG
This sequence comes from Rhinatrema bivittatum, assembly GCF_901001135.1. NCBI lineage: Eukaryota > Metazoa > Chordata > Amphibia > Gymnophiona > Rhinatrematidae > Rhinatrema > Rhinatrema bivittatum. The sequence goes on along the minus strand of NC_042619.1, from coordinate 173,805,295 downwards.
GAACAGAGTGCATCAAAGCCGTGTTGATAAAGGAACTTTTATGGTGGAAGGGTGGTTTCAGGGAAGACAAGTAAATAGTATGATTTTTACAAATGAATGGAGGATGTCCTCACAAGCATTTCCTATACATGATAGATTGTCCTGACAACAGCATAATGTATCTTTGTAAATAAGTCTTTGGGCAGTCACGTCATTCATTCTGGAAACTTCGGTAGTGCTGTATTTTGATTATATAAGTTAGGGCATGTCATATATTCATGGAGATGCTAGTTATTACAGATAGAGGGCATATAGCAACTCCCAGGAACACTTGTCTTTGACTCTTCTTTAAAAAAGCCAAAATAAACTAAATTTAAAAACCTCTTGCTGAGTTGAAGTGTTCTTGTTGCCCTAGCTTTGAGTACAGAAATTATAGACAGGGGCTACTGGTGCCATTGGTCGGCCCCTGTCACATGGTAAGAGCACAAGATAGCACCGGTAGTCCATTGCTCCTACCACGTGACAGGGGCTGACCAATGGCACCGGTAGCCCCTGTGACATAGTAAGGGCAAAGGCTATCGGCGCCATTTTGAATACTGGCAGCCGACGGCCCGAGTGCAGGAGATCGCTCCCGGATCCCGCTGGACCACCAGGGACTTTTGTCAATTCTTGGCGGGGTGGGGGGTTGTAGTTAGTTTTTTTTATTGTTTTTTTAAATATTCGCTCCATAAGACGCACAGACATTTTCCCTCCACTTTTGAGGAAAAAAAGTGTGTCTTATGGAGCGAAAAATACGGTACTTCTTACATGATGATTTCTTGTCCTCTAAGAAAGGCAAGACAGTCCACCATCCCACCCTGGGCCGCCTTGTGGTGGTCTAATTTCTTCTGTTATGTAGGATCCTTGTTAAGGGAATTATTGTGATTCAAGGATCTCGAATAGGGACTAGACCAGCATAGAACCTGATAAGTGGATTCCATTTTATTCCTTCTTACTGTTATACTATGTGCCTATTAGCGGAGCTGAATCCAGTGTTTCCATTATTATTTAAAAAACAAGATAGGAAAGTTTACTTACAAGCAGTGAGTGCTTGTTGGATGCAATAATTCTTGTTAACGTGTAGTTCACGGTTGGTTTTTGAAGAAAATGCTTGCTGGCTGGTGTCTGTGCTGAGCTATATATGAGTGACATCAGCGAGTTGTTGTTCTCCATCTGCTGGTTGGAGTGCACAACCCACTGGTATGGACTGGCTTGCCTGGATGAAGAGGAAAGGAAATTAACAGGTAAGAAGTAATTTCACCTTATACACATAAGGTGTTTCATAATGAAGTAACACAGCCAAAATCTAATTACTTCGTGTAATAGCTAAACCCTGGAAATGCTAAAAGGACTAGGAAGCCATCTTCTATACGAGCTTGGCCCTCAAACTTCTGACTGCTATAGGGTAAAGAGAAGATAGGGTAACATATCAGTAGCTGAATGGAGTGGAGAGGGCTTGTCCTCTTCCTCTCATGGGGGTTGATAATCCACTGTGAATGCCTATTTTGCTTTTTTTTTTTTAACCCTTCCATGAAAAAATAAAGAACATTTCTGCATGGCTTATAAATAGTGCTGCTAGATTTTATATTTCTGCATGGCTTAAATAGTGCTGCTAGATTTTACCAGGTGAATGCAGACAAAATTTTAAGTTTTAACTTCTTTGTCTTTCTGCTACACCAGTCCAGAATGATTTGTCCCCACTTCCAGCTGATGGAGGCAGAAGTTTGTTTTTTTGACATCACCTGTACTATTTATTCTTAATTAAAGGAACCCGAAAAGCCAGTATTCTCTGTCTCCAGCCGATGTAAAGACCACCTGATAGTGCAGCAGAATTTCTTTTTAGGAAAAGGATATATTTTAAGAATGACGTGAATTTCAAAAGAGAACAGATATGAGGCAAGGGCACTTGGGCGTGGCTCCTACATTTGGGTCAGTGAAGCAAGTCCTTATCATGCTAAGCTCCTGCCCTCATAGTAGAGGTTTCGATTGAGCCTGTTGAGATGCGAATTCTAATCTAACAAGAAGTGCCTCTGAGAGCTTTCCTTCAATGCACCGAGCCCTTATCGGGCTAAGCTCCTTTCCTCATTACAGAAGTTTCGGCTGAGCTTGTTGTGATTTAATTTCTAGTCAAACAAGGTGAAGTTCCTCTGAAACCTTACCTTGTAGATTACTGCATCCAAATTGTAGAAAGTTATGTTTTAGCAGGGATTTTCGGTAGAGCATTATGATAAGAATTCAGCTATATCAAAGAAAATCTGAGCTTTTCTTATTCCTTTACAGTTGCTGCTTTCTGCTCAGATCGAAGAAAGCTTTGCTCATTTAAAAAAAAAAAAAAAAAAGAGAGCTGTAACTCCAGATTCAGCGTATTGTTAAAGTAAGGCTCTTTAGGAGCATCAAAAATCTTTCCTCTGTAGAAGAAGGTATTATCTTTATTTTTTTCAAAGTTTAAGCTTAAGTATGAAGTAGCACAATTCACTATACAACCACATTGAAGTATTCTTGGCGGTATACTGCAAGCAAAAGCATTCATTGTACAGCAGACATCAGCAGTCTGCTTAGCCCAATTCCATGGGAAAAATTGATTGAGTGAGCATTCACACCTGTGCAAATTATGGGGCAAGATACAAGACTCCAGGATTTACTTGCGTAAGTGCACTTTACTCAAGTAAATGGCTTTTGAAAATTGCTACATTGCCTGGGCTTTGGTAAATCCCATTCATTCAGGACTAGTGTAGCAGAAAGACAAGAAAAAATTAAACTTACCTGATAATTTTCTTTCCTTTATTTCTGCTATTCCAGTCCAGAAAGCCACTCGAATAAAGAAAGAAAATGATCACATTTATTATTTTTTAAATAGATTGCATGAAAGCTTTTATTAGCTTTGTTAGAAGAATACTGGCTTTTCAGATTCTGTTCACAGAATAAATAGTAAAGGTGATGTCCATATTATAAAATCAAACAAACAACTCTGCCTCCATCGGCTGGAAGTGGGGACAAACCTGATTGTGCGTTCTGAATTGCTGTAGCAGAAATAAAGGAAAGAAACTTAACAGGTAAGTTTAATTTTTTCTTCCTGGTAGTACGTGTTATCAGGAGTCTTGGGGGGAGTGGGAGGAATGTCTATACAGCAGTGGCACTGAAGGAAAGGAGTGTGGGAGAGTGTGTTTAAAAAAAGAAAAACTTTAAAAAAAAAAAAAAAGGCAAATTTTCTCTTACTGTAGGAAGTAGATACTTTGGCTTTTATGTAGAAATGTTCACACAAGAGTCAGATTATTTTAATTTTAAAAAAAGTGGAAAAATACAAAAAGCCTATAATAGAAGTACCACAAAATGGATGTCCTGCGGCTGGGTATCCTGTTTGGAGAGTTGGGTAGGCCTAGCCTTTGTTACCCAGGCTTTCTCACACTCTGCTTCAGAAATTCCCCATAGACTGAGGGCAGATCAGTAGGGGACGCTATTGCTCACATATTAGATGTAAGTGCCATTGATACATTTTCTCAAGGCCTAGTCAGACTCTAATAATGGCCTTCGATAGTATCTGAGTAGACCTAAGTTGCATGGTTCAGGAATTATAGCATTTTTCAATAATATGCTAGGTCAGCCAAGTTTGTATTCTGTGTTTCTTTTTTGCCCTTTTTTTTTCTCCTTCTTTTCTGTTACTGTTTTATTAATATGTTCTATTGGTGTGGTCTTTGTTTCTGTATGTTTGCAGAACTTCTTCAGACAGTTTAAGGAAATGGCTGCTGTTCTTGAAAGCGTTTGACTTTTTCCTCGCAGTCCATCTGCAGAACTCTTGCTCAGAAGAGGCTCTTGTTTGTGAGAGCTTTTGGCCAAGGTGCAGGACAAGATCTGGTTCGGTTATAGTTTCCTACAGTTTTATTTTTGCTCTCTGTTCTGCAATGTTCCTGAATCATGTCCATGGACAGATATCTTCATTTTCTTGTGCTGTAAAAATATTTGTGCCGGCCAGGAGGATAGTTGGATCTTTCTTGGATCTTTCCTACTTATGGCTGCTTACACCTCTCTGAATGTCAGTGTACTGTGTTTAGAACGTGAGACTCTTTCCAAGTTGTGCTGTGAGTATTCATGATTGTTCTATTAATGTATCATCATCTTGCAGCATTTTTTCCAGTACTGTATGCAGGCAAAGCTGCCTATTGTATGGTTTCAAGTGTTTTGTTTTAACATGGGCTTAGGCTTGTGCCAGATGCTTTACAAGGCTAAGTGAGAGCCCATGCTGTGTCCTAGAGTCAAACCCAAGGATCGACACAGTGCAGGTGTCTGGAGGAGGAAGAATGAAGGGCAGATAGAAGCAAATACACAATGTTCTCCAAAACAAACAAAAACTGAACAAAATAAATGCCAAAAAATTCTTCCCTACTTCCTAAAAGTTTTAAAATATTTTTCTACTCCTGTATGTATTAACCTTTTACTCTTTCTGTAAAATATATCTTGAGTTGCTTTCATAGTCTTGGTGTCTAGCGTTAAATTGTGTATTCTATCATAGGAGTGACTGTACTGCCTGTTTCCTATTAGTTCATGCTAGGAAATGGTGCCTTAAAAAGATTTTGCGTGAAGCTAGTAATGAACCATACAAACAATTAAATGTGCTGGATGGTAAATACAATTGTTATGTAATGCCTCAGTGCTACCCTAACAACCACTTGTGTTAACCCTGTGGACATTTAGAGGTTCCAGTCAAGGTCAGCTCAGGTTTGCCTGCACCTGTACATGTGCTCCTACAGTGGCAACCTCCCACCTACCAACTGGTTTCCTGCTTGATTCTGGGCAAATACTCTGCCTGCACGCTATCCCCTGATGACTCCACACATCAGCGGGGGGGGGGGGGGAGGAGGGGTCCATTGTTCTTAGAAATGCACTTATGGACCGAATATGAAAAGTAGTGGGATCATGAATCACTCTGGAACAGAATTTATTAACAAAAAGCAGGAACAGTGAACAGAAAAAGAGTTTTTTAATTTGCAAACAGGTAAAATAACAAGGACTTATACAGTAAATGTTTAACTAGATACATTTCACTGTATGTAGCCGGGGGAAGTCAGGAAAAGCTGTCCATATGAGCTGGACCAGGACATTGGCACAGATGTGAACTCTGTATGCCTAGCCAAAGCTAAAGAAGTTTAGCAACTTCAGGCCTAGTTCTCCATGAGCTGTGTCTGAAGGGCAAATTGGGGCAGAAAGTATTAGCAATGGTACTGCAGGATCCTAGTCTTACAGCTCTCCCAAAAATATATATATGCTGTCCAAGCCTCACTCTGACTTGAGTTAACATCCCAAGCCTCGTTTTGAACTATAGTATTGTAAAGGTCAAACACAACCTGCAGGCTAGCTCAAAGGAAACCAGCTCGGGCTGGGGATAACACAAATTCAAGAGCAAAACAAGGAATCACAGCACCCATAATACCCAGAGCTGCCAGTTTCAGGATTCAGGGGTAAGAGTTACCAAATTCTGTGGCAGACTTTTTTCACAATTCTGCACCAATTATGTGGCAGATTTGAATAAATTTTTATACCTCTGCCTATGCAAAAATAAATTGAATCCAGTCAGTGGACCAGAAGGCTCATCTGCATACTTCTCCAGTAGCCCCAGCAGAGAGGATTCCAGGCTTCAGCTCCCACAGCCTTAGCTTCCACCATCCCTGCATGCTTCCCAGCAGGAGAGGACAGAAGGCACACCTCAACATCCCTTACTATAAATTTAAAACAGATTTGGTACACTTACAGGGAATTATCTCAAAGCAAGAGTCAATAGCATCACCAACCGATAAATATAAAATAAACCAATAGACTAAAAGTACTGTAGAATAGTTTTAACATCTATATTCCCTTAGAAATTTTAAATCGCAAACATATCCACAAAATTAAGATGCAGACAGTAGTCCAGCGAGAGGGGGGCTATCTTCCAATGCGGGCGAGATTGATGTGTGCACTTAGTGCAAAGAGCTCCTAGCCCTCAGAGAATGAGCCAATCTCTGGAGGCTAGAGTGGAAGACCTGGAGGAGCTAAGGGAAACACAGAGGTATATAGAAGAAACTTTCGGGGATACAGGAGAGCAGTCCCACTTTCACTCAGACGACAACTCTGCCGCCTTGGAGGAGAAAGGTCACCTGCAAGGAGAACACTACCTTGATATGACAGGTCCTGCCCTCAGGTTGCTGTAGTAACCTCGCACCAAGGAGATATCTCCAAGGGCAGGTGCCCAGGAGGGGAAGGGTTAGGGCAGCTGTTGTAGTTGCTGATGTGATCATTAGGACTGTGGAATGCTAGGTGGCTAGTGGATGTGAAGATCACTTGGTAGGTGGGAGGTTGCCACCGTAGGGGCACATGTTCAGGTGCAGGCAAACCTGAGCAGTCCTTGACTGGAACCTCTAAATGTCCACAGGGTTAACACAAGTGGCTGTTAAGATAGCACGGAGGCATTACATAACAATTGTATTTACCATCCAGCATGATGCAAAGGTGGCAGACTTCATGGATAGCTCTCCACATGAAGGTGAGGTGGTTGTCTTGATCCAGGTTTAGATATCAGAAATTGTCAAATAATCCCTGCAACTCAAGTAAGAGATCTAGGAGTCCAAATTTGATGAAAATTGAACAATGAAAGCCCACCTTAATAAACTAATTAAATCAGGCTTCTACAAACTACAGTTCCTGAGTCAACTGAAACCTTTACTAAGCATGACAGATTTCAGAACAGTATTACAAACTCTGATATTCTCAAACCTCGATTACTGTAATTCCCTGCTTCTGGGTCTTCCGGCAAGTCACTTAAAACCACTGCAACTACTGCAGAACGCTTCAGCCAGACTACTGACCGGAGCAAGCAAATATGACCACATCACCCCTACACTGATGGCATTACACTGGCTACCTATTGGATCAAGAATATATTATAAAGTTCTAATGATAATTTACAATAATATTAACCCTAACAACACTGATGTGATGGGAATGTCATTTAAACCACACAATCTCCCATGAAATCTAAGATCATAAAACAAAGGTCTCCTAGAAATCTCCACAATAAGAAATTCTCATCTGACACAAAATAGAGACAGAGTTATATCAATTGCTGGCCCAAAACTACATGCCAGAGAAACTATGAACAATGTCAGATAAAAAGAAATGTAAAAGTGACTTGAAAACATGGCGAGCTTCAATTGGACTATTTGAAGAAAGCACGGAAAGGGCACTTTCTGGTTGGAAGATTTGAAGGAAGCACAAACATTCTATTGCTCATCTGATCACCCAAAAGGAGTATAATTTTTTCTAAGTTAAGTTTAAATTAAAGAAGCTAAACAATTTAAAAATCAATTCTTTAGGATGATGCTTATATGTTTGTTTGTACTCTTGGGACCGATGATTAAAGGTGACCCTAGACTGGTACATTGATAAATTTCTTTAAGTTCAGATACCGGAGGGTGGCATGATGGTCCTTATCATATGAAAAGGTTTATACTAAATGAGATTTTGCACGTGGTTGTTAAATTGGCACAAGTAAATGTTTTTATTATATTCATTACTTTGTATACTTTGAGATTGGGACTATATTTTTGTAATTATTCAAAAATGCCTACACCTTGACATAAACCTCCAGTTAACCAAAACATGACCTGAGCAAGACCCTTCCCTCTCAACCCCATATACCCAAGTTCTGATTCATTCTGTCTGTCTGCCAATGTATAGATCCTATAATTTGAATGTTGTCTAGTTTTCCTTCTTGTATGTCTACCTTTGTAATACATAGTATAATTCTGAATGTTTAACCTCTAAACCGTTGTGTTCTACTGATTCTCACATGGATCGCTGGTATATAAACATGTGGGCACCATTGACACAGGGAGGTGCTGGAAGCAAAATTTAGGATTTTAAGTAGAAAATTGAAATCCAGAACCTTGAGGCGAGTACTCTCTGCAATGCTTCCTTTTCCATGCGCAGGACCCTAGCGGGCGGCAGAGCTTTTGGAATCTCAATGTGTGGTGGAGGCTATGGTGCAGGGAAAGAGGGGTTTAAGTTTGTTAGGAACTGAGCAACATGTTTGGGAAGGGGGATCTTTTCTAAAAGGATAGGTTCCACCTTAATGAAGGTGGAACCAGGCAAGTAATGATAACCTTTTAAAAAGGAGATAGGGCAGCTTTTAAACTGGATGATGGGGGGGGGGGGGGAGCCAACAGTCACTCAAGAGCTTATAGTTCAGTATGATGTATCTGTGAAGGATACTAACAAAACAGGAAAGTTAGGGCATCCCGATAGAGAGGCTGCAATAAATGCAAAAGCAGCCCAGGTGCCATTAATGAGCATATAGAATTGAAAGAGCCCAAATTCACTGCATTCAGGCAGGCCAAGCCCCACAAGTCTGTTATGCACCTGTACCAGCAGATGGCGATGGAGTAAAAGTGACATCATGGACATATAGCCCTGCCCCAAAATCAGCCTGCCAGTATTTTCCATCTCCAGCAGATGGTGGACATGTATTTCCCTACTGGGGATTGCCTATAAAAAAAAAAAAGGAAAAGTGAAGAATTTTAGGAGAAAATGAGAAGTTGGAACACCACTTGCCTCCTGAGGTGATAGTGATGAGTCCCTCCCTCAGTTGAGTTGAGTACCTTGAGTCTGGCAGCCTTTTCAGGCATGGACATAAAAAAAAACAAACCCAGTTGAAAGGTTCGGATAGCTTAACCAGGGTGGAACCAAAGGAGATAGAGCAGCTTTTACATTGGATGATGGGGGGGGGGGGGGAAGCTGACAGTCACTCAGGTGCTCATGCTTCAGTATGATGTATCTTTGAAGAATACTAACAAAACAGGGAAATGAGGAAATTCCGATAAGAGAATAAATGCAAAAATAGCTCAGGTGCCATTATTGAGCAAACAGCATTGAAAGATTCCAAATTATCCCTCTCAACTGCTAAGCAAGTTGTTAATTCAAACCAAAAACATACTTTGAGATGTCTGTAAAAAAATGTTAGAAGCATAAAAAATAAGATGGGAGAGTTGGCATAGCATAGCCATAGTTGCATAGCACTGAATGAAGAGGTAGAGTTAATTGGTTTCTTATAGACCTGGTGGCAACAGGATAACCAATGAGGCACTGATACGAGGTTACAGTTTATATTGCAGTGCTAAGATGAATTGGTGGAAGGGTGGCACTATATCTTAAAGAGGATATTGAGTCAAACAGGTCAAAAGTTCTGCAGAAACAAAATGTAGAATCTTTATGCATAGAAATTCCATGTGAGAAGGAGGATCAAATAACATTAGGAGTGTATTACTGTCCACCTGGCCCGAATGAACAGACAATGAGATACTAACAAAATTAGCAGCACAGTAATAATGAGTAATTTCAATTACCCCAGTATTGACTGGGTAAATGTCATATCAGGACATGCTAAGGAGGTAAAGTTCCTAGATGAAATAAATGACTGTTTCATTAGAGCAACTGCTACAAGAGCCAACAAAAGGGGGAGCTATTTTAGACAGAGTCCTTAGTGGAACACTGGATTTGGTGTGAGAGGTAATGGTTTTGGGGCCACTTAGCAATAGTGATCATAACATGAACAAATGTAATAACAGGAGAGAGTACACTAAAGAAATCTACTGCAATAGAATTTAACTTTCAAAACGGAGACTATTATGAAATGAGGAAAATGGTTAGAAAAAAACTGAAAGGAGCAGCTGCTAAGGTTAAGAGTTTACAACCAGCATGGTCATTATTTAAAAATGCCAACTTGATTGCCCAGACTCGATCTATCCACATATTAAATTTAAAAAAGTGGAAGGAAGGCTGAACAACTCCTGGTATTGTTAAAAAGTGAGGTGAGAGAGGCTATTATAGCTAAAAACAGCTTTCAAAGAATGGAAAAAGGATTTTAATAAAGGAAACAGCATAAGCACTGGCAAGTTAGATGCAGAGTATGGATAAGGAAGGCAAAGAGAGAATTTGAAAAGAAGTTTGCCATTGAAGCAAAAACTCATATTAACAATTTTTTTCAGGTACATTCGAAGCAATAAGCCTATGAGAGAGAGTGTCAATTGGACCATTAGATGATCAAGATGTAAAATGGGTACTGAGGGAAGATAAGGCCTTAGGGGAGAGATTAAATGAATTCTTTGCTTCAATCTTTTCTGAAGAAGATGTAAGAGATATATCCATACAGAGTTTGAAGGTGTGAAACTAGTAATGCTGTTCTGTGTTGAAGTAGTGAAAAACTGTTCTGAATTTAAACAGGTTAAGAACATAAGAAATTGCCATGCTGGATCAGATCAAGGGTCCATCAAGCCCAGCATCCTGTTTCCAACCGAGGCCAAACCAGGCCACAAGAACCTGGCAAGGTTTATTCAGCATTCAACATTCTTCATCAACAATTTTTCTACATAATATAGTCCCCCCAACACGGCAGTGTTTCGCTGATGGGGCTATATCGGGGGGGGGGGGGGGGGGGGGCATAAAACAAGCTCTGCGTGAAAGCAAAACAAATTAAGGTAAATACAACAGGGGCTAATACTGCATCGGAGACAACTGTACAGTACATAGCAAAGCAGAATTGTCAAGAGGTTTATGTAAGATAATCGGTACTTCTGTATGAAAATAGACTTGCTTACTAAAATCAACAACATTGGGAGGTATTAACAAATACCACAAACCTAGAGGCAAAACCAATCTTAGGAAGGATAATTTCAGTAGATTATTGGGCAAAGGAGGCCCGTCATGGTTCAGTGATATCTGAAAGATAATGCCCTGGCATAAGAGAACTAACCTATACTGGCAGTAACGAGTCAATTAAGATAGAGGTGTAATGCATAACTACATGGGATGTATCCAGAAATGATATTTAAAGGTGACAATGCAGAGGAGCTGAAACAAATCTCAATAAACCTGAAAAATATAATTGGGAAAATTGACAAACTAAAGAGCAGCAAGCCCCCTGGATCAGATGCTTTACATCCCAGAGTGCTGAAAGAACTGAAAAATGAAATTGCTGACCTATTAGTTGTCAACATAATGCCAGTTTTTAAAAAGGGTTCCAGGTGATCCAGGAAACTACAGACCCAGTGAGCAAAATAGTAGAATCTATCATAAAGAACAAAATTTAATAGGACAAACCAATATGGATTTAGCCAAGGGAAGTCTCACCAGCCTGCTACATTTTTTTTGAAGATGTAAATAAACGTGGATCAACGTGAACTTGAAGATTATAGTGTATCTAGATTTACAGAAAGCATTTGACAAAGTCCCTCATGAGACTTCTGAGAAAATTAAAAAGTCACGGGTTAGGAGGCAATGTCCTGTTTGTGGACTGGGACCTGGTTTAAAGATAGAAAACAGAGTAGGGTTAAATGGCTAATTGTCTCAGTGGACAAAGTTGAATAGTGGAGTGCCCAGGGATCTGTTCTGGGACCCATGCCTTTTTTTTTTTAAATTTAATCTTTATTAAGCATTTTCACTTAGTAAATACAATGTTCACATTTCTATGCATAATCAGGAAATTTAGTAGACAACTTAAAACACAAATAAAGAATAATATTCTATTCCAAAACATATTTTATCATCTCACTAAATACAAATAATAAGGGGGCCGGATACTAAGCATAATACAACCAAAATTAAACCTAAGAAAGAGCGTTGCCTATTTTAAATTATTTATCAACCTTTTCTTCTGTTGGTACTGTTTTACTCAAATTAACTTCACTTTTATCCTTCAAAAATACTTCAAGGTGTGAAGGTTCCATAAACACATTTTTTCCCTTGAAAATTAATAAAACATTTACTGGGATATTTCAAATAGAAGGATACTCCTATTTCTATAATTTTATTTTTCAAGGAAATAAACTTCTTTTTCCTTGCCTGGGTAGGCTTGGATACATCAGGAAATACGTAAACCATATTGTCGGAAATATGGTGATTTTCCAACATTTTTACAGTTGTTAGCTCTGATGTAATACTATCAACTAGAACCTCAACATCTTTTAATCTTGGCCCTTGTTCTTGTATAAGAGACCTATTCCCATTTACAATTCATCTGTGTCGCATTTGAATCTAACTTTATCAACATCCTCCACAGATCACCCAGGGTTACTTTAGATTCGTCCATGGTAGTAAGCCGTGGACTATCTAATTTAACCGTTAGAGTTCCTTCACCTGCTTTCTGCTGTTCCAGCTCCAAGCAGGGAGGTGTTGCAATTTTCGGTGACTCAGAATGCAGTCCAAAGCCACTTACGTTTGCAGTTTCTTTATCGGCGGAAGTACTTCCTGATGTTCCTCCTGGGGGCTGTAGAGGTATAGGCCCCATGTCGGGACTTAGGGAGGCTTCCAAGGAGTCTCCCTCACTGTCCTTTTGTGGCATATTCCCTCTGCTTATGTGAGCATCCATGGGTCCGGTTTTTTGTGGAGCCGGAGATGAAGTCACAAACTTAGCTTTTCTTTTACGCCCCATAAGTCAACAAGAAATCACAGGGCGATCTGCAGGTGATCAAAGCTGATCTAAGCCGCGGCTGGCAGCAGCGGTGTGCCACAGATCTGCGGGATTTTACCCTCGTGGTCTCTGGCTGATGATGTCAGTGTCGAAGGAGTCCCACAGCTGTTAGCTGGATGAAAATCAGTCTCTACTCCGGTGAGCCAGGCAGGTTGGTGGCAGCCTCTGTCTCTCACCACAATCGCCGGTCCCACTCTCACCTCGACACCGCGGGCTTTTACCCTCGCGGTCTCTGGCTGATGATGTCAGCATCGGAGGAGTCCCACAGCTGTTAGCTGGATGAAAATCAGTCTCTACTCTGGTGAGCCAGGCAGGTTCGTGGCAGCCTCTCTCTCACCACAATCGCTGGTCCCGGGACCCATGCTTTTTACTATATTTATAAATGACCTGGAAATGGAAATGAGTGAGGTGATAAAACTTGCAAATGATACTAAATTATCCAACGTGGTTAAATCACAAGAGGATTGTGAGAAATTGCAAGAGGACCTTGCAAGACAGGGATTGGGCCCACAAATGGAAGATGAAATATAATGTGGACAAGTCCAAAGTGATGCATGGAGGGAAGAGCAACCTAAATCATAGCTCTATAATGCAAAATTCTACATTAGGAGTCACCACTCAGAAAAAGGATCTAGGAGTCATCATGAACAATATGTTGAAATTCTATGCTCAGTGTGTGGCGGCAGCCAAGAAAGCAAATAGAATGCTAGAAGTTATTAGGAAAGAAATGGAGAATAAATCAAAGAATATCATAATGGCTCTGTATCGCTCTGTGGTACAACTGCATCTTGAGTACTGTGTGCAATTCTGGTCACTGCATCTCAAAAAGGATATAGCAAAATTAGTAAAGGTACAGAGAAGGGCAACCAAAATAATAAAAGGGATGGAGCAATTCGCCTATGAGAAAAGGCTACAGAGGTTAGGGCTCTGTATACTTGTTCCATTCTGCTCATTATTTTAAACACAACTTGGTTGTTTACAAAGAGTAGGGGACATGCCATGAAGTACTAGGTAATACATTTAAAACAAAATAGGAGAAAATATATTTTTACTCAATGCATAATTATACACTGGAATTTATTATTTTATTTATGCATTATTTTTATATTCAGACATATCACATCAGTTTACATTGAGGTACTGTAGGTATTTCTCTATCCTCAGAGGACTTACAATCTGAGTTTTGTATCTGAGACAATGGAGGGTAAAGTGACTTACCTAAGGTCAGAAGGAGGACAGCAGGACTTGAACACTGGTTTCCTGGTTCCTAGCCCACTGCTCTAACCTCTAGGGTATTCCTCCTCCCTCAGACAATTTGGTGGAAGCTGTTAGAGTAGCTGGATTGAAAAACATGAGGACAAGTTCCTGGAAGAAAAGTCCATATACCATGATTTAAGGTGGGTTTGGAGAAATCCACTGCTGGGGATAAGCAGCATGGAATCTAATTACATTTGGGGTCCTGCCAGTACTTATGACCTAGATTGGCCGCTTCTGGAAACAAGATACTGGGCTTGGTGGACCTTTGGTCTGAACAATATTTAAACTATATGCAAATAAAAAATGTACGAAGTACAAAAATCAACAATTTATCAAGTTGCCATATGTTACAAACTTTTAACTGTGAAATTCATTTTTGTTTTTAATTGAAATAGTGCAACCATCCTTTTTGTATTTTCCTGAGAAAGTCCTTGTCATCTTTCCAAGTATATGAGCTTATGCATGCTGAAAATGCCCTCACATCAGCAGTGTGTCTCTGTCAGTTACACAGAAAATATGTGCACATATATTGGACGCAGAGTAACAGATTCAAAAAGAGTTGAATTAGCAAAAGTTGAAACTTGTCAGCAGTAGTGTCAGTCATCAAGGTTTCTATGAATTGAAATTAATGTTCTCTTTGCTAGCGGTGAGATACCTTTTAGTTGCAGACTTCCAAAGCACATTCAGGTCTTTGTAGATGGTATATGATTAGCCCCATAGGCAAGTGCAAGAACTTTTGTATAAAGATGAAGTTCTTCTATGATTTTATAAGAATTTAAGTGAAAGTTGAAGGATCAAATTCTGGCTGCTTTCTGTATTCACTCCAATTTCCCCTCCTGCCCCCTCCCCCTTCACTTCTGGACAGCAGGAAGGGGGGGATAGGGTGAACAATAGAAGGTGGTTTCCTGCAGGCTGATTGCAAAGGGAGAGGCTGGAGCAGGAGCAGAGAGAGAAGGTGAAACCAAGGATAGGCAGACACCCTGCAGCTTTGTCCAAAGGATTGAATTAAGAGGTGTTAAAGCTTTCAGGAATGTTGATTCTGTGGCAGATTGTAATATATAAGCTAATTATGCAGTTTCTCCCACAATCCCACAAACGACAGGAAGATAGCAGTACTGATAATACCTCTGTTTTGCCATAACAATACAATAAAATTTATATACCAGCCTTCTTCACGGACCAGTTCAAAACATAATAAAATAATATCATATCAAGATCTTACAAAATATTAATGATTCAACAGAAAACCCTGGTACATCCTTCAACTCCATTCTCTTCTCTTACTAAGGGCAGAGTTGAACACTCCCTATCAATTCCCATCCTGGTAATTACTGATGGTGGAGAGACTATAACTAGCGTTTACAGTATTCAGACCTCACATGGAAAACAAGAGACGTGAGCATTACAGCTTCTGCAAAACCAATCTGAATTTAATATATGAAAGAGAATAAGGTGACAATGTCCTAGTCAGAATATTCTGTCTTTTGCACCAGCTTGTGGAAGTCACGGCTTGGTGAGCTGTAGACACTGTATGTATACATGGCAGTATAAGAGAGGTGAGAGCATTTGATCCTACTGCATTGTAACTGTAATGTGAAAAGGAGACAGCCGTGCCTCTTACTCTAGTTCTAGAAATACTTCTCTGTAAGATGAGCTCAAGGAGAGGCCAGGGGTTACAAACAGGACTGGCTTGCAGGCCATCTGCAGCAAATATTGATCAAATAATTGCAAGGGTTTTGCTCTGAGAACCAGACTAATTTGTATATTTTTAGTAGGTGGAATCCCAGACTGGTTTCTGGCTCTAAGGGACTGGCGGTAGCCAGGCTTACAGCATACTAGCACAATTATAATCAAGGGAATATCCCTCTACTAATTTTTGTATTTTTTTCCTCTGTAACTTGTGGACCTACAAAAATTTACTGGTAACTTCTAGTATGTGTTCCCCCCCCCCCCCCCCCCAGTTGTTTTAAGGGAGAGAAATCCAGCAGCAGTATTGTATTAAATATGTTTAAGAACCAGTTTTCCATCTTCAGCCTCATACAGGAAGGATTATTTGTGTTTTCTGTCTACAGGTTTGATAAATAGTGACCGGAGATTGTGTATTTTTATAGTTAAATGTTGCTCTGCATTAGCAGTGTGGGGGTTTTTTCTTTGTCATATTTAAGCAGATAGCTTTTGGTTTTGTTTTGTTTTTTAACGCAAAGCATTTGCCGCACTGTTTGATTTCGGCTGTATCCTCTAAGGACTTTTACCCTGGACACAAAATCAGAATAATTCCCTTCGGCCCTGCATGCACCACAAGCTGCCTTAATAAGTAGAGGTCTGGCCCCTAGCAGATATTGGAATAATACAATTCTGCTGATGAGCAGGATGAGGTAAATGCTGAGTCTGCATGGCACGAGTAGAGCACTGAATGGGCTCCAGGACATTGTTTACAAGTTTATCAGCGACTTTGGCAAGGATGGGGAAGGATTTTGCATGGTGAGCAGGTGCAGTTCAGGGCCTGAGATTTTCTAAGGTCTTTCACAATAACGTGAGAAGCGGAGCTAGGTCTGGGATTAATTTTGTGGCAATCATTTTTTCTCTTTTACTCCAAGATACATTCACACTGCTTACTAAAGAGACTTTACCAATGAGCAGCTTGTATTGTGCATCCATTGTTCCTGCAGCCAGAGCATGCAGCAGCAGCATACTTTTAAATGTATATCTGTTATGTTTTTCTAACTTAAACAGAGGCGCTAGTTTTTAGGGGGAACCATATTTAGGCCGCAGCTAAGGACCTGCAAATTAGTTTCATGCTCTGTTTTCTCCCCAGCATTAACAGAGCATTGACAGCCAGGCTTGAAAAAGAGATGGTCAGGGTGGGAGAGATCCTCTGTAGACGTTTGTAGGAAGTTTGGAAGGGTGAATTACAGACATTTTGACACAGCTCGTCCACGTGTCAGAGCCGTTCAGGGTCAGTTAGCTGATGAAACTAATATGATCAGTCTCCAGCAAGCAGAGGACTCTGTGCTAGTGCTGATCGATTAGCAGTGCCTCCCGCCAGCAATCCACAGTCCTGTGTGGCTGTAGAAACTGCCTCTGGTCAAGTGCAACTAAGGCCTGGGAGCAATTCCAGGGGGGGGAGGCACTGACCGCTAGTGTCCACAGCACTGAAGGCCTCAGGTGATACAAAGAGGCCCACCTACAGAACAAGGGGCAGCTGCGTGGCAACATTGTGCTACAGCGATTAAAGCATGCATGTGAGGCAAGGACTCAGTGTAAGTATTCAACTTTTTTAAAACAAAAGACTGACCACATTTAGATATTACACAGCACTGGAGACTTTTTTTTTTTTTTTTTTTTAACTTTCCCTTCATTTAAGTTTCTCGTAGGTATGGTAGAACCAATATACAAGTCTAATAACGGAGAAGAGAAATGCATAGGTAATGGCACGGAAAAAAAAAGAAACAAGTTGGTAGTCATAAAAGAGAATCTCAAAACAAGTGGGAGAGCAAAGGGAGAAAATTATTTGCAAAGGCAAAACGTTTTCACTTAACAAATGGGCAAATATCAACAAATGAAACCATCCATCCAACAAACTGTTATTCAAAGAAATCAATTCACAGACCAAAATATAGACCCACTCTGTAATCTCGCTCAAGGAGAGCCCGCCGGGGGAAGCTGAAAGATTGTTAGTCAAAAATTCAGAGACCTGACTACATTTCCAAAATATATATACCACATTATCATGCACAATTTTTCACAAGAGAAAAAGTGGCACCCAGTTTAGATAGGTCTGCATCTAAAGCCTGAAAGGTTTTCTTTTCACTTGAGTCAATGCAGCATGTCACATACTCCAATAACTATATTGAAAGTAAAACATTTTTCTGGTTTTTTTTGTGTTACGGTTTGTAATCTTTCCTTGTCTGTCTTCTGAATCCTTTGCTTGTTTTTTTCCATCCTTATGTCTTCTTTCTCCATCTCCCTCTTTTTCACCTCTCTCATCCCATGTCTTATTTTCCCTCTTTTCCACCTCTGTATTTCTGCTTTCTGGTATCTTTATTTTTCTCCATCTTGCTTATTTTGATCTTAATCTTACACTCTTCCACCTCCCCTCAATCTCTAGCCTCATCCTTCAATCTCCACCTCTCCTACATCTTTTCTTTCTCTCTTACTTTCTGTATCACACTCAACCCCTTGCTTACTTTTCCCACCCCTCCCAATCTCTAGATCTCTACTACATCTAAGTCCTCTACTGTGCTGCCTTTGATTCTCAGCCTTATATCTCCCACTCTGCAATCCTCCCTGTTCCCATCTCCCATGCCCACTTCTTAACCACTTTTCTTTACCTCCCTCTGTCACTACACCTCTCCAGTCTTCATTTTTCTCTCAGTGCCCTCACCATTACCTTCCTCTCTGTGCTCTCCGGCCTCAGTGCCACCTGACCCTCTCAGGTGTGATCCATGTTCTGCCTACTGTTTGCCTAGCCCTAGCAAAATTAAGTTTTTCCTGAGGTAGAGCAGCTGATCTTGAAACCCTGCTACCTTTCCTGCAGCTTAGCCTCTCAGATTCAGATTGTGGTGCTGGCATAGAGGCAGGAAGTAGATCGGAGCTGTCTGGCACTCCATTGGCCTCTGGATAATCATGTGGGGTCCTGCAGTGTCTCTCTGCCTCCTGCCTGCTCCATGAGGTTCATAGGAGCCCTGCGATCTGAAAAGGAGCTGTAAGAAATATGTGGTATATCTTGTTTTTCAGATGGGGAGGGGGAAATGTGTGTGTGTGGGGGGGGGCAGGCTGATGCCTCCCAATCATAGCAAGGTGAGAGGCTGTCAGGCGAGGTGCAGCTCAACACCTGAGCCTATGTGTTTAAGATGTATTCCCCCCCTCACTTGGAGCCCTGGTCATGTGCAAACCTTCATGCTTCTTTTATTAACTCGGTGGCCCCTTTTTACACTCTTTTCAGCTCTTGCATATCTTCTAAGCAGACAATACTTTAAAATTGAGTCCCTTACTCTAAATGTCAGCTGAGGAGTGCTTTATAGAGTGGGAAGGTGACATTTCCCATCCATGTGACAGCTTGTGGTTTATGCCTTTTAGTGGGACTCTTTGATGAAAACAATTCCTTCTATTCATTAGCTGCTGAGATGGTCTAGGGCAGGGATAGGCAACTCCAGTCATGGAACGCCACAAACTGGTCTGTTTTGCAGGATATCCACAATGAATACATGTGGTATATTTACATGCACTGCCTCCGCTGATGCAAATATACCTCATGCATATTCATTGTGGCTATCCTGCCTACCCTTGGTGTAAGGAGTCTTAGACTGAGAGCCTCCAGCCAAATTTAGCTCAGAAATGCTCCCCCATTGTACACAAAGGATCCCGGGCGCAGGCTGAGCACTGGAGTCTCAATGCACAGATAAGACAAGATAATTCCAAAGGCATGAGCCAAGGTGGAACCGGATGCTGTTGCTAACATTGAAAAGGGAGAGAGAGAGAGAAACTCTTAAACTAGATCATGGAGAAAGCTGACAGTCGCGCGGGAGTACAGGGTTTGGAGCAAAGTATCTCCCTAAAGATACTCTTAAAACAAGAAAGATAGCATTGAGGAGCTGGTTGGAAATAGTGTCAGAGGGACAAATTGTTTTGGAGCAGGAATGATGCTGAGCAGTTTCTTGCTTTGTTATTTCACAAAATGAGGAGGATGTGACAGGGCTTAGAGGTAAGGGGAGAGTTAGTGGAGAACTCAAAGAGTTATCTGGTGAATCTTGACATGAAAGAAGTCAGCCATGGCCTAAGTAGTAAGAAAAGGGGGAGGGGAGAAAAATGATGGCTGTGTGAGGAAGGAGTTGAGTGTGGTGAAGAGACCGCAGGAGCTTGCAGGGCAGTGTATCAGTGAGATAAACATAATCTTCATGAATTTGTAATGTATGAAATCAGAATGAGAGCGGCGGGGGATTTTGAGCCAGAGACACACTGCGGAGCGAGTATAGCTACAATTAAGGCAGTGTGAATGTGTGTATGTACCTTTAAAGAAAGAGCTTGTTCCACCGCCCACCTTGGTGAGCCTGAAGTTCTGGCGGTGAGGGAGCTCCAGGGATCCCCATGGAGCGATTGCAGATAGGACCAGATACAGTCAGAGGTCAATTAAAAAAAACAAAACACCTGAATTGAGAACATGTGGAAGGGATTTAAAATCCAAACTAAACCGGACTGATCAATCCAGAACTGTAAAAGCTGAACTGAGCACTCTGTGAACAGATCAAACCTGAAACTGTCACACAGACTCAAAAACACCCAAGAGAAAAATCTGTTGGAGACCATAAGCAAAGGTTATCAAATACCAGTTAAAAAGTATCACCTATAACTCATTTGTTGACCTTTATTTGTACAAACACCAGTAGACACTCCTATAACAATACATTTGCCGGATATTTCAAGTTGTGTAAATGTTTAGGCACCCCTAATCAAATTGTATGCTTTGGTAAGTCTCTAGTGAACAGAAACTGACATTCTCTCCATGTTGCAAAGTAAATCTTTCTGCAACGTTTAGTGCAAAGTTACTATTTATTTGCTGATTTTAATAGATTGAGAATAATAAAATAGTGAATGGGGTATCTGCAAAAGTTTGGACAACCTTCCAGTTGATTTATTACTGCTTTTTAAAAAATGCTCTTAATAAGGCCCAAAAATTTGATTGATTCAGGCCTTCAATTAGGTGACAACAGTTCCACAGTTTAAAGTATCCATCCCAGCTGCCAGCCACGAGCATGACATCTGTATGCTATCACTCTTTATCCGAGACAAGATTTCATCATCTTCCTCCTTTGTATTCCACCCTCTTGGAGAGATGAGCAAGCAAAGTCTATTTTATTTGCACCATAGGGGTTGGAACCAAGTGGGTCACGCAGTCCATTGCCCAACCAATGTTTCCTCTGCTCTGAAGTCTCCATCTGGACATCTCCATATCTGCTGCCAATGCTGCACAACTCTTTGAGTTTAAGCTGCAAGTAACTGGATTCTCACGCTAATGTCCTAGTCTCAGGGACTATTTTGCTGGGTAGGGGAGGGATGGGGGCTGGAGGCAGACTTGCTGGAGGTTAGGGGCAGGGCCAGCGGAAGCACAAGGTGAGCTAGGCCTGGGCCTAGGGTGCTGACCATTAGGGAACGCAAGTGGCGGCAGCAAAGAGGAGTGGGGATTCGAATATCCACTTCTCTTTGCCGCCACCGCTGCTCGCAAGCCATGTGGGGCCGCTGCCGCTCGCAAGATGTAGGAGTCAGGGCTGCGACCGGGGAGGGGGGTGTTCTGTGACGGGGGGGGGGGGGGGGGCGGCGTAAGGCAGAATGTGCCTACGGCGCCTAATCCCCTGGTTAGGGGAGATCCTGAAGGCAGGTAAACCGTCTTGCTGGGATCCTGGATGCAGGCAGACAGGTAGGCTTGCTGTATGGTGGAGGTGGGAAGAAATGGATCTGCAGACAGGCTTACTGGTGACGGGGGGGAAGGTCGGGGGAGCAGAAACAGAGGTCAGTTGGTTTGGAGCCACCCCCCAACAAAATAGGTGTCCCGCTGCTCCGGGTTCACACCTAGCACCCCTCCCTTCCCATGTCTAACCACAAACTTTGTAATAAGCTAAATAGCTACCAAACGGATCGATACTGTAAAACCGCGGGAGAGCGGACGAACGCCCGCTCTCCCGGCGCACGCACTGGCCCTTCGCCGGTGCGAGCGATCCAGTATTCAAATGAGGTGACGCGGTGCAAACGGGGAAAAGGAGGCGCTAGGGACACTAGCGCGTCCCTAGCGCCTCCTTTTGGCCTGGAGCGGCGGCTGTCAGCGGGTTTGACAGCCGACGCTCAATTTTGCCGGCGTCGGTTCTCGAGCCCGCTGACAGCCACGGGCTCGGAAACCGGACGCCGGCAAAATTGAGCGTCCGGTTTTTGGCCCGACAGCCGCGGGCCGAATTCAAAATTTTTTTTTTTTTTACTTTTTTTACTTTTGGGGACCTCCGACTTAATATCGCCATGATATTAAGTCGGAGGGTGCACAGAAAAGCAGTTTTTACTGCTTTTCTGTGCACTTTCCTGGCGCCGGAAGAAATTAGCGCCGACCTTTGGGTCGGCGCTAATTTCTTAGAGTAAAATGTGCGGCTTGGCTGCACATTTTACTTACTGGATCCCGCGCACATACCTAATAGGGCCATCAACATGCATTTGCATGTTGAGGGCGCTATTAGGTGCCGCGGGTGGGCCGCGTGTTTTCCTCCCCTTACTGAATAAGGGGTAAGGGAAAACACGCGTCCAGAGCAGGCTGACAGTGCGCTCCGACGGAGCACACTTTACTGTATCGACCTGAAAGTTAGCATGGCTGTTGCCTGAACATTCAGCCTTCTATATCCCTGTGGCCTTTCCTGACAGTAGACAGCTATCATCAACCTGCTGCAGTGACCCAGTCAACACACTAGGTATGTGTAGCCTTCCAGCCAGACCTGGTAGCGTGAGCAAATACATTTCCACTAGGACTTCTAATTATTACTGTACCTGATGCCTGCCAGACAGATCCAGCTGCTAGCTGATTCTATGACTGGAGTTAATTCTGTCATCATAGACGCAGCTGCTATTTGATTCTATGAGTTAATTTTGTCATCATAGACAGTCAGCCGCTAGTTGATTCTATGATTGGAGTTAATTCTGTCTTCATAGATAGACCCAGCTGCTAGCTGATTCTATGACTGGAGTTAATTTTGTTATCATAGACAGACCCAGCTGCTATTTGATTCTATGATTGGAGTTAATTCTATCATCATAGACAGAGTCAGCTGCTAGTTGATTCTATGATTGGAGTTAATTCCGTCATCATAGACAGACTCACCTGCTAGCTGATTCTATGACTGGAGTTAATTTTGTTATCATAGACAGACCCAGCTGCTATTTGATTCTATGATTGGAGTTAATTCTGTCATCATAGACAGTCAGCCGCTAGTTGATTCTATGACTTGAGTTAATTCTGTCATCATAGACAGAGTCAGCTGCTAGTTGATTCTATGATTGGAGTTAATTCTGTCATCATAGACAGACCCAGCTGCTAGTTGATTCTATGATTGGAGTTAATTCTGTCTTCATAGATTAGACCCAGCTGCTATTTGATTCTATGATTGGAGTTAATTCTATTATCATAGACAGACTCAGCTGCTAGCTGATTCTATGACTGGAGTTAATTCCGTCGTCATAGACAGAGTCAGCTGCTAGTTGATTCTATGATTGGAGTTAATTCCGTCGTCATAGACAGTCAGCCGCTATTTGATTCTATGATTGGAGTTAATTCTGTCATCATAGACAGACCCAGCTGCTAGCTGATTCTATGATTGGAGTTAATTCCGTCATCATAGACAGTCAGCCACTATTTGATTCTATGATTGGAGTTAATTCTGTCATCATAGACAGACCCAGCTGCTAGCTGATTCTATGACTGGAGTTAATTCTGTTATCATAAACAGCCAGCTGCACAGTTGCCTGCGTTTCCACTGGGTCTTCTAACATTTCATATTATCTGCTTTGCCATTCATTCTAGCAGCCCCAATACTCCATGTTGAATTGTTCAAATAGAGTACTTGAAACATTTAAAAGAAATGTTAAAAAGCACACAAAGTTAAACTTTAAAGAGGTGGCAGGGATTAATAGCGCCCAAACAAACGTTCAATGCTGGCCAGACCTGTTTTGACTTACAAAGAAATGATTTTGCAAGGACAAACCAATTAATAGCAAAAGAATGTTGTAAAAAGTGAACAAAGCTGGTTCTATTCAGTTTCTGCTGATGCAGCTGCTGACAAAACCCAGCAAATATCTAGAAATGAGAAGTTTTCTCCTGAAATACCCTGTGGAGGAAGGGTGTTTTGTTTTGTTTTTTGGGGGGTTTTTTGCAGGAGGTCTAATCTTTCTGTTTTGACAATGGTTGTCAATCACAAACCTCTACCCTTTCACACACTGTATTCCAGCGTACCTTATATGTGAACCCACAAAACCAAAAACAATTGTTACACTGGTAATTAATTCATATGAATTACTCTCGCCAAATATATGTAGGCCCCTCACTCTAAGGGTCTGTCAAAATCATACAGACTCCTAATTAGGTATAGGGCCACCTTGCTTTAATTATAAACTATTTAAATTTTTGAACTTTTTTGCAGTTTTTTCTTTTTTTAAAAAGTCAAGCAAAATGATCACTACTGGGCATTAAATCACCGCTGTTCATAGCACAAAAGTATCAAAAGATATGAGAGGAACCGCAATACTCATCTGTTGCCAAATTTTGGAGAGGGAGACCAGCCAAATTTTGGAGAGGGAGACCAGCCAAAATTTGGCAACAGATGAGTATTGCGGTTCCTCTCATATCTTTTGATACTTTTGTGCTATGAACAGCGGTGATTTAATGCCCAGTAGTGATCATTTTGCTTGACTTTTTAAAAAAAGAAAAAACTGCAAAAAAGTTCAAAAATTTAAATAGTTTATAATTAAAGCAAGGTGGCCCTATACCTAATTAGGAGTCTGTATGATTTTGACAGACCCTTAGAGTGAGGGGCCTACATATATTTGGCGAGAGTAATTCATATGAATTAATTACCAGTGTAACAATTGTTTTTGGTTTTGTGGGTTGACAATGGTTGTTACATCATCATATCCCCAATGGGATTTGGATGCAACAAGATTTAATCGTCCCCACCCTCACTTCCTACTTCCCATACCATACAGGTTCTTAATCTCAGCCAATAGGTCAAAAAGGGACTCTCCTCAGCTCATAGCTCACACTTTACATTTGGATACCAGCAAGAAAGGAGCCAAGAGAGTTCAGTTTATTTGAAACAAAGAAAAACCCATTCCATTCAGCAGTGCAAAAAAAAAAAAATCTACTATATCTGCCATTTGCATCTTCTGTTAAGTTAAAGAGCACAATCAGTGAGGATGGTGTTTCCCTTTCGAAAAGTGTTCTGATAATCTAGCCAAAAAAGAGAGAGAAGCAGAAGCTATCATCTTAAGATCTGCCTCTGATAACTTGTGTTATATAGAGACTGATTGCCAAGTCTCTATATAACACAAGTGCAGTATCTGAAGTGTGTCCTGTCTTTACTATGCAAGACAATCAAATCTCAAGATTTTTTTCTTTTTGTCTAACACACCACACACACCCCTCCAAGGATTTCTGTGAACAATGACAACTATGAAGTACCTGTGTCATATGTTTTCTTGCAAACCTTATGATTTTTCTGAATAAGAAAATCCTTTAGGAGTCCTTCATGGAGATAATCTATGCTAATGGGCATTAGGGTTAATGCCCTGCATTCAATGCACTTAACACTTGCATTAACTAACACCTGTGTACTGAAGCTGCTAATGCATGGTGTTTGCATGCACATTAGCATTACTACCAGTTCCCTGCTAACAGGCATGGAAATTAAAAAAAAAAAATTAAATTAAAATTGCCTCATTAGGTATTAACACTGGATTTATGCAGCCTACCTAATGAAGCAAAGAAAACTTACAGCGCAGGAAGTGTAGTTAACCCTAGCTGGCTTATGTGGCCCACATTATCACATGCTACCAGCCAAACACTCCAAAACAGACCTTCTGGCCTTAAAACCTGCAGCTCCACCTCTCCCCCCATCTTCAGAGCAGAAAGTTGGATCATCTAGGCCAGAGCTTTCCAAAGTGTGTGTCACGACACTTTAGTGTGTCGCCTGCAGTGTGCCAGTGTGTCGCACAAGCCCGGTGCACGTGATGGGGCGCAGCAAGTGGTATACCGAGGAGAGGTCAGGAGGACCAATGCGGCCCCCGGTGGACCTCATCCCACTGGCGGCTGAGTAGTGAAGTATCGCTGTGCTGTGCCGGAGACACACAGCAGGAAGATCGGCAGGGCCGTGGTGGAGCTCACATCACCACGGCCCGAAGAAAAAGGTCATGTCTAAATGTGCAGGTACTCCTCCTCCTTCCTGCCTGCGCGGCCCCGGAAGAAAAATGTTGCCAGAGCCGCATGGGCAGGAAGGAGAAGGAGCATCAGCCACATGCAGAAGAGGAGCAGCGTTGTTGCAGCGGGCTGGGAAGAGGAGGAGGCCCGTAGCAGGGCCGCTGCTGTGGATTGGCCTGAGAAGATCAGGGCCGCCACCGCAGATCGGCCCGAGAAGATCAGGGCTGCTGCAGAGCCCATCCTGCAGCGACCCGTGAAGAGGAGGCCCAGAGGTAAGAGAGAGGCTGAGGGCCCATAGAGTGTGTGTATGAGATGAGTTGAGAGATTGTGTGCGTGATTGAGATGAGTTGAGAGATTGTGTGTCTGTGTGTGAGAGTGAGTTGAGAGTCTGTGTGTGGGAGTGAGGACCTGAATGTTTGCAGAGACAGCATGTGAGAGCCTGTGTGTGTGAGAGAGAGACAACATGTGACAGTGAGAGCCTGTGTGTATGAATGATTGTATGAGAGAGAGCATGTGACAGTGAGAGCCTGTGCTTGAGCAAGACAGCATGTGGGAGAGAGAGAGAGTCTGAGTGTGTGAGAGTCAGCATGTGCAAGAGAGAGACTGGGTATGAATGATTGTATGAGAGACAGCATGTGAGAGTGAGAGCCTGTGTGTGTGTGTGTGTGTGTGTGTGAGAGAGAGAAAGCATGTGAGAATGAGAACCTGACTGTGTGTTTGAGGGAAGAAGATAGATGGAGAGAAAAGAAATGGAAAAAAAAGACAATATGAAAGGAATTGGCATAAAAATAAGAAAGGGAAGGTGGAACAAAATAGCCTGTGACCAACCGATTAGAAAACTAAGATCAGACAGCAAAGGTAAAAAAAAAAAAAAATTACTTTTTACTGATTGGCACATGTAATCTTTGGTAATGTGCAAGAGTAGCACTTTCTCTATGCGGATCTCCCAATGTACAAGATCAACATGGAGGAAGTGGAAACCCATGGGGCCTGCACAGAAGAAGCAGCAGAATGGGCTTCAGTGCCAGTAGCAACAATCAGCGCCTCTCCAATAGCCACGCGGCATCAGTGACAGTGGCAGCAGAGGAATGAGAGAGGCTCCAAGGTTGCTGGCAAAAGAGAGGGGGGGAGTCTGCCTTTAGTGTGTGCATGTTATGAATGGGAGTCTGCCTGGGGGTGTGTCTGTGTATGAGAATGAATGGGTGTCTTCCTGGGGTTTGTATGTGTGAGAATAGATGCCTACCTGTGTGTGGTGTATGTGTGTGTGAGAATGAATTGGTGCCTGCCTGGGGGTCTGTGTGTGTGTGTGTGTGAGAATGAATGTGTGCATGCCTGGGGGATGGTGAGGGCGTGGTGTGAAAATGAATGGGAGCTTGCCTGGGTGTGTGTGTTTGTGTGTATGTGAGGGAGCCAGAGAGAGTGAGAGCATGTGTGTATGAGAAAATCCAGGGGAGTAAGAGTTTTTGTGTGGGGGGGTGTGTGTGGAGGGGGAGAGAGTGTCTTAGAGCCTGAGAGTGTGTCAGTGTCTGTGAGAGCGAGAGGTTATGGTGGGTATAAGAGCATGATTGTGTATGTATGTATGTGACAGTGTATGTGTGAGAGAGAATGGACATGTGAGTATGTGTGAGAGAGAGAGGATAACCTCCTAATCCTTGACAATATCAGTGACTGGAAATCAAGAGCTCCCATGTATGGACAGCAGGGGCTTTTTAAAATCCTTATTAGTTTTAATTATTGGGTGTTATTTGATATATGTGCTGTTTTGAAAAATTTTATTGGTGTTTGTAAAAAATGTATATGATTTTAATTAATAGAAATTCTGTTTATCAGTATTTTTAAAATATTCTTTTATTAGTATGGTTTTACTATTATAACTGATGCTTTATGTTTCTTGATTTTATTTGTTTTATGAGGAAATTATGACATATGATGACATAAATAACTCCAGACGTAGTGCAGTCCGAGTTAAAACGTAATGGAAAGGTTTTTTGCAAAGAAGGGTGACCCAGTGTCCCTGCCAGAAATGTTATGTCGGCAAAACGACTCGTATGATTAAAACGAGGATCATTGAACATCGCTCTAGTCTGAATAATCAGCGGGAAAACACTCTTCTAATCGCCCATTGGGTCGCTCATGCTCATAGTATTTTGAATTTGAAATTCTGTGTGATTGACGTGTTATCTCCTCCACGCTGGGGGGGGGGGGGGGGGGGGGTAATTTTTCCGAGACACTAGTCCATAGGGAACAAAGATGGATTTACTTACTAAACAGTTTGACTCCATTCGGCCTAAACAACGAAATTGAATGGGGTGTATTCACATAATCTGGGTTCATAGTCCTCTGTCATGTCTGTTTGGTTGCTATCTTCCGATTGGTTGGCGCCTTTTCGCACCTTTTTTCAGCGTTAAAGGGCTCTCTGTTGTACCTCTTCAGTGCACTCCTGGTTAAGTTGTGCGCAGAAGCTGGTTCAGGTATGTTTAAATTCTTTTTGTTTAAGCAGTTTCCCATTGTGATCTCTGTTCCCACAGCTCTAATTTTTGTTTGTTGTAGAAACTGTTAAACTGACTGCTGTCCTTCCCGACGTAGCCTCACAGTGAAACACGGGACTGTGTCGGGAGATTGATTGAAATTTGATGATATGTTGTATATAAATCGTGGCGTTGCCGTACCAACTAAAGATCTATTACATCAACTTTGACTCAAGTGTGGATTTTTCATATAGTCTTTCTGCACTATTCCCTTGGATTGCTGATTTACTACGTGCAGTAACACTCCTGTTGCTTGTGGAAAAATTGTAATTAGCATTTTCTTTCTGAAAATGGAATGAATGTGATGAATCATAGAGCCTTAGTCAATAAACATTTTTGAATAGGTGAAGACTACAAAAAAGGTTGGGTTTTTTGGTTTTAAATAAGATCCTTATAGCCCTATTTAGTGAAATCTGCTACAAGCACAGGGTAATGTACATTTTTAACATGTTTTATTGCAGCACATTTAGTGCATTATTTAGTAAAGGGTGCAAAGCCTTTAGTGAATAGAGCACTAATCATGCTGCAATAATGCATTAAAATCCATATTACTGCATGCATTTTGTGCAAAAACATTAATTACACCTCTAGAGGTGTAGATATGTGTTAATGCTAGAATTAACGTGGATGCATGCATTATTGGGGTCCAACACATTTAAATGAGCTGCACTGCATAATTTTGCATGTTATAAGTTAATTTAGGCCCTGATTTACTAAGGTTTTTTTTTCTTGTTTTGTGTTTATGAGAGGAAAGATTTGTAAATCAGGGCCTTACATTTTTACCAGGCTAAGGCTGAAATCTCTGCACTAATGTTAATGATGTTGAAAAGAATTGGTATGAGCCAGGTACAGGGTGGGAAAACTTTCTGTAATATGTAGTGCTGGCAACAGTCCCCAGTCCTGACCTACACCACCTGTTACTCCATTTCTGGCTTTTGCCTGTGCAGCGACTCATGAAGCAGAGAGATAATTTTCTGAGACCACTTAACTTGTTTTTACTTGTGGCCTTGGACTGGAGCTTCAGCATGGAGAAATTATTTTCCCATGTAGGCATCAGCCTGTATGCAAAAAGAAACAATCAATTAAAAACCGTATCTGTGTACAAGTGATATAATAACAGGCCTGCTAGAACATGTGAGTTGTAAAAAAGTAATGAATAAAAATAGAAAGGCCTTTCAGCGTTGTTTTTGAATGCAGTTCATGGTTTATGGCACACAGTGTCTTGCCAGAAAACGTTAATTTTGTTTCAAAGTAGGGCACTGTGCCTGTGGGCTCTCATTCAGCTTAATGGGCACAATTACTTCCTTCTCTCCCCTATGCTGTTCAATGACCCGCATTTTGTCTCGCAGAAGCCGAGAAACTCTAAGTAGCATAAACATGGACTGTCTCAGTTTCTCGAGCTTTTCAGCTCAAAGATGAGGTGCCCACACTATTTCCATGAAGCCCTCCTCAATGCTAGCCCCTAAGCAGAACGGGAGCTTTGTCGTCATCCCTAGGGTAACTCTGAAACGCTTTGCCACAAGGACAACACAATCATGACAAACATAAGCTGACAGTCTCACTTTGTAGAGAAAATAGTGACCTTGAGGAAGGGCACAGTGGCCAATGGTGGGTTATATTTGCTTAAGGGAATTACTGCCTCTGGAAGAGACTGGACTATACCAAGCAACAACATTAAGGTCCCTTTATGTTCCCTGGAAGTCTGTTCCAAAAGTGCACCCCCCCCCCCTTTCATTGAAAATATATTTTCTTTCATTCCTTTTGAGCTTTAGATTCATATGGTGAGCCCTTGGCCTCCAGCTTCTTGTTCTATGGAAAATGCTACTTTCTCGTTCCTGATTGAAGTCTGCTTGGTATTTCAATATTTGTATCACCTCTCCCTTGTCCCTTCTTTCTGGAGGTGTTGGGGGGAGGGAGGGTCTCACCAGAGATCTTTACAGCAGTTATTTGACTTCCTTCTTCCTATTAGTGAAAGGGTACCAGAGTTTTCGGAGACGTCATCCCAGGAATAGTTTTACCATCCAAGTCTCAAGATGTACTATTTTCAGATACTTATGTAAGGAAGGCTTCGCTCTTTGCTAGATGTTTTTGCCTTCTTTCCAGCGGCTGGGAGAGGTTTTTTTTGCATTTTCAGATTCTCCCCAGTTGGTTGGCCATTCCCCCTTGTTTTGGGATTGGCTGAGCACAAGGAAGGTGGGGTTGGAGATAGTTTTTTCTTGGAAATGGAAGCTGCTGTACTATGCGGATCCCAGTATGCCCCCTGGTCTGCACCAGTGGGATACCCCAGGAGAGCTCTGAAGAGAAATTTTGACTTTTAAAGAGCTGGTTTGTTTCTTGACCTGCTCCCAGTTCAGGAGGGAACTCCGCTGCCTGAGGGGACAGGATTGGATGCTGTGCCCTGCAGCCAGTCCAGGGGGATTCTGCAGTTGCCCATAAGTTGCCCTGCGTCCAGCAAAAGTGGGGACTGTTTATAAGGAGAAGACGACTTTGGTTTTTGCAGAAGCTTCTTTGTCATCCTTTGAAGGAAAACATTTGTTTTTCCACTACCAGCTCCCTGCAGTACTTTTGAAGAGGAGAAGAGAGTTTTTTCTTTCCCATCTCTGGGGAGAGATTTGGATACTGATTCAGAGGCTAAGCCTGTAGGGAAAAACTTGGATGCTTGGAGCTACCACTGTGTATTTTGTTTGATGATTTTTCCTTTTTTGCCTAGAACTTTATTTTTAGGTTACAGTAAAACTCTGTTGAACACGACTCCAAGACTCTGCTTCCTCTTTTACACCTCAAAAACCAGCCTGCTGAACTATGAGATCTGCCTATGTGAGTACATATTGGAGAGAGACTGGTTGTGACTGAACCAGGTACCCACTCTTAGGAGCTTAGGGCCCCGGAGGCTTGTCCTCCTCCCTACTGGTTGAACCCTGGACCCCGTGGTGGTTTACTGTAGTGTTATGGATGGTGCAAATGAGAGGAAAGAGATACCCAAGCTGCAGTGACCCCTGTATTAAGGACCTCTAAACTAAGAAGGGGTGACACTTAAGAAGCATTCTTTAAGTTTGAGAACCAAATAGTCCCCTTTGGTTCTCAAGGGGACTATTTGGGTATCAGGGGAAGATATCTTTGAGGTGCAGACACAAATTTTCAGATGTCCTGTTTTAGAATCAACAGACAGCACACAAATAATTGTTCCAAAGAATTGTTTTTACTGAAACATAAAAGACATAAAACTTAAAGGGATAATATGCCAAAAAGTGTACTTCATGCCTGTGGCATCTGTATTTCACCCACTTCACATTAATCTTCAGAAATGGTGCCTTCTAATACACAGTGTGGTTCCACAGTTCGAATGGAGATGGTCAGTGCCACTGTGGCTCTTCACGTCTCTGTCCCTACTGGCGACCCAGAGCAGCTGGGTGTATTTGTTCCAGCGGGGGAAAAAGCTCTAAGCATGCTGCAATATGTGACTCTGGAAGCCCCTCTCTGGGGCTTCAGTTCTATTGCTGTGCCCCTTGAGTTACATGCTATATACCGGTAGTTACTTTCTCACTGCTAGGTGCTCCTTGCAATGTTCCTCCAAAGATCCTTGCCCTTTAACCTACAGACCTACAGGGAAGACTCCTCACTTCACTGGGACCAGGTTAGCACTTAATTTTCTGACTCACTCACAGCAAATTGCTGCGATAGTCTCCAGAACGCTTTTGGAAACCCATTTCAGGAATCTCTCTTTTCCGGGAGAGTTCCTCTCCTTCTGCTCCCTTGGACCTCGATCCTCACTCCTTTCCAGCCCAGCAAATGTCTGTCTGCCTGGACATTTTATCTTCTGTCTTTGAATTCCTCTTTTATTTTCCATTTTAATTCTGCTTTTTCTTTCTTTTTCGCATTCCTTCAGTGAATTCTTCATTCTTTTCCCTCCTATTCTCCTGACTCTTTCCCATTTCCTTGTTTATCACTCTTCCCCTATCTCTTTTGCTTGCCTTTCCACCTCTTCCTCTCGATCTCTCCTCTTTCCTTCATCCTGTGGGGGGAAGGAGGGCTGCAGCAGGAGAACTGGGTGGAGAAGGAGGCAGAAAGCAGTGGTAGTGACTAGACTAGGATGAGGGAGGGAGATAGACAGCAGCAACGGAACATCGAAGGAGGCAACGTTGAGCAAGAGAGAGTAGAGGGAGGGAGGGAGGGAGGGAGTCAGGCAGCTTTGGCAGATGAGAGGGAAGAGAGAGTGTCAGGCAGGAGAGAGCAAGACGATATCAGGAAAGAGAGGTGGCAGGGAAACAAGCCCTACTGGGCAAGAGAGAGAGAGAGCGGGGGAGTGGGGGTAGCATCTGAAAGGAGAAAGGACAGCCATGTTGAATGAGAGCAAGGGGAGGGATGCAGGCAGCATCAGGCAGAAGAGAGGGAGGAGGCAGCATTGAGAGGGAGGGAATGGGCAGCCTCGGGAGTGGGGAGCCTGGGTGGGCAGGTGGAAGGCCGAGTTGGGCAGAAAGCAAGCAGCAAACCATAGGGAGGGAAGCAGTACAGATCCAGTAGCAGCAGTTCTTCAGAGAAAGAGCCAGAGAGAAGGATGATCCCATTACCCTCCCCGTGCACTCATTGGTCACCTCTAACCCAGGGATGGGGTTAAAAGTAGCTGATGGCTGCCTTCGGAATTAGAGATGCACAGTGATGCCTCTTCTTGTAATCAAGTATATTATTATCGTTCCCAATTGTTTTGTCACACTGACTGGCTACCTTGAGCTGTCTTCCCTGTTTGGTGACTGCCACTTCTTCCCCTCCAAAATGGTATTTGGCCCCTGGATTTCTGCATCCCAAATGCATTTATTTAATTAAAAGCATTTTTAAACTGTGAAATCCAAGGTTCTTGGCAGTGCACAAAACAACATACAAAGTTAGATAAAAATAATTTCAACAAAATAAGGAGGTCCATATTCAGCGCCACTTAGCCACTTTAGTTTATTTGGTCATTTAGAATATTTGGTCATTTTCAGTACCTGCCATTTAGCTGGATAAATAGTTATCCAGCTAAGTGGTGGGTGGGATAGAGGCATTTCAGGGCATGGCTACTTTTTCTGGCTAACTTAGGCCTGGATTTAGGGAGGGAGAGAGCCCTAATACCCTAACACTAGATAGGTATTTATATCTCTATGGGAGGCCCACCTAGTAACTCGAGGTGAGGTTTAGGTATTAGTGTAGGGGTTAGGGGCCACTTTGACATTCAAAGTGAGATGTACGAACAGAACAGTGCTGTCTTGTGAAGATTTGATGACGTTCGTAGTGAGGAAACTCACTCAAAGATGATATTTGTGCAGTGTTCTCTCAACCTAGCTTGATGTTACCCAGGTAGAGAGTGTGTCCCCTGGTCTTTGTACTTTTTGAAAAAGTAAACAACTGGATGGCGGCAGGAGAGCAGCGGCAGTGAGGAGCTGGCCGTTCCTGTTTTCTTCGTTTTTTGGTAATACGCTGTTAGAATGCCTCCTAAAAGGAAGGGCAGAGTGAGGGTATATCCCTCAATGCCCTCAACACTGCCTGGCCAGAACGATCCCTGAACTGACCGCAATTTATCCAATCGGGGGTGCAGAAATACCCGCTGATGGAAAGCCGTTGGGCGTGGCGAACCTATCTGGGGAGACATCACTAAGCCCCCCAGATCTGAGAATGCCGAAAGCACCGGAATCCTGTCAGCTCTCTGTGCTGTCACCAAGTGAGGGGATACCAAAGAGTATACCCTGCAACGCTGAGGGAGCAGCCTTTGAGCTAGAAGGCCCCGGATCAACAATGGCGCCCGGTGAAACTGGTCTTGGAGGAGCGATAGTGAGAGCAAAGACAGGCTTCAGGAGTGGAGAGGTACCTTTTCCTGAGGGAGAAGAAGCAAGCGTCAGCCCGTCGGAAGGACAGCTGGAGCTCCAAAAGCTCCTGGAAATGGAAGACATCCCAAAACCAGTAACGGTAACTCTAGACTCCCTGTGGGAGTTACATGCATCATATCGCCCTATGTTTAAGGGCTATTCTCAACAATTGCTTCTATTATCTGGTAAAATGGACAGAATTTTGTCAGAACAAGATAGTCGTTTTAAAGAATACGCAGATAAGATTGGTGTCTTAGAAGAATCAGTAAAGGAAACGCAGAATGTTTGTGCAAAGTTAATTCAGGACAAACAAACTGTGACTAGAAAGCTGGAAATCATGGAGAATAAAATGAGAATCTGAGAGTTCTAAACTTCCCAAGGGTCATTGGTGAAATGCCTCAAGTAACTCTAAAAAAGTACCTAATAGAAGTATTGAGAATACCTAATGAAAGTTTACCATAGTTTTAATAAAGTGTACTTTCTTCCATTTAAGAGAGGAGGGGAAGCTATGCAACAACAACAGCTAGATATTGGAAACTTGACAGAGTTTTTAGAGTCCTCATGTGAAATAGTAGAAAGATCAACCTTACTTGTTTCTTTGATAACTGAGAGTGATGTAAGTCTGCTTATGAGATATTATTTCCAACATATGGGTGAAAATTTTCTGGGTCATCCTGTACAAATTTTCCCGGATATGGCAAAAATAACACAGGAGAGGAGAAAAGCTTTTTTGTTGATGAGACAGGAATGTGTCGCTATTGGGGCTAAGTTTCTTCTAAGATACCCGTGCAAATGCGTAGTAACGTATAATAAAGATGTCTAGATTTTTTTTGCCCCAGAGCAATTAAGAATGTTTCTTGATACTAGGAAAAGGAGCTTACTAACATCCTCCCCTAGAGATAATACTGTGAACATCTCAGACAATAGTAATGAAGGATAAATACTATTAATCCCTGTGAAGCCTATTTCTTCTATTATTTTTCTATTGTGTAAATTTCTCCCTTAAACTTCTCCACCCCCACAAAAACAGATTGTGGTTAAATATTATTTAAATTTAATTCTTTGTGTTAAAAACAGATGTAATATTGGCAAGATTACTGAGTTTCTGTGCAAAGATATGTATGCTTTGTAAATGTTTAAAAATGAATAAAGAGAAAAAAAAAAAAAGTAAACAACTGATTAACATTTACTCGTCCATTCCACTCATTTTATAGACCTCTATCATATCTCCCCTCATCCGTCTCTTCTCCAAGCTGAAGAGTCCTAACCTCTTTATCCTTTCTTCACAGGGGAATTATTCCATTCCATTTATCATTTTGGTCACCCTTCTCTGTACCTTTTCTAATTCTACTATATCTTTTTTGAGATGTGATGACCAGAACTGCATACAATATTCAAGATGAGGTTGCATCAAGGACTGATACATAGGACTTATGATATTCTCTTTTTATTCTCCATTCCTTTCCTAATTATCCCTAGCATTTTATTTGCTTTTTTAGCTGCTGCTGCACACTAAGCAGAAGATTTCAATGTATTTTCAACAATGACGCTTAGATCTTTTTCCCAAGTGGTGACTTCTAATGTGGAACCTTGCATTGTGTAGCCGTAATTTGGGTTACTCTTTCCTAAGTGCATCACATTGCAGTTGTCCACATTAAATTTCATTTTCCATTTGCATGCCCAGTCTCCCAGTTTTGCAATGTCCTCTTGCAATTTCTCACAATTCTTTTATGATTTAACAACTGTGAATAATTTTGTGTCATCAGCAAATTTGATCACCTCACTTGTTCCCATTTCAAGGTCATTTATAAATCTATTAAGAAACTGTTGTCCCAGAACAGATCCTGGGGCACGTCACTATTAGGGATGTGAATCGTTTTTTGACGATTTAAAATATCGTCCGATATATTTTAAATCGTCAAAAATCGTTAGGGCCACGATACAATACCAATTCCCCCGATTTATCGTCAAAAAATCGTAAATCGGGGGAAGGGGGAGGGCAGGAAAACCGGCACACTAAAACCCCCTAAAACCCACCCCCGACCCTTTAAATTAAATCCCCCACCCTCCCGAACCCCCCCCAAATGCCTTAAATTACCTGGGGGTCCAGCGGCGGTCCGGAACGGCAGCGGTCCGGAACGGCCTCCTGCAATTGAATCGTGTTGTCTTCAGCCGGCGCCATTTTTCAAAATGGTGGCGGCCATAGACCAACACGATTCGACTGCAGGAGGTCGTTCCGGACCCCCGCTGGACTTTTGGCAAGTCTTGTGGGGGTCAGGAGGCCCCCCCAAGCTGGCCAAAAGTCCCTGGGGGTCCAGCGGGGGTCCGGAAAACGATCTCCTGCCGCGAATCGTTTTCCGTACGGAAAATGGCGCCGGCAGGAGATCGACTGCAGGAGGTCGTTCAGCAGGGGTTCCGGACCCCCGCTGAACGACCTCCTGCAGTCGATCTCCTGCCGGCGCCATTTTCCGTACGGAAAACGATTCGCGGCAGGAGATCGTTTTCCGGACCCCCGCTGGACCCCCAGGGACTTTTGGCCAGCTTGGGGGGGCCTCCTGACCCCCACAAGACTTGCCAAAAGTCCAGCGGAGGTCCGGAACGACCTCCTGCAGTCGAATCGTGTTGGTCTATGGCCGCCGCCATTTTGCGCCGCCATTTTGAAAAATGGCGCCGGCTGAAGACAACACGATTCAATTGCAGGAGGCCATTCCAGACCGCTGCCGTTCCGGACCGCCGCTGGACTCCCAGGTAATTTAAGGCATTTGGGGGGGGGGGGTTCGGGAGGGTGGGGGATTTAATTTAAAGGGTCGGGGGTGGGTTTTAGGGGGTTTTAGTGTGCCGGCTCACGATTTTCATGATACTCATGATACTTTAAACACCCAAACGGCAACAATACGATTCCCTCCCCCTCCCAGCCGAAATCGATCGTTAAGACGATCAAGGACACGATTCACATCTCTAGTCACTATTCACCTTTCTTCATTGGAAAAATTTACCATTTAGCCCTACTCTCTGTTTTTGATCTTTTAACCAGTTGGAAATCTACAATAGGACACTGCTCTCTATTGACTTTTTAATTTCCTAAGAAATCTCTCATGAGGAACTTTGCCAAATGCTTTTTGGAAATCCAGATACATTATATCAGCTGGCTCACCTTTATCCACATGTTTATTTAAGCCCTCAAAAAAAATGTAGCAAATTTCTGAGGCAAGACTTTCCTTGGCTAAATCCATGTTGGCTTTGTCCCATTAAACTATGCCTATCTATGTGTTCAACAATGTGTTCTTTATGATAGTTTATATCCATTTTGCCTGGCAGAGATGTCAGACTCACTGGTCTGCAGATTCCTGAATCACCCCTTGATCCCTTTTTTAAAATTTGCATTACATGGGCAAACCTCCAATCTTCAGGTAAAATAGACCAGTGGTTCCCAACCTTTTTTTTGTGGCACACCTGGCACAAAGGTCACTTCGTTGTAGCACACCACCCACTTCCACATCATTTCTCTTCTGCATGTGCACACCTAGGGGAGCCCAGAGACTGATGATGCTGGTGATGTCGTGGCAGCATTCGTGTCACTTCAGAGGCAGTCGTCATCCTGGGGTGAGTGCTGTCGGTCACGGGACTACCCTGCAACCATCAAACATTACACTGCCTTTACCACACCCTCTGGCAATGAATTCCAGAACGTAATTGTGCATTGAGTGAAAAAGTATTTTATCCGATTTGTTTTAAGTGTGCTACTTAGTAACTTCATGAAGTGCCCCTTAGTGTTTTAATTTTTTGAAAGAGTAAACAACTGATTCGCATTTACCCATTCCAGCCCTTGTTCCCCTTAGGTTGAGCCCTCGGGTGCCAGGGCTGGCTGGACTTAGGTGCGGGGCCTCTGTGGAAGTGAAGAACCATCACAAAGAAGAAGGTGCAGGCCAGAACAGTAGGAGAAGTCAAAATCTGGATGAGCAGCAGTCAGGGCAGGAGGCAGGCAAACAGAATTGGAATCAGGCTGAGGTCAGAGGCGGACAGAGTTCACTCAGTGTCGTCATGGTTCAGGCAGTGGTCAGGGCAGGCAAAGTTCTATCAGTAATGGAGAGCAGGCAGTGGTCGGAGGCAGGCAGAAGTCAAGCAGCATGAAGGTCCATTCCAAGGTCAAGCCAGAATTCCAATCCAATAAGATGAGGAATGAAGAGGAGGGCGAGGGATCACAGGAGCAAGATGAGACGCTAAGACAGACAAAGGGAAAACTGACCACGAAGGCAAGAACTCAAAAGACAAACCAGACAGCTGGGAGCCAGGAACTTGGACACAGGAACTCAGGAACGAAACACAGTGAAATCAGGAATGCAGAAGCAAAGCACTTCTCCAACGGAGTCGACCTATTGCTGAGGCATTGGAGAGGTCTCTGCGTCAGCCCTTTATAGGGTTGAGATGATGATGTCATCAGGGTCCGCCTCTGAGGTCTTCCCCCCACTGTCCCTTTAAGAGTGGTGCAGTCAGCATGTGCGTGCCCTAAGGGAGCAGGACCCTGTGGTCTTGGCAGCGTCCTGAACACACAGAGAGAGCAGTTGGCAGAAGCGCATTGCGCGGCCTCCTGCAGCATTCAGAGGAGATGGCTTGATGAGGGAGCCCAGCGGGAGTTCAGGCAGGCATGGTGGATGGGCACGTCTCGCCAGGAGGTAGGGCCCAACCAGGAGGTAAGAGTGGCTAACCGTGGGCCTGTCCTGTGTCCGCCGAGCACAACAATCTCTTTCAGTATTCTGACATATACCTACCCATTCAGGTCCTATTGCTTTGTCTTCTTTCAGTTGTAACAGCACCTTGACTACTGCCTCACTAGCAGATATTAATATGTTCACCCCACAGTCCATATGTCCTTGCCTTTGGTCCATTATCCTCTCCTTTTATTGTGAATACCAAGGCAAAAATATGTGGCATTATTTACTTTCTTCTGATTCTTCTCCTCACTAAACAAGTTCTCCCCTTTAATTCTTTCTATTCCCTGTTTGGTCTTCCTCTTTTCACTTGCATATCTAAAGAAAACTGTATCTCCTTCCTTTACTGATTGGGTGTTATAACTGTCTGTTTGAGCCTTTGCCTGATTGCCCTTCCTGCCTCTCTTTGTTTCTCCTGGTAATTTTGCCTGTCCTCCTTCTGCTTCTGTTTGTATTTATGAGTTTGAGATTTGATTTATCTTACTTTTTCTCCTACTTCTTTGGTGAACCATAGTTGTGTCTTTATTATCTTACCCTGGCTAACATGCCCGACACAAAGATTTATCACCATTTCGGTACCCCTTTTTATTGCTGTCTATAGTTCCTCTGTATCTCCTAAATCCCATACTTCTGTCAATATCTATCAGTGATGTTAAATGCCCCAGTCCTGGTTTTGGGACACCACCCCCAGATGCATTTTGGTTTCTGCAATGCGGAATGTTGGGCAAGGACTCTTTTTACTGAATGAACCTATGCACTTAAATCTTCACAGTGAGGTCTACTTGATGTTCCATCTGTCCGACCAGGTATGTCTTGTGGAGATCTGAGAAAGAGCTAGCTTGAACTCTTTTCCGGAAAGCCTGCCTCTAATTACTTGTGCAAAAACTTTCAGGAAAACGCTCAAGATGTTTTTATTTGAGCAAGCCTGAGAGTTTGGAGTGGGCATCTACTGCCCAGCTTCTGATTTTTGGTCTTGGTAAGTGTTAATTTCTGTGTTAGGTGTTTCTTGATATATGTATGTAACTCCTGGGCAGAATGGATTATTCAGCTAACATCAAGGAGAACATAGAAATAAAAGAGGTGATGGTACTTGTCAGGTTCTTATGGCCTGGATTGGCCACTGTTGGAAACAGGATGCTGGGCTTGATGGACCCTTGGTCTGACCCAGTATGGCATGTTCTTATGTTCTTATGCTCACCCTCCTAATTACTTTTTCTCTCTCTCTCTCGCTCTCCCCACCCCCCTTGGTTTCTCCTCCAGATTAAATCCTGCACACTTTCAGCTTCTTTCAAGATGAAGGATGCCACTCTCCCAAAAGTTTGGTTATTAAGTCCCGGGTACCAAGGGTCATCAGCTCCCAGTAGAACAAAATTAAGAGGGAAAAAATCAAGCAAGAGACAGGAATGGTGGAATATAATTTCCTTGCCTCTAAACAGAGGAGATAGTCCAAAAAGACATTTAATTCAAAGTTCAAACTCCTCTGCATCAGATCACTGTCAGGGCTATCCTCTGAGGAAGAGATAGCGCACTACAGGTCTTCTCTACCCCATGATCCAGCCTTGAACACAGGAACACCCAAATCCACTGGGACAAAGGAGACCAGCTCTCACAGGGAATTAAATAACTTCAAATGGGGTCCAACAGACAGGCAGACCCTCAAGGGAAAATCAAACTCCTATCTCTTCAATAATTAGGAAAAATGAAAGGGCAGGAAATAGAGAGCTCCTGTCCTCTGGAAAGGCTCCACGAGGATTGATGGTGCTTTAGTATGGTAAACAGCAAGATTACACCATCTGCAGCTCCCACAGGAGGGAGCAAAAATCCAAACCTCTCTTCCCTATTCTTACACTGATCCTCCCCAGTTAAATGGAATATTCTTTTTAGTGAGGGAAACCAAAGGTTCCCTACATGTGATTATTCTGTATGTTTTTATTATGCACACCACCTACAGCTGTGGATGTAGGTAACATATAAATATTTTTTTCAATAAATACATTTCAAATGGATGCTATGACGATATGATGATGTTAGAATATTAGTTATTATCTGTAGTGTAAAGTGTTGATTATTTAAAGGGCAACTGCTCAATCTATTTTTATGTATGTCATTTTCTTTAATCCAACCAAATATGCTATAAAACTGAAGGGTTTTCCCTTACAAATATTTATTCAAGTACACAAAACATAAACCATAATCGCAAGGCTGCAGAGTTAGTTTTGCCAATATGTTTTGATTATTGGTAATCAATTCATTGTTTGATATGGGGGTAATTTTCAAAAGCATGGGCTTTTTAAAAATTGCCAATCTAATATGCAGGTAAACTTGCACACACTTATGTCAAGTTCATATGCAAGTTTACCCACAGCAGAGGCAGTCCTGGGGGGAGGAACTGGAGAGGTGTTCGCACTTGTGTGCATACTTTTGGATTTTCAAAAGTAGGTGTGTAAATTTTCACTGGAGGTTTGTGTGGACGTTTTAGCAAGTGTAACTTGGGCGAACTTTGAAAACCGGTGTTACTTATGAACGTATTTACCAGCTAACAAAGGCGATTTTACAGAATTACCCCATAATGTATAGAGGATCTACCGCTCTGAGCCTGGGTGTCATAGCAGGGCCTGAATAATCTCAAGGCAGAAAAATAGCAACCACAGTCTTTGCAAGAGATTTCCTAAGAAACTTTCTGTTGAAAACCAAAATCACTGCCCATAGGTTCCCTCAGGGTGGATATGTTCAGTCGGTGGGCACAGAAAGCTGCATTGTTACCATGCTGTCAGGGGACCTTAGAATTGCTAGGCAGAATCTATTCTCCCGCAAGGCAGTGCTCTCTGGCTTGGAAACATTCCTGCAGTCCACCCACCTTCTGGATTGCATTCCTTCTGATATGAAGATGCTCGAATAAAGGTTGGATGGCATTACATTTTTTTTTTGGCTGTGTGTGTTTCAGTTTTGTCTGCTCACAGATGTACCAAGTCTCCTGCATCCAGTGGCAGTCTGTCTCCAGTTATTCTTCACACGGGTGAGAAACTCCTGGAAGATGAGTTGGTGCTGGAAATGGTGTAATCGGATTGTCCCTGGTTTCTGGTGGATGTATGGTAGTTGGATATTGGGGGTGGGGGGTTATTTGCATGTGCAACTTGAATTGGTACGGGTGGTCTGGTTAGGGGGTGATTGGACAGAGAGGACAAAGCCAGGTGTAGAAAGGATGTTTAGTGTCCAGCTTTGCTAAGGGTGTTTTTTCACATGTTTACATCTAGTTGTTTTGCTTATTCATTTATATTTTTGTTATGTTGTGTTGGTGGAAACTTGTCTGTTTTTATGCAAATTTTGATCATTCTTCTTGATATTAGTTCTGCTTTTGACACTCTGAACCATGACATCCTCCTTACCCGTCCCTCTAACACTAGACTCTCAGATACGGTTCTTTCTAGGTTTAAATCTTCTCTCTCAGATTGATCACAGCAAGTCAGGATAGCCAATGACTCATTATCTTGATTCTCAGTCATGACAGGCATCCCACAGGGTTCAGTACTCTCTGCTGCCCTATTCAATATCCACATTGCACCTCTCTGTCATCTTCTCTCCACCTTGGGTGTCTCAGACAGAATCTACGCAGACGATATTCAGGGTCTTTTTTCCCATTACTGCATCATGGTCATCTATCTCGCAAGTCATCTTTCTCTGTCTCTCATCCATCAGAGCCTGGCTCAATCACAATAGGCTATCTCTCAGTCTCAAGAAAGTGGAAATCATGATCTTGGGATGCACCACCCCCATTTGATTTACCACAATGTTTACAATTTGGCAGTCAATCTATGCCCATCATTAGGACAGCTTGTGACCTAGGCATTCAGCTGCATTCTACATTATCCAAGAAAGCCCTTGTAAAGACCATGGTAAGCTTGTCATTTTTCAAACTCCGTCTCCTTCGACACCTTAAGTCTTTATTAGACCTATAAAATTTTAGGACAGTCCTTAATAATAACATCTCTAGATTACTGTAATGCCTTATACACTGGCCTTCCATACTCCATCTGAAGACCATTACAGATAATTTAAAACTCTGCCACATGTCTTCTTATCGACACAAAAAGGCATGAACACATTACTCCCATCTTGCAAGTTTTGCTCTGGCTCCTTATCCAATTTTGCATTCAATAGAAACTGGGATCTTTAACCCATAATCTACCACACCAGGTAAAATCCCCATCTTTACATCCCTAGACAATTACTTCCCTCTACGTCCCAGTCACTATTATAAATTCCTTCCCTTCAAGCAGCAAGGCTGTCATGTACTGGTGAAAGAGCCTTCTCCTTAGCTGGCCCTACACTCTGGAATTTCCTCCCACAACAGCTGCACACCCTTACCGATACGAAGGAGTTTAGGGGAGCGCTAAACATCTATCTATTTTCAACAGCATTCACCTCAACCACAGGCAGACTACCTCATAGTGTAGCCCTCAACAATAAAAGCACCACTTGGATCATCGCTAGGCATACCTCAGCTATTTGTATTTAGAATGTATATGATCTTAATATGCTAGTCTTGTTTTGTTGACATTTATTAAGAGTGTTATTTTGTTACTCGCCCCGAACTTTCGGAGGGTGCGGGCTACAAATAATTTTAAATAAGTAAATAAATAATTTTGCGTTTGTCATTTTATGCAATGCTGTCCACTGCTTTGGATGGTTATTTATAAACAGGGAAGCAGTATATTAGCATTTATCAATAAACAAGATGCAGAACAGCTGGCTGTGCAGAAGGAAAGAGCTGAAAGCATGAGTGCATAGCTCAAGCTAACCATACGGAAGTAGGAGGAAGAATAACAGAGCCTGATTACTTTGATGGGAGAAGGACTGAAAAAGAGGGAGGGGAAGAAAGAGAAAGCAAGAAAGAGACAAAGTG
This sequence comes from Rhinatrema bivittatum, assembly GCF_901001135.1. Lineage (NCBI taxonomy): Eukaryota > Metazoa > Chordata > Amphibia > Gymnophiona > Rhinatrematidae > Rhinatrema > Rhinatrema bivittatum. The sequence goes on along the minus strand of NC_042619.1, from coordinate 173,761,612 downwards.
AACAAGAGAGAAAAGAAATCAAAAGGGAGAAAGAGGGTAGAGGAAGGGGAGGATAAGGGAAGGAGGGAAGGAGCTGGTAAGAGATGGGCAGCCAAAGTAAATAGTGGTAAAGGGAGGGATAGTAAAAGAATGGACCAAAATAAGGTTGAACCTATATAACACAAGCTTTCACTACTCATTTACATTACATTTCTTAAAAAATCCATATCATCACATTTATTGCAGTCTGAAGTCAGAGAAACTTCTTAATTATTTCAGGACTATTCATAAAACCCATGTATCATTTGAATTGAATCAGACTTTATAATACAATGGGTCATTTGTAATCATGAGTCCTGGTTGAAATTGCCTCATATTTTTTGAAAACCTTTTGAGAATTGCAGATAAAAGTTCATAAAAGTGAAATGCACATCTCTTAATATTTTTTAATGCTTATATCGGGAAGCGTTTCGTTATTCAGAAAAAAGCACTCAAATCCGGCATGCCACAGTGTTTCACTGATTGCCACTTCGGGGGCGTCTGACTAGAGCTGCCGCATTAGTTATCAAAGAAAGCTGTAGATGGGAAAAGCATCAATATGGCCTAACAGGAACAAATAATCACTAGGCTTCTTTCATAAAAAGTTCACATTACCTTTGTTGAATCTGGAACAGCGTATTCAAAACTGCAAGTGTCAATAATTTTAAAAATGCTTTCTAATGCAATAGTGCTTAATAATGCTTGGAAATTATGTCATTTTGTGTTAACGCAAACAAGGAAGCATGCACAAATGAACCACCTGGATACTGAATAAATTGCACATGAAGAGACATAAAACTACATTAAAATAAATGCCATTCAATATCAGCATTTAACTCTCCAGGGTATATAGTAACTAACCAAATATCCATTGTTGTTCTCTTTGGCTCAGGTACTTAACCTTATCCTCTTTTCACCAATCAGCATGTATGTAATCTAGTATTGCCCACTTCAAATCTTCAAAATGATGTTGTTTAGCAGAACAATGTGGGAATAATGGTGCATTTACATGAGCTGTATTTATATAGATTCTATGCTCGATAAGTCTGGTTCTAATCTTGCATTCAGTCTCACTCACGTACCATAAGTTACATAGGCAAATTATTAAATAAACCATGAAAGTGGGTTGACAATTCCAATTTTGATGGACTTCAATGGATTGTCCTCTGCATGAGATGACCTGACCATTTTCCCACTTTTATTTAGAAAGATCACATTCATTACATTCCCTAATATATTCATCTTCATGTATTGGTTCTCCATCTGGTAAAACTTCCTGGGTTACTTTTCTTTTACATTGCTACTTCTAGTAAAGGTAAACAAGGGATTTTCATTTAGGGATGGATGACCACTAAGTACAGTACAATGTTTCTTAATGATGTTGCATATTTGTGAAGATAACACAGAATGTCTAAGTATGCATATCTGTCGGTCAATTGCTTCTCTTCAGGTAGGTGACATTAATAACTCTCTGTTACTATATAATTCATGGCAATATGCTTGGTTGACACAGGAAACTGACTATCCACGTTGTAAAAAACATTGCGGGTAATCTTCAATATTAGTGCTTAGCATTCTGAGGTGAAAAAAATTGCCCCACAGAAAGATTCAGTTTTAAAAGGCGTGGATGAAAACATGAAAAAGTAAACATGTCAGGAGTCATGTAGCACCTAATAGACTAACCAATTTATTAAAGCCTGAGCTTTCGAGGACAGAGTGCACTTCTATGCATTTGCATAGACTCTGTCCTTGAAAGCTCAGGCTTTAATAAATTGGTTAGTCTATAAGGTGCCACCAGACTCCTGTCATTTTTGCTACACCAGACCAACCCGGCTGTCCCTCTGAAAAAAGTAAGCAATTATTCCATTCATTTGGTTTCCTGTATAACGATGTAGCCAAGCCTACGTGGCACTTGTAAATCTGTATGTCAAGAAAAGCAATTTCTCTGTGGTGAAAATTCAAAGTAAAATGTAACGGAGTGTCCAAATGATTTAACCATTGATGAAATTCCTGAAGAGAAGTCTTCTCCCAGCCCTTCCACAGAATGAAGACATAATCTATATATCTCTTCCAGCATTTAATAGAATGCCACCACTCATTAGTATACATGTAATCTTCCTCGAATGATGTGACATAAATCTTAGCAACATCAAGTGCCAAGGTTACCCCCATTGCAGTTTCCTGTACTTGCAAAAGATATTCTTTCTGCAAGGCAAAATAATTCTAGTTCAAAGCTAATGTTGCTAACATTACATGGGCATTGTGAATATAGTCCTGTAATAATTCTAAGTAGTTTTTCTCTTACTTCAGACTGCAATAAATGCAATGATATGGATTTTTTAAGACATGTAATGTAAATGAGTCATGAATGCTTTTGTTATATAGGTTTAACATGATATTGCATTTCACTTTTTTTTGACTCACTGTTTTGGGTAATTTCCAAAATAAAGTTGACCATAGAATCTCATTATGCTTCATGGCAATCAAAAATGCCAAAATTGTACTCTGTATTTTTCTCCCATTGGTATTAGCCAGTGATAGATATCAGTTTTGGGGTTTGGGATCATTTATTCCCCTAGTTCCTGATCTGGCCCTCCCTCTGATTTGTGAGAAGTGAGCTAAACAAAAATAAATAAGTAAAGAAAATAAAAATAAAGAAAAAATAATCTGCTTCACTTTCTGCCTACATTTTTTGCATAAACTAGTCTCACTCCTTGTGGCTTTTGGAAATAGAAATGGAAGAGCCTCCTCTGTGCCTGAAGAAGTCGCCTCCTACTCCTCTGATTCAACAGGAAACAGGAGCTTCATCTCTTGCACCAGACGGAGTAAACAGAACCAGCCTCTGATGGAAGAATGAAATGGAGCTCACAGAACTGACAGGAGGTGAAAAGGGATAGAAGTGTTACGGACACAGACCTTAGGTGAGGCTGGGTTGGTGCAACCTACAGGGAGGAGCCCTGCAGGTCCCCCACTGTTGGCAGGTGGAGCTGGCTGGAGTAGAGGCCCAACCGGTGCTTCACCAAAACAAGCCCCCATTCCCTTTAGGTTGAGCCCTCAGGTGCTGGGGCTGGCTGGACTTAGGCATGGGCCTCTGCAGAGGTGATGATCCAAGGCTTGGTAGATGAGGGGGGAATGCAGATGGGTCAGGCCACAGTCTGGACAAACAACTGGTAGCAGAGTATGTATGAGGCAGAGATCAGAGGCAGACAGAGTTCAATCAAGACAAATTACAGGCTGTGGTCAGTGGGAGGCAGAGATCAAGCAGCATCTGGGTCTAGTCCAAGGTCAAAGCCAGAAGATCAATCCAAGGAGGCTGAGAAGAGGAAGGAGATGAGGGACCACAAGAACATGAGGATGCGCTGAAGACAGACAGGAAGAAGACTGACCACAGACGAAGAGATTCAGAGACAAACCAGACAGCAGAAACCATGGGCAGAAGACATGGACTCTGGAACACCACAGCAGAGACAGGAACCAGGATGCAGGATCAGGAACACTGGTAAAGCACTTCTCCAGGAGGAGTCGACCTATTGCTGAGGCATTGGAGGGGTGTCCAGGAAGGCCTTTTAACCACTAGGAGCTGTGATGTCATCAAAAGGCGCCTCTGCTGGATTCCCTGCCACTGGCCCTTTAAGAGAGCCCAGTCCACGAGTGTGTGCGCCTATGGGAGGCCCAGGCAGCAGTGCAGAGGAAGGCTGTCGGCATCAAAAGAGACAGCTAAGGGTGGTGGCATGTCGCGCAAGGAGCCACACCTCTGTGCTGGGATGCAGTGCACCTGCAAGGCCGGCCAGAAGGAGAGAGTGGCAGTCCGCAGAAATAGCCCGCAGACTGTCGAGTGGATATCCCATAGGAAGTGGGAGGGAGAGAGGAAAGGAAACAGTAAAAGAGAGGGTGATTGAGAGAGGGTCATGTGGAGGAACAGAAGGACAAACAACTAAAATGAAAGAGAGTGAAAAAGGAGAATAAGATAGGATAGTAGAGATAATGAGAAAGGGTGAACTGAGGGAAAATAAAAAAAGATTGATAAAGAGTGATAGAAAGTGATGGGTACAGGCAAAGGAGAATAAGAGATGATACAGGAATGATAACTCATTCAATGTGATCACCCAAGATTACCTGGGGGGCTCTGCCCCTGCAAACCTAAAATTCTGGCTCTTACCCTGAAGCTACTCAGAGAGTTTGCACATTTGTCAGAAAGCCTGAAGACATCTTGTATAAGGTAGTTTGGTTGCCATGTTAGTCCATTTGAATGCACAGAAATAAAGGTTAACAAATAAAAACCCCATCAAACCCCCTGCTTCACACCTTCTCCCTATTATTGGAATGTCTTTTAGGATTCACATATGGCAGCCTCACTGCTTGGTAATATCATTGTTTGCTCATTTGATTTCTGACTTGAAGAAGAGAGTATTAGCTCTCAAAAGCCAGTCAAGAAATGTATTGTTAGGCCAATAAAGCATTACCTTATATATACCTTGTATCATATAACCGCTTGTATCATATAATCTTGTATCTTATAACCTTTCTGTCCTCCACAATTCACTTACGTAAAATCTTTAATCATGTTAACTCAATGTTAAAAAAAACCTTTGTAAACCGTTGTGATGGCAATACCGAACAACAGTATATAAAACTCTATAAATAAATAAGCAAACAAACAAACAAATAAATAAATAAATATCTTTTGGTTTTCTTTGTTAATCTTTATTTCTGTGCATCTTGTATGAGGATACCATATTTCAAGTTCCAAAAAAGAATAGTGTTGAATGGGGTAGGGGGCTAGAGAGGAAAGAAATCAAAAGGATTGTATTATCATAATATTTTGACATGTTTAGTTGGTCATTTCAACCTTTTGTCTTAATTTTTGACAGAACCCTTTCTCTTTACTTTCATTATAAAAGTTAAACAATGTCCTGATTTAAGAAGGGGTCACATTTCTATGCTGTTTGATCATGACTGTGCATGATTCTGGACTAAGCTGTCTATTGACATATCTTGTCAGCGATAATGCTTCTTTTGTGGATATAAGCCAATTCTTGAACCACGCAGTGTTTCTCACAAAATCACATTCAAACACAAAGCTGCTTTCCAGTGCTGATGTTTCTCCATCCGCAACAAGATGCGATTTTGTTCAAACTGATGCACCCCCGCATGGCAAATCTTATGCTCCTGTGTTCTGCACCTGAGTGGAGATCAGAGTTCTTCAGGCCACATGTCAGCCTGTCTTTATACTTTTTAAATGGTCTGCTTCGTCCACCTCACAATCGCTGCACATTTATCAGCTGCTTAAGATAAACTCTTTTGGGAATATGGGAGTTGACCTTACACCCAACACGGCCTGCTCAACGAAGCTGGGCTGCTCTTAGCATTGCCTCAATGGCTGTCATGCTACATATGGAGAGTACCTCGGTGTTAGGAACTCTGGGGTCCAAATTTAAAGTGATTTGTCCAGATAAGTTGGGATTTAGCTAGACAAACCCTAGGGTTTCAAATTTCCCACCAGTCTGAATGCCCCCAAGCAAAAGTGATTAGCTGGATAAAATTTATCCAGATAGGTTAGGGGTGTTCTGGGGCGGGCCAAACCTATCCAGCTAAGTTATTTGGAAAAGTTTAACGTTATCCTGGTACGCGTACCCGGATAACCTGGCTATATTCAGTATATAGATGGTTAAGTAAAAATGGAGGAAAAAGACAAGTAGAGCGATCTCCCAACCCCCCACCCCTCACTCTCCCAAAATAATTAAATCAATATTGGAGCTAGCACCCAACCCCCCTCCCAAACCTCCAGCCTCCCAAATTAATTAAAAACAAGTAGCAGGCCACAGTGGTCTGAAGATTCCTCTCCCTGAGATATTTCAATTCAAACCAGGTTCCAGGCTGGCATGTTTTGTTGTGTGTGTTGAGATATCCTAGAAGTTTCAGGCCTCAGAAATGCAGTTTCAGTTCTGCTTGGGGCAGCTAAAAGAATCAACATCTCACCAAAGCAGCTTCTGTGCCAGCAGGGAAGTTTCTAGCTTTCCGGCACACTCCTAGGCTGTGCTTTCTGTTCGGCGCCAGGAGTACATTCTCACAGGACCTCCTCCTTCCTGGAATCCTTTTGGCCCATGAATCTTGAGACTGTGAGTAATATCTTTTGTTAAGCTGGGTATTACTAGGGAATCAAGCCCGTTCAGCTAGAATCTCCTTACCCTTTCTGGGATTTCTAACAGTCAGCTCAAGGAAGCAGGGACTCAGAAATCAGCTTCTAATACCTGTAAAATGCTTTGGGTCCACAGTCTTACACTGATTCAGTCTTACAAAGAAAGAAGTGCCTCATGGGTTGTAATTTGTCTTCTGTTGTCACTTTCTAAGCTCCCAAACAGATTTTTAAAATATTTTATTTATTTATTTATTATAGATAACTTTAGACAGGAATCAACCAATCTAGAATGGGTCATTAACAAATTATATAGAAGAAAAATAAAGGCTAGGATAAACACATATCCACTTATTACTAGGTAATCATTTAATCCTGTATAAAGCAATTTGGGGAGATCCAAGGGTTACAAGGAACACAATTTAAGTGTGGGTAAAAGGAAAAAATAAATAAAGTGAGACAATGAATATTATACATTATACCATGACACAGTTAGGTAGCACTGCCTTCCATTCTGTGGAAATCTAGAAAAAAACGCAGTTGAGATGGTTAAAAAAAAATGTATCGGACATTATCCAGTTTGAATACACATTTGCAGGGGTATCTAAATGGTAATCTGTGCACCTAGCTGTCTGGCCTCCTGACACATTCCTACCAGCTTCTTCCTACGGATTTGAGTAGCTCCCAAATCTTCTGACCATAGTACAGTTTATCTCTGTTACAAAGAAAAAGTCTTAATATAGAGTCCCGACTCCCGATCAGCTGGGAAACCAAAAGTAACAAGCAAAGTGTTGCGGAAATCCACTTGGTCCTCCCCCGTTGTTTCCAATAAGGCTGAGAGGTCAGCGCCCCCCTTATTCTGAAGCTGATTAACAGAGGTGTCATGATTTTCTTTCTTCTCCATAGATGAGAAATATATATTGGATAAAGGTGGAATTGCATCCAATGGAAAATGTAATATATCCATTAAGTATTTTTTAAATTGATCTTGTGGAGATATTAATTTTACATGAGGGAAATTTAACACTCTGAGGTTTAAATATCTAAGAGCATTTTCCATGTTCTCCATTTTCTTTGAAGCCACTAATTCTCCTTGTACCAAATTTCTCTGAACATCTTGTAACTGCGAAACTTGTGAATCCAGATCTTTAATTCTAACATCATGAGAGCTAAGTAATGGTTCCTTACGTTGAATGCTTTTTTGTGACTCAGTTATAACTGAGGTTAATGTAGAAATAGATGTTTCCAAGGAAATCAAAGCACTCCACACTGTAATAGCCTGAGGTTTAAGCAATTTCAAATTTAAAGCAGTGCTTGCCGCACCTTCCTGGCAGAGTTCTGAAATCCTGGCAGGACTATTTGTCAGTTCTTTTCTCCCATCGCGGGTGGAAACTGGTTCACTCAGGCTTAGTTGATTTTGTTCTTCCAAATTAGCCTGCCGCAACGCAGGCTGAATCAATGGGCCTGCAGTGCCTTCAGTTACAAAGGTCCACGCCGAATGCGCCGGATCCTGCCTCTACTGTCGGCTTCACTTCCGGCAATAGCTGTCGTGGAGCCAGACCCAGGGCCCGTGCTAGGTCGTGGGATGGTGGAGAAGGGATCATGGGAGCTCCAGGGCTCAAAGAGGTTTGTATGTCCTGCAGGGCCAGGGTGTGTTCCTCCCCTGGATCTGCTGCGGACCTCCGTCCTGGGGTCGATATATTTGACGGAGCAAAGAAGCCCTCAATGGCATGTTGAGTCAGGGTGGATAAGGTAGGCGCTGAGGATTCCACCCGAATCCATCCCTTCCTCTTAGTGTGTGGCATCTGCGTCGAAGAAAATCAGCGAAGAAGGAGAGCCTCTAACTCCATCCTCCCTTCAAGACGCCATCTTGGATCTCCCATCTTTCGCTCCCAAACTGATTTAATTTGCCTGAGAGGTGCCTATGGAAGTGACTTGTAAATATCCTTTTCCTGTAAGTAAAATCACATTTTCCAAGAATGATCGGGACTCATCACAGCTTACTGAAAGGGCTTAGAAAAGTGAGTTTCCTCTAATCCGTGTTTCCTCTAATACCGTGAATGCCGGTATAGAAAAAATACAAATAAAATAATCTGTGAGAAGTCCGCACTATTTGGAAGAGGGTTCCACCCTATGCAGAGGGATCCACACAGTCCTGCACAGCAAATGTTTCACTGCACCATCTGATCAATCATTGACTACTGACAGGACATATATATCCCCTAACCCTCTGGTTATTTATAACATAAGGGAAACTCCTCTCCCTCCCCCCGAGTAGTAGTGAATGTAGGCCCATTACACTATGGCCTAACCAGAGGCCAGTTACTATTGAGCCGAAGGCCCATAATAAGTTGTAGGAGGAAACTGCTAGACCAAACCCAAAAAATCCAAAGGACCCTGTCTAACAAGGCAGGAATCACATCACAATCTGCAGCTGTGGTGGGACGGCATCACTTCCGGGATCCAGGTCCTTTCTACTGGCTAGCGCTGGACCAGTTGCCTCAATCCCTTGCTGACTCTATCGATACTGTGGCTGCAGAATGTTGGAATTATAATGGCTGATGCAGAGTTACTTCAGGGAGTATTGAGACTCGGCAAGGCTCTGCCTGAGTATTCCGTTGAGCAAGGGGGAATCACAGCAAGTGGAGCATTGGAGAGCTATTTTTGTATTTTAAGAAGTTGACATTTTGTGCTGTTCTTGTTTGGCATGTAAGCCACGCTGAGTCTTTTTGAGACGAGCAAGGTATCAATTTAGAAAGCAAAGTAGAAAACAGAAACCCAAATATTATCAAAAGAAGCCCTATAATAAGACACTAAAAGCTAAATTGTAATTTATTTCTGGTTATGTTATCATTTTTTTTGTTAGCTGCTTTTTTCCCCTCATGTCAAGTTATGCTTGTGGGTGAGATGATAAATATTAATACAAATGAAATGGAAGAAGAAACAATCATTGTCAAAGCACCACATGAGCAAAGGGAGTTGAAGGGGGGTACTGCAGATACCTTTGGCTGCATTTTTGAAAGATTGGAATTTGGTAAATATTTATCACTTTCTATTATTTTTGTCTAGGAGTTTGGTTAAAGATTGAGAGGCCAATATTCAACCAAAGCTGAGCTTAAGCACCTTAAAAGGTAATTTTCAAAGGAGTTACACGTGTAAATGTAACATACTATTTATTGTAGCAATTTTCAAAAACCATTTACGTGCATAAAGTGCACTTACATGTGAATAACCTATGGACAATTCAATGGCATATATTGTAACAATTTTCAAAAGCCCACTAACACAGGTAAAGTGCATTTACATGTGTAAAACCCAATTTTAATTATGTAAATACCTTTTAATATTACCCTCTAAGTTAGGTTCCTGAGGGAGTCATTTATGAAATTGCATTAGGGCCTTATCACGGGCGGTTGTTACGCTCATTGGTCGCAGATGACTGCGACCGCACTTACTTACATCCTGCACCATTCTCCAGTCCTCCCCGGGTCTGCTCGCGGCAGGCACCTCATGGTGGCCAAGATGCCGCCGCCCGCAACATCGTCTCCGGGACTTTCTAGGCATGTGCGCGCACGCGTCACTGGGCCCTCCTTTGAAGCCTCTTCGGGAAACTTGGGGGCGTCCCTACTTGATGTCATTGGATCAAGGTACTTAAGCTCCACCTATGCCCTCAGCTAGCCGACTTGGCAGTAAGTTCCATACATCTCTACTAGCTCCTGTTCCGTGTTCCGGTGGCTACGCTGTTGAACTCCATTGGACCTTGGACTGTGTCTGGTACCCGATCTTCTGGGGCCAGTAGCGCTCTCACGGGGACCTTGTCTCCTGGCCTTTCCCGCTTCTTGGGCTGGCCCTGTGCTTCCTGAAGTCCTACTCTGCAAGGCTCCCAACTCCTCGGGGCAGCCCCCTGGAATACCCTTACCACTTGGGAGTTACTCTAGCGCTTCCTCGCTCCTCGGGGTTGTGCCTACGTGCTGTCTAGATTGTCAGTGCTTCCCCACTCCTCAGGGCTGCGTCTCTCTACTTCTCAAGAGACTCTCAGCACTGTCCCGCTCCTCGGGACAGTGTCCTTGTGCTTACTGGGACTGTCATGCCTCCCGGCTCCTCGGGGTCATGCCTACGTGCTACGAGGCTACCTGCACTTCCCCGCTCCTCGGGGCTGTGCTTTGCTATCTACCGAGACTGCTGGTGTTTCCTGCTCCTTGGGATCTACCTATGTCATCATCGGAGACCTGACTCGGGCTTCCCTGCTTCACGGGTTAGCCTGCGCCACTACGGCCGCACCTCCCTTGCTCTGCAGCTCCGCCCCTCGAGGTGTGTTTCTGCTATTCCTCCTACAAGCCAGTCTCAAGCCTTCCACTCTTCAGCCTGTGTGGCGCCTTCCCCTCTGGAGGTCTCAGTCAAGGTATTATCGGCAGCTTGCTTGTCTACTGAGGAATTCCTCCTGACTCCTTGGGACTCCTCCACAGTCTTACCCAGAACTCCCTGCCATGCCTGACCTCGCCTCCCATCGGTATGGGCCTGTGGGGCTCCTCCCCACAGGTTATAACAACTCATACCATGGGCCAAGGGTCCACCAACCCACAAACCATAACAAATGACTACACCTTTTTCTGTGCATTATGCCTGTGTTAGCTGTGCATTGCCAGTCAAAATGGTTTTTATCACAAGTGCAGGTTCATGAGGGGAGAGGGGAGGGAGGAGAGAGAGGGAAAGGGAGGGGAGGAGAGGGGGAGAGAGAGACTCTGTGGAGGCTTATATGTAAGTCAACTTTTTATACCACTGTAAGAGGGGGCATTATGAACTTGGGGTGAGGTTTGGGGGGTGGAGTAGGTTTTGGGGGGCTGTTTTACATGCACATTCATAAGTATGAATAGCACAATGATTGAGAGAGTACAATGCTCTCTCTACCTAGCTTGATGCAATCTCTACCTAGCTGCAATGAAGCTAGGTAGAAAGTACATTGTAGAAATCTACTCTTCTTTTATCTTTTATCACTCCAAAATCACATAAAATCTTTACTGATGGCAACTGTGCTGTTCATAGGTAGGGTTGTTACTGTTTGAGTGCTGGCAGTTATTGCAATTGTAATTCAGTTTACTCATGACTTTCTGAGGGGAAAGCCCACACCCAACATGCATTACAATAGACCTAATACCATATGCATTCCAAGTGTGTTTTTTGCTTTTTTTTTTTGCAGGGTTTTTAGTTGGCACCACAATAGTGCAAGAAAATATAATATACATGTTGTTGTAAGTGGTATTTTTACCTAAAAAAGCTGTACTTTGAATTAATGTCCTTTTTCATGTAAAATCTGTTATTATAAATGGATAGTTTGCTATGGGATGGGGGAGGGGAGAGGAGGGTATGGTGGTACAAAGCTGTAAGGTTGGCCTAGGGAACCTAAGACCCTTGCACCAGCCCTTGTGTAAAATATTCTGGGACCCAGGTCCCAGGCTTCTCTTTTTTTTCTAATAACATTTTGTCTCTGAACATCATTTACAGGTATGGTGAGGTTAGTGTAAGATGACCAGAATGGTGGCCATCTCTGGGACAATTCTTCCCCAACAGCCTACCGTGCGCAAGTGGGTCAATTGCAGGAAGGAGTGATTATCTGGTGGACCATTCACATGGAAAATTGTAGTAATCTAGCAGAGCAAGATCACGCTGCGGAACAGACTCCACATGCTACAATAATCTCGGAAATTAAACAGTGGTCCTAGTCATGCTTGACGAAAAACATCTTGGTATCTCTACACAATTAGGGGAAGTGAAGAAAGCACTTACGGATCTCGGTCCCCGATGGAACAGGTAGAGGGCCGTGTCTCAGTGCTAGAGGACGATTCATTAGCTAGCACTGCCAAAATAGCGGCCTTGGAAAAGTCCCTAGCAGAGCAGGCTGCAAAGCTGGATGATTTAGAGAACCGCTCATGGTGTTCAAATGTAAGATTTCTGGGCCTGCCAGAATCCATCGAAGAACAGAATCTTGGTAACTTACTAGAATCCTGGCTCCCAGATGCATTGGGCCTTGCGGATCTTAAACCTCATTTTCGCATTGAAAGAGCCCATTGCATTGGGGTAAGGAAGGACTCAGATCCTAGACCACGAGTGGCAATCGCGAAACTCCTAAACTTCGCACATAAACTGGTGATCATGCAAGCTTTTCGAAAATGTTCAGAGCTGACTTACCGAACACACAGGGTCCTCATCCTCCAAGACTACTCAGCTAAAGTTGCAACTTTAGCTGAGTAGTCTTCGTCAGAGCTTCTCCCCAATAGGCTCCATTCTTTTCAAGCGTCAAATAAGATTTTCATTGCAATTCCCAGCCAAATTAAAGGTATGGCATGAAGGTAAGGTCAGAGTCTATGACCTTCCTGGAGAGGCTCAGAATTTTGTGAATAGCCTTCCCAAAGGAGCAGTGGCTTGAGCTTGGCAAATATTATTTGTTCAGACTGGAACTGAAACTCGAACCAGACGCTGTGGTTCTGGATTTACGATTTGCTCAATAAGACTCTTTCAAACAGATCTTCAAGATTCCAGAGTTTGCCAGTTTGCTCATGTTGCAGAATCGAGGCATCCATACCCAAACGGGGATAAAAAAAGAAAGAAAAAAACCTCCACCTGGCTTAATTATGTGGACCAAGCAATTTGTGTCGTTCTATGGAGGACTTTATTTTTATTTTTTGATATCTTTATTTCTGAAGTTTTACAGACCAAGTGTAAACATCAACATGATAAAGCACAGAAATGGAATCATAGACATAAACCCCAAGAGTGGGGGCGCGAAAGGTATTGGCGGAGCATTTCATGCCTTATTACAAATGACAGATCACAAACCATGAAAAACCATCCTGTCCACACGCAACCTTCTGCCTCCCCCATCCCCACCCACCTAAGCACTGATTAAAAGAATTAATGGAATTAAAGGAGTTTAAGGCATTATTCATCTATAGAGGCATAGGAGCTTCACATTCCTAACAAGTGTGAACCTGTAGTCCCCAATCTCTGCAGGTCAAGGAAGGTCAGGAGCCTATACACTTAAATCCAGAATTTTGCTGCGTGCCCGAGGATTGAGGGAAAGAAGATATGGCTTCCAGATTCCTAAGAAGAGGTCATATCGCTTGGCCGAGGACGCAGTCTTAGCTGATAAATGTTCATAGATCACTAGTTTATGTAGCCTCAGCCTCCATTGTAGCACTATCGGAGGATCTTTAACAATCCACTGGGATAAGATTGTTTGTTTGGCCAACAGAAGAGCCTTGCTCAGGAAGCTATGCTGTGTCTGATGTCGGATCTCCGGTATCGAGTCTTTAATGAGATGCAACAGACATAATTTAGGGTCTTTGGGCAGGTTGTGTGCGAGAAGGTGACCGAGATATCCAAGGACCTTGTCCCAGAACAGTTGGATTAAAGGACAGTCCCAAAAATTATGGTATAAAGTCACTACAGCCGCAGTGCATTTTAAACAGGACGCGGAGCTGGTTAACTTCCATTTATAGACCACATTTGGAACGATGCAGATTCTGTGTAACAGCTTGTAATGAGATTCTCACAGTTGCACATTTTCCACACTTTTCACAATGGCTTTGAAGCAGTTTGCCAGTTGGGACTCTGAGACAGAACTAGACAAGTCTTGGGACCACATATTCGCCAATGATGTTATTCTGTTCGAGGTTTCCAGAGGGAGCAATAATTTCACCATGGAGGCACACGTCACTTGTTGCTGCCGGGAGGGAAAACATTTGTCCAATACATCATGATCAAAGACCGTAGTCTGGTGTCCCTCCCAAGTTTGTAAGAAATGCCGTATTTGGAGGTAGGCGAAGAAGCTTCTCTGTGATATTCCAAAAGTGTCTCGTAGGTCTGTAAAGGAGCATAAATGATTGCCTGAAGCATCCAAGAGTTGAGAGATGTGAGTGAGCCCAGTTGTTCTCCATTGATGGAACGCTGAGTTTTCCCAGCTGGGGGCGAAGGTGGGAAGACCCACAATAGTAGCATAGGTTGATGTCCTCCAAGAGACGTGAAGTTGTGAGCAGGTTCGTTTCCATGCCAACCGGCAGGCCACAAAATAGGGGAAGACCTGGACGTGGGCAGGCAGGGATGAACTCAGGGCCACTAAGATATTTCCCAGGGCGAGCGGTTTGCACCAGGCCTGAAGCAATCCCCTCGGTATTAGAGCGTCCGTTGGTCCTAACCAGTCCCGAATATGACATAACAGATGGGCCATGTTGTATCGATGAATATTAGGACAAGTCAGTCCACCTTCATGGACAGGGCGCATTAGCATAATCAGTCTGAATCTAGCTCTTTTGTTGCGCCATATGAATCGTCATAGCATGGCGTGCAGCTCTTTGATATGTGGACCCTGAATCCAGACCGGCAGCATGTGCATGACATATAGCCACTTGGGCAACTCAATCATTTTAAAGAGTTGTATCCTCCCAGACAGAGTTAAGGATAGATTTGTCCAATCCCGTAGCTTCTGCTTTGTCTTGGCTATTAATGGGGTGAGGTTTACTGTGTAAATATTGCCTATGTCTACCGGTATGTGGATACCCAGGTACTTCATCGTGGAGGTAACCCACCTGAGCGGGAAAGCACCAGGCCAGGTCGCATGCACCTGACCTGTAACGTCTATCACCTCAGATTTATCTTTATTAATTTTTAAACCTGAGAATTCGCCAAATTGAGCCTGAAAAGCACAATACTCTAGGTAATGAAGTAACTGGGTTTACCACAAAAATGAGGATATCATCAGCAAATGCTGCAATCTTAAAAGTTTCCTTGCCCACCCTTAAGCCCTCTATTCTATAATTTGCGTTAATGGCCCTTAACAGTGGGTCTAAGAATAGAATATATATAGTAGTGGAGAACGGGGGCAACCCTGTCGAACACCTCTATGAATCTCAAATGGGGCAGACAATAAACCATTCGCTACTATTATTGAGCGGGGATGCTGATAAAGCATCCTAATATTTTGTAGGATAGGCCCGTGGAACCCGAATCTTCCAAACACTGAGAAAGCTTTTTCTGCATCAAATTCCACTGCCAAGGCCGGTATATTGTGGGATTTGCAATGTGTCATAGCCACCCAAAGACTAAGGAGGTGCCTACTTTTTCTGCAACAAATCCCACCGCCAAGGCCAGTATATTGTGGGATTTGCAATGTGTCATAGCCACCCAAAGACTAAGGAGGTGCCTACTTGCCTTTCTGCCTTGAACAAATACAACCTGATGGGCCGAGATTAAATGGGGTAGGATCCCACTCATGCGTGTGGCAAATATTCTAGCAAATAATTTAATATCATAGTTTAGTAAGGAAATAGGTCTATAAGAAGCAGGGTTGAGGGGATCCTTACCACCTTTCGGGAGAACAGAGATATAGGCCTTGGTGGCTTCCATTGTGAACCCCTCCTGGGAAACTGCCGAGAAGTAGGACCGTACAGTTTCTCCTATTTCATTCTTTAGAAGTTTGTAATAATCAGCATTTAAACCATCAGGGCCTGGCGCTTTATGGGATTGACTAGAGCTAAAACCGTCCCAGATTTCCCGAGTGGTAATCAGGGCATTCAAGAATGTCAGCTGCTCATCAGTGAGTGTAGGCAGTGAAAGATTACTAAAGAAGTGGTGTTCCACTGTCCCCCCTTGAGGCTGAGATTCTGCAGCATAGAGAGTTTCATAAAATTGCCTAAATAGTTCACAAATATTTTGGCCTGAGGTGTGCCTGGTCCCCCTGTCATCTTTAAGGGCTGTGATGAACGCAGAACCTCAGTGTGTCCGAACCTGGTTCACAAGTAACTTACCCAATTTGTTCCCAAATCTGTATAACTTATGTGAATAATACAGGATATCTTGTTGGGTTCGCCGATGAATATAGCAGTTTAGAGTAAGCCTGTAAGCCTGCTTAGTTTGATGAGTGGGGTGGGCTATTAACCTGCGTTTGGCTTTTTGCACTTCTTTCCCCAAATCTATAATTTGTGTACTGGCCAGTTTCTTCTGCCTGATGACATATGCCATGATTTTTCCCCTTAGAGTAGCCTTGCTTGCCTCCCAGAAAAGGGTCGGATTGTCTTGATGTTGTGAGTTGTGTAAAACGTATTCCTTCCATTTCTCCTGGAGATATGCTCGAAAGCCTTTATCTTCAGAGAGATGTGCCAGGAGGCGCCTTCTCTGCCGAGACCACAGAGGACTGCCCAAACCCATGTCTACCCAGATCATAGTATGGTCAGAACATTCCTCAGGCCCTATCTCTGCCGCTCCAATTTTGTTGAAATATTGCAGGGAGACTAAAATGTAGTCTATCCTAGACATAGAAATGTGGGCTCTGGCAACATGGGTATAATTTCTGGTTTCAAGGTGAAGCAGCCTCCAGGGGTCTACCACCTGTAATTGTTGGAAAAGGTATTGCAAGCCCCTGGGTACTGTGACTTTGGAATGGGCTCCGGGATTGGAGCAATCAAGGCTCGGATCCAGAACTTGATTAAAGTCACCAGCCAGAAATAGTAATCCCTTTTTATGTAACAGAATTATTTGCACCAGATTGTTGAAGAAACTATGTTGGTAATTATTGGGTGCATACACACTGAATAAAGTGACTTCCGTACCAAACAACTTCCCTGACACCAGAATATATCTGCCCTCTGTATCAGAGATTACCTGTGCCTCTTCAAAAACAGTGTTTTTCCCTATCAAAATGGCTACTCCTGCTTTCCTGTGCATTGCCGGGGAATAGTAATCCTTATCCACCCAATCTCTAGTTAACTTTTGGCTTTCTACAGCAGTCAAGTGAGTTTCTTGTAAAAACGCTACTTTTACTTTATGCCATCTCAGCGATTGCAAAACGTTTGCCCTTTTGATCGGGGATCCCAGGCCCGCCACATTCCATGAGATACATCTGAGTTTTTCAGCCATGGCTAGCAATGGGAGGGATTCGTAACCTATCAGCAGTTTCTCCGGAGTGAATCCGTATGGGACACCCCCCCAGCCCAGGGGTGCCACCTTTTTGTCTCATATAGGAACCAATAGCTTGTACTCGCTACCCACAAATGTGAGCTTGTCCTCATAGAATACAACATAATGGCCCCAATAAATAAAAACATCAGTGCAACCCAGTATTCCCCCCCCCCTCCCAACTCCTTTGTCCCCAACAAACCCCTACATACCCACTGAAGCCCTCCATTTATATGGAGGTACGAGACCACCTGATTGTTCCCTACCGGCTCACCCGCCAGTCTGTATAACTTAGAACTGATACAGATGCAACCAAACGTATAACAGATCTCGGTCCATGCAGAGTGAGACGTACAAACAGAACAGTACACTCTTGTGAAGATTTGATGTCCTTCAGAGTGAGGAAACTCACACATAGATAAGATTTGTACAATGTTCTCTCAAACTAGCTTGATGTTACCCAGGTAGAGAGTCCATCAAGCTAGGTTGAGAGAACACTGTACAAACCTCATAGTGTAAGTGGCTTGGTGGATTTCTGGTAATCCTCTCTTCATTTGGTTTTAGACATGTTAGCACTCAAGAAGCCAATGCATATTAAATGTCATAAAAGCACCCTGTAGTTTTCTTCTACTTTGCACTCAGCTAAACGTGATCTCGGAAGCTTGATCATTGCTGGTGCAAAGATAAATAATAATTTCTCTTCCTACCATACAGGGTTAGCCTCCTACAAGGTAGCTGTGGAAAGGGTATATGGGATTGGTACTCCTCCCGTATTGTTGCAGGTGCTTCTCAGCCCTGCAAGCTGTTTAAGCTTGCATTTACACCTAATTGTAATTCTCTACCTGTTTCACAGGCTTCTTGTGAGAAACTAGCTTCTTTTTTTCACTCTCCATCTCTGTGCCAGCTGAGCTTTCCATGCATATGCACACACTGGTCCCATGGTCTGAATTTTTGCCTTCCTCATCTTCGGAGGTCACTTCCATTTTGGGCCAGATGAAGGTCAACTTCTGCATTTTTAAGTCTTGCTTAACAGCCCTGATCAAAGTTTTACAATCTGACATTGGAAGTTTCATCAATGGTCAATTTGTCACTCTCTCAGGGATTGCTTCCCTCTGCATTGAAAACTGTGGTGGTTCCACCCCTATTGAAAGAGCCTAATATAGATTTCCTGGATCTGGCCAGCTCTAGATCCATTTCTGCTTCACCATTAACTGTCAAAAGTCACTGAAAAGTAGTTTTGGATCAGTTGCAAGCATATATTACCAACAATAACTTCCTGGACAGCTCCCAGTTTGGAATTTCATCCTCTTCACAACACTCGGACAAGGATTCAGGTTACTCAGAAGACTCGGACAAGGATTCAGGTTACTCAGAAGGTCTCAGGCAAGAATTCAGGATTCAGACGAAAGTACTGAGTGAGAACTGCATTGCAGCGTGCCCTACACAGCCACTCATGGCGGGTCCGGGACCACGCTGAACGTGAAGCAGACTCCAGATGAGGAAGTGGAACTTGAGAATGGAACATGACGAAGATTCAGTAGAGGCCTGCACTGGGGCATGCCCTACACAGACGCCTGTGGCTGGTCGCGGACCACACTGAAGCTGAGCAGGTTCTGGCAGAGTCTTAGGCATGGATGGAAGCAGGCGCAAGGGACTCCAAAGACTGGGACAGGATTCAAGACTCAGGATTCTCAGAAGCAAGGCATTAAAAACAGAAGTCTCTTGGAGGCTTGCGCTGCAGATGAGAAGAAGGCCTTGGGCTGGTCACGGACCACGACGGTGGCACGCCAGGAAAGATGGATGCAAGGAATCTGGGAACTGGTTGCAGAGGTGAAGATGAAGACATCAGGACCAGGACATCAGGAACACAGAACATCTGGAACATCAGCACTTTCAGGAACTGAACCACATAAATTCAGGACATCTGGAACATCAGGACTTGGGACAGGCAATGAAGGAACTCCGATGAAGGACAAGACCAGGAACATCAGGATGAGGAGACTAGGAACACAGAACGAAGAGACATCTAGACAAGTGAAGACCACGGAGGACCTTGATCCAGCGAGGAAGATCATGGACGACCATGGGACCCGGATCCGAAGGCCCCAAGGAGCTGAAAGTGAGCCCTTTTATAGGGCTGAAGCAGGAAGTGAAATGAAGGCTGGCTTCCGGTGGGGCTGTGGGCTTTTCCCTTCACTGGCCCTTTAAATAGAATGAAGAGGTGCGGCCACGTGCCTAGAGAAGGGCCCAGGGATGACTGCATTGGGGACAACCCTGCTGCATGGAAGGCAGGGCTAAAGGCGACCTCCTGTGTGAAGATGAAGAGGTCCTGGCCGCAGCTCAGGGCCGCAATGAAGGAGGCAGTACCGGCGGCAGTTTCTGGCCACTTCAGGAATCTCAGCAGGGAACTCCCTGCTGCAGAGGTGGAGCTCCGCCGGCGGAACAGGGCCGCAAAGACAGACAGCACAGCAGCGGCCTTCGGGCCGCATGAATGATGGCGTTGGCAGTGGCCACACGGAGCGGAGTCCCGGAGGCGATAGCAGTGAGTAGTGAAGGACTGCTCACGGGATGGGCTCCAAGAGCAGGATCGTAACAGCTTCTTCTAAACTGTATCCTCTGGCTACGGTGTCCCACAAAGTTCATTGCTTTCATCTGTTTTATTTAATATTTATGCTGTACCTCTCTGTTCTGTTCTTGCCCAGCTGAACATCAAATTTAAATTATATGTGGATGACGTACAATTTTTCTTTCCCATCTCCTCCACAGTTGAGCAGGCCTTTTCAAAGTTATCATTTTGTTTCTCTCAGATTAGAGACTGTTTGATAATAAGCTTGCTTTAAACTTTAACAAAACTAAAATCATTGTCAAGGACAGCCCTGGCCGATGCCCTTCCAAGTTTCACCTTCGAAGGCAATTGTTCTCTGTCTCTCTTCAGGTGCGAGACGGATGTTTTGGTTGATTATTCTCTTTCACTGCACCCTCACATTATTGAATAGGTCCAATCGTTGTACTTCAAGCTTTGCCTATTATAGTTCCTGAAACCCCTTCTTTGTGATTCAGATTTCCATATGTTTACTCAGTTACTTGTCCTTTCCTCCTTAGATTATTGCAATGGATTGTTTATAGGCCTTCCACATGCATATCTTCAATATCTCCAGTTGATTCAAAATTCTGCTGCCTGCCTAATCTCTGGTGTTTCATTAAGGGATCATATCTCTGTTGTTCTTACAAAGCTACATTGGCTACCAATTATTTGGCAGGTTAAGTTAAAAATTCTTACCTTAGAATTGTAAGGCCCTCCATGATCCTATGTCTTCCTGCACTGCTTTTTCTTTACATAGGCATCTCCCTATTTTTTTGCCCTCTTTACTCAACTAATCACCTACTAGAAATTCCTTCACTCAAGCATAGTCGAGTTCATTTTTTAGTGTTGTGGATCTGAGTCTATGGAACAAATTATCAGACAAGATCAGAACAAAAAGTGACCTTCTCCAGTTTAGAAAGTTATTAAAAATACATCTTTTCTCCTGTGCTTTCTCTGATTGATGCTGCACACTGCTTTTCTAGCGTTAAGGGTTGATTTTGAACTTGATACTTGTATGTATGGTTGCTTAGTCACTTTGTATCCTGTCCACTATGTTACTTTTTTGTTTTGATGTAGTTACTGTTGAACCTTTTACAATTTTATGTATGTGGTTATATAATCTGCTGAGATCTGCGGATCAGTAGGACTATAAATTGTGCAAATAAATAATAAATAAAACTAAAAACTACCTAAGTTACTTAAGCGAACTAATAGCAACTCATGATCAATAAGATCAAAGACAGCATTCATATCAATAGATTTAACCTGAGATCATTAGATAGTTCCAGCAAACTGGTTTCAGTGTTATATTCCTCCCTAAAATCAGACTTCCTAGGATGGAAGGCATTCATCTTATCTGTATGACCAGTCAATTGCGCAAGGACCACGTTCTATTTAATTTCATTAAGAAAGGAAATTGGACTCTGGGCACTAATGTTTTAGATCAACTGGATCTAAATTAGCCTTTTTTTTAAAGATTGTATGGATTAAAGAGATCTTAAGAGGGGCTGGATCTTCCCTCTCTGTTAAACAAGTATTTATTAGACTAATCTTTCAAATAAACACAATTCTGAAGATTTTGCAAGGTAAGTGGGCAATGGGTCCAACTCAGATGTAGTATTTTTCATTGACTGAAAAGTCTTTTCCAAATCAGCCTTGACAATTGGATTGAAAGCTTTCGACCAACTCTTCCTACATAAATTAAAATAATAAAACACATTCTTAGGGTCCTCTAACCCAGCTATAGTAAAATCACCATTCTTTTATAATCAGTAGATAAGTCAGCTTGCTAAAATAGTTTTGGAATGGTGTATCTCTTGCCCAAGGATTTTATTCCCTACAGCTTCTGAAAGGGACATTTTCCACACAGAAACAATTATGCAAACCAAACCTTATCCAAATCACTCCCATGGGAAGTAGTGGGAGGTGTGTGATTGTGACTAAGTTCCAGCTCAAGGACACTCTCATCTCAGGAGAAGTAAATATATTTGGGTCTAAAGATTGCTGAAGATGAATAAAAGGCATATATATATGTGTGTAAGTATGTGTGAATGGGTGTCTGCTGATAGGTCTGAGGGAAGAGTGAAGGGTGTTTGAGAACTTCCCAGAAAGGCCTTCTTAGGTTGTCCTCTCCTAAGCAAATCTATTTAGAGAGCACTTGACAATCTATATTTCAATATCAGGCACCCATACTCTGGAATTATTTGCCTCTCAATTTTCTTCTGGAAGATAATTATTTGAAATTCAGGAAACTGATGAAAACTTGTTTTTTTTTTCTAAAGTTTTTTTTAATGAATTCTGGCAAATTCTGTTTTAATTGAATTTTTTGATTGAAATATATCTATGATCTGTACATTTGTTATTATTGTTTCATTGATTTTATTTTGAATGTTTTTAATGACTTTTATTTCTTATTTTACTGTTTTGTTTTTTTGGTATAATGGTTTATATATATTATATTATTTCTTAATTTTTATTGTATACCATTTTGATGTAATTTTGAAAATAGGATTATAAAAAAAAATAAACGACCATTTCCTCCTCTTACATAATCAGAATATCTTTTTACAGATTCTGCCAAATATTTTCCTTGTTTTGCTGAATCTCTTGAATATCTGGTTTTAAGAATATGGGTGAATCAGGCTCACAGAGTGTGAAGTGAAGGACTTCCGTCTGGGGCTTCCTGTTTCTCAACACACCTATAGCATGCAGAAAAATCTTTAAATGCATACTTGGCTATGCTACTGCGAAATGTAATAAACCTGATTGGAAAACTAACATTAATTATTTCAGGACAAAACATTCTTAGATATTCCTAACAAAGAAGTTTTCATGTTAGCCTGCTCTCACTATATTATTTTCACATTACTGTTTTGTTTCCGATTTCCCTGTTCAAGTAAAATGCATAGCTCCTGCTAAGTTTTCACAACAGAGAATTAGTCTTGAATGGTATGTTGGGAAAGGATAATTACGATACAAATTTTTAAATGACAGTGTAAGAAGTAGCTACACAGAAAAATCAATGAATAATTCACAAAATGAAGACTTGGTGTAACACATTTTTTACTGTTTAATCACCCTAGTATACTGTCTGGCCTATATAAATCTGACCAAAGTCTTCCCCTTTAGCCATGCATGAGCATACAGGAAGTTTATCTTAATAGTCAGAGTATTCAAGGAAGGCACAGTTGGTCCTGGAATACCTTCCCCAGGCAGTCTGGTAATTCAGGATATCCATAGTCTGTTATGCATATTCATTGCGGACATCCTGAAAACCTGACTGATTAGGTGGTACTCTAAGAAAGAATGCACTAGAGAACTTGCTGCCAGAAAGGCATCTGAGAGATCTGCTTTCTGAGGAACAAGTCGAAAATCAATAAGTCTTGGCAAGTAAAATTGTATTCTCTTCCAGTGCTTATCATATTTATTTATTTAAAATTTTATGTATCCCACTTCTTCAGTAGAGGTAGATTGAAGCGGTTTCCAATAAAAATACACATAATAAAATATAAAACGCAAGAAGTTATCAGTACAACATAAAAGGCATAAAATAACACATTTTACATAACACAGCAATAATTGCAGTGGCTTGCTTCAAAGTGGAGAGAGAGGAGCTCAGACGAATGCTAGTTGCTAAAAGCCAAGCTACATAAATAGGTTTTCAATTTTTTCTTAAATTCCTTGGAATTGGTCAAAAGCCTTAAAGTGTCAGGGAGGGAATTCCAGAATGTTGGGCCTACGACTGAGAAGGCAACACTATCCCAAGAGATAACTGTTATGGCCAGTGGTAGACTGGATAAACTGGAACGGGCTTCTAAAGGTCCAGACAGGATCCTCTGTCACAACAGAAAATGGTTGCTGGCAAGGAAAGGACAGCATGATAATGGACCCGTTGCTTATCAATGGGGACAGACAGGGCAGCAGGTACCGGCACCTTTTCACCTGTCTGCTCGCATGCCCCTGCTGGTCCCCCAAACATCCAGGAGTGCTCAGAAATTGATGTTGGGGGGCAGAGTTACCGCAGCAGTGGGTGTCAGTGCAGGCGCTTCAACTTATACATCCTGCTGGCCCCGCTTGCACTGGATGACTCTGCCTGCCTGTCTGCTGGCTCTGTTCAAACTTGCACAGAGCAGTGACAGCAGCACAGGCTGCAAGACGTCTGGACAGCTTCAGCCTTTAGCGAGGAAGCATGTGGATGGAGGAGGAGGTGCACTGCAGGGAGAGGCAGTGCTGGAACTACTCAGAGACACCACAGCTTGCACTGCTGTTGCTATTGGGGAGAGCTTTGGGGATAGGAGGGCTGGCAGAGAAAGGAATGAAGGAGGGAAGGAAGGGAACTGTGGAGGAGAAAGGATGAGGGAAAGAAAGGAAAGGTGGAGGAAGGGGGGAAGGGAAAGGATGGAAGAGGGAAGGAAGAGTGGATGGTGGAGAAAAGGATGAGAAGAAAAGGAGGCAGAGATGGAGAGGGAGGATGGAGGAGAAATGGATGAGGGAAGGGTGGGGTGGGGAAAAGAGAAGGAGAAGGAAAGAATGGAGGAGAGAAATGAGGGACAGAAGGAGAGGTAGAGGAGAAGAAAGGTGAGAGAAGAAAGGAGTGGCTATTTGTAAGCAGTGTGTTAGAGAGTGGAGAGGAGCAAGGGTATATGCAAGGCTGAAGTTGTGAGGGAATGGCAGCAGAGGTGTTCTTCTTCAGCCTCTCCCCTCCAGGCAGCCTGCAGGGAGGAGAAAGAGAGGGGGTGAGCCTGAAGTAGGCAGAGCAGAGAAAAGCCACTCTGCTTCCTAATCCAGCCCCTCCCTCCTGTTCTCAAACTCCATCCCCTTCTCCTCCTGCTGGGAAGAGGAGACGGGGAGGGGGAGAATGAGGACTACTGGGGAATTTGTGGGGTTTTGAGGATGGAGGATCAGGATTACTAGGGCAGACTTTACTGCCGCTCTCCCGCAGACTTTACTGTATCGGCCCATTTGTTAGCAAACGAAGGGCAGGCTAAATACCAGGATGTGATGACGTCACTCGGAGGGGATGCCTCTGAGGTTCCTGCCATGACATGGATAAAGGCGTGGGTGGTGTGTGCGTGCGCACCCTAGGAGGCCCTCAGGAAAATCATGGCGAACACCGTCGCCGTTGCCAATCCGGGGACGCCGGAGAGAGTGGCATGAAAACGTGGCAGCAGCCATCTTCCCAAGGCTTGAGGAGAGAGAAGGAAAAAAGGAGAGGCACAGAGGTCAAAGCGACGCAACAGTACAAAGCTACACCTGCATTATGGCATGCACTCATATAGTAACAACCCTATCCATGAAAAGGCAACACTACAAATATTAAACCAGGCCCTAAACACTAATACACCTCCAATTAGGGAAAAAGAAAAAGCCAAGCTGCTTATAGATCCCCACATTGTTTTATAGTTATAAAACTATATAAATAAATGTTTCAAAAGAACTGATGAACAGAACAACATCTAACAATTAAAAACTCTTAAAAAATATTAAAAATTCTCCAAACACCGATAAAATATTTCAAAACAGCAAACACATCACATAATACCCAATAATTAAAATGACAGTCAGTCAAGAAAAATGAACTTAACAAGCCACCTTTATTTACCCTTTCCAGCAGTTCTCCTACTCCTTTTCCTGGCAGGCCACATCAGAAGCAGCAGTAGTTGCTGAAGCTGCCCTCATCGTCCTCTTCCTTAGGGACCACAACTAGTCTTTGTCTCGCTCTCACTGTTAAGACTGTCGCTGCCTGACATCGCCACTCCGCCCTCCTTACCTCTCTGGCAACTCCTTCTGCAGTTGATGGACGTTTGGCTGCCCCGGTGTCTTCCTGCCGTCCTCTCCGGCATCCCCGGACCAGCTTGGGCGTTGCCTCCTGCCATGTTGTTCAGCTGCCTTAGGGTACACTCACCGAGCGGCCCTGCTTCAAGTACCTTAACTGGCACGAACCTCAGGAACGTCCCCCTGTGATGACGTCATGCATCCAGGATACAAAAGGCCTACACGATTGCTAGCTAATCGAGTTATCAAAAGTTTCCTAACGGATGGGATAAGCTCTCCGTACCTTGCAGATCTGCCTCCTTTGGACCTACTCTATTTGGGGTACCTGCTCCGCGGGGGCCTCTCTCTCTTTCTTATCTTTCAGGTCGCTGTCTGGAACCGGTACTAGTTCCTCGAGGGCCCATGTTCCTGGGCTCGCTACTTGGACTCCACTTCTGCCAGGAAGACACCGCTGCCTATAACATCTATGAGTTACCATCTCTATCTCTCAGAGCTATTCCCTGGAACCAGGTACTCGCTCCTCGAGGGCCTGCCTTTACTCCAGCTCCTATGCTTCACACTGAGAGACCGCTGTGTGAGTACATTATCAACAAGGCTCTATTCCTGAACTCTGCATATCCTGCTACTACTCACAATATCAGTTCTCTCTATTACAGCACAGCCATTGTGGAATCGCTGTTCCAGAGCCTGAGGGACTACTAGCCCAACCAGGCTACTTTCCAGCTCACTACTGCCACGTCTGGTGGTTCACCAATTCTGTATAATAAAAAAACTAGTGTGTATGTGTCTCTTACGCTGAGCCTGACCTGTGGCCCCTCATGGGATTTCCCCCCATGGGTGTGGTCATCTGCCACAGGTCCAGGGATCCACCCAAAACCCTTACAAATAATAACAGATTGCTATCTCCATGGATACGGCACAGCTCAATGCCCTGCAGGCCATACCGGGCCTGGCCCTGCGCATTTCGGAGCAGCAAGATGCTTTGGAGAAACTCACTTCAGCGTTTCATCCGCTGCACACACAGAAGACCCAAGGCACTGCTTCCAGCAATAAAGGTCAGTTACAGGAGGTAACTTTAAAGACTGCTGTACCGCTGGCAGCTCCAGTTCATTTCTCGGGAGAGACTCAGAAGACCAGGGGCTTTTTAAACCAGTGCTGCGTGCTTTTTGCTCTGCAGCCTTCTCAGTTCCCTACAGCATTTTCCAAGACTACTTACATCCTTTTATCTGGATGGAAGGGCCTTGTCTTGGGCGTCTACTCTGTGGGAACACAAGGATCCTATATTGCAGGACATAGATGGATTTCTGGACTTATTTAAATCCGTTTTCAATGATCCTGCTTGAGTTACCGTTGCCGGCTCTGCTTTGGTGGACCTGAGGCAAGGCCACTGGCTGATTTTGCGATAGTGTTTAAAACTCTTGCTACAGAACTCTGCTGGGACCCTAAATGCCTGAAGACCCTTTTCTTCAGAGGCCTGGATACCCGTTTAAAAGACGAGCTGGCCGCTCGCGAAACACCTGACTCGCTGGATGAACTAGTGGCTTTGGCCACTTGGATTGATCACTGGCTTCGTGACAAAGTGAAGGAACTCTGGCCTAATAGAATACCTGGATTGAAACAGGCTAGTGCTAAACCTGCACCTTGAATGGCTCCAGTAATTCTTGCTGCCAGTGAAGATGAACCGATGCAACTTGGTCACGGGCATTTGACTTCCAAAGAGAGAAGACTTCGGAAGAGGCGTGGTCTTTGCATGTACTATGGTCAGCCCGGCCACGATGTTCCTACATGCCCTATTCGTCCGGGAAACGGACGGGCCTAAGTCCTGCAGGAGGACTATACTTAGGCCTCTCTACGTCCTCTCCTCCACTCTCTCTCCCAGTCTCCTTGACCTGCAGATCGTCCACGTTTCAAACTCTTGCCCTGGTGGATTCAGGGGCAGGAGGCAACTTTACTCCGACGTTTAGTGGAACACCTGAGGATTCCCCTCGTCAGTTTTTATTTTATTTATTTAGCATTTTTTTATATACCGAGGTATAGCATAGTTGCCTTCACTCCGGTTTACATATAGAACAACTTGTTACATTGAAAGATTTTAAACTTTAAATTTAACAATAGTGGGAAATGGCACCAAAAGAAGAGATATGAACAAAGAACATAGTGTAAACAGGGTAGATACACTGAATAGATAGGCAGAGATAACTGGGTTCTTCAAAAAGGAGGCATCAGTGGCTTGAATCAGTAGAGATTGTCCAAATGGAATATTTAAAGTTGGCAGTTAAAGGGATTATAGTATAAAGTCATTGAGAGTTGTCCTTAAGAGAATGGTTGAGAAGCCAAGACTTTAGTTCTTTTTTGAAGGATTTTGAGTTTTCTTGCGCGGTAAGGAAGTGGGGTAGTGAATTCCATAGTTTTGGTCTGATGATGGAGAAGGCTCTGTTTCTGGTGGAGGATAGTTTGGCATTTGGGAGTGAGGGAATCACAAGTTGAAGTTTACTAGAAGTTCTTGTTGTGCGTTGAGGGCGAAGTATGTGTATAATGTCATCAAAGGCAGTGTAGTCGGCTTTGTAGATTGCATTGTGGATCAATGAAAGAACTTTGTATTCAATTCTTTTTTCTATTGGGAGCCATTGTAATTGGTTGAGGACAGGGGTAATGTGATCATATTTGCTTTTACCCGTTAGAAATCTGGCAGCAGCATTCTGAAGTAGCTGCAAGGGCCTCAAAGATGATTTTGGTAAACCAATCAAAAGGGAGTTGCAGTAATCCAAACCGGAAAAGATGAGGGCTTGAAGTACGGTTTTTAAATCGTGGGGGTGAAGAAGAGGTTTTAGGTGTTTGATTATTTGAAGTTTATGAAAGCCTTCTTTAATTTTTGTAGAGATGTGTTTTTTGTAATTTAGATCAATGTCTAACCAAAAACCCAGGTCTTTCACGTTTTCTTTAAGTTGGATGAGGGTCTTATCGAAGTGAAAGGGTGGTATTGTTTTTAATCCAAGGTTTTTTCTGTTAATTAGGATACATTCAGTTTTGCTCATATTTAAGCATAATTTGAGGTGGATTAACATGTTTCTGATTGCATCAAGGTGAGAGGCTGCTTTTGACATGGCATCTTCTATCGTAGAGGAGATTGGAACAAGAATTTGTATGTCATCGGCATACATGTAATAAGTTATGTCAAGGCTTGATAAGAGATGGCATAAAGGAATAAGGTAGATGTTGAATAAAATGGGAGATAGAGCCGATCCCTGAGGTACACCTGTTTTGAGGGGGATAGGACTTGAAGATGAATTGTTGTAAGAAACTTTGAAAAATCTATTTTTAAGAAAGGAAGTAAACCAACTAAGAGTTTTGCCAGCAAGCCCAATAGATTCAAGGTTGGAAATCAGAATTTTGTAATCCACTGTGTCGAAGGCTGCAGAGAGGTCCAGCAGAATCAGAAGGTGACCTTTTTTGTTGTCAAGACCTCTTAGGATGGTATTGGAAAGGTTAAGTAGGAGAGTTTCCGTACTGCGGTTTTTTCTGAAGCCGAATTGGGTGGGATAAAGAATTTTGTTATCATCAAGATGATCGATGAGTTGTTTCAGAGCAGCCTTCTCAGTCATTTTGGCAAAAAAGGTTAGGTTAGAGATTGGGCGGTAATTATTTAGGACATTAGGATTGAGGTTTTTTTTCTTTAAAAGAGGTGTAATAGTGGCGGTTTTTAGCTTGGGAGGTAGCTCGCCTTCCTCAAGCGATTTGTTGATGATGGCTGCAATTGTAGGGGCTAAAGGATAAGCAATTTCTTTAAGTGCTCGGGTGGGAATGGTGTCAAGGTCGTGGCGTGCAGGATTGATTTTTTTCAGCATTTTTTCTGTTTCCGTGATGGAGATGGGTCTGAAGTCGAGCCAAGGAGAGATGTTGTTTGTTGATGTTAGAATATTGGAGTTTGATGAGGTGCTGAAGGCATCTGTTATTTTGGAAATTTTGTCCTTGAAAAAGATAGCTAAATCTTGGCTTAGGTTTTTTTTGGTGATGGTAGAGTTGGAGATGCAGTTATTGGTAATGAGGTTGTTAACAATGTTAAATAAGGATTTGGATTTGTTGGTGGCGTTTATTATTTTTTTACCGTAGTAGTCCCGTTTTGTGTTTTGGATTGATTTTTTGTAGGCAGCTAATTGTGTGCAATATTTCTGTTGAGTGGCGGGCAGCTTACTTTTTTGCCATTCTTTCTCTGTTTTCCTGAGGGCTGTTTTCATGTTTTTGAGAGTGGTGTTAAACCAGGGGTTTTGATTTTCATTTTTGTTCTTTAGATGTTTGACCCTCTCTGGATTAATGATGTTAGCGGTTTTTTCAGTGATTAGAGCCCAGGATTGGATAGCGTTATTTATGTTTGACAGATCTAGATTCTCTAGTTGAGATCCCAACTCTTGAAGGAGGAGATTAGAATGAAAAGGAGGACGGAATTTGAAGGATTTTTTTGTAGGAATGTTATTTGATGGGTTGTTGCAGTTCGTTTGGGACTTGCATAATAAGAGATGGTGGTCAGACCATGGGACTGGGTTATAAGAAATGGAAGTGTTCATGAAGAAACTATTGGTGAAAATCAGGTCAAGTGTGTGACCTGCTTTATGAGTGGAATTATTCACTTGAAGTATGAAGTTTAAACTTGACATCATGTCTAATAGAGTTTCGCAGCTTGGAGAACAGGGGTTGGCGTCTGTATGGAGGTTGAAGTCACCGAGGATGATAGAAGGTTTTTTCATGTTGATGTTTGTAATAAGAAATTCAAGGAGCGGAGAAATGTTACTGTCTAATAGTTTAGGTGGGCAATATACAAGGCAGATTTGAAGATATTGGGATTCGAAAAGAGAAACTTCAAATTGTTTTGGGAGATTATGTGGGATCATTTTCATTGAAAAGTGTTTTTTTATAATAAGTAGCAGGCCTCCTCCTCTTTTGTAATTGCGAGGGATTGAAAAGGTATCATATTCATTGAAGACCAGTTGGTTCAGAATTACTTGATCAGTGTTTTTAAGCCACGATTCAGTTATGGCAAAGAAGTCTGGGTTATTTTCTTGTAGAATGTCGGAAATTAACATGTGTTTCTTGGATAAGGATTGAGCATTGATGAGGAGGAAGGTGAGACAAAGAAAGTTTTTGTTATTTTTCAAAAGAGGGATGTTTATAAGACGTCTGTGTCTGTTTTGGAGAAGAGGGTTGGAGAGTGATACCATCTTTGTATTGGTTGAGTTTGAAAGTTCCGCTACTTCTATCCTCCGTCTATGGAGAGCCCTTACCGGGCGACGTGACTTGCCAAACCTTACCAGTGACTCTCCGCACCAGAGCTCTCCATACAGAATCGCTTCCCTTCTTTGTGTTGGAAAAGGCCATGCACCCTATCATCCTGGGGTTACCCTGGTTGCAAGCGCACCAAACCCAATTTGACTGGGCATCCTTGGAACTCTCCCGCTGGGACCCAGAGTGTCATGGGAGGTGCCTTAAGGAGATTGCTCCTGTCATCTGCATACCTACGACTCTGGCGATGCCAGGACTGCCGCCCCAATACGCATCCTATGGGGATGTGTTCTCCAAAGAAGCGGCTGACATTCTTCCTCTGCATAGGTCTTATGACTGTGCCATAAGACTGAAACCCAAAACTGAACCTCCTAAAGGACGTGTCTATCCTCTCTCAGCAATTGAGAACAAGGGATTGTCCGAATACATTGAAGAGAACCTTCAGAAGGGGTTTATCAGACCATCGAAGTCTCCATCCGGCGCAGGCTTTTTCTTTGTGGGGAAGAAGGACGGTACCCTACGTCCATGTATCGATTACCGAGGTCTGAACGAGATCATGATTAAAGACTGTTACCCCTTGCCTTTAAGCTCGGAGCTGTTTGACCGGCTTCAAGGGGCCAAAATATTTTCAAAACTCGACCTGAAGGGGGCCTACAACTTAGTTTGCATTCGTAGTGGTGACGAATGGAAAACAGCCTTCAACACTCAAGATGGCCACTTCGAGTACTTAGTGATGCCCTTCGGCCTGTGCAACGCACCTGCCATATTTCAGAACATGATGAACGACATCTTGCGGGATCTGCTATACAAGAGTGTTGTGGTCTACCTGGATGATATCCTAATCTTCTCTCAGGACCTACCCACTCACATTGAAGATGACAAACAAGTACTCCGCCGACTCTGTGAACACCAGCATTACGCCAAACTTTCTAAGTGCAAATTCCACAAAGACTCAGTGCCTTTCCTCGGCTACATTGTGTCTAAAGAAGACTTACAGATGGATCCTCACAAACTTGAGAGTATCAAAAATTGGTCCCAACTTACCAGCTTGAAGGCCCTGAGAAAATTCCTGGGGTTCACCAACTATTATAGAAGCTTCATAAAGAACTAGAGATGTGAATTGGAACCGGAATCGGTTCGGATTCCGGTTCTGATTCACATGTGGTTTTTTTTTCATCGGGCCCGATCGCGGTTTTGTTTATCGGCTGCGCCTGGTGGTCCAGTGGGGGTCCCTGGAGCGATCTCCTGCTCCCGGGCTGTCGGCTGCCACTAATCAAAATGGCGCCGATGGCCCTTTGCCTTTACCATGTGACAGGGTATCCATGCCATTGGCCGGACCCTGTCGCATGGTAGGAGCACTGGATGGCCGGTGCCATCTTGTGCTCATACCATGTGACAGGGGCTGACCAATGGCACTGGTAGCCCCTGGTAAGGGCCCCTGGTAAGGGCAAAGGGCCATCGGCGCCATTTTGATTAGTGGCAGCCGATGGCCTGGGAGTGGGAGATCGCTCCAGGGGACCCCCACTGGACCACCAGGTACCTATAAAAGGTTTTTGGGGGGTCGGGAGGGTGGGGGAAGCTAAGGGATTAGTTTTAAAGAGTCGGGGTGGGCTTAGGGGTTATTTTTGTGTGCTATTTTCCCAACAATAAGAGAACCGCCACGATCAATATCGTGGGGTTTTCCTATCGTTTTGGAGGAGCCCCCGATTTCTGACGATTTTGAAAATATCGTCCAATATTTTCAATCATCCAAAGCCCGATTCACATCCCTATAAAGAACTACTCTTCTTTAACAGTACCCTTGACCGCTATGACCCACAAGGATGCCAACGCTTCAAAATGGTCTGCGGAGGCCATTTCCACGTTCGAGAATCTGAAGATTGCCTTCTCCATGGAACCATGCTTGCGGCATCCTGACTCCAACAAGCCCTTTATCGTTGAAGTTGATGCTTCAGATGTCGGCGTGGGAGCCGTATTGAGCCAAACAGGAGTCTCGAAAGCCTTACATCCCTGTTCCTTCTTCTCACAATGATTCTCCTCGGCCGAGAAGAACTATGGGATCGGCGATAAAGAGCTCTTGGCAATAAAGCTTGCATTCAAGCAATGGCGGCCTTGGCTTGAAGGTGCTCAACATCAAATAACCGTATTCACGGACCACAAAAATTTAGAGTATCTCTGCCACGCACAACATCTTAACCACAGACAAGCCAGATGGTCTTTATTTTTTAATCGTTTCGACTTTGTGCTTAAATAACAACCCGGAGACAGAAATACCAGGGCAGACGCCTTGTCACGCTCCTTTCTCTCGGAGGATATGCC
This sequence comes from Rhinatrema bivittatum, assembly GCF_901001135.1. Taxonomy (NCBI): domain Eukaryota; kingdom Metazoa; phylum Chordata; class Amphibia; order Gymnophiona; family Rhinatrematidae; genus Rhinatrema; species Rhinatrema bivittatum. The sequence goes on along the minus strand of NC_042619.1, from coordinate 173,728,559 downwards.
CAAAGAACCTCAGCACATAACTGATTCGAAGAAAGTCATCTTGGCGACTACCCATTCTGTGCCTGCTGGTAAGACCATCATTCCAAAGCACCTCAGGAAGAAGGTGCTCTTTTGGGCCCACGATTTCAAGCTGACTGGCCATCCTGGTCAACGCCGTACCCTGCTCAAAATACAGAAGTCATATTGGTGGCCTATGATCAAGAAGGATACTTATTCCTATGTGGCATCCTGTACAAATTATGCCAAGAACAAACCTGCTTCTGGTCAACCGTGAGGTCTGCTGCAACCTCTGCCAGTGCCAGAACAGCCCTGGTCACACATCGCTACTGATTTTGCAGTCGATTTACCCCCTTCCGGAGGAATGAATACCATCTGGGTAATAGTTGATCGCTTCAGCAAGATGGCCCACTTTGTAGCACTTCCTGGCTTACCCTCAGCCTTGGAGCTTGCGAAGCTCTTCATATCGCACATATTTCGCCTTCATGGCCTACCTAGTCACATTGTCTCTGACCGTGGTTCACAATTAACGGCACAATTCTGAAAGGCCTTGTGCAAGTTGTTTGACATCTCTCTAGACTACACTTCAGCCTACCATACTCAATCCAATGGCCAGACAGAACAGATGAATAGAACTTTGAAGCAGTTCATTTGTGCCTACGTCAGTTCCTGTCAGAATAACTGCCACGGCGTCTTCCTGCCGTCCTCTCCGGCATCCCCGGACCAGCTTGAGCGCTGCCTCCCACCATGCTGTTCAGCTGCCCTAAGGCAGTACCTTCAGTGGCGCGAACCTCAGGGGCGTCCCCCTGTGATGACGTCATGCATCCAGGATACAAAAGGCCTACGCGATTGCTAGCTAATCGAGTTAGCAAAGGTTTCCTAACAGATGGGATCTGCTTTCCGTACCTTGCACTCTGCCTCCTTTGGACCTACTCTATTTGGGGTACCCGCTCCTCGGGGGCCTCTCTCTCTCTTTCTTATCTTTCAGGTCGCAGTCTGGAACCGGTACTCGCTCCTCGAGGACCCATGTTCCTGGACTCGCTACTTGGACTCCACTTCTGCCAGGAAGACACCGCTGCCTATAACATCTGTGAGTTACCATCTCTATCTCTCAGAGCTATTCCCTGGAACCAGGTACTCGCTCCTCGAGGGCCTGGCTTTACTCCAACTCCTGTGCTCCACACTGAGAGAACGCTGCATGAGTACATTACCAACGAGGCTCTATTCCTGAACTCTGCATATCCTGCTACTACTCACAATATCAGTTCTCTCTATTACAGCACAGCCATTGTGGGATCGCTGTTCCAGAGCCTGAGGGACTATTAGCCCAACCGGGCTATTTTCCAGCTCACTACTGCCACCTCTGGTGGTTCACCAATCCTGTATAATAAAAGAGCTAGTGTGTGTGTGTCTCCTACGCTGAGCCTGACCTGTGGCCCCTCACGGGACTTCCCCCCGTGGGCGTGGTCATTTGCCACAGATCCAGGGATCCACCCAAAACACTTACAAAAAGTAACACTCACATACTCAGACACACACATACACACACCAGTCACATCCTCGGGACCAGTTTTTGTCTCTCACACACACCAGTCACTTCCCTGATCAGTCATTCTCACACATACACACCTCATCTCTCTGACCAGCCTCTCTTTTACTTACACACAGGCTTTCAAAAACACACTCATGTTCTCTCTCACTTACACACAGGCTTTCAATCACACACATGCTCACTCTCTCTCACACAGGCTTTCAATCACTCACATGCTTTCTCTCACTTTCATACACACACACACAGACTGAAGCACCCTCCCCCCTCATGTACACACACACACACACAGACTGAAGCACCCTCCCCCTTCACATACACATCATACACACACAAGCAGCATCCCATTTCAAATACACACCACACACACACACATACACACTGGCCCCCACCGGCCTGGTCTCCGGCGGTGGCGGAGGGCAGTGCTCCAATCTTCAGCCCCTGCTGGCCTGGTCTTTGGTGGCGGTGACGGCAGCACTCTGATCTTTGGCCCCCACCGGCATGGTCTCTGGTGGCAGCTCTCCAATCTCCAGCCCCCGCTGGCTTGGTCTCTGGCGGCAGCGGCAACCCTCCGATCTTTGGCCCCCACCGGCCTGGTCTCCGGCGGCGGCCTGTGCTTCAATCTTCGGCCCCCGCCGGCCTGGTCTCCAGCGGTGGTGGCAGTGCTCTGATCTTCGGGACCTGCTGGTCTGATCTCCGGCGGTGGTAGTGCTCCGATCTTCGGGACCTGCTGGCCTGGTCTTTGGTGGTGGTAGTGCTCCGATCTTCGCGACACGCTGGTTGAAAATCGCTGCCCTAGAGAAAAGGCAGGATAGGGGAGATATCAAGGTATCAATCCACAAGAAGAAGGCTTCTTTCAAAGGAAAGGAGGCTCTGGAATGGGAGGTCATGGAATGAGGATGCAAGTGGGTAGTCTCTGGAGTAATCTAAGTGTGATGAGGGCCTTTCCCTTTCCCTAAAGTATTTTTCCTAAGCTAGAAATAATAGGAGTTAGTGTGGTTGGAATTCCTCCCATTGCTTTAACGCCACCTTTTTGGAGAAGAGGCAAATTAAGGGTTTATAATCCTTGGGAGCATGCCCAGTGGGTCATAAGGTGGAGAAAATGGTTAGGAGAGAGAAGGAGTTGGTTTAGAGATTCATCCAGAATCCCAATTGAGGAGAGCTGTTTTTGAAGATTCACCCAGAGTCTCAACTAAAGAATTTTGAAATTTTGAAGATTTTCCATTGGAACTTTCTAAAAGGAGGGGTTGCATCCCTGAGGATTAGGGTCAAAAGATCTGTTTGCCCGAGTATCTACAAAAAGCAAGGGTGAAGAGGTTTTCAGAGATTTTTGAAGGGAAGAGGAGCAAGAGAGATCAACTAAAGAAGTTTTGGACTAAAGAACAGTTTAGGGAGTTGGAACCCCTTTTTGGTAATTTTTTTCTGGACTTGGGGACCATCTCTTCCACTGTTTTTCAGGTGGATGTTGGAGTTATCCCACCCTCACTGGTTAGGATATCTTTTCTCAGGATAAAGGTGCAAGAGCAGGAAGGGAATTAATTAGAAGACGAATGGACAGAGAAACCATCTGCTTTTGGTGATTATTGTATGTATGCTGATTCTTATTTTTGTGATCTTGTCTTGGATCCATTTTTTAAATTACAGTAAAGACTATTTTTATTTGGATATCAAACACTGACTTTCAGTGTTTACCCTAGTTAAACTTGCCAGTGGGTAGATGCACCATGTGTGATTCTTGGTTTTTGCCTACAATTTTGATTTTGGCTTCCCTGCTCTTATTCTTTACCATTTGGCACCTTCAGGACATATTTGTCCTAGAGCATGAAGTGGTCACTGAGATAGTGAAAGATCATGCCAGGGGCCCCAGAAGATAATTATTCCTCCCCATCGGGACTTGAACCTGAATCCATAGCACCCCTAGTTATAGATAAAGCACCAAAACAGGGGATCTGCTACATAAGGAAATATTTCTTTATGGAAAAGCTTATGAATGACTGGAACAGCTTCCCAGTCGAGGTGATGGAGACAAGGACAGTATCCGAATTTAAGAAAGCATGGTAAAAGCACAGGGGATCTGTGAAGGATGAGTAGGGATTGTAGAGCTGAGCAGTTGGTGTGAATGAGCAAGCTAGATAAGCTATATTGTCATTTTCTGTTGTCATGTTTCTTTGAAATCGAAAGTGAAATATCCTTTACCATGATCCCTTACAGTACAATTCTCTTTATTTCAAAAGAGAGTGGATGAATTTAAGGGAAGGACATACTTGTTGGGAAATAATGTGACAGCATAACAGAATTGTGTTAATACCATTGCGGAACTGAAAAGGAACTTTAAAGATTCAAATGTTAGGAGTGAGAGGAATAATCTGAAAATTTTGGAGATTTCAGAGGGAATGGAAGGTGATGATCCAGTGAAATGTATAAAGACATTTCTGTCAAAGCTACTGGAACATCCTGAGGAGATCCAAAATGGCCGCTGCACGGTGAACACGGAAGCAACTGAGCTCCGCGTTTTCTTTCCTCTTTAACCTTGCTTAAAGTTTTCTTTAGATTTATCTTGCTTTTTCAATGCCTCACACTAAACGCAAGGCTAGAATCAGAGAGGTTACAGCCTCAACTCCTGTTTTACCGTCTCGGCAGACGCAGATTGAAGATGTGCTTCCTGGCTTGCTGATAGAGCCGGTGAGGGGAGCCGCTGGCGTTGACGGTGGTGAGCGGACGCCGCATGCCCTGGCTGAAGAGATCTCTCTTAGTCCCGGTGAGCTGACTACCCCCTCTCTTTCTTGCAACCCCCCGGTTTATGAAGGGGGAGAACAACTGCAAGAAATCTCATCGAACCAGCTGGTAAAAACATTGGAGGAGCCCCAGAGAAGCGGCATGGACATCATGCAGGCTTCGGTGAGCCTGGAGAGTACAGGCTCCGGGGGAGGAGAGGCTGGATCGAGAAGAGAGGAGCGAGAGGAGGAAAAACTTCAGGATAAAGGAGGTGAGGAAAATGATATCCACGTAGTATTGCCATATCCTTTAATAACACCAAAGAAAATAACATCTGAAGAAATATGGAAGGCTATAACAACAATGAATAAAGCTATTGTGGATCTAACTAATGTTGTGAAACAGAACTTAGAAAAATATAATAACTTGGATGTGAAAGTTCAGAAAATTGAGTCTTCTGTATCAAAGTTGGAGAAGGATATTAAAGAAATGAAAGAAGTCAATACTAACTTAATTAAGTTGGACATATATGAATGGAAAGATAGACTTCTTGGAGAATCAGTTACGAAGAAACAATTTAAGAATACTGAATTTCCCAAAAACAAAATGGATGCTATTAAGGGATTTAATTAAAAGTTACTTCAAAAATATTTTAATGTTCTTAGAAGAAATACCAATAGTGACAAGAGCATATTATATTCCTGGTGGGAAAAAGAAAGAAAGAGAATTCCAAGAAGTACAGCCTGATAAAGATGTATCACCTGATAATTTAACTGATTTTCTTGAAAAATCATATGAAGCAAAGATTGCGGAGCGAGCAATAATCTCTGTGACTTTTCTTCAAATGTCTGATAGAGACGAAGTATTAAGGAGATCTTTCAAGAAGCAGTCTGATCTGTTCTATGGATACCAAGTTAGAGTTTTTCCAGATGTCACTAAAAGAATTCAAGAAAAAAGAAAAGCCTTCCTAGCCCTGAGGAAAGAAATTGAGAATAGAGGTGCAAAGTTTTATTTGAAATATCCATGTCGGTGTATCTTGGTTTATAATAATAATAAGTATGTATTTACTGAATTGGAACAACTACGTGTATATCTGGACTCTCACTCCGATTAAGTTCCTGAAGTGTTAGCTTGATATAGAATATATCGGCAAGTAACCGTGTGCTTACATTATTTTGAAATAGATTTCCTAATTTACCGCTTTGATTTCTTTGGGTCTCCCAATTTGCTTATAATATTGGAAGATATTTACTTTTTGGAAGTTGAATAACTTTAAAAAATGGAATATATATAAATTTCTTTATTGTCTTCCTATTTACCTTTAATGTAGTTTCAATTTGTGATTGAAATGTGAAAATTTGATAAATTAAAAATTAAAAAAAAAAAAAAGCTACTGAACATAAGAACATAAGAAATTGCCACGCTGGTTCCGACCAAGGGTCCATCAAGCCCAGCATCCTGTTTCCAACAGAGGCCAAACCAGGCCACAAGAACCTGGCAAATACCCAAACATAAAGAAGATCCCATGCTACTGATGCAATTAATAGCAGTGGCTATTCCCTAAGTAAACTTGTTTAATAGCTGTTAATGGACTTCTCCAAGAACTTATCCAAACCTTTTTTGAACCCAGCTATACTAACTGCACTAACCACATCCACTGGCAACAAATTCCAGGGCTTAATTGTGCGTTGAGTGAAAAAGAATTTTCTCCAATTAGTCTTAAATGTGCTACTTGCTAATTTCATGGAATGCCCGAGTCCTTCTATTATCCGAAAGTGTAAATAAATGATTCACATCTACTCGTTCAAGACCTCTCATGATCTTAAAGACCTCTATCATATCCCCCCTCAGCCTTCTCCAAGCTGAACAGCCCTAACCTCTTCAGCCTTTCCTCATAGGGGAGCTGTTTCATTCCCTTTATCATTTTGGTTGCCCTTCTCTGTACCTTCTCCATCGCAACTATATCTTTTTTGAGATGCAGCGACCAGAATTGTACACAGTATTCAAGGTGTGGTCTCACCATGGAGCGATACAGAGGCATTATGACATTTTCTGATTTATTAATCATTCCCTTCCTAATAATTCCTAACATTCTGTTTGCTTTTTTGACTGCTGCAGCACACTGAGCTGATGATTTTAAAGTATTATCCACTATGATGCCTAGATCTTTTTCCTGGGTGGAAGCTCCTAATATGGAACCTAACATCATGTAACTATAGCAAGGGTTATTTTTTCCTATATGCAACACCTTGCACTTATCAAAATTAAATTTCATCTGCCATTTGGATGCCCAATCTTCCAGTCTTGTAAGGTCCACCTGTAATGTATCACAATCCACTTGTGATTTAACTACTTTGAATAATTTTGTATCATCCGCAAATTTGATAACCTCACTCGTCATATTCTTTTCTAGATCATTTATGAATATATTGAAAAGCACCGGTCCAAGTACAGATCCCTGAGGCACTCCACTGTTTACCCTTTACCAATGAGAAAACTGACCATTTAATCCTACTCTCTGTTTCCTGTCTTTTAACCAGTTTGTAATCCACGAAAGGACATCGCCTCCTATCCCATGACTTTTTGGTTTTCTTAGAAGCCTCTCATGCAGGACTTTGTCAAATGCCTTCTGAAAATCCAAATACACTACAACTGCCGGTTCATCTTTATCCACATGTTTATTAACCCCTTCAAAAAATGAAGCAGATTTGTGAGGCAAGACTTCCCATGTTGACTGTTTATGAAGGATGTGAGTTTGAAAGAGTGCCTTCCCATAACACCAACAACAAAATGTACCCCAGACCATTGGTTATTTGTTATCTTGACAAACCCCTAAACTATTTGAAATCCTGAATGTGCTGTGGAAAGGAAAGCATTTTGATCATCACTGATGTAATTAAAGTCACAACACAGAAAAGAAAGAAATTTCTGGCAATGTGAGAGCAACTGTGAAAGCAGTTGGATTGGATTGTTCTATCTATTGAGGATGAAAGTCACTAAGACAAAAACATGTGGGGGACTCCTCGGGGACATTCGTGCAATAGGACAGTGCCTAAGGGCCCCCAGCATGCTCCTCTACTCTTGGATGGGTGGTGGAAGCCCAATCATTGTCATTCTGCTCCTGAGGATCCTGAAGAACTATATTGATTCTCTTTCTGAAATGTGCTAATTCATGTGTTCAGAAAGAGACAAATGGAGAATACCAGAGTGAGATAGTGAGTTTTGTGTACTGTAATCCTGGCCAAGAAACTACATGGTAATTTTGGATTTGCACTGTTATAATAATTGCAAACAAATGAGTTTGGGTTTAAATAAGATTCTTAATTATACCTGGTCTAATTGTGGAAAATCTGTGACTATTTCAGAGACTTGGAAATAATTACTATGAGAATTAGTTGCCAGAGAATGTGGTTAAGACAGTTAGCATAGCTGGGTTTAAAACAGGTTTGGATAAGTTCATGGAGAAGTCCATAAACTGTTAATAATTAAGCAGACTTAGGGAATAGCCACTAATTATTACTGTGCGATTGCAGCAGGGATCTATTTATGGTTTGGGATCTTGCCAGGTATTTGTCACCTGGATTGACCACTGTTAGAAAGAGGATTCTGGCCTTGATAGATCCTCGATTTGACCCAGAATGGCAGTTCTTATGTTCTTATGAGAAACTAACCTAGTTTCAGAGTTTCAGGTCTGCTGGCAGATTTGCTGTTGGAAGTTGTGAAGTCTGATAACATGAAAATATTTACTGTAACACCACATTTGAGCCCTGTAGTACCTCTACACAATGTGAGATGTAATGAGCATGTGGGGAATGCACAATGATATTCCAGATCTATATGGAAATCTTGCAGATATGGGCCAATATGTAATTTGACTTTAAATGTGGACCAATGAGTTTTGCCAACAAATCAACAGTTTTAATAGAAAATATGGAGAAGAAGATTGTGAGAACGTATGAAGTAACAGAGATCATCTATGGGAGTATGTTACAGGGGTATGAGACCTACAAGTGACAGTCTCAATGGGAATCAGCTATTATGGAAGCTCTCAGGGGCGGATTTTCAGAGCCCTGCTCGCGTAAATCCGCCCAAAACCGGGCGGATTTACGCGAGCAGGGCCCTGCGCGCCGGGAAGCCTATTTTACATAGGCCTCCCGGCGCGCGCAGAGCCCCGGGACTCGCGTAAGTCCCGGGGTTCTCCGAGGGGGGCGTGTTGGGGGGCGGGCCCGGTCGTCGCGGCGTTTCGGGGGCGTGTCGGCAGCGTTTTGGGGGCGGGTACGGGGGCGTGGCTACGGCCCGGGGCGGTACGGGGGCGTGGCCGCGCCCTCCGTACCTGCCCCCAGGTCGCGGCCCGGCGCGCAGGAGGCCCGCTGGTGCGCGGGGATTTACGCCTCCCTCTGGGAGGCGTAAATCCCCCGACAAAGGTAAGGGGGGGTTTAGACAGGGCCGGGCGGGTGGGTTAGGTAGGGGAAGGGAGGGGAAGGTGAGGGGAGGGCAAAGGAAAGTTCCCTCCGAGGCCGCTCCGATTTCGGAGCGGCCTTGGAGGGAACGGGGGTAGGCTGCACGGCTCGGCGCGCGCCGGCTATACAAAATCCATAGCCTTGCGTGCGCCGATCCAGGTTTTTAGCAGATACGCGTGGCTCCGCGCGTATCTACTAAAATCCAGCGTACTTTTGTTTGCGCCTGGAGCGCAAACAAAAGTAGGCTATTCGTGTGCCTTTTAAAATCCGCCCCTCAGTGTTTCCCCATGTACAGGAAAATGAGATACTTGGAGATTGTCAGAGATATAGAGCAAGTCCCATGTGATGTGATGTGATATAGAGCAAGTCCCATGTGATGTGGAATTCATTGGAAGAACCACTGTTGACTATGTGCACACAAAGATATGATTTATGAGTTTGTGACGGTCGTTATATCTGTGCTGGGGATTGAGAATTTCTATATATGTAAATTTAATTATAACACCAAGAAAATTAGTTATTGATTTCAGTGTAGCTCACAAGCATTGAAATCACACAAAATGCCATCTCCTTTGGCGTGGATTCACACCCTGGTTGGCAGTCTTGGAAGAGACCCAGGGTTGAATCCGCAAGAAAAGTATTATGTTTCCTGTCTTTTAACCAGTTTGTAATCCACGAAAGGACATCGCCTCCTATCCCATGACTTTTTAGTTTTCATAGAAGCCTCTCATGAGGGACTTTGTCAAACGCCTTCTGAAAATCCAAATACACTACATCTACTGGTTCACCTTTATCCACATGTTTATTAGCCCCTTCAAAAAATTGAAGCAGATTTGTTAGGCAAGACTTCCCTTGGGTAAATCCATGTTGACTGTGTTCCATTAAACCATGTCTTTCTATATGCTCTACGATTTTGATCTTGAGAATAGTTTCCACTATTTTTCCCAGCACTAAAGTCAGGCTCACTGGTCTATAGTTACCCTGGAGCCTTTTTTAAATATTGGGGGTACATTAGCCACCCTCCAGTCTTCAGGTACAATGGATGATTTTAATGATAGGTTACAAATTTTAACTAATAGATCAGAAATTTCATTTTTTAGTTCCTTCAGTACCCTAGGATGCATGCCATCCGGTCCTGGTGATTTGCTACTCTTTAGTTTGTCAATCTGGCATACTACATCATCCAGGTTCACAGTGATTTCATTCAGTTCATCTGACTCATCACTCCTGAAAACCGTCTCCGGAACTGGTATCTCCCCAACATCCTCATTGGTAAACACGGAAGCAAAGAATTCATTTAGTCTTTCTGCAATGGCCTTATCTTCCCTAAGAGCCCCTTTAACCCCTTGGTCATCTAATGGTCCAACCGACTCCCTCACAGGTTTCTTGCTTCGGATATATTTTAAAAAGTTTTCATTATGAGTTTTTGCCTCTATGGCCAACTTCATTTTAAATTCTAAAAATTATGTATTTATAATAGATTTTGCATGAAAAAGAATATTCAAAGTACAATCTGAAGTAAAAATTATCGCTTTTGAAAACATGTATATAACATTTACATGCAATACTGTGATGCCAATCAGAAAACCCTGCAAGAAAGCAAACAACAATTGGAACCCGTATAGTATTACGACTATTATAATGCATGCTGGTTGTGGTCTTGGTTTTCAGAAAGAAATGAGTAAACTGAATTACAACTACAATATAATAAATCTCCCATACCAAACAGCACTAATTGCCAGTACTCAAACAGTAACAACCCTACCTATGAAAAGGCAACACTGCAAATATGACTCTAGCCCCTAAAACACTAACACATTTCCTATTCGGGAAACAGAAGCTGCAAGCTAGCAGAATATCTCACCTTGTTCACACAATCAGAACATAGAGACTCTTACCAAATACGGAATAAAAAACCCAAGAAATTCTAAATAGAAATGTTCAGGTTAAAACTGTATTGGAAACCGCAACAAGTCAGACCCTGCAAGGAGTGCAACAATGGAAAAATAGAAACATCACCATTCCTTAGAAAACATCAAACAATAAAATCAAGAAATAGAAAACATCAATCATAATAGTAAAACCATACTAATAAAAAGAATACATATTTCAAAACAGCTGATAAATAGAATAGCATCCAATAATTAAAAATTCATATACAAATTTTAAAAATTTCCAAAACACCAATAAAATATATCAAAACAGCAGATTCATCAAACAATAACAAATAATTGATACTAATAAAGATTTAGAAAAATCTCCCTGCTCTCCATAACTGGGAACCTTTATTTTCCAGTTACCCTGAAATTGTTGTGGATTTGTAGGGGAGGAAGATTGGCATACAAACTTTCTCCTCACTCTCATATACACACATGCTCTCTCTAACACTCACACAAATGCTCCCTTTCTCACTCACATATACAAACTCTCTCTCTTATACAATCACTCCCTCTCTCTCTATACACACACACATGAAGACACACACAATCATGCCGGGGCCTCTCTCCTGCCTTCCTTTCTTCCACCATGAGTTGGATGGGCTCTGCTGCAGGGCCACCAGATTTCTTTCTCGCCTTCCATTCTTCGGCTGCAGGGGCCCTACTGAGACTCTCCCTCTCTTTCTCCACTGCTGCTGCCCCAGAGTGTACCAACTTATGCAATTGCACAGTTTGCACATCTAGTAGCATCGGACCTGACTCTATTTTCCCTTCTCTTTCATCCACCTCTGACCCCTACATACCCTTCCCCTTTCCTTCCCTCTGACTCATCCATACCACCTTCCATTTTCCTTATCTCCCCTCTCCTCTCACTCACCATTTTTTCCTTCCCTTACCTCTCACTCACCCATACCTCTTCCCCCTTTCCTTCCTTTCCTTTTCACATACTCTCTCCTTCCTTTCCCTTTCTCATTCTCCACTCTCACTCAGCCTACCCACTCACTCATACCCTCTACCTACCCCCTTCTTCCTTCTCCTCCTCCTGAAAACTTGCCACCTCCTCTTTCTGCCAGTGGGGTGGGAACCCTGCCAGTGGGGTGGGCCCACAGGTCTTCCTCCTGCTGGTGGGAGTGGGAATCCCACCACTATGTCATCAAGATATAACCATGCGAGACTCTCCCTTCCTGCCAGCAAGGTTAGGAAACCTACTGACACATGGGTCTTCTTCCTGCTGGAGGGAGATGGGAACCTCACCTCAACATCATCAGCTTGCACCTGTCTTCCTTTCTTCTGGCAGGGGTGTTCTTCCTGAAGGTGAGGAGTGGGACCTCCATTGACACATCATCAAGCCATGCCCATGTGGGATTCTCCCTTCCTGCCCATGAGGGTAGGAGCCCTGTTGGCATGAAAATCTTCCTCCTGTTGGTGCATCAGGATGTCATCAAACTCGGCCACTGTGCCTGAGCAAGATTCTCTTCCTGCCAGAGGGATGTAGGAACCTTGCTGGAAGCACATCAACCTGCATCACTGCAGGGAACTGTCACTTCCTGTCTGGCTGGGAAATGATGCGGTTGCTTTGGGAGGGTACTTGCTGAGGTGACTATCTCACCCTGCTTAATGATAGAACCACACCGGCCCACCATCTCCACTGGAAGACTATTCCATGTATCCACCACATTTTCTATGAAGCAACATTTAGAAAATTTTATTCCTCAGTTTGCCTCCTTTGAACCTCATAATCTTCACTTCTTGTTCTAGAACTTTCTTTCCACTGAAAAATGTTTACTTCTTGTCCATTATTTATACTTTTCCAGAATTGGACAAAATACACCAGATCAGTTATCAACAGTGATTTGTACAGAGGCATTATCACCTCCTTTTTTTTTTCTACTGGTTATACTTCTCCCTTTGCTCCCCAAGATTCCTCTGGCTACTGCTTTGCATTCTTCAGCTCATCTGTACCCTATCCAAAGGAAAAACATGCATTTCATCTCGGTGTATACATGACTGCCAACAGTATGGCAGCTTCTTAGGATGATGTTAGTTGCCTGATATATCACTGCTACACACACAAAATTTTCACCCAGTGTCTATTTTTATATTTTGTTATAATGGGTAATTTCCTGTATAACCATTCAGCAATTCAAATTTTATCAATATATTTGTCCATAATGTTTCAAAAAATTATTAAGGACGACGGGAGATTGTTTCATATGCTTCAAGTCACCACCCAGGTGCCATATTTGTAATGTAATCATTAACAAACCTTCCGCCTCCAATTTTTAATCAAACTCGTATATTTTTAAAATTGCTGTACTGAATAACAGGAATTTACCCGTTTCTTTGTGTTAATTTATATTTTTGTATTTTTTGTTGCTTAATCAAAAATTCTGTGACTAGCACTTTTTCGATTGTTTGCTTATTTAAAGCTGCCAAAGGACAACTGCTGTTACTTAGCTTTAAAGAATGTCTCTTGTACCCCCGACTTGCGCAAGTTTCGACATTTGCTGTCTTCCTCAGGGTCTGTTCATTCTTTTAATCACTGATCTCTCCAGCAATCACTTTTTACTTTCTGCGGTGCTCCATCGAACCTCCGTTCTCCTTCAATTCCTGACGGCGTTTTTCGCTCTGTCTTACTTCCTGTCTATTTTTAAACCCACTTCCAGGATACTGGCTCAACCTATCCGCAGCCTTTAAATCAGAGAAAACCAATCCAATTGGTCGTTGAGTCCCGTTGGTTGTTCCGTATGCAGTCTGAGGTTGAGCCAGTATCCTGGAAGTGGGTTTAAAAATAGATAGGAAGTAAGACAGAGCGAAAAACGCCGTCAGGAATTGAAGGAGAACGGAGGTTCGATGGAGCACCGCAGAAAGTAAAAAGTGATTGCTGGAGAGATCAGTGATTAAAAGAATGAACAGACCCTGAGGAAGACAGCAAATGTCGAAACTTGCGCAAGTTCGGAGTACAAGAGACATTCTTTAAAGCTAAGTAACAGCAGTTGTCCTTTGGCAGCTTTAAATAAGCAAACAATCGAAAAAGTGCTAGTCACAGAATTTTTGATTAAGCAACAAAAAATACAAAAATATAAATTAACACAAAGAAACGGGTAAATTCCTGTTATTCAGTACAGCAATTTTATAAATATACGAGTTTGATTAAAAATTGGAGGCGGAAGGTTTGTTAATGATTACATTACAAATATGGCACCTGGGTGGTGACTTGAAGCATATGAAACAATCTCCCGTCGTCCTTAATAATTTTTTGAAACATTATGGACAAATATATTGATAAAATTTGAATTGCTGAATGGTTATACAGGAAATTACCCATTATAACAAAATATAAAAATAGACACTGGGTGAAAATTTTGTGTGTGTAATAGACTAGACTCACTCGGTGAGGATCTTTTAGATATTAGTTGATATATCACTGCAGCAATTCATTACATAATTCGTCTTTTTGAGCTTTTAGGAAAAGCAGGCTATAAATACAATCTGATTTGATTTGAAAAAATGTTTGTAATACAGCAGTTCATTGGAATAAACAAAATCTTTTATAATGTAGTTCTTCTTTCCATTCCTAAGGGCAAATAAGTTGAAATATTTTTTTGACAGCTCCACCGACTCAGCCATTCCCACCAAGGAAGACGGAAGTAATCCAGAGCACCCCTATGCATTCTGTTATCAGAAACCTATGCAGGCACCATCCTGGTTCTGTACATCAAAAGTCTGAGAACAGTACAAAAAACTTCAGAATGACCTCTGGGAAGGAGATATTGAAGAACAAGCATAAGGGCTATGAAATAGAGCACATATCTTGTAAATAAATTACACAAAGCTCCTTAGGGCTCAAAAGGGAAGGAAAAGTTATTATAATTTTTTTTTATTTTTAAATTCTGAGATTGTTTTTGTCAATAAGGATTTTGAACATGGACATATTGCTAAAAGTGTTAACAGTAACTGGGAAAAATAACCCTTAGATATCAGAAATTAATTAAAAAGTTAAGGCAATGACTGCTATCCATTGCTGAATTAATCTGAAATGCCTCTGCTGCCAAAGCAGGTTTACAAGCTCATATCTGAATCAGAGAATTCATTTCACAAACGACCTAGACAGCAGTTAGGCAGTTATTTGATTTCATGGAATGGAAGTCCTACAGATGAAAACAAATCTTATTGAAACAACAGGATGGGGAAAAGCCTATAGCAAAGTTGGCCATTTTCTGATTTTTGGGCAGCCTTAGGTACAGTATGTACATGTTCCATGCTATTGGCAAGCTGGGAATCCAAGCAAGGAGCCAACGTAAATGTCCCCAGATCCTGCAGAAGGAAAAAGTGAAATTAAGGCTCCCCTATGAGGAAAGACTAAAGAGGTTAGGACTTTTCAGCTTGGAGAAGAGACGACTGAGGGGGGATATGATAGAGGTGTTTAAAATCATGAGAGGTCTAGAATGGGTAGATGTGAATCGGTTTTTTACTCTTTCGGATAATAGAAAGACTAGGGGGCACTCCATGAAGTTAGCATATGGCACATTTAAAACTAATCGGAGAAAGTTTTTTTTTACTCAATGCACAATTAAACTCTGGAGTTTGTTGCCAGAAGATGTGATTGGTGCAGTTAGTATAGCTGTGTTTAAAAAAGGATTGGATAAGTTCTTGGAGGAGAAGTCCATTACCTGCTATTAATTAAGTTGACAAATAATAACCACCGCTATTACTAGCAACAGTAACATGGGATAGACTTAGTTTTTGGGTACTTGCCAGGTTCTTATGGCCTGGATTGGCCACTGTTGGAAACAGGATGCTGGGCTTCATGGACCCTTGGTCTGACCCAGTATGGCATGTTCTTATGTTCTAATGGAGATTGCAAAGCTGGTATCATGCTCTTATGCAGGGTCATCTTACTTTGAAGGTCGTGTAGTACAACATTTTTTTGTTGTTGTTGGTCCAATGCAATTTATTATAACCTACAAAGGTTCCAGTTTACTCCAGAGTTCAGGGTTGTTTGGAAGAACAACATCCTTTGGGACGGTGTTTGTCAATTAAGGTAGATGCACAGAAATGGAAAACACAGAGCCCTGTTCTAGAGATGTATTTTACTTTGAAATAAAACAGGAAATTTCAACAAAATGTCCTGTTTTGTTTTATTTTCCAAAGCAGGTATCAGACCTGGTCCCCTCCTCCTGCTAAACCCCCCCCCCCCCCCAGCATTTATACTGCAAAAAGTAAAAAATGAAAGCTTTTCTCCCATCGGCCTGCTCATACACTCCCCTCCTACCCATCCTGGACCCATCCTATCCGGTCCAGGAGTGATTCCCAGTTGTGCCTGTCCTGCTGAGTTAGTATTTTAAAATGCTGGCACCATTTTGTTCTACTGAGGTTCAGAAGTACCTCCCAGTAAGAACGTGGTGCTGGCCTTGGGAATCACTCCTGGATTGGGCAGGAGGGTACGGGCAGGCATGGGAGAGATGGGGGTTTTATTTTTTTTTTAACTTTCGTGGCACCAGTGCTAAATCCTTTTTTCAGACTCGGTAGATGAGCTCTGTAGAACAGAACAGATAGGCGGTTTTTTTCTTGACGGCCACTCTTGGTATAATGGAAGGAGAGAGGAATGAGTCTGAGGAAAGAATAGATCAGAGAGAGGTTGGTGGGGGGAGGGTCTCAAATAAGGTGTGGAAAGAGGAAAGAGACAGAATGGCTGAAAGAAGGAAGGGTCAGGGAAGAGTCATAGAGGTGGAGGGTGAGGATGAATCAATAAGCAAAGCTAGACACTGAGTGGAGCGGGAGAGAAACAGAGATAGATTGGTGGAGGGAGAGAGAAACAGAGATAGATTGCTAGTAGAAGGCTGGGGAGTGACGCTAAATGGCTCGGGATGAGTGAAGGAGAGTGCCCCACTTTTATTTTCCTATTTCTATCCTGACTTTATCCCAAGCAACTACCTAGGGATAATAAAATCACTTGTAACCCTCCTTTTTCCTTGGGGTCACATTTGGGTGATGCAAAGGTGAGTTACACTGCTGCAGCCCTGGGATCAAATAAAGACCACCAGGGATCACCAATTGGGGACCAGACAGTTTCTGGGAGGCCCAAGGGGAAGACTTACCACTATAAAAAAAAAGTCCAAGGTCCCCACCAACGTTGGTTCCAAAGTGAAATTTATTTGTAAATACAAAGGACAGACAGCAAGAAAATAGTAACGTCTTGATTTGAAGAGCTGGATACAGTCCCACAAAAAAAAAAGAAACATTCAATAGTTTATCACTCTTCTCTGAGTGGGAGGACCCCTACTCACACTCCACCTCAACACCAAGGCCTTATTAGATAGTTCTTGGCCTGGAGCTTTCCCAGACAAGGATTTACCCCTTTATTTGATAGGGTATCTTCCTTCTAGTAGACCACCAAAAACCTTCTCCTCAGCTTAGAATCTTTCCTGTTCCTGGCTTCAGAAATCTCAGGGTGCTTCACAAGCTCTGCCTCTTCTCAGGACTCAGAAGACAACAACCAACAGATGCCAGGGGGCATTTAGAAACTCACTCACCTTACCCATTCCCCATGCACCTCCTACATTACCTCATCTTTTACAGCACCAAACTCTCACATCCCCCTTAGTGCCCCTCCTTACAGAGGAAGCTTGCAAAGGGCCACGTGTTCTGTACTTTGCGCAGAGCTCCCTGAACTCCTTCCGGAAAGCTTCAGAACCAAGTGAAGAATGTTAGTGACCCTTGGTAGGGTTACACACTCATTCCTCTTCTTTCTGTGTTGATTTTATTTTATTAATTCTGAGGCAAATAATAACAATGAACGTTAAAGGCTACTTCTGCTTTGCGGTTACCCACATGATGAATCTGAATAAACTAGGGGTGCTGCTGTGCTTATATTGAACCACACCGTGGAAAGGCAGCAGATGAAAAGCGTAAATACAGTACAAGCAACTGAAAAAGGGGCCTATTAAGGTAGGGGTAGGCAATTCTGGTAATTGAAGGCCATAAACCAGTCTGGTTTTTAGGATAACCCTAATGAATATGCATGCAACAGATGTGCATATAACTGAGGCAGTGTGCGCGCCAATCTCCCTCATGCATATTCATTAGGGATATCCTGAAAATCCAACCAGTTTGTGGCCCTTGAGGAAGTTGCCCACCTTTGTACTAGGATGAAGTTTTCCTTTTGATTTGGCAACTTTCCATTAATCTTTTGGGCTTTCAGTTCTATTGGACCTACCCTAGTGAGACTTATGGGAACTCTGAGCCTTTTCTCACGGTTAACTGAGGCTCTTCCATTTTTATTCCACCCACTCTCCTCTCCTGGAGGCGTACCTAACCAGTCGGATTTTCAGGATATCCCTAATGAATATGCATGAGATAGATTTGCACACATTGGAGACCCAGGGTATGCAAATCTATCTCATGCATATTCATTGTGGCAATCCTGAAAACCCCACTGGTTTGGTGTGCCTCCAGGAAAGAGTTGGGAAACACTGTTCTATGTCACATCTGATGCAGGCAAAGTCCTCAGCAGGGGGCGGCCACAGATGGAGGCGTCCTTTGCATGCTTGTATTCTGAATCTTACCTGTAGATGTCACTTTGTGCGATGACCAGAATTCCCTGTGCACTTCTCTGCAACCTCCTCACACCCTGCCTGCAAAATGAAAGGAAGCCAGGTCTGAGAACTGAACGCACATGTAACTTTACTCTGAAATGTCTTAAAATATAAGAGAGTAATGCTCGTAAAAAGGAAGCAATGGAGTCAGGAAACATGTCGATATTTTGAACACCCCAGCTAGAAATGCTGCTTTAAAAGTAAATGGTTGTAAAAGTCTTGCATCATCCTGCATTCCTCATATACTGAAAGGTTTTTCCTACTTTGTACCTATGGCCTGAGCGCCTGATATTGCATCGGCCTGTAAAATGCAATATCAGGCGCTCAGGCCAGTGCACCGGTTAACTCTCTATTGTACACGCATTTTGAACGCGCTAATCCCATTATTGCATCGGATGTTAGCTTAGCACGTCGACAACGTGCGTCCAATCAAGCATATAGCTAATAGTGCTCATCCCATGTAAATTCATGAGGATGAGGCTATTAGCCATTACCCTGGGATGCAAAAAATGACCGCGTGCCCAACTCGTCCTGTTTAATGTGGAAATTGTAATGCCAGCCCTGGGACTGGTGGTGTTGTCATTCCACACTTAAGGCTCAAAAAAAAATCATGCTTTCTGTGGCTCCTCCTACAAAATATCACCGCAAAACTAAGTAGGAGGCACCACAGAAAGCTGTATGAAGACAAAAAAAAAAAAAAAGGCTTGACCAGGAAAAAAAAAATGTTCAGGGCACAGTCTACTTGCACAATATACATACTCCAGGCCATGTATATTGTGCTGGTAGCGGGAGAAAACGGATGCTCTTACTGAGCATCCATTTCCCTAACCAACACTTACAGCCACCTCTTCCAGGCGCCCGTCGCCGAGGAGGCGCTAGGGACGCCCAGTTTCCCCTAGCGCCTCCTTTTTAATGCGGCAGCTCATTTCCCTATTGCATCGCGCGGCCGGGAGAGGTGGATGGGTGCACATTAGGGAAATGGGAGCTCAATATGAGCGCTTGCATCAGCCCCTCTAGTATCTAAGCCTCTCATGAAGAAGAGGAAGAGTTTATTAGCATTCTCCCACTTGCTGACTGGGCAATGGAGCTTCTGCCTTACAAAATATACATTTTTTTCAAGGAAAAATATTGACTTCTGTTGTGCACTGTTGCCTGGAGATGCTAAGTGGATGCACAGCTAGGGCACGTAAAATAAAAGAGCCCTGGCACCATGGGGTTTCTGACCTGGCACAAAGTCTGTAGGTTCAAAAGTGGTCAGATAAGCTGCTGGATTGGACCATGCTCAGAGGACCTTGGTATGTATATCTCTGCTTGACTTTTCTCCCCTGTGACCATCTAACTGTCCCCCCATGTGGAACTATGGCTCTTCTTTTCAAACCTTTGTGACTCTTTCTCTCCTGGCCAGTGCCACTAGACATGTACTCTGGTTAACATGGGGAATGTTCCTGTCTTTGGGAAGTTTCCAGAAGTGTAATTTGATGTGAGTGACAGGAAGTATCTTCCCCCTGTGGGGATGGGTTTGGGAGGAAAGTGGATTAAAGGGGTTTCCACAAGCCCAAGGGGGGAGAAATGAATTTGGAGTTTACTGGAGGAGCTGCTTGGGGTGGGGGGGTGGGGTTGTATGAAGAGTAGATGGAGATATGGGCTGAGACTCTCATGAGTCAAGAGGTCTAGCATGACGAAGGCTGAGGCTTGCACCTCAGAGTGGTTCTGAGGTCACTCGCATCTGAAGACTGAGTGCTTTGAGGAAGCCAAGGAAGGATTCCTGGGAAGCAGAACATTCCTCTGCAGTTTGGGAACTTCTGCCTAGGAAGCTCCCACTTTGAATTAAAGACTTGGCAGTGGAAAGAGAGCTTTCCAGCACGGGTTCCTGGGTTCTGTAAAGCAACTGATCCCTGAGTGTGTATGTGGAGGTGGATCAAAGCCCTGAAAAGTGGTCAAATCTGACGTGGACTGAACTATGAGTTCAATAGCAAAAGTGCCAGAGTGGAAGCCGCTGTAACTACGGGGGAGGGGCTTGTGCACTTGGACTGTTTGCTGGTTTTCTTCTACCCTTTCCTGGACTGTGATGACTTTTGGGACTTTTAATAAATTCTCTGTCTGTTTTGGAACAAACTTTTTGGTGTGGACCTCTAGATATTTTTCCCAGGCTCAATGCAAGCCTCCCCTTGGGCCTCTCAGCTGTGCTCATCCCCATGGATTTGAACTTTAGGTTTTATGTCACTGGGCCTACAATAAGGCCCTTTCCCACTCCTCCACCTTATCAGCTAAAGGTGACCGCTGATAAAGGGGGCTTAGTCTTCACTGAACCCACAACCCTGGAATTCATGAAGGAAGTCTCACACAATGGCTTTTTATTTCCAACATCCAGACTTTATTTTTTCTTCTGGGGGTACCAGCAGTAAAACCGAATAATCACAAAGCTGTGTTACAGAATCTGAACTGCATAAATACTACCAGATAGTCTCAGAGCCATTTTACCTAAGGGCAAAAGGGGCGACTGCCCTGGCCCTTCCTAACAGGGGGCCCACTACATGAGCGCACAGGGCTCTGCCCCTATGACTATTGACCAGAGCCCATGCTAAGCAGCAGAGAACAGCCCTCTGCTTTCTGCTCCAGCACTTCCCCTCCGGAAAGCGTGCAGGGAACAGGAGAAGAGCGACAAGCCTGGAGAAGAGCAAGAGCCAATTTGTTCTCTAATCTAGCCCTCCCCACCTATCATTTAAGGATAGAAGGAAAGCAGTGAGTTTGGAGTAGACATTGAGGAGCAAAGAATAGCCACTCTGCTCCCTAATCCAGCAGCTCTTTCTCTGATTCACCCCTTGCCTGTCTGCAGGGACAGGAGGGGCCTGGTGATGATGCAGAGGATAGAAGAGCAAAGAAGAATTAAGTTTTTGTCTGCATATTTACAAGTATATTCCTAATTTGTGGTCACTTTTTCTGTATTTGGTGAGAGTCTATGTTTTGCATGTGTGAACAAGGTGAGGTATTCTGCTAGGGTGCAGAGGGATATGGGGGCAGTGGGGGGCTATGTAGCAGTCCAGCTTGTTCGATTTTCCCAAACGGAGGTGTTTTAGGCCCAGTGTAACATTTGCAGTGTTGCCTTTTCAAAGTGAATGTTTTTCCTAAGGTGAATGGTAAGGAGAAGCATTCTTGTTCAGCCCAGCCAAGCATTTCAGAGATTATCTTCAACCAATATAGTATGGTGTTATGCCGGTCGACCACTCAGACTGTGGCCGACTGTGCTTACCCGCCTCCGCAACAGACCCGCGGCCCTGGAGACGCCCAGAGGCCTTCCTCCGCAGCGGGAGCGCCACCACAGCCGAACGCCCCCTGACGTTGTCTGGACATGCGCAGCGACGTCAGTCTTTCTTTTAAAGGGTCCAGCATGGGAGATACCCAGGGCCAGCCCCGGAAGTTCCCCACCCCTGTGGGGTATTTAAACTTGCTCTCTTTTTCTACTATTTGAGTTAGCAACGGATTGGATTTGTTCCGGTCTGAAGCTGCTCTATCGCTTCTGCTGCTGCTGGAAACTATCTTCACCCTCCGGGGTTCTAGTAACTTGTGTACCCGCTCCTCTAGGGTCTGTAGGGAGAAATGCGGAGATATGCAACAGTTTGTATGGGCCCATCTCGAATAAGCTGCCAGTTTGTTTAGAACCCAGTGACTAAATAGGTTAAGAAAATAATTCATTGAAAAGTTATGGCCCTGTGGTTGAAGTTGCATGGTTGAATTGGATTCCTCATCCTAAAGCAGGAGTGGTACATTCCAGTCCACCATTCAGTTTTGCTGAAAATGTGACTGCCATTTAAGGGGATACTGGGAATTGTGGAGGGCAGTGGGGGGAGTTGATTGAGAGATCCACTTTAGGGAGAGGAAAGAGTGAGGAGCTCTTTTATGAGAGGATAAAGGGAAGTGGAGACCCTCAATTCTCTCAAATTTTCCAGGAGAGGGACTAGCTAGTGTGGCTGGCTTTAATCTGTGAACAGAGTTAAAGAGGCTCAGCAGTAATCCCGGCATCAGAGCTGTCCCAGATATTCCTGGGAAGCCCATTCTAATATTCTTGTGTATTGAGGGAGAAGGCCCAACACTTTACCAGTGGTGGCATGAAGAATCTGTTTTGAATGAAATAACCATCTGGGCTAAAAGATGGTTGGAAAGGGAAAGCAACATATTAATTTTTAAGATACACCTGCCGCCATCCTTGAAGAGTGCAAGGGGAACAGTTCCCCTACATGGAAGTGGACCTCGAAGTGAATGACGAAGGAAAAGTATGAAAATATTGCACTGAACAGTTTTGGTTTGTTTTTATTATCTCTTTATTTAAAGACACAAAAGGCATACAAAAATAAACATTGTTAGCATGGTAAAAAACAGATCATGCAGCATGTGAGTATAAGTGATACAGTGTTATAAACGGAAGAACGAAAGCAGGTGTCTCCATAAAAACAAATTGCCAACTATTCCCCTACACAAGAATCATTCCTCCATTTCCAACAAGCAGCAACAAATCATGAAGAATGTGAGACATGCTTTCCATTATTGCAATGTCCGCAACCACCAACTTCCAGTGACCAACTTCCAGCTTTGATTTCCAAAAATAGGCAATAGTTATCCTGGGGGCATGTAGTACATGTTCAATAAGCCTTCAAGTCTGCTTATTTGGAGGATGCTCCTCCCAGTATCCCAGCATACAGAAAGGTGCTGTGAGTCGAACACCAGATTTAGTGATAAGCAAATTCAAATTTTGTACCTGCAACCAAAAATCAATTACTATCTGACAATCCCACCACATATGTAGATAGGCAGTCGATACACCACAATGTCTCCAACATAGCAGACATATCACTATATTTTGCCAAATATAAAGGATATCGATATGTTCTATGTAAGAGATGAAACAACAGTTCCCAATTCTTATTACATCTAGACAATTTTGAAGTAGCAGGTCAGATGTCTTCCCCATCATCAACAGTTTGTTTATACATGTGGAAAAAGGCTGAAGGGCATCCGATTGTTTTATGGTTCAGGATCTGGAGGCTCTGTGGTATTGCACTGCACTGAAATGCACGTGGACAGCTTAACATAGTAACATAGTAATGATGGCAGAAAAAGACCAAAATGGTCCATCTAGTCTGCCCTGCAAGCTTCCCAAGGTGGTAACTGCCGCTCCGTGCAGGTTACCCCCATGTTTCTCTTAAGGGTAGTAACTGCCGCTCCGTGCGGGTTACCCCCATGTTTCTCTTCAGGGTTGTAACTGCTGCTCCGTGCTGGTTTAACTTTTTTATTTATTCCCGTCCTCTAGCCTTTAGGGATCCAGTGTTTATCCCATGCCCCTTTGAAATCCTTCACAGTTTTAGTCTTCACTACTTCCTCTGGAAGGGCATTCCAGGTATCCACCACCCTCTCAGTGAAGAAATATTTCCTGACACTGGTTCTAAGTCTTCCTCCCTGGAGTTTCAAATCGTGACCCCTGGTTCTACTAAATTGTTTCCAATGGAAAAGATTTGTTGACGGCCCTGGATCATTAAAACCTTTCAAGTATCTGAAGGTCTGTATCATATCACCCCTGCTCCTCCTCCTCTCCAGGGTATACATATTCAGGTTCCTCAACCTCTCCTCATAAGTCATTCGATGGAGGCCACCCACCATTTTGGTCGCCCTTTTCTGAACCGCCTCCATCCTGTCTCTGACTCCTTTGATTGCTGGATCATTTGTTATTACTACTGCAAGGTTGAATAAAGTCCTTGGAAACAAATGTGTGTGTATGTGTGTATGTATGTGTGTATGGAGGTGCAGTCACTGACTCCTGCGAGGAGCAAATGGAGATGATTTCCCTTCACCGGAGAGCCTACAGTTCTAAAATCAACATGTTAAAAATGAAAGTTTATGGACCATTCAAAACCTGGCCCAGTAAAACATGGCTACAACGTAATCCCATCCTATGAATCTGCATTGGTGCAGTTTAATTCTTTACTCTTTCTTTCTCCATTCTTCCACCCTCTCCACTCCAAGGGCTCACCCAATTATTTGTACTGTGCCTGGATTATGATATAGATGACAACGAAGCACAAGCCATTCTGAAAGTGCACTTGCTAGAAACATGCAAGGGTTAATTTCATTTACAAACGTGTTTAGTTGTTGACTACTTATTAATAAAAGAAAAGAAAATGAACACTAAATGTTTTGCATAATTCCTTTTTAAAGGCACCGATTCAACTTACAAACTTGTATTGGAGTGAGGCCAGAAAAAAAGAGGAAACCTTTATTTTATCTATTCATTTTTTAAGTTGTCTTTGAAGATTCCTTATTGCCTCTGAGTTCTATGCACTATCTTGGGTGCCTTCTAACAGTTTTCACAGCCTTGCAGGAATCTTTGTGGGAAGAGGGCAAGGACCTGGAAGCATTCTACAGAGGTCTGAACTGTTTCAGAGGAGAATAGAAATAGTTCCCCTAGTGCACACCAAGACTTAACTCATGGAGAAAAGGCCATCTAATCTAAAAGATAGTTTTTCCTTGGAGGATATGTAGCACTACACACTGCTGCACTCTACACCCAAGGGTAGTACTGCATCCTTGGCAAGTTTTTTAGTCAGCTAGGTTGAGACTCCAGGGGCGCAAAAAAAACAAACCATAAATAAATAAATAAATAAAAGAGGCAAGAATATTCATAGAGGTCTCACAGAACTGGCCATGTACTGTAGTCTCAAAGAGACAGTAGAACACAGTCTGGATACTCATTTGATGTTTACTGGTAAGAATGTAGGCAAATAACACTTCATTCTATGAGTGACTTCTGCAAGATTACTTTATAAAAAGTGATGCTGAGAGCAATTTTCTTTTTTTACAGGGTTGGTTGCTAGTTTTTGCCTCAATGAAATATCTAGTATGGCACTGAAAGGCTGGTGTTTGTGAAGAAGTACTGAGGTACTTTCTGATTTAATAAATACATGTTTGATATGCATGGCTTTATCAATCAGTTTTTTTTTTGTTTTTTTTTTAAAAGGACATTTGGTGGGTGTTCTCTGGTTCATTGATGTGGCCATTTAAAACTCCCCAGACATTATTGCTACATACAATGTGATCACTTCAGGATTACAGGCATGAAAATGTATTGTTCTATTTGCACTCTTCCTGTTAGCCAGCTGTCATAATTGCTAGTGGGTTCTAGATATTATGAAGGAAATTTACAGAACAGATAGAGGATAAGTTTCAAACAAATGTGCACAATGGCATATATACACATATATGGCCACGAGCTAATTTAGGCTAGTTTATAACCCATGCATATGATATGTGCATTTTTTTAAAAATAAAATACACGTATGCATATGTAGGCTTATGCATGATTACATGCAATGCAGCTAACTTCAAAGCTGAAGTTAGCTGGATATGTTAGCTCCGTACAGTCCTGCAAGAGACGCTACTCACAAAATTGGATTACTGCAATTCATTACTCCTAGGCCTCCCCTACACTACCATCAAGCCCCTCCAAATATTGCAGAATGCTATGGCGAGAATCCTGACGAACACCCGTAAAGCCGACCACATTACCCCCCATTCTTAAGGAACTACACTGGCTCCCTATCCCTGCGCACATTATACACAAAACCCTCACCATCATCCACAAATCCCTCTACAACCATAATCTCTCCTGACTCGACGATGCTCCCTGTTTCCGCTCATCCAACCAGCCATCTAGATCAGTTCATCAAAGAACTCTCTCCACCCCCTCACTTAAAACCGCACACCTCTCTTCCACTAGGGAACTAGCCATCTCCATAGCGGGCCCATCCCACTGGAACTCTATGTCCATCGAGCTCAGATTGGAAGTCTGCACAAAAAAATTCAAAAAAGGCTTGAAAACCTGGTTCTTTAATCAAGCCTACCCAGACCTGAACCCCCCTAGCCTCTTATAAATTACTACAATTCTCAATGGCCTACTTTGTAAATTGCTAACCTCCTGTAAATTGCTACATTATTCAACTGCCTACTTTGTGCTCCGTATGATGTCTACTGTAAATTTGTAAATAATGCCTGTATGTACTCCGTATGATGTCTCCATATGATGTCTACTGTAAATTTGTAAATAATGCCCTTTTGTTGGCCCTTGCACCATTGTTCTCATGTTATCTCTATCCTTTTTTCCTCCCTCCCTTTCTCTCAGTTCCCCCTGTCCCCTACCCCCATCCCTGTTCATTGTATTTCTCAATAGTTTTATGTAAACCGTTATGATGTCCATTCAAATAACGGTGTAAAAAAGTTAATAAATAAATATTCAATAGTGCAGCTGCTTATTTAATTTAGACAGTTATTTTAAAGATAAGTTTATCCAGCTAATTTTAGGTCAACACTATGGCACAATGAGAGTTAACCGGATATGTTATCCAGATCACTTACGGGCCGATATAGTAAACTGCACAGGAGAGCCGGTGAGCACCCGCTCTCCCGATGTGCACCCAGGCCACTCTCCTGGGCACGTGATTTACTAAGCAAAGGCGCTAGAGACACTAGCGCGTCCCTAGCGCCTCCTTATTGACAGAAGCACCGGCTGTCAGCGGGTTTGACAGCCAACACTTAATTTTCGCTATGATATTAAGTCGGAGGGTGTACAGAAAAGCAGTTTTTTCTGCTTTTCTGTACACTTTCCCGGTGCTGGCCGAAATTAACTTCTGCCTTTGGCAGGAGTTAATTTCTGAGAGTAAAATGTGTGGCTTGCCTGCACATTTTACTTTATAGGTCGTGTGGGACTAACTAATAGGCTCTTCAACATGCATTTGCATGTTGCAGGTGTTATTAGTTTCGGGGGGGTTGGCTGTGCGTTTTCCACGCGCTATTACCCCCATACTGTATAAGGGATAAAAATAGCACGTCGAAAATGCGCGGCCAAACGGGGGCTAACGGTGCGCTACCATACTGCATCTGCCCGTTAGCTGGCTAATCTAAATCCTCCCAGAAATGCTCTTGGAACCTCCCTGAGTTTTTTGGCTAAATGTCTCTGAATATATAAAGAAAGTATTGTTTTTTGATGTATAACTTATTTTGTACTTTGTATGTGTATATTCTGTGAATGTTTTTAATTTTGTAAACTGCCTTGAGCTATATAGAAAGGACGGTATATAAATACCTGTAAATAAATAAATACAGTAAATAAATATGGACCTCGTTGTGTTTAGCAGAGTAGTGAGCGGGCTTTGTCTGCGTTTTTACTGCCTGTGTAAACTGTGCGGGCAGAATAAAGTTTGTTGGTACCCTTCCTGCCTGGATCTTTTGCTATATATTGCCACATAATCCAGGGCCTCGGAGTAACGGCAAAACCTATAATTTCCACACATCCTTCCTGTAATATAAAGTGCAGTGGCTTATCAGAAAAAAAAAAAAAAGCAACGAAAAACCCAGTTTGCTGAGATTGGTAGCTGTCCCTGTTTTGTAGCTTGGAAGCCCAGATGGCTAGAAAACGGTGCTGCCTCTTTAAGAAAGCGAGAGAGACCGTGAGTGATTTGCATATCTCCTCCGCTCCCCTTGCCAAGCCTCCGGCAGAAGCGCTCGGGCCACGGGAGCACGGAGACGTCCGGAGAGAGGGCGCAGAGCCGAGCGACTGGTCCACGCCAGGCAAAAAAAAACCACCCGAGGGGGGGAGCGGGGTGCAGAGCAAGCCGATCGCAGCCCCTCCCGCCAGCACCCCGGAGGAGGGGGAGGCAAAAAAAGGGCCAGGGAGCAAAATAAGGAAACTTTCTTCCAGTGAGAAAACCCCCCCCCTCCCCCGCTCTGCAAAGCGCGCACAGTCCTGGAAGGGGGGGCGAACCCCCTGCCTGCAGCCGGAGATGGTGGGGACTGAGGGGCAGAGGGGCCGAAGCTGCCCTCCTCCTCCTCTTGCCTCCACGCTGCGGGGGTGAGCATGCAACCGTGCCCTCCGGGGAGGGCGGCCCTGCCGAGCGCTGCCGCGAGAAAGCCAGGCTCCCCTTTTCTCGGCTCCTTGACTCTTCTGGCTGCATGTTTTTATCTTCTGGTTTTGTTTGCACCAACGTAGAGACATTTTCTCCCTACTGAAGCATTCAAGCGAAGGGCATCACTCCTCCCCCTGCAATAAAGCCACCTTGCCCGCCCCGATCGCGGCGAAGAAATGGAAAGCGCGTTAAAAGTCGGCGAGTGACAGCGGGCGATAAAGTACTCCAGGGAGAGGCACAGGCGGCGGACGGTGCGTGTGAGTGCGGGACAGGGCTGCTGCACTGGGCCATGAGAATCGATGCATAGGAACTTAGCGAAATTAGATGCTGTAGGGGCTCCGCATTTGACATCTCATAATTACAGTCATAAAAAAAAAGGAGCGAGGTTGGCAACGCGTGTGTGTAAAATTGCAAAGTGACTCTTGGCTGGCGCAGTGCAGGAAGAGCTCGCACTTTGCTGTCATCGTGCAGATCTCGTTGTTATTATTATTATTATTTTTGTGCCTGTTTTCTGGGCGGTGCATCGGTTTTCAGCATCGCCGCTCGCTCCCCGCCATGGAGCCGAGCCGGAGCGCCGCCGACCTGTGCCACCCGCTGCAGCAGCAGCAGGACGACGAGGAGGAGAGGCCGCCCAAGGCGGGCGACAAGCGGTTCCGGCTCTGGTACGTGGGCTGGGCGGCGCTGGACCGCCGCACCACGCTGCCCATGCTGCCCTGGCTGGTGGCCGAGGTCCGGCGGCGCGGCGAGCGCCAGGAGCCCCCCAGCCGCCAGGTGCAGCTGCTGCTCTGCCCGCCGCTCCTGCGCTGCGTGCCCGCCGCCTCCGGCCCCAGCCCGGCCGTCTTCATCTTCGAGCATAGGGCGCAGCACATCGCCCGCTTCATCCACAACAGCCAGGACCTCACCTACTTCGCCTACCTGATCAAGGCGCAGCCCGACAACCCCGATTCCGAGATGGCCTGCCACGTCTTCCGGGCCACCGACCCCAACCAGGCGAGTGCCACGGCAGCGGGGGCAATGAGGGGAGGGGGAGGGGTGGGGGCAGTGAGGGGGGAAGGTGCGATCGCTTTTAAAACATTTGCCTTGATGGCTTTGAGCCGCCTGCAGTGCTCTCTGTTTGAAGTGAAGCGTCTGCGTGGCTGCTGTGCCACAGATCAGAGAGCGAGTCCAGACCATTATCCCAGCAGCAGCAGCAGCAGGCGGGGGTCTGATTCTGAATTCAGGGTAGATTGTGTGTGTGTGTTTTTTTTTTAATTAATAGATGATCGCCGCGTACAACCGTGTAAAAGGCAATTGCTCCTGAGATACCGAAAGAAAAAGGGGGGGGGGGACAAGTGGCCCCTTGTTTAGTATGGGGAAGGGGGGGGTGGGGCTGGAGGTTGATCCCGGCTCACGCCTGCAGCCCCAGGAAAAGGCGTTTCTTCATGGCTCTTATCGCCTCGTTATGCCAGGAAGAGAGAAACACTTTCATCTCCGCTCTGTTTTGACTCGAGAGTCTGCCGTAACTCGGGCAACAGGGCTGTCACTAGGTTTGAGCGAAAATGCTTACAACTTTTGCAAACTTGTTTCGGGGTGGGAGGAGGAGGAGAAGGTGTTAGTTAGGGGGTACTGATTGCACTGTTAGCTTTTGATTAGGGACTGTGTCCCAAGAATTATTTGTACATGCGTGCAGTGCTAAAACAAAATCTTTCCTATTGAATCTAGTTTATAACTTGTTTTTGTTGAAACAGACCGTATGTACCAGAGCAGAAGATCGGTTAACCTTGCGTGTGTAGTTAAGATGGCTTTCTTTTTTTTTTTTTTCTGTCACTGGCGTTTTCACATTACATCTAGACACAGAAGGTGGTAAACTAATATCTATAAAGAAAATCCTCTGCAATCGGCAAAACGTGCCGCATTGAGTTTTCCTGTAGATATTAGTTTGCCTGCCTTCTGTGGCTTGCTACATTTTGCTAGGGTTGGGATTTAGGTTTCTAGGGTTTTTTTTAATATGCTCTGCTACACACATGGTACACTGTGTAGCAGAGCTGTCTGTATACATGGTTGCACAGTCAGTCATCAGACGGTGTGCACAGGAAAGAGCTGAAGTGCGTATTTTGTACTTATCAGGAATTTGTTGTTTTGTTTTTGTAACAGGAGGTTTGATCTTCCTGCTTTGGAAATTGAGGTACAGTTACTGTGTCCCCCAACGGGTAGAGTGGCAAGTCATTTACCCTGCCCCCTCCATGCCCCCCTGAACAGCAACACCCCCTGAACAGGGGGGGACATGGAGGGGGCAGGGTAAATGACCTGGCCCAAAAAAGGACTGACCCCACACTGCGATCTTTGCTAAAAGGCGAAGTGACTGGTCAGGCAGCAGCAGCAGCATGACGTAGGGCTGAAGAAGTGCGGCCAAATACAGGGGCTGATTCAATACCGTGTGCTAGCTGCTGCACACGGCCTAACACGTGATAGGCGCGCGTTTTGGACACGCGTCCATAACTCCCAATCCAGTCCGGAGATTAGCATGTCCAAAACGCGCGTCCAGATCTCCACGTAGCTAATAGCGCTCATCACATGGAAATCCAGGTAGACGAGCTAACCCCCCCCGTGATCCAATACATTTTCCGCGTTGCCAATGCGTCCTTGCAACGCGGCAAATTTTACATCAGCCCTGGGCTGGGGTAAACGTATGCCACGCTCAAAGGCGCATTGAAAAAAAAAGAAAAATCCTGCTTTCTGAGATTCCTCCTAATAGTATCATAGCGATACTATGTAGGAGGAACCAAATAAAGCAGTATTTATTTAAAAATAAATTATTTGAAAAATAAATTTTGGACGTCCAATACACACACAAGATACATGGCCCAGGCCATGTATTTTGTGCATGCATATGCCAGTATAGGGAGAAAACGGACGTTCATAGATTAAGCGTCTGTTTTCCCAACTGACAGCCACCTCTCCTGTGTGCCTGATACCAAGGAGGTGCTAGGGAACGCACGTTTGTCCCTAGTGCCTCCATTTTCGTGCATCCCCTAATTTTAATATTGGATTGAGAACCCAGGAGAGGTGGCTGGGCACACGTTAGGAAAGCGGACGCTCAACACTGAGTGCCCGTTTTCTGCGCACATTTATTGCATTGGCCCCACAGATAGGTGATGGGAGTGCAGATTCACCCCTTACAACTCCAGTAACGTTGATCTTCGGCACAATTTTTCCTAGGAATAGCGTGAAAGGTAATAATGTATATCTGCTGAACAAATTCTCCTGGAGAAATTTGTGTATTTTGCATGTACATATGATAAGCCTGTGGCGTGCTTGGTTGTAAGGACAGCTCCAGTAATTGAATTGTGTCTTAACCTATAGTATTTTTTTTTATTTGTTTGCTCTGTGAGTCACACTTCTATCTCGTGAGGACTGAGCAGTGATCACCAAACAATTTATGCCGCTAAACATTATTTTTGATGCACCCCTATTGGGATCTTAAAGGAGAATGAGGAAGTAGGGCTGCTTAAGTGAGAAGACTAAGGGGACCCTACAGGATATATCTGAACACATTCCCGGTGAGAATTACTGCTTTTTGCCAGATACCACATGATGTCACGGTAGGGCTTCTGTTTAGTGTACATGCTGCAGGGAGAGGAGAAGGAGAGGTCTGCACTCCAGGACATAAACCAGGAAGTAAGCCGCTGTGACCTCACTCCTAGAGCCCAGCTGGAAAGGGAAGGGAGCAGAGTTCTCTGCACTGCGCTTGCCTACCAGTAGTGACAGACGATTGCACCTTTGGCTTTTTGTTTTGAAGCGGAGGATTCAGGAGGCGCCTCAGGAGCCTGACAAGAACGCTGAGAGAGAAAACTGGTCTGTTTCTTGTTCACTTGGAGGATAACTTTCAAACAACTCTGCCCGGTGGCATGTACATGCGTATGTGGCCGTGTAAACATCTGTAGTATTTTGTAACCTGCACATTATCATATACGTGCATGTTACAGACTACATGTATCTCTATCCCACAACATACCTGCGTACATAGGCTTATGTGTGAATACATGCAGTGCATTGAAAGCGAGTATTTCAATGAATTGAACACGTGTACTTTTCATACTATATAAAAAACAAGCCGTTAAGCCCGTTAAAACGGGCAACCCTCCCCCCCACTCTCCCTCCCCTCCCCCTCTCACCCCTCCCCTCCTCACTCTCCCTCCCCTCCCACTCTCACCCCTCCCCTCACTCTCCCTCCCTCCCACTCTCATCACCCTCCCCCCTCACTCTCCCTCCCCTCACTCTCACCCCTCCCCTCCCTCCCCTCCCCTCACTCTTCCCTGACCCTTCTCCCCTCCCCTCCCCTCTCACTCTCACTCTCCCTCATCCCCTCCCCCTCACCCTCACTCTCTCCTCCTCTCCTACGCCTCCCCCTCACTCTCACTCTCCCCCTCACTCTCACTCTCCCCCCCCCTCACCACCGGGTTCGCTGCTTCTCACCGCCGCTGCTACTGCTCGCTGCCACCTCTTACTGCCCCTCGCCGATGCTGCCGCTGCCCCTTGCCGATACCGCCGCCGCCACTGCACCTTGCCGATGCCGCCGCTCCTCACTGATGCCGCCTCTACTGCCCCTCGCCGATGCCGCCGCCACTGCCCCTTGCCGATGCCGCCACTGCTGCAGCCGCCATGTTATCAAGCAGCTGACGCTCTGCTGTGACAGACGTGCTCTCTACTGCGCATTTGCGGCACGTCGGTCAACCTTCATTTATTAGGTTGATATACACGCGTATACTTTATGTGTGAAAATAAAGTAGGACTTTCATAACACCAAGTCGGCATACTTTAAAACATGCGGGCACATAATTGAAATTACCAGTTTACCAATGACTCCACCAGTTCACCCAGTCCTTCTGCAGATCATCGAGACCCACCTGGCTCTTCAGCCTGAACTCCCCCTCCCCACCCCCAGTTCACCCAGGTCTCCCACCCAGCCAGTAATACACAATAAACAAATCTGATATCAATTATGCCAGATAATTAGAAGGTTTAAAATTATGCAAGTAAGTTGCCTAATGTATGCCCTTAAGGGTCTTTTAAAATACCAACTTACATGTGCAATTGTTGTTTCCGCCCTGGAATGCTCGTAGACTGCCTCCTTTTTATGCACGTAAATGTGCATGAAACACGTGCGCGCGTATTTTCAGTCTGTACAAAATAGCGCTTGGGTGAGTTCAGGCTACTTGCGCACATATGTGCTCATTTTTACACGTGAAACTCTTTCAGAATTTCCTCCTAAGCATTTTGAAACTGATCTGGAGAATAATAGGAAGGCTGCAGCTTTTGCTTTCCTTCCTATAACTGGCCTGGCTTTGTATTTGTTTTTAAACCAGGTGGTTGAAGGAAAAATGCTGCTTGGCCTATGATGATAACACTGGAGCCAAGGGCCTCTTTAGGAGTTAAATAGATTAGGGAAAAGAAGAATAGAAAAGTATCTGCCCATATTTCCATTCCTAAACTCTAGCAACAAGCCAGCAAATCAGCCTTTTCTCCTGGGTGATATAAGTGAGCAATTGGTTTTATCTTAAACCTCTCCCTTTCAGGATGTGGGGAATACCTACTGATACCAAACACAGTCCCTTATTAAAACAGTCCTTACAGGGCTCCACTGCTTCCTCATCTGTGTTAGAGACCGCCTTAGAATTACCCGCCTTGTTTTCAAAATCCTTCCTGGCCTGGCTCCTGCCCACTCCTCTGACCTTCCTGTATTTCCATTTGTCCTCCTCCTCTCCTCTGCTCTGCTCTTCCATCTTCTGTCAGGCCCAACATGTAATGTAAGCGCAAATGGTGACATAACTGCTGCAGCCTTTGCCTGGCATGACCTTGAATGGTCTCTTCATATCGTAGGCAATCTGCTTCCCTTTTTGGCTAATTTTTTTTTTTTTTTTTATGGCCTCAGCCAGTTGAATTTCTGCCACACTACCTCTGAATCTTGGCAGTCATTTGGTCACTTGCTAATGGAAGCTGGCAGCCAAAATAAACTTTTTTTTTTCTGGTCAGCCTGGCTATAAATAATATGGGAGAGGCAAGCAGTGTTTTGGTGGAAGGAATATTCTAGGCCAAGAGGCATCATGTGAGGCTAAAGGCAGGTAGACTACTCGGGGGGTAGCTTCACAGTGAGTGTAGTGAATGGATGGAGCAGCTTTGCCCCATGGAGGCTGTGGCAGCTCAGATGGCACTGACATGCTGGAACACATGGGATCAGACAGAAAGGAACGTTAGCTGTTAGAAAGTGAGGGTGCAGCCCGAGATCAAGTGCTGTCCAAGTTATTGCATTAGATGGGGAAAGTGGCAGACTAAATGGGCCTGGTGGTCTTGATGTCCTGTCAGACTTTGTAGTTCTGTTAGCGACCTGCCCACTGGATTTGTGCCACGTAGGATGTCCCCTGAAGGCACCTATTATCGTAGTATAAATAGGGCTTCTGATTTTAGATATTAACCAGTAAACACTCATAAAACATTGCCCGATGCAAAAAAAAAAAAAAGGTGTTTATTGAATAAACACCAGGAAAACACCACTTCCTCTAGTACTCTCCCACCCTCTCCTTTGCCTGCCTTGCATCCTCCACTCAGTTGTTTGCTTTTTCCCTGCCGACGATGCCTCAGCTGCACAAATGGATCTGATTCAACTGGAAACTGAACCCAGCAACAGTACCTGGGCCAATTTCTTTTGTACTCTGAAAGAACCCCTGATTAGCTGGAAAAGAATCACCCACATTTTCAATTTATAAATATCTAAAAACAGAAATCCTAATTACAAAGCACTGGTGAATTGTGCAGGTGCTGCTTTGGAATAATGATTTCGGTTTAAGGGAAAGATTGCTTTCACACAGCAGTTCCCTATACCTGGTGGCTTAGGGAAAAGCAAGCTGCTTGGAAAAGCTTGGCAAGCCGTGGTTTTTAGCTCTGGTACCTGTGGTAACGTGGGCGATTGTGACTTGGGAGCAGCCAGAGAAACAAGAAGGCAGATTCTGGCTGTTCCTTAGGTGCACTTTATTTACAGTGAAAAAGTAAACTCACAACAAACAATGCAGCTCAGCTTAGCTTCAGGTAAGACACGGTCCTTAAACATTGCAGATCGTAGCGTATGATGGGTCTTTGCCAGCTTCCTGGGGTCCATTTAAACGTTCTTAAACACTAGTGAGGGGCTCCTTCCTTCACCCAGGATTCCCTGTGGGTTTGGATTTTAAGGAGGACTGGGCGAGGCACCCTGTATACTCCCTCACACTGCCCCTCTGTTGTACCTTTAGCTTTTGTCTGTCTGCGTGCGGATGACGCTGTTCACCTGCTGATGGTCAGGTCAGCGTCGCCAGCCTCTGGTCTGCACTAGTTCTGCTGTATTGTTTAAACGCAGATGTCCTTTGCATGTCTGACTGCAATGGCTTCTCACCTTTCCGGTACCCAAGGCTGCTCTGCTAAGGAGAGAGAAAATTGGTTACTGAAATTTGATGCCCATTTCATGGAAGAGGTCATAGGTCTCTCTTCCATCGATCGCTGTTCATTTGGTTCACTGTCCATACACAGTGCCTACTTCAGTTTTTATTTTGGGAGGGGGGGGGGAGTTTACATCTCATCAAGCCAATCAGAAGGCCTGTCAAAGAGTGTAGCAAGACATCCTTGGATTTGTTTGTGAATTTGCACTGTAAACGTGTGTGTGCCTGCTGTCACTGTGCCCATTCCATCCGAGTCCTGCAGTGGTCTTGTTTGCCGATGACCATGTCTGTAGTATAGGGTAGGAGCTAGGATGAGTAGTGCTTCAGATAAGAACCCAGGTAGGGCAATATTTTTTTTTTCTGCTGCTTTCTAGTTAGAAGTTCCATGGCGAGTAGTGTCTGCAGATGCAGACAAAAAAAAAAATTATATCCCAAGTGTTCCATATAACAAAAAATATATTTAACCAACTTTGTACAGCTCCAGGTTTTCAGTTTGTTTGTAATATTTATAGATCTTGAAGATCCTTGGGAAAAATATTTCTGGTTAGAGCAGTCTCTTCCTGGATGCAGATCCAAGCTTTATTTATTTTATTTATTAATTACAACTTAATTACATCAATATGAACATCAAAGCGGGTATACATATGTTTAGAACTGTAGCCCCCTCCTCCCTACCCAGTCCATCAGTCACCCGTCTTCATTAACCCAACTCTAAATAGGAATATACTAAAACAATATATAACACATGAATTAATAACAATAATTAGCACACCCCAACTACCTGTGCTCTTTTCCTAATCCAGTTGGTCCTAAAACTTATAAAATCCAGGAAGAAGAGTCTCACAGGGCATTTAACCAGGTTGAGCAAACAATCAGGTCTTTACTTGTTTTCTAAAGTTTAAATATTCAGCTTCCAGCCTCCTCTCCAAAGAAAAGGCATTGCACAATTTTGAATTCATGATAGCTAAATGCTGTCAGCTGAGTAGCCGATAAACTGATTCCCTTAAGCCCAGGCAATTTCTGCAGGGCTTTCTGCAAGAAGTGTAAAGATCTGGGTGGCTCATAAGGCTTTTGCCATCATTGCCAGATAACCCGGTAGACCGCTTTGTGGACTTGAAAGACTAAATTGTTATGCTCCTGCCCGCGGACCCCATCCCACAGACAGACTCCTTACCTACCTGCTGCTGGGAGTCTCGTTCTCCGGCCAATGCCGCCATCCCCGGGGCCTTGCCTGTGTGGCTGGGTGCCGCCGACGTTCCTCTTGCAGCTGGAGGCCACTGCTGCTGCTGCCTTCATCTTCGTGGCCTAGCCGCTGCCGGGATCTGCCTTCACGTGGCGTGGTGCCGCTGACATTGCTGGATTCCTCTGAGTGGCAGGAGGTCGTCGCTGGCGCTGTCCCCATCTTTGTGGCCTGTGCGCCGCTGCCAGGACTTCCCATGCGGTGTGGGAGCTGCCTCTGGCCTTGCTGCTTCGCGGCAGGACACTGCGATGATGTCTCCATCCTCCAGGTTCCTCTAGGCGTGGGCGCGTGCCTCTTCAGGATATTTAAAGGCCCAGCAGCGGGAAAAGCCCCGCAGCCCTCAGCGATGACATCATCCGTCCTTGCTTGGTTCAGCCCTATAAAAGGGCTCTGCTTCATTCCTTCAGGGCCCTCGGATCTGGTCAGCAGAGTGGTCCGTGGTCTTCGTTCCGATCCAATTCCTCCATGGTCTTCCTGTTCCTTGATGGATCTTCGTTCCATGTTCCTCGTGTTCCTGAAGTTCTTCACCTTGATGTTCCTGGTCTCGTCCCTCGTTGGAGCTCCCTTGTTGCTTGTTTCGTGTTCCTGATGTTCCAGATGTCCAGTTTTCCTGATGTCCTGATGTCCAGATATTCCGTGTCTAGATGTCCTGATGTTCCATGTCCAGAGGTACCATGTTCCGTATTCCTGATGTCTGATGTTCCTGTCCTGGCTCCGTCCATCTTGTCTTCAGCTGTTCATCCAGTTCCCGGGTCCCTCTTCTATTCACCTTTCCTGGCGTGACACCATCGTGGTCTGTGACCAGCCCATGGGGGGCTGTGTAGGGCGCTTCGTGGTACAAGGCCTTCTTCTCGTCAGCAGCGCAAGCCTCTGAAAGACTCCTGTTTTAAATGCCAGCTTTTGAATCCTGAGTCTTGAATCCCATCCCGGTCTTCGGAGTTCCTTGTGCCTGCTTCCGTCCATGTCTAAGACTCTGCCAGAACCTGCTCTGCTTCAGCATGTTCCGTGACCAGCCATAGGCAGCTGTGTAGGGCGCGCCCCAGTGCAGGCCTCTCCTGAATCTTCGTTATGTCCTGGCTTCAAAATTCCACTGCCTTGTCTGGAGTCTGCTTTGCTTCGGCGTGGTCCGCGACCAGCCATGGGTGGCTGTGTAGGGCATGCTGCGATGCAGCACTCACCCAGTACTTTCTCCTGAATCCTCGCCTGAGATCTCCTAGTATCCTGAATCCTTGTCCGAGTCTTCTAAGCAACCTGAATCCTTGTCTGAGTCCTCCGAGTATCCAAGTCTACGTCTGAGTCCTCCAAGAATCTTGAGTCTTCTGTCCCAAGTTCCATGTCTCATCTTGTTCCTGCCCTCAGCATCTGTCTGACCTCACACACTCGTCGTTCCCAAGCGGCGGGTCCGGAAGGGCTATCGAGTGGCCGGAGGGCTACTCTCGAGACCAGCATTGTGTTGCTGGGTCTCATTGGAGCGTGTAGGTCCAGTGGAGGGCTGAGCCTGCCTCGTTCCAGTCCAGATGATTCTTGCGTTGTCTTCAGTCCAGCCTTGTTCCTGCTCTGCTCATGCTGGTACTCTCTCACCTCCCACGGTGTGCGCCTTAGGGCTCCTCCCTGAGCTGACCCGTGGCCCAAGGGCTCACAATCCCCCTTGAGAAGCGACTGCGCCTCCGCAACCCGCAACAGGATCCAAAGGCCCACGCTTGCAACATAAATTTTGAACTGAATACGATTGGCAGCTGATGAAGATCATGTAAGATTGGTGAAACATGATCATATGTTATTTGCTCTCACCACTAATCATGTGGCAGTTTTCTGGATGAACTGCAGCCGGCTCAAGCTCACTCTTGGCAGTCCCTGATGTTCACTCTTGCTGTAATCCATGTTATTAGTAATTAGCTGGTGTACTGTCGTTTTTAATTTGGGTAACCAACGATAAGGCGGCAATTTCCTAATCTGCATAAGAACGAGAAAGGTCGGCCAGACCATGCTGGAGATATGGGTTTTCATAGTTAAGCTTCTGTCTTCCAAACTGCATCTTTTGGCATATCCTCCATCATTGCTGGAGAAGGTAGCGGTCTCTTCCTTTCACTAATGCAAAAGAGCTCCATTCTAGTAAAATTCAGTTTTAACTTCTTTTGATCAAACCACTCTACCAGAGCTGCTAAACACACCTTGATGTTTGCAATGGCTGGGCACTTTCAGCAACTCCTGTATCCCATGAGACGACTGACCTTAATGGATAACTGTATTTTATTCAGGCTATGGCCATGTATGCTGCTGAAGGCAAATTAAATCTGTTTGAGGAAGACCATAATCAGTTTACCTGTGCAAACAAATGCATTTATAAAATGCTATATTTATGACTTTAATATGCAACCCTAAGCTGGTCATGGGTTTCTTTTTGTTCCAGCAGTTTCTTCCTGCTCATCTGAGCCTCCAGCTCAATCAGAACCAGAGCTGGGATCTGGCACAGTCTGCAATTACTTGGGGTTTTTTTTTTTTCCTCCATATTGTACTATATTCCCTCTCTCTTTTGTCCAGTCATTGCAGCGGCCATTCATCGGCACACACTCCAGAGCTCTGGTAGTCGTGGGCCCTGAATCCAGCCACTGGGCATCACCTTTGCACAGTGACCACGACCGCCTGCCCCCTCCCATCCCTGCTGCCCCAGAAAGCGGAAGAGTTGAGTCATGAACTAGCCCCGGGGCTTGCTGCAGGACAGCGCGCAGCGCAGAGTCTGAGCCACCGAACCTAACCCACTGACTCATGTTAACCAAGCGCTCTTAGGAAGCTCGGCAGAGGTGATGGAAAGTGTTAATTGTGAGCCAGAATGGTGAGAACGTCAGGAGGAAATAATCCACTGGTTCTGAAGGTTGGATTCCTGATCCAAGCAGCACAAGAAGAGCGTCTACCCTTACAGAGTAGAAGTAAAAGAAAAAACCCTGTAATCTAGTTCGTCTGAAATGAGTTTGTGGTAGGTGGTTAACAGAGATCCATGAATCAACTAAAGTCCAGCAGTAGCCCTGCCTTTTCTAAGCACCAGCCACTGCTTGGCAGGTTCAATTATGACCAGCCTGTCAGTTGAGGAGCAGGCAGCATAGTAATGTCATTAAAATAAGACAAGATGTTTGCATTACAGTTTAAAGCCATACAGTAATGATGTAGACACTTTATAATAAGTCCATTGAGCCAATATTTCACTCAGGCAACATATTTCAGTACTGAGGAAGCACTGCAGCCAAAGCGATCCATAGAGGTAGGAGAGGATTCCCCAGCACAAGACACCCTTGCAAGGAGAAGGGAAGTCATCAATTCTATGTTTTTCTGTGATTCGGGATTTTGTGAGTGCCTTACCCCGCTCCATGCAAGCCCCTGCAGTGCCTGCGTGGGCCAATCACATCTCCACAGCCATCCACGGACAGATTCCACGAGCGGCTAGAGCCCAAATCAAACAGAAGCTAGCTTTTCATTTAAATGCCATTTACCCCTCCCTGAGGTTGCACAGCCCTAAATTTAGGCTCTGTACACTCCCGAGACGTTTTTCAGGTTAGCACCTGCTTCTTCAGTAATTGAAAACAGATATTTTGACATTTGTGCATGCAGTCCGGGCTTGATAAACTGGGAAGTTGCTGACATTTGTTTGCAGCGTGCCAAGAAAGACAGGCGGAGTAAAGCAAATGGATTAACTCAGTTTGCCGAGTTCTGCTAAGATGATAAAACTATATGGCCACAATAAAAGAAAATCATCTTTTGTGCCAAACAATTACAAAAATAAAATCAATTGGCTTATGTAAAATTGAAAACCTAGGGCTATGAACATAGATAGTCCATGTGTGTTTAACATGACACAGAGTTCAATTAATGTTATCTATGTCTGAAGTTCAGGCCAGCGATGTTGAAATGCTGATTCAGGTCTGCATGGTCTTTGGCTACGAATGCTGGCTGGAGGCGTGGTTGGAGCATTGGGCTGTTAGTCAGGGACAGGAGTTCAGATTTCCCTCTCTGTGACTGTGGGCAAGTCACTTTCTCTCCCTCTGCCTCCAAGACCCAGTTGTTTAATCTGTCTTACCTAGTCAAATAAAACCCTCCCAGGCTCTTTGGTTAATTCTGCTTTGAGTCTTCGCCTGTGGAACTCAGCGATGCTTCTGAAGACAGATTTGCTGCTTGTAAGCCGACAATCCTTGAATTTCTTAGAAAGCACCTGCATGGGTTTCAGTTTTATTTGCCACAATGCATCCTCAGCATTTATTTATAGTTATCCATTGATTTTCTTTAGATCTCATTTGTTCCAGTTGCGAACCTGTCAGCCACAATTTATAGTGATGCTTCTGCATTGTCATCATAGGCAAGCAGTGTGTTGAATGGGCTTTCTTATTCCTGGTGAGTTGCAGCCACCCAGAAAGTCACATTAAAGACAACTTGATGCAACTTTAGGTACTTATCGAGAAAATTCAACTTCTTCCATCACATCACGACTTTTTGAAAGCTATTCCTAAAATATACTTTGTCCTGAGTGTTTCTGACATATTACCCTTGAGTATTTTCTTATAGCCACGAGCCGTATTATGTTCCATGTGGCTAGCCTGAAGTTCATTTGTGAATGCTGCCATTTTTAAACAGACCTTAAGAGGGTCTTGTTCTGAATTGGTGCCCACCCATTTTAGAAAGACAATTCATCCCTCAACACCTATTCAGTCAAACTTGGATAATATGGCAGCTGCTGGCATCTACAATGGAACAGCCTATCACAAGAAATTATACTGGCACTGCTCCTTTATAATATCTACATAAATGACCAATAATTCATCTAAGCACATGCAGCTTTATTTCCGCCAATGACCTTGCAAAAGCTGTGCAAGCAGACTTCGTCCAGATTGAGTACACTTTGACAGTTTCACTAGCCAGCCTACTACTACTATATAGTTAATCAACATCAACCAAATCCAAATAAGACCACTGGTCAGTCTTTTCTACCTGTCCAATCATAATGCAAATAAAAACCTAACATCAATTGGAATGGTGTTCACCCGAGTCAGTATACCTCAGAATGACTCTGGATCTCACATTTTCTTTTAAGATCTACATAGAAAAAACGAGAAGTAAGGTCAGTGCCGAAACAGCATCATCTGTGAGCGTACAAAACTCAAAATGTAGAATGCACCCAGCTATGATCTGAACCAGTGTGCTTGCCCTATGGCAGTGATGGCGAACTCCAGTCCTCGAGAGCCATGAACAGGTCAGGTTTTCAGGCGATCCACAATGAATATGCATGAGGTAGATTTGCATACAGTGGAGATGGTTTATGCAAATCTCTCTCATGCATATTCATTGTGGATCACCTGAAACCTGGCCTGTTCATGGCACTTGAGGACTGGAGTTCGCCATCACTGCCCTATGGTATTCCAGTACAGAGTATGCTTATCTGGTATGGCAACACTGCTCATGTGACAAAATTTGACCTGGTGCTGAGTTTATACAGACTGGCTTACATCAACTAATCTCAATAGTTTGTAGATCCTTCCTGGAACAGTGGTAGCAGATATTAGAAAAAACATGGCTAACCAGAGAGGACCCTGGACACCGGCTGTGCAATCACACTAGGCATAGAAAATGTCGGAAGTTGTGCAAGAACTTCCTCACAATAGAAATGTGATTAATGATAAGGAACTCCAAGGGGAAGGACTCAGGAAAAATGTCAGGAAATCTTTTTCCACGGAAAGGGTGGTGGATGCATGGAATGCCCTCCCAGAAGTGGCAGTGAAGACAACAATAATGGAATTCAAAAGAGCTTGGGACAAACACAGAGGATCCTTGCTGGCTAGAGAATAGAAACGAAGAAATGGGGGTAACTTCTGTTACACCTAAAACACCTAAACTTTACATTTCTGATTGGCATGGTAGTTACTACCTTTCACAGAAGGCTTTGGGGTAACCTGCACGGAGCGGCAGTTACTGCCTTAAAGAGAAAAATTTGCTGGGCAGATTAGGTGGACCATTTTGGTCTTTATCTGCTGTCATTTACTATGTTACTATCTGTGTTTTCGATGAGTTGATAGGGCAGGCATGACTTTAGGATTTTGTTGCTGGGATTAGCATATGTATCACAGCAACTGAACTCCTGTAGGGGCAGACGAAAAATGGATAACTTGAAAGGTCTTAAATCACTTCCCAAATCATCAGGTGAAATGCTGACATGGAGAAATAGGGATATTCTGCCGTATTCCAAATTAGTGATTTTAGTAACTGATTTAGTAAGCTTTAGGTGTTACGGGAGCGCTGGGAAGTGGTCCCAATTCTGGAGAGCTAGTGTGCCCTTGGACCACGGTGCGACCGCAGAGGGGCTCCGGGGAAGCGCAGAGGCAGGCGAGACATGTGCAAGCACGGGCGGACAGGCTGAAGACCAGGAGCCCTGACCTCTGCTGAACCTGAACGCATCAAAGAGACCCAACAACGCAATGTTGGTCTCTGGGGTAGCACTCCGGCCACTCGAAGCCCTTTTGGACCTGCTGCTTGGGAATGGCAGATGCGACAGGACGGACAGAGGTCGAGGACAGGCGATAGTACTAGAATTTGGAACACAGACAAAATGAGGATACTTGGAACTTGGACAAGATGAGGATACTTGGAACTTGGAACTCAGATGAGAATTCGGTTGCTTGGAGGTTTCAGGCAAGGTTCAGGATTATGGTGAAAGTACTGAGTGAGTGCTGCATGGCTGCACGCCCTACACAGCCGCTCATGGCTGGTCGCGGACCACGCCGATGGCGAAGCACACTCCGGCAAAGTCTTAGGCATGGTTGGAAGCAGACACCAGGAACTCCAAAGATCAGGACAGGATTCAGGATACAAGATGCGAAACTCTGGATGCAAGACTCAGGATACTCAGAACTAGGCATTAAAAACAAAGGTCTTCCGGAGGCTAGAACTGCTGACTGAAGAAAGCAAAGCACCACCTCTGGACATGGAACATCAGGACATCTGGAGAACTGGACATCTGGAACATCAGGACATCTAGACCTTGGACCCCAGGACACTCAGTCAAGAGCAGCAAGGAGGCGCCGAGAGACCAAACATCTGGACATGAGAAGATCTGGAGAATGGGACATCTGGAACATCATGGCAACGACATCAGAAACCGACGAGACGGAGACACAGGATCCGACGAGAGACTAGAACATGGAACATGAACAAAGACAAGGAATTCAGACAGAGAACAAAGTGCCTAGGAGAAGCTGAGATGATGAGAAGTCCAGGAGCGGACTGGCTCCTTGCAAAGGCAACGAAGAACTGACGAAAGGTCATTCTTATAGGGCTGACGAGGAACACCCAAGATGATGTCATCAGGAGGGGCCACGGGGCTACTCCCACCATGGTCCCTTTAAGAATCGGAGAGAGGCATGGCCTCGCGCTGTTAACTCCCGACAAGTGAACCCTCGTTTTGCCACACTTGTGGCTTCATCAGGGAAATATACAGAGGACTATTTGCAAGAAATAAAGTATTGACTTATCTGAAAAGTTCCAGAAGTAGTAAAGATGTACTCCTCTGTCAACACATCTGCTTCATTCAGGTCCTTAATTCTATAAAACAGAGAAATATATTAATCCATATATTTTAAACATCTATTGTCAACCCATTCACATCACCATAATTCACCCTGAAAAAAAACTTACTCAGCTGTCAAACATGGCATTTTCAACATTTTTACTTCAAGACACAATCTAACCCTAGTGTGAAAACATATGTAGCCTTGTCAAGAAATTCTTACAGATATAAAGATCATATTTATTGATTGCTAGAGTTTACTCATTTTAATTCTATTAAAGTTCATGTTCCAAAGCATGTGTGATAGAAGTGCGCATGGCAATCCTGATGTCCATTTAAATGGTACCTTCATGTCACTTCATTATTTCCAACCAATAAACAAGCCACCATGATCAAGACTGCTACCTGTCAATACAGATAAGAACATCCCATACTGGGTCAGACCAAGGATCCATCAAGCCCAGCATC
Organism: Rhinatrema bivittatum; assembly: GCF_901001135.1. NCBI lineage: Eukaryota > Metazoa > Chordata > Amphibia > Gymnophiona > Rhinatrematidae > Rhinatrema > Rhinatrema bivittatum. The sequence continues at coordinate 173,683,660 of NC_042619.1, read as the reverse complement.
CTGTTTCCAACAGTGGCCAATCCAGGCCATAAGAATCTGGCAAGTACCCAAAAACTAATGTAACAACATCATCAGTAAAGTCACCTCACAAGATACAAGATCATATGCAAGTTACACTACCATCTTAATAAATTGAGCTTAATAGATTAACTCAAATTGCATATTCAGACAAGCACCATCTCACATGATTGATCCCATCCAATGAATTAACTTCATAGTGCAGTTTACTATTAAAGCTTCATTATAAAAAAGCACTCCACTCAATTTCCAAATTCAGCCCCAAAGGACTTATGGAATGCCACATTAAAATATATTATTGTTACTGATTTGTAAATGCTTGAGAGATATCATCCCACGTTTAAGAATAATCTGACAAATGATGAAAAACTTTAGATTATCCACTGTATAATTGTGTGATATCCAGTGTTGTACTAAAGGAGCTTGATGCTTTAATGTACATATACAATTTCTGCGTTCCAGTATGCAGTGTTTTAATTGCATGCTTTGTTTGTCCAATATACAACTTGTAACACAGGCAAAGAATGGCACTTGATAAGTTTTACATTCAAAATGACCTTGAATTTTTATAGGGCTTTTAAAGAGAGGAACGACTAAATTCCTTTACTCATAATACATGTGGGCACACAAAACATTGTTCACTTGTAAATGGTCCCTTCTCTAAATCATCATTAATGGTGTCAACAATGTGGAGCAAACTAACTTATCTCTAAGACTTTTGGCTTTCTTCATTACAAAAATCGTAGGTTCTGAAAAAAATCTTATGAGTTTGCAAATTCTGCCAGTGTTTTAAAACAGTATGCTTAACGCCATAACACATTTTGATAAATGACCCGGTAAGTTTGTACTTGAGCAATGGAGGGTAAAGTGACTTGCCCAAGGTCACAAGGAGCAGCAATGGGACTTGAACCCTGGTCTCCCTGGTTCGTAGCCCGCTGCTGTAACCCAAAATATAAAAAACTGTAGTTGGACCAAAAAAATGAAAGGAGACCTAGGAATAAAGTAGAACTAGGAGGCATAAAACCAACAGTTAATATTTTAAGAATTGTAAAGTTGCGCCTGTGTTGTGTTTAATGAATCCTGAAGCTTTTATGGCATCTGATTTAGTTCTCTAAATTGCGGCTTGTTCAATGGATGCAGTCAGTGTTGGGGAAATGGGAAAGGAATATTCTGTCATGAATAACTGTATGGAATGATTCTTAGACGTTTTTAGCACACAACATAACCTTTCCAGGAATATAAATTATGATCATCTGACTTAAAGATGACTCTCAGGACCTGATTTGCTCTGGCTTTTCTCCCTTTCTCTGTCAATGCGAAAAGACCTCAATGAATCAGGCCCGTATTGTTTTTTGGCAAAGAGTCCAGAGCAGAACTTGAGATTAGTGGCAACTCATGGACTTCCTTGGGCATCTCAGTGCCCCAGCCTGGGAAAAAAAAGCGAAACACTGGAGGAAAAGAAATTATGATTTTTTTCCTTCTGGTTGTTGGCTTTCCAAGATGAGTAAAAACAGAAATTTCTGTGCTTGACCTTTGCTTATTTTGATTGCCCGCTTCTTTGAGCAGTAGAGTTTTTTCATTCCAGGAGGCTTAGATATGAGGGCCCATGGGGAAGGACAGTTTGCTGTATGGTCATGCAGCTCGTTTTGGCTAATTAAGCTTTTCCTTGTACTAGTGAATAACGTGATTTGAATACAACTTTAATTGGAAAATTTAGGTCACTGTATGACTCTGGTCCTTCCTTCTTGATCTTTTTTTAAATTATTATTCAAACACATTTTAGTATAATTTTAACATTAGTTCATTTGTATTCTGCCTTCTAGATGCCTTTTAGGTAACTTTTAGGTGCTTCAAAAATCTTCTGCAATGGGGGAGATTTATGAAGCCATATATTACTGTGGGAGGGGTGGAATATCGCAGGGGTATTCCCTCCCCGGGAAAATATCACAGTGGCATCCCTGTGTTATTTTCTCACAGAAAAACTCCATGAGAAAAAAAAACAAACCAAGCATTGCAGGGCCCAAAAGAATCACACGATGGGGGTCCACGTTGCATGGGAACGCCGTCATTTTAAACAGGGCCCAAAATAACCCCGCCCCCCCCTCCCCACAATGAGCCCAGACCTCCTGGGGGATTTGGAGATCCCTGCTTATCCTCCCTGCCACTTGTCAAGGCGGGCCAGCCTGGCAAAATAAAAAAAAACAAAACAAACAAACAATAAATGTCACGTGGCGACACCTCATTCCCTTCTCAGACTCTCCCCCTATCATAGTACCTCCTCTACTTCAAGGGAGCCTGGGGGGTGAGGGGTCTAGAGGCCACCACCTGACATCTAGGGATTTTTTGAAACTAGAGGGGGGGGAGGGGGAAGGAACTACGGGGGAACTCATGGACTTTTTTATGGGATGGGAGGCGGGGTCAGGGGTATGTTGGATGCTTGGTGGGTTTGAACGGGGGGGGGGCTGTGGTAGGGGGTTCACATTTTATTCTAAGGGAAGAGGTTTAGGAAGGGGGCTGGGGTATTGCTGCAAGCATCATTTATTGGGGTTTTTTTTTTATTTTTTATTTTGCAGGCTGGACTGCCTTGACAGGTGACAAGAGGGCGGGATCCCCGGGGGTGATTTTTTCGTGGTGGGAGGGGTAGTTATTTTTCAGCCTCGTGCCATTTTTTAAGAGGCCTCCCAGGGACTTTGGGATGCACATTAGTATTCTGCATTGAAATCGGCGGCTCAGTGTGCTGCGGCAGTCAAAAAAGCAAACAGAATGTTGGGAATTATTAGGAAGGAAATGGTGAATAAAACAGAAAATGTCATATTGCCTCTGTATCGCTCCATGGTGAGACCACACTTTGAATACTGTGTACAATTCTGGTTACCACATCTCAGAAAAGATATAGTTGGTTGTGATGGAGAAGGTACAGAGAAGGGCAACCAAAATGATAAAGGGGATGGAACAGCTCCTCTATGAGGAAAGACTAAAGAGATTAGGACTGTTCAGCTTGGAGAAGATTCGGCTGAGGGGGGATATGATAGAGGTGTTTAAAATTATCAGAGGTCTAGAACGGGTAGATGTGAATTGGTTATTTATTCTCTGATAATAGAAGGTCTGTGGGGCACTCTATGAAGTTAGCAAATAGCACATTAATTGAAAACTAATCGGAGAAAGTTCTTTTTCACTCAACGCACAATTAAACTCTGGAATTTTTTGCCAGGGGATGTGGTTAGTGCAGTTAGTGTAGCTGGGTTTAAAAAAGTTTTTGATAAGTTCTTGGTGGAGAAGTCCATTACCTGCTATTAATCAAATTGATTTAGAAAATAGCCACTGCTATTACTAGCATCAGTAGCATGGGATAGACTTAGTTTTGGGGTACTTGCCAGGTACTTATAGCCTGGATTGGCCTCTATTGGAAACAGGATGCTGGGTTTAATGGTTCCTTGGTCTGACCCAGTATGGCATGTTCTTATGTTCTTATGTATGTATTATGCAATTATATACATGCAAAGCAGCTAATTTTAATAGGGAGTGGAAATTTTTGAAAAAACACATGATATTGTGTGTTATACCCCAATTGTGATGTAGTAAATCACCCCCTACGTTTATCGCTGAGGCATTGGAGGGTGAAGTGACTTGCTCACGGTCACAAGGAATAGCAGTGGGATTTGAACCCTGCCTTCCTTGGGTTGTAGCCCACTGCTCTAACCACTAGGTTACTCTTTCCTGTTTGGTAGTGGGTAAGATTTCCATCATTTATCATTGTTGTGCCTTTTCTTTTTAAAGAATAAAATAATTTCCATCTTCCTTCACCCTTTTTCCCTGTCTAGCAGCTCAAATCTCTTTCACTCTTTAGTAGTCTCAGAAACCGTTGTCTTCCTTTGCAGGAATAGGTCTGAATGCATGTGTGCTGCCTGCTGGAGGTTTGGTGTTGTGGCAGCCATTTTGATGCTGACTGCTGGAAAGTATAACAGGACTAAATGTTAGCAAACTGTTACATTTGCGAGTTCAGGAAAGGGGAAGCATTCCTTTCCAAACTTCCCCTATAATGCCAGTCTCTAGAAGTTTATATCAGGCCTTGATAAATATTCACTGGACGTCTGAGCCATGAAGTTAGGAGCCACAACTGGAGGTGAATAGAGGGTGGGGATTCCCCTCCGAGGCCTGCTGCAGCTGTTTAGTTTACTAAGAGAGGAGCAAAGTACACCCTTACCTGGACGACTGGTTAATAAGGGCCGGGTCACTCCAGAAGGGTCAGCAGGCAATGGAGTGAGCAACAACAGTCTTAGAGAAATTAGTCTGGGTAGTGGAGAAGGCAAAGAGCCAGATCCACCCAATCCAGATGCTAGTCTTTCAGGGGGTACATTTCCATACAAAAATGGGGAAAGTGTACCTAACAGAGAAGAGGGTAGAGAAGCTGCAAGAACAGATAAGAGCTTTACTGAAGAATCAGATCCTGTATGTGTGGAGGTACCTGTAGGTGCTGGGATCCATGGAGGCGGTTGTCAGGATAGTGCCATGGGCAAGAGCTCACATACGACCACATCAGGCAATGCCACTACACAGATGGTCTCCACAGAGCCAAAAAGTACGACAGAAAGATGCAGCTGACTTCCCAGAGCAAAGAGAGCTCTCAGTGGTGGTTGGACTCGAGCAGTCTGACCAGAGGAACCAGACTGGACTCCTCAAAGTGGCCAACGGTGATCACAGATGCAAGTCATTGAGGGGGGGGGGGGGGCTTGGGAGCACATTACCAAGGAGAGGTGGCTCAGGGAATCTGACCACAGTAAGAAGCTGTAAATTCCATAAACAAGCATTTTATAAAGATAAAGAAAAGGGAGAAAAATAGTTGAGCGATAAGGATGCACCAAGCTAGAAGTTTTTAGTAACCTACATAAGCATATTAATGTTAAAATCAAACTGCCTAATTTGTTCCTAACAATCAGGTTTAATTTACACACCTAGTTTATTATTTTACATTGTTACCGTACTATGATGGCACACGAGTAATTTGTAATCTATACCACCCATATTTCTCTTTATCGTGCCCTTCTGTAAACCGTTGTGATGGTATTTAACTTAACGACGGATTAGAAAATTTTTTAAATAAAATAAATAAATATGCTGGAATTAAAAGCGATCGGGCTGGCTCTAGGGTATTTTCAGCCACAACTACAGAACAGGGCAGTGCAAATCCATTCGGATAACGCCACAGCAATGGCATACATAAACAAACAAAGGTGCATGAAAAGTGTAGCCTTGGCCAAAGAGTCAGCCCTGATAATGGAAATGGCTGAAAGGCATTTTCTGGATATATCAGCAGTTCACATAGCAGGAGTGGACAATGTCCAGGCAGATTTCCTCAGTCGCTGGACGCTAGAGCCAGGAGAATGGGAACTGGCAGAGGAAGCATTCACACTAATAGTAAGAAGGAATGGAGGTCCAGGGGGATAGATGTGTTATACCAATCCTGGTGGGTAGACCAGATGCTGTACATATTTCTTCTTTGGCTGATGCTAGGCAAAGTATTCAGAAAGATTTCTCAACACCCAGGATGGGTGGTGTTGGTAGTGCCAGATTGGCTGAGATGACCTTGGTACGCAGACCTGATAAGAATGAAGAGGGCAGAACTAATCAGATTCAGAGGAATAACACTACTCCAGCAGGGACCAGTAGTCATAAGGCATTCGGAGAAATTTTCTCTTATGGCCTGGCCATTGAAATGAGGAGATTTTGAGGAAGAGGGTACTCAAGCTAGGTAATCTCCACTCTTGAAAGCCAGAAAGAGGACCACCTCCTTCACATATAGCCGCATTTGGAGGATCTTTGAAGGCTGGTGCACAAGAAGAATGTTGTCTCCCAGGAAGATAGAGGTAGCATCGATCTTACAGTTTTTGGAGGAAGGTCTAGTGGGGGCTAGTGGTAAATACGTCGATGGTGCAAGTTGCAGCAATTGCATGTTTCAAAGGAGCATCCAGAAGGACCTCCATTGCCTCCCATTCAAATGTGGTGCATTTTTTAAGGGGAACAAAGCAGGTCAGTCCACCTCGGAAGATCATGGTGCCACTGTGGGACCTTATCCTTATATTAAAAACATTAGCCAAGGCACCATTTAAACCTCTCGAGGAATCCGACCTGAATGACTTGACGCTGAAGACAGTTTGCTTGGCAAGGAGAATTTCAGAGTTACTAGCATTAAGTTGCAGAGAACCTTACTTGTCATTTTTGAAAGAGAAGGTGACAGTGGAACCAGTATCGTCCTTTCTCCCAAAAGTTGTGTCAGAATTTCATCTCGATCAGGTTTTCATGCTGCCAGGGTTTAGGAAGGCAGATTGTGTGGGGAAACGCAGAGATTTGCGATTCTTAGATATACGCAGGGTCCTGCTGAGGGATCTGGATGTGAACAATGACTTCAGGAAGTCAGACAGGTTATGGGTCTTGTTTTCAGGCCCCAGGAAAGGAGAGGCAGTGCCCAAGGCCTTGATCACCAAGTGGATTAGGGAGATGATAGCAACGGTTTATATAATGAAAAGCAAGCCAGTCCCAGAAGGATTAAGGGCACACTCCACGAGAGCACAGGCAGAAAGCAGGGCGATCGCACCCATAGATGTATGCAGGGCGGCCACTTGGGTGTCGGTGCACACGTTCCCAAAACATGATAGGTTGCATCTCCACGAGAGAAAGGAGACTAAATTTGCCATGAGGGTCCTGGAGGCAGCGCTAGGTATCCCTCCCGGGACGAGTACAGTTTATGTAATCCCACAGGTTCACTGGTCTGGCAGGATGAAGAGAAAAGTACAGTTAGATCTTACCTGCTAATTAGCTTTCCACGAATTCTGACAGAGACGTCTAGATCCCACCCGAGGGGAAGAATAAGGAAAGGCAGAGAAATAAGGGGACACATAGGACAAACAGTCAAGAAGAGGAGCACTGTATGCTGTGAAGAAAGGTTGCTCTCCTGCTCTTGTACTTTTCTTTACATGCTATATATATTATTTCTTTCCTTTTTCCCCCCCCCCTTTGTGCTTATGGGCTCCCTTACTGCAGGACGTAGGGAGGTAGAGTTTCAATGAGCCAGGGAGCTACACACACTGGGGACGGTTGATGCAGATGAAGGAGCAAGCCGGGTGACGAGCTGATAAGTCTACTTAACGTCAGGAAGGCTAGGTAGGTAGCCGCATAAAATAATCTGGCTAACTTACAGGTCGATACAGTTATGCCGCGTAAGAAAGAGTGCGGCAGTGCCAGGCGCACCCTCGTTCCCCGCACGCACAGTTCTCTTCACCTACCGCTCGATACTCTCTTCAAATTGCATGCAAATGCATGCCGCGTCTGCGAAGCGTTAGGCGAAGGTTAGGCCCGCGCAACCCATTTTACTGTATAGAGCGCCTATACAGTATCCTGGGTGCACGGGCCTATCGCTTCACGGCCACGCTGGTATCTGTTATTTCAAATGTCATTTCAAATGACATTTGAAATGACAGGTACCAGGAAGTGGACAGTTATGTTCTCCGATGCTCGGCAATCTTTCCCCCAGCCCCCGCTCACCTGCCCTGGCCGCGTCCGGTCTCCGGTGCAGCCCCAGTGCTGTCCCCTCCTCCCGAAGCAAAAAAAAAACAAAACCGAAAAAGTAGCAAGAGAGCGAGGGGAGAGACGGGCAATCCTAGGCTCGGGCCTGCTAGTCCCTTCTCCTCTCCTCCCGAAGCAGGGCGCAAAAAGCAGCCTTGCTCCGGGAGGAAGGGGGGGGGGGGCAATTTAAAGCGACGAAGCGACTTACTTTTCAGCCCCCCCCCCCTCCGGACATCGGCGACGACCGCGGCTCCAGCCTCCAGCTGTCAGACAGACGCATCGCACGTGGGAAAGCGGCCCCTATGCGTGCAATTGGCTGCTCAAGACGTGACGTCACGACGTTTGGCGTCACGGCATGTGACGCCAAATGCAATTTGACCTCAAGGCGTGACGTCGCATGCCGTGACATCACACCTTGAGGTCAAATTGCACGAGGGGCCTACCCGTTCGGGCTTCTATCTTCGCCGGCAGCTGGGAGGCAGAGGAGCCGCTGTCCGGAGGAGGGCTGGCTGGAGTAAGTTGCGTCTTCTCTCTCCTCCTCTCCTTGCGCCGCGATCTGTCTCGCTTTACAGTGCCGTCTCCGCTGAAGGTCCGCCGTGGTCCGTCTCGCTTTACACTGCTGTCTCCGCCGAAGGGGGGCTGCCGAAGGGGAGCTGCCGAAGTGGGGCCGCATTGGATTTTTTTTTTCGCTTAGGGAGGAGGGAGAGGACTGGGGCTACCCCGGAGACCGGCACCCATGGACGCGGCCAGGGCAGGTGAGCGGGGGCTGGGGGAAAGTTTGCCGCTTACCCTTACTCCTGCCTCTAACGCAGGGGTAGGCGGTAAACTAACAGGTTAAACGCGCGGCAAATCGGCAGGGAAAAAAAGCGATAGTCGGAGCGCGCGTCACAGTATCGGAGGGAATAGCTAATTCATTCATTAAATAGCTAATTCGTTCATTTACATATCATTTACATACTGCATGCGGGAAAGGTTACGGGTCGGTTTCAAGAAGTGCTAAGGACGCGTGAAACTGGAGACTGTATCGCAGGATCGCCTTACGCGTCCCAATTGTGCGCCCACAGCGAGTTAATCTCCAACCGCACCTTACAGTATCGAGCTGTTAGCTGGGATACTCAGCAGCATGGTCGAGCCGTTGAATATACCCGGATAACTTTTGAGTTTATCCTGCTCTAACTTCAGACCTGCTCAATAGCAGGGCTGTAACGGAGTATATAGCAGGACCCCCCTTAAAAGACTGGGTAGGTTTTGAATGTGAACCTCAGAATCCATTCGCCACCTCTGACCAGGAGTTACATTTCCAGTGTTAAGAAAACATGGGCAAAGCCTGCGCACCTCTCTGCACAGGGAAGTAATAGCTAATGCCTTGATTAACATGGGATTTGCATGGAGGAGCACTAATTTGTGCACACATTATTAGTCAGGTTTGTGTACACATTTGTTTGTGTGCAAAACTCCTTGCTACATCAGGAGTGAATGTCTAAGCAGAAATATGTGCACCGAAGCACATGCTGATGTGTGTGCACAGCCCCGTGCACCTTATTACATCAGGGCCTCTGTTTGCAGCATTGCTGCCAATCTTCAGAAACCGGCGCTGCGATACAGGGATTGCGAATGCGTTTGCAACACACTCTTTCCACATCCCTCTGGCGCATGCTGTGGCTCCACATTCTGCTTTCTCAGCTTTGCCAGCTTCAAGCTTCAGGTCACTCTTGGCAACCTGGTGATCATAGTCCTGGAGCCCCGGTTTTAGGTGTATATGCACATGTCCTCCTGTGTAAGTGAAATTTCTGGGCTGAAGTCCTCAGCAAGGAGTCCAAGGAAACACTTCAATTTCACGGACTTACTGTGTTCGCTCTTCATAGAACTTCCATCAGCTGCTCTCTTGCCAGTATTCTCTGTTGGGAGGGGGGGTGGTGTTTGGAGGGGGGGGGATAGTCTCCTAGGCCCTGTTTAACAGTCTTTAAACTTTATGGTAATAATCATCACACCGGACGATGAATGTGGTCCCACATTTTAAAGTGGAATGAAATCACAAGTCCTTGTTCAATGCCGTCCATTACATTCTCATTTTCCAATAAATCTGTAACTCTGTTCTGATGGTTTCATCTGGTCTTTTCTTTCCACATTCTGATCCCATCTCAATTTCAGGGGCAGCCTCCCAAATTGGTGGACCTGATACTTGAATGAATCTAGATGGCATAATTCAAAGTCCCATTACTCAGACCTTGATTTAGGTGTCAAGAACAAGCTTCTTCTTATCCAAACTCCTCACAGAATATCCTGATGATATTGTAGTGGTTAACAGCGGCTTGGTGCCATGGTCCTCCTTTCTTCCCGATCTTTTCGTGCTCCCAGGACTGAATGAAGATCCATTTCATGCATGACCTCTGAAAGGTCACTGGATCATTCTGGGTGATAGGCTCCTCTGAAAACTCTTCTCCTGATGATGGCAACTCAGCTCCCTTGGCCAAGAGGAAGTTAGTTGACTGGGAAAATAAGACCATAGAAACATAGAAATGATGGCAGAAAAGGACCAAACAGTCCATCCAGTCTGCCCAGCAAGCTTATAGTAGTATCTGCTGCGCTGTACAGGTCACCCCCATACTTATCAGTTTCCCAGACTGTAAAAGTCAGGGCCCTTGTTTATTGCTGTCTGAGTCCAATTCCCCGTTACCTCTTGCTGTTTGAGTTGATTAAAAGTATCAGGCTTATTGGTTAAGGGCAGTAACAGCCGCATTAGCAAGTTACCCTCATGCTTATTTGTTTCCCCAGACTGTAAAAGTCAGGGTTCTTGTTAGTTGCTGTCTGAATCCAATTCCCCTTTTCCCTCTGCTGTTGAAGCAGAGAGCAATGATGGAGTTGCATCAGCAGTATGGAGGCTTATTGGTCAAGGGTAGTAACCGCCACACCAGCAGGTCACCCCCATGCACTCTTTTCCTCATTTCCATCCTCTCTAGCCTTTAGGGATCCACAGTGTTTATCCCATGCCTCTTTGAACTCTTTCACTGTTTTTGTTTTCACCACCTCCCTTGGAAGGGCATTCCAGGCATCCATCACCCTCTCTGTGAAGAAATATTTCCTGACATTGGTTCTGAGTCGTCCTCCCTGGAGTTTCATTTTGTGACCCCTAGTTCTACTGATTTCTTTCCATTGCATCATTAAACCCTTCCAGGTCGGTAAAATTAAAAAAAAAGGGAAGGAAGAGTGGACAAAAATTCCTGCAACAAAAAATGGCATGCATGACCAAAAGGAAATAGTTTTCTTTAAAAATGAGAAAAAGGCTCCCCTTCTATCTTTTACATACTCAGCTCCTAATTCCTAAAGCAAGAAAAAATAACAAGGAACAGGAACAGTGCCGTCCTGCCTCCTGGAAAGGATAACTAAAAACCCACACCCTCTCTAGATGTTTCCTCCTTTTATAGTAGTAAGGAGCAACCAATAGAGCAGCCCACATAGGGGAGCCGTAATCCACTGGGAATGCTTTGTCTCTACCTACTCTAATGGTGCAGTCTTCTTAGAGAACCAGTAGGGCTCTCTACATAAGTCTATACAATCACATCTCTATCTACAATCTCTATTTATATCTCTCCATTTATATTTATACATATAAAATCTATGTATGCATCTTATATGGTGATATGGGATCGCTGACCTTTGTTTTTCATCTGTGTCAATTCGTTTATTGTCTCATTCCCAAAATAAACACTTGAGCAGCAAGCCCTGAAGAAGTATTTGCTCGAATTTGAAGTGCCATTTATAGCTCCTTCGGAGGAAGCCAGTGAATGTTGTTTTTCTGTCTGAACTAAAATGGGTGGAGGATTAGTGTCCAGAAACCATATTAAGAGATCAATTTTCCAAGCCATTTATCCTGGTACCTGTTTGAAAGTATCCCTACTCAGGCCAGAGTTCAAACGTTTTAGCTGAGTTACAAACAGGCATTCCAAAGGGTGTGTTTAGGTCAGGAGTGGGGGGAGGAGGGGGAAAAAGCATGATAGCTGTTTTCAAAAGTATATGCCCTCATTTTCCACTGATTAGTTGTCTGCACAAATACAAGTAGAAAGACAGTAGGGAGGTGTTTTTTTTAAATTTAGATGCAGGTACATGTGGTGCAACTAAATGTGCTGCTTGAAAATTCTCCTTAAATGTAATCAGGCTTGGATTTTCTAATAGGTGAACAAGGTCTATGCCTAGGGTGGAAAACATTTTTTGGGGGGGGGCCCAGCAGACCAGCTGAAAATGTACTGCCTTCCAGCTGTACTGAATCCCTCAGCAGAACACAGCTCTGTGCTTTCTGTTCCAGCCCTTCCTCTCCTAGGAATGATAAAGAGAACAGAAGGGGAGGGGTTGAGGCTGGAGCAGTCAGAGCAGAACAAAAAATAAAAAGTTGCTCTGCTCCCTAATCCAGCCCATCTCTTCCTATCCTTTGCAAGGTAGGGGAGTGGGGAGAGGGAGGTAACAAAAATGGCACGCAACATTGACTAGGGGCAGCAAAAACTTGAATCCATCACTGAATGTAATGCTTTGAATACTGGACCAATTTTATGAGAAGATGTCTAAAAAAATGAGTTCCAGTTTCTCTGTTGCTATAAGCGTTGTACAGTGAGGATTGCTAGAAAGTTCTGGAGTTTGGTGGAAATGTGTGGGCAGTCCGTCTATGGCAGCGTGGTCCTCTGCGGATTGCTGGTAGAAACCTGTAACCTTTTGGTTGACTCTGTATATATCACCCTTTTCATCTCCATTTGCCGGTTTCCCTATAGAAATAACACTGCGAGTGGAACATAAGAACTTGCCATGCTGCGTAAGACCAAGCCCAGTATCCTGTTTCCAACTGAGGCCAAACCAGGCCACAAGAACCTGGCAAGTACCCAAACACTAAGAAGATCCC